>NC_091254.1:4395000-5020000 GCF_042477335.2 Ovis canadensis
GCCCCCGAGGAACTCGCATGGGGACTGGCCTTTCCTGAGGCCACCAGAGCGGGTCCCTGAGGACCCCGTCGTAAGTCGAGAGCACCTGCCGCAACTCGAGAAAATCCAGGAGGTTTGGCCCTCCAGGCGAGATGAGGCCCATTTCCGCTGAGGGTTCTCGAGGCCAATCACGTCTAACCACTGGAACTTCCAAAGGGTCCTTCACACCCTTGCTGCAACTCAAGAAGTTCCCCGACATACCCGTCTCCACTCGAGAGGAAGCACGTGGGGTCCCGCACACATCCAGGGGAGCCCCGTTTCCGCCTCCTAGCTCGAGATGAGGGATCCTTTCCCTGTTTCTTAGGGAAAGAATTCCCGGCGTTCCCGTCGCATCTCAAGAGGAGGCGCTCTCCACAGGAAAGGCGAGACGAACTCCAGGGTCGTGCCACCATTCCAAGAGTCCCCCAGATGTGTCAGTCCATTCCAGAGGAACCTGTTTTCCCTGCACTGCCTTGACGTTCAAGCCGAGGATCGACTCCCACCAGTGTGCACGTGGGACAGCCCTGTGGGAAAGCCTCGTGGGAAAGCCTCGTGGGAAAGACTCGAGGGAAAACCATAGATCCTTTGATCCACGTGGCGGACTGCGTGACACTGCTGCTACCGCTCTGGAGGAAAGCGCAAGTGCATGCCCGCATTCGAGACGAGGACTGACTCCCCTGGGGAGACTCCAGAAGTACCCCAAGATCCATGTCAGCACTGGAGAGGAATCCTCAGGTTCCGGCCCCGACTCCACACAAGGTCTTAGGCCCCGGCATCGACGGGAGAGGAATCCCGAGAGGCCCCCGAGGAACTCGCATGGGGACTGGCCTTTCCTGAGGCCACCAGAGCGGGTCCCTGAGGTCCCCGTCGTAAGTCGAGAGCACCTGCCGCAACTCGAGAGAATCCAGGAGGTTTTGCCCTCCAGGCGAGATGAGGCCCATTTCCGCTGAGGCTTCTCGAGGCTAATCACGTCTAACCACTGTAACTTCCAAAGGGTCCTTCACACCCTTGCTGCAACTCAAGAAGTTCCCCGACATACCCGTCTCCACTCGAGAGGAAGCACGTGGGGTCCCGCACTCATCCAGGGGAGCCCCGTTTCCGCCTCCTAGCTCGAGATGAGGGATCCTTTCCCTGTTTCGTAGGGAAAGAATTCCCGGCGTTCCCGTCGCATCTCAAGAGGAGGCGCTCTCCACAGGAAAGGCGAGAGGAACTCCAGGGTCGTGCCACCATTCCAAGAGTCCCCCAGATGTGTCAGTCCATTCCAGAGGAACCTGTTTTCCCTGCACTGCCTTGACGTTCAAGCCGAGGATCGACTCCCACCACGTGTGCACGTGGGACAGCCCTGTGGGAAAGCCTCGTGGGAAAGCCTCGTGGGAAAGACTCGAGGGAAAACCAAACATCCTTTGATCCACGCGGAGGACTGCGTGACACTGCTGCTACCGCTCTGGAGGGAAGCGCAAGTGCATGCCCGCATTCGAGACGAGGACTGAATCCCCTGGGGAGAATCCAGAAGTACCCCAAGATCCATGTCATCACTGGAGAGGAATCCTCAGGTTCCGGCCCCGACTCCACACAAGGTCTTAGGCCCCGGCATCGACGGGAGAGGAATCCCGAGAGGCCCCCGAGGAACTCGCATGGGGACTGGCCTTTCCTGCGGCCCCCAGAGCATTTCCCTGAGGTCCCCGTCGTAAGTCGAGAGCACCTGCCGCAACTCGAGAAAATCCAGGAGGTTTTGCCCTCCAGGCCAGATGAGGCCCATTTCCACTGAGGCTTCTCGAGGCCAATCATATCTAACCACTGGAACTTCCAAAGGGTCCTTCACACCATTGCTGCAACTCAAGAAGTTCCCCGACATACCTGTCTGCACTCGAGAGGAAGCACGTGGGGTCCCGCACACATCCAGGGGAGCCCCGTTTCCGCCTCCTAGCTCGAGATGAGGGATCCTTTCCCTGTTTCGTAGGGAAAGAATTCCCGGCGTTCCCGTCGCATCTCAAGAAGACGCGCTCTCCACCGGAAGGGCGAGAGGAACTCCAGGGTCATGCCACCATTCCAAGAGTCCCCCAGATGTGTCAGTCCATTCCAGAGGAACCTGTTTTCCCTGCACTGCCTTGACGTTCAAGCCGAGGATCGACTCCCACCACGTGTGCACGTGGGAGAGCCCTGTGGGAAAGCCTCGTGGGAAAGCCTCGTGGGAAAGACTCGAGGGAAAACCATAGATCCTTTGATCCACGCGGCGGACTGCGTGACACTGCTGCTACCGCTCTGGAGGAAAGCGCAAGTGCATGCCCGCATTCTAGACGAGGACTGACTCCCCAGGGGAGACTCCAGAAGTACCCCAAGATCCATGTCAGCACTGGAGAGGAATCCTCAGGTTCCGGCCCCGACTCCACACAAGGTCTTAGGCCCCGGCATCGACGGGAGAGGAATCCCGAGAGGCCCCCGAGGAACTCGCATGGGGACTGGCCTTTCCTGAGGCCACCAGAGCGGGTCCGTGAGGTCCCCATCGTAAGTCGAGAGCACCTGCCGCAACTCGAGAAAATCCAGGAGGTTTTGCCCTCCATGCGAGATGAGGCCCATTTACGCTGAGGCTTCTCGAGGCCAATCACGTCTAACCACTGGAACTTCCAAAGGGTCCTTCACACCCTTGCTGCAACTCAAGAAGTTCCCCGACATACCCGTCTCCACTCGAGAGGAAGCACGTGGGTCCCGCACACATCCAGGGGAGCCCCGTTTCCGCCTCCTTGCTCGAGATGAGGGATCCTTTCCCTGTTTCGTAGGGAAAGAATTCCCGGCGTTCCCGTCGCAACTCAAGAGGAGGCGCTCTCCACAGGAAAGGCGAGAGGAACTCCAGGGTCGTGCCACCATTCCAAGAGTCCCCCAGATGTGCCAGTCCATTCCAGAGGAAACTGTTTTCCCTGCACTGCCTTGACGTTCAAGCCGAGGATCAACTCCCACCACAGTGCACGTGGGACAGCCCTGTGGGAAAGCCTCGTGGGAAAGCCTCGTGGGAAAGACTCGAGGGAAAACCATACATCCTTTGATCCACGCGGCGGACTGCGTGACACTGCTGCTACCGCTCTGGAGGAAAGCGCAAGTGCATGCCCGCATTCGAGACGAGGACTGACCTCCCTGGGGAGACTCCAGAAGTACCCCAAGATCCATGTCAGCACTGGAGAGGAATCCTCAGGTTCCGGCCCCGACTCCACACAAGGACTTAGGCCCCGGCATCGACGGGAGAGGGATCCTGAGAGGCCCCCGAGGAACTCGCATGGGGACTGGCCTTTCCTGAGGCCACCAGAGCGGGTCCCTGAGGTCCCCGTCGTTAGTCGAGATCACCTGCCGCAACTCGAGAAAATCCAGGATGTTTTGCCCTCCAGGCGAGATGAGGCTCATTTCCGCAGAGGTTTTCGAGGCTAATCACGTCTAAACACTGGAACTTCCAAAGGGTCCTTCACACCCTTGCTGCAACTCAAGAAGTTCCCCGACATACCCGTCTCCACTCGAAAGGAAGCACGTGGGGTCCCGCACACATCCAGGGGAGCCCCGTTTCCGCCTCCTAGCTCGAGATGAGGGATCCTTTCCCTGTTTCGTAGAGAAAGAATTCCCGGCGTTCCCGTCGCATCTCAAGAGGAGGCGCTCTCCACAGGAAAGGCGAGAGGAACTCCAGGGTCGTGCCACCATTCCAAGAGTCCCCCAGATGTGTCAGTCCATTCCAGAGGAACCTGTTTTCCCTGCACTGCCTTGACGTTCAAGCCGAGGATCGACTCCCACCACGTGTGCACGTGGGACAGCCCTGTGGGAAAGCCTCGTGGGAAAGTCTCGTGGGAAAGACACGAGGGAAAATCATAGATCCTATTCTCTACTCGGCGGACTGCGTGACACTGCTGCTACCGCTCTGGAGGAAAGGCAAGTACATGCCCGCATTCGAGACGAGGACTGACTCCCCTGGGGAGACTCCAGAAGTACCCCAAGATCCATGTCAGCACTGGACAGGAATCCTCAGGTTCCGGCCCCGACTCCACACAAGGTCTTAGGCCCCGGCATCGACGGGAGAGGAATCCCCAGAGGCCCCCGAGGAACTCGCATGGGGACTGGCCTTTCCTGAGGCCACCAGAGCGGGTCCCTGAGGTCCCCGTCGTAAGTCGAGAGCACCTGCCGCAACTCGAGAAAATCCAGGAGGTTTTGCCCTCCAGGCGAGATGAGGCCCATTTCCGCTGAGGCTTCTCGAGGCTAATCACATCTAACCACTGGAACTTCCAAAGGGTCCTCACACGCTTGCTGCAACTCAAGAAGTTCCCCGACATACCCGTCTCCACTCGAGAGGAAGCACGAGGGTCCCGCACACATCCAGGGGAGCCCCGTTTCCGCCTCCTAGCTCGAGATGAGGGATCCTTTCCCTGTTTCGTAGGGAAAGAATTCCCGGCGTTCCCGTCGCATCTCAAGAGTAGGCGCTCTCCACAGGAAAGGCGAGAGGAACTCCAGGGTCGTTCCATCATTCCAAGAGTCCCCCAGATGTGTCAGTCCATTCCAGAGGAACCTGTTTTCCCTGCACTGCGTTGAAGTTCAAGCCGAGGATCGACTCCCACCTCGTGTGCACGTGGGACAGCCCTGTGGGAAAGCCTCGTGGGAAAGCCTCGTGGGAAAGACTCGAGGGAAAACCATAGATCCTTTGATCCACGCGGCGGACTGCGTGACACTGCTGCTACCGCTCTGGAGGAAAGCGCAAGTGAATGCCCGCATTCGAGACGAGGACTGACTCCCCTGGGGAGACTCCACAAGTACCCCAGGATCCATGTCAGCACTGGAGAGGAATCCTCAGGTTCCGGCCCCGACTACACACAAGGTCTTAGGCCCCGGCATCGACGGGAGAGGAATCCCGAGAGGCCCCCGAGGAATTCGCATGGGGACTGGCCTTTCCTGAGGCCACCAGAGCGGGTCCCTGAGGTCCCCGTCGTAAGTCGAGAGCACCTGCCGCAACTCGAGAATATCCAGGAGGTTTTTCCCTCCAGGCGAGATGAGGCCCATTTCCGCTGAGGCTTCTCGAGGCCAATCACGTCTAACCACTGGAACTTCCCAAGGGTCCTTCACACCATTGCTGCAACTCAAGAAGTTCCCCGACATACCCGTCTCCACTCGAGAGGAAGCACGTGGGTCCTGCACACATCCAGGGGAGCCCCGTTTCCGCCTCCTAGCTCGAGATGAGGGATCCTTTCCCTGTTTCGTAGGGAAAGAATTCCCGGCGTTCCCGTCGCATCTCAAGAGGAGGCGCTCTCCACAGGAAAGGCGAGAGGAACTCCAGGGTCGTGCCACCATTCCAAGAGTCCCCCAGATGTGCCAGTCCATTCCAGAGGAACCTGTTTTCCCTGCACTGCCTTGACGTTCAAGCCGAGGATCGACTCCCACCACGTGTGCACGTGGGACAGCCCTGTGGGAAAGCCTCGTGGGAAAGCCTCGTGGGAAAGACTCGAGGGAAAACCATAGATCCTTTGATCCACGCGGCGGACTGCGTGACACTGCTGCTACCACTCTGGAGGAAAGCGCAAGTGCATGCCCGCATTCGAGACGAGGACTGACTCCCCTGGGGAGACTCCAGAAGTACCCCAAGATCCATGTCAGCACTGGAGAGGAATCCTCAGGTTCCGGCCCCGACTCCACACAAGGTCTTAGGCCCCGGCATCGACGGGAGAGGAATCCCGAGAGGCCCCCGAGGAACTCGCATGGGGACTGGCCTTTCCTGAGGCCACCAGAGCGGGTCCCTGAGGTCCCCGTCGTAAGTCGAGAGCACCTGCCGCAACTCGAGAGAATCCAGGAGGTTTTGCCCTCCAGGCGAGATGAGGCCCATTTCCGCTGAGGCTTCTCGAGGCTAATCACGTCTAACCACTGTAACTTCCAAAGGGTCCTTCACAACATTGCTGCAACTCAAGAAGTTCCCCGACATACCCGTCTCCACTCGAGAGGAAGCACGTGGGTCACGCACACATCCAGGGGAGCCCCGTTTCCGCCTCCTAGCTCGAGATGAGGGATCCTTTCCCTGTTTCGTAGGGAAAGAATTCCCGGCGTTCCCGTCGCATCTCAAGAGGAGGCGCTCTCCACAGGAAAGGCGAGAGGAACTCCAGGGTCGTGCCACCATTCCAAGAGTCCCCCAGATGTGTCAGTCCATTCCAGAGGAACCTGTTTTCCCTGCACTGCCTTGACGTTCAAGCCGAGGATCGACTCCCACCACGTGTGCACGTGGGACAGCCCTGTGGGAAAGCCTCGTGGGAAAGCCTCGTGGGAAAGACTCGAGGGAAAACCAAACATCCTTTGATCCACGCGGCGGACTGCGTGACACTGCTGCTACCCCTCTGGAGGGAAGCGCAAGTGCATGCCCGCATTCGAGACGAGGACTGACTCCCCTGGGGAGAATCCAGAAGTACCCCAAGATCCATGTCAATACTGGAGAGGAATCCTCAGGTTCCGGCCCCGACTCCACACAAGGTCTTAGGCCCCGGCATCGAAAGGGAGAGGAATCCCGAGAGGCCCCCGAGGAACTCGCATGGGGACTGGCCTTTCCTGAGGCCACCAGAGCATTTCCCTGAGGTCCCTGTCGTAAGTCGAGAGCACCTGCCGCAACTCGAGAAAATCCAGGAGGTTTTGCCCTCCAGGCCAGATGAGGCCCATTTCCGCTGAGGCTTCTCGAGGCCAATCACATCTAACCACTGGAACTTCCAAGGGGTCTTTGACACCATTGCTTCAACTCAAGAAGTTCCCCGACATACCTGTCTGCACTCGAGAGGAAGCACGTGGGGTCCCGCACACATCCAGGGGAGCCCCGTTTCCGCCTCCTAGCTCGAGATGAGGGATCCTTTCCCTGTTTCGTAGGGAAAGAATTCCCGGCGTTCCCGTCGCATCTCAAGAGGAGGCGCTCTCCACAGGAAAGGCGAGAGGAACTCCAGGGTCGTGACACCATTCCAAGAGTCCCCCAGATGTGTCAGTCCATTCCAGAGGAACCTGTTTTCCCTGCACTGCCTTGACGTTCAAGCCGAGGATCGACTCCCAACACGTGTGCACGTGGGACAGCCCTGTGGGAAAGCCTCGTGGGAAAGCCTCGTGGGAAAGACTCGAGGGAAAACCATAGATCCTTTGATCCACGCGGGGGACTGCGTGACACTGCTGCTACCGCTCTGGAGGAAAGCGCAAGTGCATGCCCGCATTCGAGACGAGGACTGACTCCCCTGGGGAGACTCCAGAAGTACCCCAAGATCCATGTCAGCACTGGAGAGGAATCCTCAGGTTCCGGCCCCGACTCCACACAAGGTCTTAGGCCCCGGCATCGACGGGAGAGGAATCCCGAGAGGCCCCCGAGGAACTCGCATGGGGACTGGCCTTTCCTGAGGCCACCAGAGCATTTCCCTGAGGTCCCCGTCGTAAGTCGAGAGCACCTGCCGCAACTCGAGAAAATCCAGGAGGTTTTGCCCTCCAGGCCAGATGAGGCCCATTTCCGCTGAGGCTTCTCGAGGCCAATCACATCTAACCACTGGAACTTCCAAGGGGTCTTTGACACCATTGCTTCAACTCAAGAAGTTCCCCGACATACCTGTCTGCACTCGAGAGGAAGCACGTGGGGTCCCGCACACATCCAGGGGAGCCCCGTTTCCGCCTCCTAGCTCGAGATGAGGGATCCTTTCCCTGTTTCGTAGGGAAAGAATTCCCGGCGTTCCCGTCGCATCTCAAGAGGAGGCGCTCTCCACAGGAAAGGCGAGAGGAACTCCAGGGTCGTGACACCATTCCAAGAGTCCCCCAGATGTGTCAGTCCATTCCAGAGGAACCTGTTTTCCCTGCACTGCCTTGACGTTCAAGCCGAGGATCGACTCCCAACACGTGTGCACGTGGGACAGCCCTGTGGGAAAGCCTCGTGGGAAAGCCTCGTGGGAAAGACTCGAGGGAAAACCATAGATCCTTTGATCCACGCGGGGGACTGCGTGACACTGCTGCTACCGCTCTGGAGGAAAGCGCAAGTGCATGCCCGCATTCGAGACGAGGACTGACTCCCCTGGGGAGACTCCAGAAGTACCCCAAGATCCATGTCAGCACTGGAGAGGAATCCTCAGGTTCCGGCCCCGACTCCACACAAGGTCTTAGGCCCCGGCATCGACGGGAGAGGAATCCCGAGAGGCCCCCGAGGAACTCGCATGGGGACTGGCCTTTCCTGAGGCCAACAGAGCGGGTCCCTGAGGTCCCCGTCGTATGTCGAGAGCACCTGCCGCAACTCGAGAAAATCCAGGAGGTTTTGCCCTCCAGGCGAGATGAGGCCCATTTCCGCTGAGGCTTCTCGAGGCCAATCACGTCTAACTACTGAAACTTCCAAAGGGTTCTTCACACACTTGCTGCAACTCAAGAAGTTCCCCGACATACCCGTCTCCACTCGAGAGGAAGCACGTGGGGTCCCGCACACATCCAGGGGAGCCCCGTTTCCGCCTCCTAGCTCGAGATGAGGGATCCTTTCCCTGTTTCGTAGGGAAAGAATTCCCGGCGTTCCCGTCGCACCTCAAGAAGACGCGCTCTCCACCGGAAGGGCGAGAGGAACTCCAGGGTCATGCCACCATTCCAAGAGTCCCCCAGATGTGTCAGTCCATTCCAGAGGAACCTGTTTTCCCTGCACTGCCTTGACGTTCAGGCCGAGGATCGACTCCCACCACGTGTGCACGTGGGAGAGCCCTGTGGGAAAGCCTCGTGGGAAAGCCTCGTGGGAAAGACTCGAGGGAAAACCATAGATCCTTTGATCCACGCGGCGACTGCGTGACACTGCTGCTACCGCTCTGGAGGAAAGCGCAAGTGCATGCCCGCATTCTAGACGAGGACTGACTCCCCAGGGGAGACTCCAGAAGTACCCCAAGATCCATGTCAGCACTGGAGAGGAATCCTCAGGTTCCGGCCCCGACTCCACACAAGGTCTTAGGCCCCGGCATCGACGGGAGAGGTATCCCGAGAGGCCCCCGAGGAACTCGCATGGGGACTGGCCTTTCCTGAGGCCACCAGAGCGGGTCCGTGAGGTCCCCATCGTAAGTCGAGAGCACATGCCGCAACTCGAGAAAATCCAGGAGGTTTTGCCCTCCAGGCGAGATGAGGCCCATTTACGCTGAGGCTTCTCGAGGCCAATCACGTCTAACCACTGGAACTTCCAAAGGGTCCTTCACACCCTTGCTGCAACTCAAGAAGTTCCCCGACATACCCGTCTCCACTCGAGAGGAAGCACGTGGGTCCCGCACACATCCAGGGGAGCCCCGTTTCCGCCTCCTAGCTCCAGATGATGGATCCTTTCCCTGTTTCGTAGGGAAAGAATTCCCGGCGTTCCCGTCGCAACTCAAGAGGAGGCGCTCTCCACAGGAAAGGCGAGAGGAACTCCAGGGTCGTGCCACCATTCCAAGAGTCCCCCAGATGTGCCAGTCCATTCCAGAGGAAACTGTTTTCCCTGCACTGCCTTGACGTTCAAGCCGAGGATCGACTCCCACCACAGTGCACGTGGGACAGCCCTGTGGGAAAGCCTCGTGGGAAAGCCTCGTGGGAACGACTCGAGGGAAAACCATAGATCCTTTGATCCACGCGGCGGACTGCGTGACACTGCTGCTACCGCTCTGGAGGAAAGCGCAAGTGCATGCCCGCATTTGAGACGAGGACTGACTCCCCTGGGGAGACTCCAGAATTACCCCAAGATCCATGTCAGCACTGGAGAGGAATCCTCAGGTTCCGGCCCCGACTCCACACAAGGTCTTAGGCCCCGGCATCGACGGGAGAGGAATCCCGAGAGGCCCCCGAGGAACTCGCATGGGGACTGGCCTTTCCTGAGGCCACAAGAGCGGGTCCCTGAGGTCCCCGTCGTAAGTCGAGAGCACCTGCCGCAACTCGAGAAAATCCAGGAGGTTTTGCCCTCCAGGCGAGATGAGGCCCATTTCCGCTGAGGCTTCTCGAGGCCAATCACATCTAACCACTGGAACTTCCAAAGGGTCCTTCACACCCTTGCTGCAACTCAAGAAGTTCCCCGACATACCCGTCTGCACTCGAGAGGAAGCACGTGGGGTCCCGCACACATCCAGGGGAGCCCCGTTTCCGCCTCCTAGCTCGAGATGAGGGATCCTTCCCTGTTTCGTAGGGAAAGAATTCCCGGCGTTCCCGTCGCATCTCAAGAGGAGGCGCTCTCCACAGGAAAGGCGAGAGGAACTTCAGGGTCATGCCACCATTCCAAGAGTCCCCCAGATGTGTCAGTCCATTCCAGAGGAAACTGTTTTCCCTGCACTGCCTTGACGTTCAAGCCGAGGATCGACTCCCACCACGTGTGCACGTGGGACAGCCCTGTGGGAAAGCCTCGTGGGAAAGCCTCGTGGGAAAGACTCGAGGGAAAACCATAGATCCTTTGATCCACGCGGCGGACTGGGTGACACTGCTGCTACCGCTCTGGAGGAAAGCGCAAGTGCATGCCCGCATTCGAGACGAGGACTGACTCCCCTGGGGAGACTCCAGAAGCACCCCAAGATCCATGTCAGCACTGGAGAGGAATCCTCAGGTTCCGGCCCCGAGTCCACACAAGGTCTTAGGCTCCGGCATCGACGGGAGAGGAATCCCGAGACGCCCCCGAGGAACTCGCATGGGGACTGGCCTTTCTTGAGGCCACCAGAGCGGGTCCCTGATGTCCCCGTCGTAAGTCGAGAGCACCTGCCACAACTCGAGAAAATCCAGGAGGTTTTGCCCTCCAGGCGAGATGAGGCCCATTTCCGCTGAGGCTTCTCGAGGCCAATCACATCTAACCACTGGAACTTCCAAAGGGTCCTTCACACCCTTGCTGCAACTCAAGAAGTTCCCCGACATACCCGTCTCCACTCGAGGGGAAGCACGAGGGTCCCCCACACATCCAGGGGAGCCCCGTTTCCACCTCCTAGCTCGAGATGAGGGATCCTTTCCCTGTTTCGTAGGGAAAGAATTCCCGGCGTTCCCGTCGCATCTCAAGAGGAGGCGCTCTCCACAGGAAAGGCGAGAGGAACTCCAGGGTCATGCCACCATTCCAAGAGTCCCCCAGATGTGTCAGTCCATTCCAGAGGAACCTGTTTTCCCTGCACTGCCTTGACGTTCAAGCCGAGGATCTACTCCCACCACGTGTGCACGTGGGACAGCCCTGTGGGAAAGCCTCGTGGGAAAGCCTCGTGGGAAAGACTCGAGGGAAAACCATAGATCCTTTGATCCACGCGGCGGACTGCGTGACACTGCTGCTACCGCTCTGGAGGAAAGCGCAAGTGCATGCCCGCGTTCGAGACGAGGACTGACTCCCCTGGGGAGACTCCAGAAGTACCCCAAGATCCATGTCAGCACTGGAGAGGAATCCTCAGGTTCCGGCCCCGACTCCACACAAGGTCTTAGGCCCCGGCATCGACGGGAGAGGAATCCCGAGAGGCCCCCGAGGAACTCGCATGGGGACTGGCCTTTCCTGAGGCCACCAGAGCGGGTCCCTGAGGTCCCCGTCGTAAGTCGAGAGCACCTGCCGCAACTCGAGAAAATCCAGGATGTTTTGCCCTCCAGGCGAGATGAGGCCCATTTCCGCTGAGGCTTCTCGAGGCCAATCACATCTAACCACTGGAACTTCCAAAGGGTCCTTCACACCCTTGCTGCAACTCAAGAAGTTACCCGACATACCCGTCTGCACTCGAGAGGAAGCACGTGGGGTCCCGCACACATCCAGGGGAGCCCCGTTTCCGCCTCCTAGCTCGAGATGAGGGATCCTTTCCCTGTTTCGTAGGGAAAGAATTCCCGGCGTTCCCGTCGCATCTCAAGAGGAGGCGCTCTCCACAGGAAAGGCGAGAGGAACTCCAGGGTCATGCCACCATTCCAAGAGTCCCCCAGATGTGTCAGTCCATTCCAGAGGAACCTGTTTTCCCTGCACTGCGTTGACGTTCAAGCCGAGGATCGACTCCCAACACGTGTGCACGTGGGACAGCCCTGTGGGAAAGCCTCGTGGGAAAGCCTCGTGGGAAAGACTCGAGGGAAAACCATAGATCCTTTGATCCACGCGGCGGACTGCGTGACACTGCTGCTACCGCTCTGGAGGAAAGCGCAAGTGCATGCCCGCATTCGAGACGAGGACTGACTCCCATGGGGAGACTCCAGAAGTACCCCAAGATCCATGTCAGCACTGGAGAGGAATCCTCAGGTTCCGGCCCCGACTCCACACAAGGTCTTAGGCCCCGGCATCGACGGGAGAGGAATCCCGAGAGGCCCCCGAGGAACTCGCATGGGGACTGGCCTTTCCTGAGGCCACCAGAGCGGTTCCCTGAGGTCCCCGTCGGAAGTCGGAGCACCTGCCGCAACTCGAGAAAATCCAGGAGGTTTTGACCTCCAGGCCAGATGAGGCCCATTTCCGCTGAGGCTACTCGAGGCCAATCACATCTAACCACTGGAACTTCCAAAGGGTCCTTCACACCATTGCTGCAACTCAAGAAGTTCCCCGACATACCTGTCTGCACTCGAGAGGAAGCACGTGGGGTCCCGCACACATCCAGGGGAGCCCCGTTTCCGCCTCCTAGCTCGAGATGAGGGATCCTTTCCCTGTTTCGTAGGGAAAGAATTCCCGGCGTTCCCGTCGCATCTCAAGAGGAGGCGCTCTCCACAGGAAAGGCGAGAGGAACTCCAGGGTCGTGCCACCATTCCAAGAGTCCCCCAGATGAGTCAGTCCATTCCAGAGGAACCTGTTTTCCCTGCACTGCCTTGACGTTCAAGCCGAGGATCGACTCCCACCACGTGTGCACGTGGGACAGCCCTGTGGGAAAGCCTCGTGGGAAAGCCTCGTGGGAAAGACTCGAGAGAAAACCATCGATCCTTTGATCCACGCGGCGGACTGCGTGACACTGCTGCTCCCGCTCTGGAGGAAAGCGCAAGTGCATGCCCGCATTCGAGACGAGGACTGACTCCCCTGGGGAGACTCCAGAAGTACCCCAAGATCCATGTCAGCACTGGAGAGGAATCCTCAGATTCCGGCCCCGACTACACACAAGGTCTTAGGCCCTGGCATCGACGGGAGAGGAATCCCGAGAGGCCCCCGAGGAATTCGCATGGGGACTGGCATTTCCTGAGGCCACCAGAGCGGGTCCCTGAGGTCCCCGTCGTAAGTCGAGAGCACCTGCCGCAACTCGAGAATATCCAGGAGGTTTTGCCCTCCAGGCGAGATGAGGCCCATTTCCGCTGAGGCTTCTCGAGTCCAATCACGTCTAACCACTGGAACTTCCAAAGGGTCCTTCACACCCTTGCTGCAACTCAAGAAGTTCCCCGACATACCCGTCTCCACTCGAGAGGAAGCACGTGGGTCCCGCACACATCCAGGGGAGCCCCGTTTCCGCCTCCTAGCTCGAGGTGAGGGATCCTTTCCCTGTTTCGTAGGGAAAGAATTCCCGGCGTTCCCGTCGCATCTCAAGAGGAGGCGCTCTCCACAGGAAAGGCGAGAGGAACTCCAGGGTCGTGCCACCATTCCAAGAGTCCCCCAGATGTGCCAGTCCATTCCAGAGGAACCTGTTTTCCCTGCACTGCCTTGACGTTCAAGCCGAGGATCGACTCCCACCACGTGTGCACGTGGGACAGCCCTGTGGGAAAGCCTCGTGGGAAAGCCTCGTGGGAAAGACTCGAGGGAAAACCATAGATCCTTTGATCCACGCGGCGGACTGCGTGACACTGCTGCTACCGCTCTGGAGGAAAGCGCAAGTGCATGCCCGCGTTCGAGACGAGGACTGACTCCCCTGGGGAAACTCCAGAAGTATCCCAAGATCCATGTCAGCACTGGAGAGGAATCCTCAGGTTCCGGCCCCGACTCCACGCAAGGTCTTAGGCCCCGGCATCGACGGGAGAGGAACCCGAGAGTCCCCCGTGGAACTCGCATGGGGACTGGCCTTTCCTGAGGCCAACAGAGCGGGTCCCTGAGGTCCCCGTCGTAAGTCGAGAGCACCTGCCGCAACTCTAGAAAATCCAGGAGGTTTTGCACTCCAGGCGAGATGAGGCCCATTTCCGCTGAGGCTTCTCGAGGCCAATTACATCTAACCACTGGAACTTCCAAAGGGTCCTTCACACCCTTGCTGCAACTCAAGAAGTTCCCCGACATACCCGTCTGCACTCCAGAGGAAGCACGTGGTGTCCCGCACACATCCAGGGGAACCCCGTTTCCGCCTCCTAGCTCGAGATGAGGGATCCTTTCCCTGTTTCGTAGGGAAAGAATTCCCGGCGTTCCCGTCGCATCTCAAGAGGAGGCGCTCTCCACAGGAAAGGCGAGAGGAACTCCAGGGTCATGCCACCATTCCAAGAGTCCCCCAGATGTGTCAGTCCATTCCAGAGGAACCTGTTTTCCCTGCACTGCGTTGACGTTCAAGCCGAGGATCGACTCCCACCACGTGTGCACGTGGGACAGCCCTGTGGGAAAGCCTCGTGGGAAAGCCTCGTGGGAAAGACTCGAGGGAAAACCATAGATCCTTTGATCCACGCGGCGGACTGCGTGACACTGCTGCTACCGCTTTGGAGGAAAGCGCAAGTGCATGCCCGCATTCGAGACGAGGACTGACTCCCCTGGGGAGACTCCAGAAGTACCCCAAGATCCATGTCAGCACTGGAGAGGAATCCTCAGGTTCCGGCCCCGACTCCACACAAGGTCTTAGGCCCCGGCATCGACGGGAGAGGAATCCCCAGAGGCCCCCGAGGAACTCGCATGGGGACTGGCCTTTCCTGAAGCCACCAGAGCGGGTCCCTGAGGTCCCCGTCGTAAGTCGAGAGCACCTGCCGCAACTCGAGAAAATCCAGGAGGTTTTGCCCTCCAGGCGAGATGAGGCCCATTTCCGCTGAGTCTTCAAGAGGCCAATCACATCTAACCACTGGAACTTACAAAGGGTCCTTCACACCCTTGCTGCAACTCAAGAAGTTCCCCGACATACCCGTCTCCACTCGAGAGGAAGCACGTGGGGTCCCGCACACATCCAGGGGAGACCCGATTCCGCCTCCTAGCTCGAGATGAGGGATCCTTCCCTGTTTCGTAGGGAAAGAATTCCCGGCGTTCCCGTCGCATCTCAAGAGGAGGCGCTCTCCACAGAAAAGGCGAAAGGAACTCCAGGGTCGTGCCACCATTCCAAGAGTCCCCCAGATGTGTCAGTCCATTCCAGAGGAACCTGTTTTCCCTGCACTGCCTTGACGTTCAAGCCGAGGATCGACTCCCACCACCTGTGCACGTGGGACAGCCCTGTGGGAAAGACTCGTGGGAAAGCCTCGTGGGAAAGACTCGAGGGAAAACCATAGATCCTTTGATCCCCGCGGCGGACTGCGTGACACTGCTGCTACCGCTCTGGAGGAAAGCGAAAGTGCATGCCCTCATTCGAGACGAGGACTGACTCCCCTGGGGAGACTCCAGAAGTACCCCAAGATCCATGTCAATACTGGAGAGGAATCCTCAGGTTCCGGCCCCGACTCCACACAAGGTCTTAGGCCCCGGCATCGATGGGAGAGGAATCCCGAGAGGCCCACGAGGAACTCGCATGGGGACTGGCCTTTCCTGAGGCCACCAGAGCGGGTCCCTGAGGTCCCCGTGGTAAGTCGAGAGCACCTGCCGCAACTCGAGAAAATCCAGGAGGTTTTGCCCTCCAGGCGAGATGAGGCCCATTTCTGCTGAGGCTTCTCGAGGCTAATCACGTCTAACCACTGGAACTTCCAAAGGGTCCTTCACACCCTTGCTGCAACTCAAGAAGTTCCCCGACATACCTGTCTCCACTCGAGAGGAAGCACGTGGTGTCCCGCCCACATCCAGGGGAGCTCCGTTTCCGACTCTTATCTCGAGATGAGGGATCCTTTCCCTGTTTCGTAGGGAAAGAATTCCCGGCGTTCCCGTCGCATCTCAAGAGGAGGCGCTCTCCACAGGAAAGGCGAGAGGAACTGAAGGGTCGTGCCACCATTCCAAGAGTCCCCCAGATGTGTCAGTCCATTCCAGAGGAACCTGTTTTCCCTGCACTGCCTTGACGTTCAAGCCGAGGATCGAGTCCCACCACGTGTGCACGTGGGACAGCCCTGTGGGAAAGCCTCGTGGGAAAGCCTCGTGGGAAAGACTCGAGGGAAAACCATAGATCCTTTGATCCACGCGGCGGACTGTGTGACACTGCTGCTACCGCTCTGGAGGAAAGCGCAAGTGCATGCCCGCATTCGAGACGAGGACTGACTCCCCTGGGGAGACTCCAGAAGTACCCCAAGATCCATGTCAGCACTGGAGAGGAATCCTCAGGTTCCGGCCCCGACTCCACACAAGGTCTTAGGCCACGGCATCGACGGGAGAGGAATCCCCCGAGGAACTCGCATGGGGACTGGCCTTTCCTGAGGCCACCAGAGCGGGTCCCTGAGGTCCCCGTCGTAAGTCGAGAGCACCTGCCGCAACTCGAGAAAATCCAGGAGGTTTTGCCCTCCAGGCGAGATGAGGCCCATTTCCGCTGAGGCTTCTCGAGGCCAATCACATCTAACCACTGGAACTTCCAAAGGGTCCTTCACACCCTTGCTGCAACTCAAGAAGTTCCCCGACATACCCGTCTCCACTCGAGAGGAAGCACGTGGTGTCCCGCAAACATCCAGGGGAGCCCCGTTTCGCCTCCTAGCTCGAGATGAGGGATCCTTTCCCTGTTTCGTAGGGAAAGAATTCCCGGCGTTCCCGTCGCATCTCAAGAGGAGGCGCTCTCCACAGGAAAGGAGAGAGGAACTCCAGGGTCGTGCCACCATTCCAAGAGTCCCCCAGATGTGTCAGTCCATTCCAGAGGAACCTGTTTTCCCTGCACTGCCTTGACGTTCAAGCCGAGGATCGACTCCCACCACGTGTGCACGTGGGACAGCCCTGTGGGAAAGCCTCGTGGGAAAGCCTCGTGGGAAAGACTCGAGGGAAAACCATAGATCCTTTGATCCACGCGGCGGACTGCGTGACACTGCTGCTACCGCTCTGGAGGAAAGCGCAAGTGCATGCCCGCATTCGAGACGAGGACTGACTCCCCTGGGGAGACTCCAGAAGTACCCCAAGATCCATGTCAGCACTGGAGAGGAATCCTCAGGTTCCGGCCCCGACTCCACACAAGGACTTAGGCCCCGGCATCGACGGGAGAGGGATCCCGAGAGGCCCCCGAGGAACTCGCATGGGGACTGGCTTTTCCTGAGGCCACCAGAGCGGGTCCCTGAGGTCCCCGTCGTTAGTCGAGATCACCTGCCGCAACTCGAGAAAATCCAGGATGTTTTGCCCTCCAGGCGAGATGAGGCTCATTTCCGCAGAGGTTTTTGAGGCTAATCACGTCTAAACACTGGAACTTCCAAAGGGTCCTTCACACCCTTGCTGCAACTCAAGAAGTTCCCCGACATACCCGTCTCCACTCGAGAGGAAGCACGTGGTGTCCCGCAAACATCCAGGGGAGCCCCGTTTCGCCTCCTAGCTCGAGATGAGGGATCCTTTCCCTGTTTCGTAGGGAAAGAATTCCCGGCGTTCCCGTCGCATCTCAAGAGGAGGCGCTCTCCACAGGAAAGGCGAAAGGAACTCCAGGGTCGTGCCACCATTCCAAGAGTCCCCCAGATGTGTCAGTCCATTCCAGAGGAACCTGTTTTCCCTGCACTGCCTTGACGTTCAAGCCGAGGATCGACTCCCACCACCTGTGCACGTGGGACAGCCCTGTGGGAAAGCCTCGTGGGAAAGCCTCGTGGGAAAGACTCGAGGGAAAACCATAGATCCTTTGATCCCCGCGGCGGACTGCGTGACACTGCTGCTACCGCTCTGGAGGAAAGCGCAAGTGCATGCCCTCATTCGAGACGAGGACTGACTCCCCTGGGGAGACTCCAGAAGTACCCCAAGATCCATGTCAATACTGGAGAGGAATCCTCAGGTTCCGGCCCCGACTCCACACAAGGTCTTAGGCCCCGGCATCGATGGGAGAGGAATCCCGAGTGGCCCACGAGGAACTCGCATGGGGACTGGCCTTTCCTGAGGCCACCAGAGCGGGTCCCTGAGGTCCCCGTGGTAAGTCGAGAGCACCTGCCGCAACTCGAGAAAATCCAGGAGGTTTTGCCCTCCAGGCGAGATGAGGCCCATTTCTGCTGAGGCTTCTCGAGGCTAATCACGTCTAACCACTGGAACTTCCAAAGGGTCCTTCACACCCTTGCTGCAACTCAAGAAGTTCCCCGACATACCTGTCTCCACTCGAGAGGAAGCACGTGGTGTCCCGCCCACATCCAGGGGAGCTCCGTTTCCGACTCTTATCTCGAGATGAGGGATCCTTTCCCTGTTTCGTAGGGAAAGAATTCCCGGCGTTCCCGTCGCATCTCAAGAGGAGGCGCTCTCCACAGGAAAGGCGAGAGGAACTGAAGGGTCGTGCCACCATTCCAAGAGTCCCCCAGATGTGTCAGTCCATTCCAGAGGAACCTGTTTTCCCTGCACTGCCTTGACGTTCAAGCCGAGGATCGACTCCCACCACGTGTGCACGTGGGACAGCCCTGTGGGAAAGCCTCGTGGGAAAGCCTCCTGGGAAAGACTCGAGGGAAAACCATAGATCCTTTGATCCACGCGGCGGACTGTGTGACACTGCTGCTACCGCTCTGGAGGAAAGCGCAAGTGCATGCCCGCATTCGAGACGAGGACTGACTCCCCTGGGGAGACTCCAGAAGTACCCCAAGATCCATGTCAGCACTGGAGAGGAATCCTCGGGTTCCGGCCACGACTCCACACAAGGTCTTAGGCCACGGCATCGACGGGAGAGGAATCCCCCGAGGAACTCGCATGGGGACTGGCCTTTCCTGAGGCCACCAGAGCGGGTCCCTGAGGTCCCCGTCGTAAGTCGAGAGCACCTGCCGCAACTCGAGAAAATCCAGGAGGTTTTGCCCTCCAGGCGAGATGAGGCCCATTTCCGCTGAGGCTTCTCGAGGCCAATCACATCTAACCACTGGAACTTCCAAAGGGTCCTTCACACCCTTGCTGCAACTCAAGAAGTTCCCCGACATACCCGTCTCCACTCGAGAGGAAGCACGTGGTGTCCCGCAAACATCCAGGGGAGCCCCGTTTCGCCTCCTAGCTCGAGATGAGGGATCCTTTCCCTGTTTCGTAGGGAAAGAATTCCCGGCGTTCCCGTCGCATCTCAAGAGGAGGCGCTCTCCACAGGAAAGGAGAGAGGAACTCCAGGGTCGTGCCACCATTCCAAGAGTCCCCCAGATGTGTCAGTCCATTCCAGAGGAACCTGTTTTCCCTGCACTGCCTTGACGTTCAAGCCGAGGATCGACTCCCACCACGTGTGCACGTGGGACAGCCCTGTGGGAAAGCCTCGTGGGAAAGCCTCGTGGGAAAGACTCGAGGGAAAACCATAGATCCTTTGATCCACGCGGCGGACTGCGTGACACTGCTGCTACCGCTCTGGAGGAAAGCGCAAGTGCATGCCCGCATTCGAGACGAGGACTGACTCCCCTGGGGAGACTCCAGAAGTACCCCAAGATCCATGTCAATACTGGAGAGGAATCCTCAGGTTCCGGCCCCGACTCCACACAAGGTCTTAGGCCCCGGCATCGATGGGAGAGGAATCCCGAGTGGCCCACGAGGAACTCGCATGGGGACTGGCCTTTCCTGAGGCCACCAGAGCGGGTCCCTGAGGTCCCCGTGGTAAGTCGAGAGCACCTGCCGCAACTCGAGAAAATCCAGGAGGTTTTGCCCTCCAGGCGAGATGAGGCCCATTTCTGCTGAGGCTTCTCGAGGCTAATCACGTCTAACCACTGGAACTTCCAAAGGGTCCTTCACACCCTTGCTGCAACTCAAGAAGTTCCCCGACATACCTGTCTCCACTCGAGAGGAAGCACGTGGTGTCCCGCCCACATCCAGGGGAGCTCCGTTTCCGACTCTTATCTCGAGATGAGGGATCCTTTCCCTGTTTCGTAGGGAAAGAATTCCCGGCGTTCCCGTCGCATCTCAAGAGGAGGCGCTCTCCACAGGAAAGGCGAGAGGAACTGAAGGGTCGTGCCACCATTCCAAGAGTCCCCCAGATGTGTCAGTCCATTCCAGAGGAACCTGTTTTCCCTGCACTGCCTTGACGTTCAAGCCGAGGATCGACTCCCACCACGTGTGCACGTGGGACAGCCCTGTGGGAAAGCCTCGTGGGAAAGCCTCCTGGGAAAGACTCGAGGGAAAACCATAGATCCTTTGATCCACGCGGCGGACTGTGTGACACTGCTGCTACCGCTCTGGAGGAAAGCGCAAGTGCATGCCCGCATTCGAGACGAGGACTGACTCCCCTGGGGAGACTCCAGAAGTACCCCAAGATCCATGTCAGCACTGGAGAGGAATCCTCGGGTTCCGGCCACGACTCCACACAAGGTCTTAGGCCACGGCATCGACGGGAGAGGAATCCCCCGAGGAACTCGCATGGGGACTGGCCTTTCCTGAGGCCACCAGAGCGGGTCCCTGAGGTCCCCGTCGTAAGTCGAGAGCACCTGCCGCAACTCGAGAAAATCCAGGAGGTTTTGCCCTCCAGGCGAGATGAGGCCCATTTCCGCTGAGGCTTCTCGAGGCCAATCACATCTAACCACTGGAACTTCCAAAGGGTCCTTCACACCCTTGCTGCAACTCAAGAAGTTCCCCGACATACCCGTCTCCACTCGAGAGGAAGCACGTGGTGTCCCGCAAACATCCAGGGGAGCCCCGTTTCGCCTCCTAGCTCGAGATGAGGGATCCTTTCCCTGTTTCGTAGGGAAAGAATTCCCGGCGTTCCCGTCGCATCTCAAGAGGAGGCGCTCTCCACAGGAAAGGAGAGAGGAACTCCAGGGTCGTGCCACCATTCCAAGAGTCCCCCAGATGTGTCAGTCCATTCCAGAGGAACCTGTTTTCCCTGCACTGCCTTGACGTTCAAGCCGAGGATCGACTCCCACCACGTGTGCACGTGGGACAGCCCTGTGGGAAAGCCTCGTGGGAAAGCCTCGTGGGAAAGACTCGAGGGAAAACCATAGATCCTTTGATCCACGCGGCGGACTGCGTGACACTGCTGCTACCGCTCTGGAGGAAAGCGCAAGTGCATGCCCGCATTCGAGACGAGGACTGACTCCCCTGGGGAGACTCCAGAAGTACCCCAAGATCCATGTCAGCACTGGAGAGGAATCCTCAGGTTCCGGCCCCGACTCCACACAAGGACTTAGGCCCCGGCATCGACGGGAGAGGGATCCCGAGAGGCCCCCGAGGAACTCGCATGGGGACTGGCTTTTCCTGAGGCCACCAGAGCGGGTCCCTGAGGTCCCCGTCGTTAGTCGAGATCACCTGCCGCAACTCGAGAAAATCCAGGATGTTTTGCCCTCCAGGCGAGATGAGGCTCATTTCCGCAGAGGTTTTTGAGGCTAATCACGTCTAAACACTGGAACTTCCAAAGGGTCCTTCACACCCTTGCTGCAACTCAAGAAGTTCCCCGACATACCCGTCTCCACTCGAGAGGAAGCACGTGGTGTCCCGCAAACATCCAGGGGAGCCCCGTTTCGCCTCCTAGCTCGAGATGAGGGATCCTTTCCCTGTTTCGTAGGGAAAGAATTCCCGGCGTTCCCGTCGCATCTCAAGAGGAGGCGCTCTCCACAGGAAAGGCGAGAGGAACTCCAGGGTCGTGCCACCATTCCAAGAGTCCCCCAGATGTGTCAGTCCATTCCAGAGGAACCTGTTTTCCCTGCACTGCCTTGACGTTCAAGCCGAGGATCGACTCCCACCACCTGTGCACGTGGGACAGCCCTGTGGGAAAGCCTCGTGGGAAAGCCTCGTGGGAAAGACTCGAGGGAAAACCATAGATCCTTTGATCCCCGCGGCGGACTGCGTGACACTGCTGCTACCGCTCTGGAGGAAAGCGCAAGTGCATGCCCTCATTCGAGACGAGGACTGACTCCCCTGGGGAGACTCCAGAAGTACCCCAAGATCCATGTCAATACTGGAGAGGAATCCTCAGGTTCCGGCCCCGACTCCACACAAGGTCTTAGGCCCCGGCATCGATGGGAGAGGAATCCCGAGTGGCCCACGAGGAACTCGCATGGGGACTGGCCTTTCCTGAGGCCACCAGAGCGGGTCCCTGAGGTCCCCGTGGTAAGTCGAGAGCACCTGCCGCAACTCGAGAAAATCCAGGAGGTTTTGCCCTCCAGGCGAGATGAGGCCCATTTCTGCTGAGGCTTCTCGAGGCTAATCACGTCTAACCACTGGAACTTCCAAAGGGTCCTTCACACCCTTGCTGCAACTCAAGAAGTTCCCCGACATACCTGTCTCCACTCGAGAGGAAGCACGTGGTGTCCCGCCCACATCCAGGGGAGCTCCGTTTCCGACTCTTATCTCGAGATGAGGGATCCTTTCCCTGTTTCGTAGGGAAAGAATTCCCGGCGTTCCCGTCGCATCTCAAGAGGAGGCGCTCTCCACAGGAAAGGCGAGAGGAACTGAAGGGTCGTGCCACCATTCCAAGAGTCCCCCAGATGTGTCAGTCCATTCCAGAGGAACCTGTTTTCCCTGCACTGCCTTGACGTTCAAGCCGAGGATCGACTCCCACCACGTGTGCACGTGGGACAGCCCTGTGGGAAAGCCTCGTGGGAAAGCCTCCTGGGAAAGACTCGAGGGAAAACCATAGATCCTTTGATCCACGCGGCGGACTGTGTGACACTGCTGCTACCGCTCTGGAGGAAAGCGCAAGTGCATGCCCGCATTCGAGACGAGGACTGACTCCCCTGGGGAGACTCCAGAAGTACCCCAAGATCCATGTCAGCACTGGAGAGGAATCCTCGGGTTCCGGCCACGACTCCACACAAGGTCTTAGGCCACGGCATCGACGGGAGAGGAATCCCCCGAGGAACTCGCATGGGGACTGGCCTTTCCTGAGGCCACCAGAGCGGGTCCCTGAGGTCCCCGTCGTAAGTCGAGAGCACCTGCCGCAACTCGAGAAAATCCAGGAGGTTTTGCCCTCCAGGCGAGATGAGGCCCATTTCCGCTGAGGCTTCTCGAGGCCAATCACATCTAACCACTGGAACTTCCAAAGGGTCCTTCACACCCTTGCTGCAACTCAAGAAGTTCCCCGACATACCCGTCTCCACTCGAGAGGAAGCACGTGGGGTCCCGCAAACATCCAGGGGAGCCCCGTTTCGCCTCCTAGCTCGAGATGAGGGATCCTTTCCCTGTTTCGTAGGGAAAGAATTCCCGGCGTTCCCGTCGCATCTCAAGAGGAGGCGCTCTCCACAGGAAAGGAGAGAAGAACTCCAGGGTCGTGCCACCATTCCAAGAGACCCCCAGATGTGTCAGTCCATTCCAGAGGAACCTGTTTTCCCTGCACTGCCTTGACGTTCAAGCCGAGGATCGACTCCCACCACGTGTGCACGTGGGACAGCCCTGTGGGAAAGCCTCGTGGGAAAGCCTCGTGGGAAAGACTCGAGGGAAAACCATAGATCCTTTGATCCACGCGGCGGACTGCGTGACACTGCTGCTACCGCTCTGGAGGAAAGCGCAAGTGCATGCCCGCATTCGAGACGAGGACTGACTCCCCTGGGGAGACTCCAGAAGTACCCCAAGATCCATGTCAGCACTGGAGAGGAATCCTCAGGTTCCGGCCCCGACTCCACACAAGGACTTAGGCCCCGGCATCGACGGGAGAGGGATCCCGAGAGGCCCCCGAGGAACTCGCATGGGGACTGGCTTTTCCTGAGGCCACCAGAGCGGGTCCCTGAGGTCCCCGTCGTTAGTCGAGATCACCTGCCGCAACTCGAGAAAATCCAGGATGTTTTGCCCTCCAGGCGAGATGAGGCTCATTTCCGCAGAGGTTTTCGAGGCTAATCACGTCTAAACACTGGAACTTCCAAAGGGTCCTTCACACCCTTGCTGCAACTCAAGAAGTTCCCCGACATACCCGTCTCCACTCGAGAGGAAGCACGTGGTGTCCCGCAAACATCCAGGGGAGCCCCGTTTCGCCTCCTAGCTCGAGATGAGGGATCCTTTCCCTGTTTCGTAGGGAAAGAATTCCCGGCGTTCCCGTCGCATCTCAAGAGGAGGCGCTCTCCACAGGAAAGGCGAGAGGAACTGAAGGGTCGTGCCACCATTCCAAGAGTCCCCCAGATGTGTCAGTCCATTCCAGAGGAACCTGTTTTCCCTGCACTGCCTTGACGTTCAAGCCGAGGATCGAGTCCCACCACGTGTGCACGTGGGACAGCCCTGTGGGAAAGCCTCGTGGGAAAGCCTCGTGGGAAAGACTCGAGGGAAAACCATAGATCCTTTGATCCACGCGGCGGACTGCGTTACACTGCTCCTACCGCTCTGGAGGAAAGCGCAAGTGCATGCCCGCATTCGAGACGAGAACTGACTCCCCTGGGGAGACTCCAGAAGTACCCCAAGATCCATGTCAGCACTGGAGAGGAATCCTCAGGTTCCGGCCCCGACTCCACACAAGGTCTTAGGCCCCGGCATCGACGGGAGAGGAATCCCCAGAGGCCCCCGAGGAACTCGCATGGGGACTGGCCTTTCCTGAAGCCACCAGAGCGGGTCCCTGAGGTCCCCGTCGTAAGTCGAGAGCACCTGCCGCAACTCGAGAAAATCCAGGAGGTTTTGCCCTCCAGGCGAGATGAGGCCCATTTCCGCTGAGTCTTCAAGAGGCCAATCACATCTAACCACTGGAACTTACAAAGGGTCCTTCACACCCTTGCTGCAACTCAAGAAGTTCCCCGACATACCCGTCTCCACTCGAGAGGAAGCACATGGGGTCCCGCACACATCCAGGGGAGACCCGATTCCGCCTCCTAGCTCGAGATGAGGGATCCTTCCCTGTTTCGTAGGGAAAGAATTCCCGGCGTTCCCGTCGCATCTCAAGAGGAGGCGCTCTCCACAGGAAAGGCGAAAGGAACTCCAGGGTCGTGCCACCATTCCAAGAGTCCCCCAGATGTGTCAGTCCATTCCAGAGGAACCTGTTTTCCCTGCACTGCCTTGACGTTCAAGCCGAGGATCGACTCCCACCACCTGTGCACGTGGGACAGCCCTGTGGGAAAGCCTCGTGGGAAAGCCTCGTGGGAAAGACTCGAGGGAAAACCATAGATCCTTTGATCCCCGCGGCGGACTGCGTGACACTGCTGCTACCGCTCTGGAGGAAAGCGCAAGTGCATGCCCTCATTCGAGACGAGGACTGACTCCCCTGGGGAGACTCCAGAAGTACCCCAAGATCCATGTCAGTACTGGAGAGGAATCCTCAGGTTCCGGCCCCGACTCCACACAAGGTCTTAGGCCCCGGCATCGATGGGAGAGGAATCCCGAGAGGCCCACGAGGAACTCGCATGGGGACTGGCCTTTCCTGAGGCCACCAGAGCGGGTCCCTGAGGTCCCCGTCGTAAGTCGAGAGCACCTGCCGCAACTCGAGAAAATCCAGGAGGTTTTGCCCTCCAGGCGAGATGAGGCCCATTTCTGCTGAGGCTTCTCGAGGCTAATCACGTCTAACCACTGGAACTTCCAAAGGGTCCTTCACACCCTTGCTGCAACTCAAGAAGTTCCCCGACATACCCGTCTCCACTCGAGAGGAAGCACGTGGTGTCCCGCCCACATCCAGGGGAGCTCCGTTTCCGACTCTTATCTCGAGATGAGGGATCCTTTCCCTGTTTCGTAGGGAAAGAATTCCCGGCGTTCCCGTCGCATCTCAAGAGGAGGCGCTCTCCACAGGAAAGGCGAGAGGAACTGAAGGGTCGTGCCACCATTCCAAGAGTCCCCCAGATGTGTCAGTCCATTCCAGAGGAACCTGTTTTCCCTGCACTGCCTTGACGTTCAAGCCGAGGATCGACTCCCACCACGTGTGCACGTGGGACAGCCCTGTGGGAAAGCCTCGTGGGAAAGCCTCGTGGGAAAGACTCGAGGGAAAACCATAGATCCTTTGATCCACGCGGCGGACTGTGTGACACTGCTGCTACCGCTCTGGAGGAAAGCGCAAGTGCATGCCCGCATTCGAGACGAGGACTGACTCCCCTGGGGAGACTCCAGAAGTACCCCAAGATCCATGTCAGCACTGGAGAGGAATCCTCAGGTTCCGGCCCCGACTCCACACAAGGTCTTAGGCCACGGCATCGACGGGAGAGGAATCCCCCGAGGAACTCGCATGGGGACTGGCCTTTCCTGAGGCCACCAGAGCGGGTCCCTGAGGTCCCCGTCGTAAGTCGAGAGCACCTGCCGCAACTCGAGAAAATCCAGGAGGTTTTGCCCTCCAGGCGAGATGAGCCCCATTTCCGCTGAGGCTTCTCGAGGCCAATCACATCTAACCACTGGAACTTCCAAAGGGTCCTTCACACCCTTGCTGCAACTCAAGAAGTTCCCCGACATACCCGTCTCCACTCGAGAGGAAGCACGTGGTGTCCCGCCCACATCCAGGTGAGCTCCGTTTCCGACTCTTATCTCGAGATGAGGGATCCTTTCCCTGTTTCGTAGGGAAAGAATTCCCGGCGTTCCCGTCGCATCTCAAGAGGAGGCGCTCTCCACAGGAAAGGCGAGAGGAACTCCAGGGTCCTGACACCATTCCAAGAGTCCCCCAGATGTGTCAGTCCATTCCAGAGGAACCTGTTTTCCCTGCACTGCCTTGACGTTCAAGCCGAGGATCGACTCCCACCACGTGTGCACGTGGGACAGCCCTGTGGGAAAGCCTCGTGGGAAAGCCTCGTTTGAAAGACTCGAGGGAAAAACATAGATCCTTTGATCCACGCGGCGGACTGCGTGACACTGCTGCTACCGCTCTGGAGGAAAGCGCCAGTGCATGCCCGCATTCGAGACGAGGACTGACTCTCCTGGGGAGACTCCAAAAATACCCCAAGATCCATGTCAGTACTGGAGAGGAATCCTCAGGTTCCGGCCCCGAATCCACACAAGGTCTTAGGCCCCGGCATCGATGAGAGAGGAATCCCCAGAGGCCCCCGAGGAACTCGCATGGGGACTGGCCTTTCCTGAGGCCACCAGAGCGGGTCCCTGAGGTCCTCGTCGTAAGTCGAGAGCACCTGCCGCAACTCGAGAAAATCCAGGAGGATTTGCCCTCAAGGCGAGATGAGGCCCATTTCCGCTGAGGCTTCTCGAGGCCAATCACATCGAACCACTGGAACTTCCAAAGGGTCCCTCACACCCTTGCTGCAGCTCAAGAAGTTCCCCGACATACCCGTCTCCACTCGAGAGGAAGCACGTGGTGTCCCGCACACATCCAGGGGAGCCCCGTTTCGCCTCCTAGCTCGAGATGAGGGATCCTTTCCCTGTTTCGTAGGGAAAGAATTCCCGGCGTTCCCGTCGCATCTCAAGAGGAGGCGCTCTCCACAGGAAAGGGGAGAGGAACTCCATGGTCGTGCCACCATTCCAAGAGACCCCCAGATGTGTCAGTCCATTCCAGAGGAACCTGTTTTCCCTGCACTGCCTTGACGTTCAAGCCGAGGATCGACTCCCACCACGTGTGCACGTGGGACAGCCCTGTGGGAAAGCCTCGTGGGAAAGCCTCGTGGGAAAGACTCGAGGGAAAACCATAGATCCTTTGATCCCCGCGGCGGACTGCGTGACACTGCTGCTACCGCTCTGGAGGAAAGCGAAAGTGCATGCCCTCATTCGAGACGAGGACTGACTCCCCTGGGGAGACTCCAGAAGTACCCCAAGATCCATGTCAGTACTGGAGAGGAATCCTCAGGTTCCGGCCCCGACTCCACACAAGGTCTTAGGCCCCGGCATCGATGGGAGAGGAATCCCGAGAGGCCCACGAGGAACTCGCATGGGGACTGGCCTTTCCTGAGGCCACCAGAGCGGGTCCCTGAGGTCCCCGTGGTAAGTCGAGAGCACCTGCCGCAACTCGAGAAAATCCAGGAGGTTTTGCCCTCCAGGCGAGATGAGGCCCATTTCTGCTGAGGCTTCTCGAGGCTAATCACGTCTAACCACTGGAACTTCCAAAGGGTCCTTCACACCCTTGCTGCAACTCAAGAAGTTCCCCGACATACCCGTCTCCACTCGAGAGGAAGCACGTGGTGTCCCGCCCACATCCAGGGGAGCTCCGTTTCCGACTCTTATCTCGAGATGAGGGATCCTTTCCCTGTTTCGTAGGGAAAGAATTCCCGGCGTTCCCGTCGCATCTCAAGAGGAGGCGCTCTCCACAGGAAAGGCGAGAGGAACTCCAGGGTCGTGCCACCATTCCAAGAGTCCCCCAGATGTGCCAGTCCATTCCAGAGGAACCTGTTTTCCCTGCACTGCCTTGACGTTCAAGCCGAGGATCGACTCCCACCACGTGTGCACGTGGGACAGCCCTGTGGGAAAGCCTCGTGGGAAAGCCTCGTGGGAAAGACTCGAGAGAAAACCATCGATCCTTTGATCCACGCGGCGGACTGCGTGACACTGCTGCTCCCGCTCTGGAGGAAAGCGCAAGTGCATGCCCGCATTCGAGACGAGGACTGACTCCCCTGGGGAGACTCCAGAAGTACCCCAAGATCCATGTCAGCACTGGAGAGGAATCCTCAGATTCCGGCCCCGACTACACACAAGGTCTTAGGCCCTGGCATCGACGGGAGAGGAATCCCGAGAGGCCCCCGAGGAATTCGCATGGGGACTGGCATTTCCTGAGGCCACCAGAGCGGGTCCCTGAGGTCCCCGTCGTAAGTCGAGAGCACCTGCCGCAACTCGAGAATATCCAGGAGGTTTTGCCCTCCAGGCGAGATGAGGCCCATTTCCGCTGAGGCTTCTCGAGTCCAATCACGTCTAACCACTGGAACTTCCAAAGGGTCCTTCACACCCTTGCTGCAACTCAAGAAGTTCCCCGACATACCCGTCTCCACTCGAGAGGAAGCACGTGGGTCCCGCACACATCCAGGGGAGCCCCGTTTCCGCCTCCTAGCTCGAGGTGAGGGATCCTTTCCCTGTTTCGTAGGGAAAGAATTCCCGGCGTTCCCGTCGCATCTCAAGAGGAGGCGCTCTCCACAGGAAAGGCGAGAGGAACTCCAGGGTCGTGCCACCATTCCAAGAGTCCCCCAGATGTGCCAGTCCATTCCAGAGGAACCTGTTTTCCCTGCACTGCCTTGACGTTCAAGCCGAGGATCGACTCCCACCACGTGTGCACGTGGGACAGCCCTGTGGGAAAGCCTCGTGGGAAAGCCTCGTGGGAAAGACTCGAGGGAAAACCATAGATCCTTTGATCCACGCGGCGGACTGCGTGACACTGCTGCTACCGCTCTGGAGGAAAGCGCAAGTGCATGCCCGCGTTCGAGACGAGGACTGACTCCCCTGGGGAGACTCCAGAAGTATCCCAAGATCCATGTCAGCACTGGAGAGGAATCCTCAGGTTCCGGCCCCGACTCCACGCAAGGTCTTAGGCCCCGGCATCGACGGGAGAGGAACCCGAGAGTCCCCCGTGGAACTCGCATGGGGACTGGCCTTTCCTGAGGCCAACAGAGCGGGTCCCTGAGGTCCCCGTCGTAAGTCGAGAGCACCTGCCGCAACTCTAGAAAATCCAGGAGGTTTTGCACTCCAGGCGAGATGAGGCCCATTTCCGCTGAGGCTTCTCGAGGCCAATTACATCTAACCACTGGAACTTCCAAAGGGTCCTTCACACCCTTGCTGCAACTCAAGAAGTTCCCCGACATACCCGTCTGCACTCCAGAGGAAGCACGTGGTGTCCCGCACACATCCAGGGGAACCCCGTTTCCGCCTCCTAGCTCGAGATGAGGGATCCTTTCCCTGTTTCGTAGGGAAAGAATTCCCGGCGTTCCCGTCGCATCTCAAGAGGAGGCGCTCTCCACAGGAAAGGCGAGAGGAACTCCAGGGTCATGCCACCATTCCAAGAGTCCCCCAGATGTGTCAGTCCATTCCAGAGGAACCTGTTTTCCCTGCACTGCGTTGACGTTCAAGCCGAGGATCGACTCCCACCACGTGTGCACGTGGGACAGCCCTGTGGGAAAGCCTCGTGGGAAAGCCTCGTGGGAAAGACTCGAGGGAAAACCATAGATCCTTTGATCCACGCGGCGGACTGCGTGACACTGCTGCTACCGCTTTGGAGGAAAGCGCAAGTGCATGCCCGCATTCGAGACGAGGACTGACTCCCCTGGGGAGACTCCAGAAGTACCCCAAGATCCATGTCAGCACTGGAGAGGAATCCTCAGGTTCCGGCCCCGACTCCACACAAGGTCTTAGGCCCCGGCATCGACGGGAGAGGAATCCCCAGAGGCCCCCGAGGAACTCGCATGGGGACTGGCCTTTCCTGAAGCCACCAGAGCGGGTCCCTGAGGTCCCCGTCGTAAGTCGAGAGCACCTGCCGCAACTCGAGAAAATCCAGGAGGTTTTGCCCTCCAGGCGAGATGAGGCCCATTTCCGCTGAGTCTTCAAGAGGCCAATCACATCTAACCACTGGAACTTACAAAGGGTCCTTCACACCCTTGCTGCAACTCAAGAAGTTCCCCGACATACCCGTCTCCACTCGAGAGGAAGCACGTGGGGTCCCGCACACATCCAGGGGAGACCCGATTCCGCCTCCTAGCTCGAGATGAGGGATCCTTCCCTGTTTCGTAGGGAAAGAATTCCCGGCGTTCCCGTCGCATCTCAAGAGGAGGCGCTCTCCACAGAAAAGGCGAAAGGAACTCCAGGGTCGTGCCACCATTCCAAGAGTCCCCCAGATGTGTCAGTCCATTCCAGAGGAACCTGTTTTCCCTGCACTGCCTTGACGTTCAAGCCGAGGATCGACTCCCACCACCTGTGCACGTGGGACAGCCCTGTGGGAAAGACTCGTGGGAAAGCCTCGTGGGAAAGACTCGAGGGAAAACCATAGATCCTTTGATCCCCGCGGCGGACTGCGTGACACTGCTGCTACCGCTCTGGAGGAAAGCGAAAGTGCATGCCCTCATTCGAGACGAGGACTGACTCCCCTGGGGAGACTCCAGAAGTACCCCAAGATCCATGTCAATACTGGAGAGGAATCCTCAGGTTCCGGCCCCGACTCCACACAAGGTCTTAGGCCCCGGCATCGATGGGAGAGGAATCCCGAGAGGCCCACGAGGAACTCGCATGGGGACTGGCCTTTCCTGAGGCCACCAGAGCGGGTCCCTGAGGTCCCCGTGGTAAGTCGAGAGCACCTGCCGCAACTCGAGAAAATCCAGGAGGTTTTGCCCTCCAGGCGAGATGAGGCCCATTTCTGCTGAGGCTTCTCGAGGCTAATCACGTCTAACCACTGGAACTTCCAAAGGGTCCTTCACACCCTTGCTGCAACTCAAGAAGTTCCCCGACATACCTGTCTCCACTCGAGAGGAAGCACGTGGTGTCCCGCCCACATCCAGGGGAGCTCCGTTTCCGACTCTTATCTCGAGATGAGGGATCCTTTCCCTGTTTCGTAGGGAAAGAATTCCCGGCGTTCCCGTCGCATCTCAAGAGGAGGCGCTCTCCACAGGAAAGGCGAGAGGAACTGAAGGGTCGTGCCACCATTCCAAGAGTCCCCCAGATGTGTCAGTCCATTCCAGAGGAACCTGTTTTCCCTGCACTGCCTTGACGTTCAAGCCGAGGATCGAGTCCCACCACGTGTGCACGTGGGACAGCCCTGTGGGAAAGCCTCGTGGGAAAGCCTCGTGGGAAAGACTCGAGGGAAAACCATAGATCCTTTGATCCACGCGGCGGACTGTGTGACACTGCTGCTACCGCTCTGGAGGAAAGCGCAAGTGCATGCCCGCATTCGAGACGAGGACTGACTCCCCTGGGGAGACTCCAGAAGTACCCCAAGATCCATGTCAGCACTGGAGAGGAATCCTCAGGTTCCGGCCCCGACTCCACACAAGGTCTTAGGCCACGGCATCGACGGGAGAGGAATCCCCCGAGGAACTCGCATGGGGACTGGCCTTTCCTGAGGCCACCAGAGCGGGTCCCTGAGGTCCCCGTCGTAAGTCGAGAGCACCTGCCGCAACTCGAGAAAATCCAGGAGGTTTTGCCCTCCAGGCGAGATGAGGCCCATTTCCGCTGAGGCTTCTCGAGGCCAATCACATCTAACCACTGGAACTTCCAAAGGGTCCTTCACACCCTTGCTGCAACTCAAGAAGTTCCCCGACATACCCGTCTCCACTCGAGAGGAAGCACGTGGTGTTCCGCAAACATCCAGGGGAGCCCCGTTTCGCCTCCTAGCTCGAGATGAGGGATCCTTTCCCTGTTTCGTAGGGAAAGAATTCCCGGCGTTCCCGTCGCATCTCAAGAGGAGGCGCTCTCCACAGGAAAGGAGAGAGGAACTCCAGGGTCGTGCCACCATTCCAAGAGTCCCCCAGATGTGTCAGTCCATTCCAGAGGAACCTGTTTTCCCTGCACTGCCTTGACGTTCAAGCCGAGGATCGACTCCCACCACGTGTGCACGTGGGACAGCCCTGTGGGAAAGCCTCGTGGGAAAGCCTCGTGGGAAAGACTCGAGGGAAAACCATAGATCCTTTGATCCACGCGGCGGACTGCGTGACACTGCTGCTACCGCTCTGGAGGAAAGCGCAAGTGCATGCCCGCATTCGAGACGAGGACTGACTCCCCTGGGGAGACTCCAGAAGTACCCCAAGATCCATGTCAGCACTGGAGAGGAATCCTCAGGTTCCGGCCCCGACTCCACACAAGGACTTAGGCCCCGGCATCGACGGGAGAGGGATCCCGAGAGGCCCCCGAGGAACTCGCATGGGGACTGGCTTTTCCTGAGGCCACCAGAGCGGGTCCCTGAGGTCCCCGTCGTTAGTCGAGATCACCTGCCGCAACTCGAGAAAATCCAGGATGTTTTGCCCTCCAGGCGAGATGAGGCTCATTTCCGCAGAGGTTTTTGAGGCTAATCACGTCTAAACACTGGAACTTCCAAAGGGTCCTTCACACCCTTGCTGCAACTCAAGAAGTTCCCCGACATACCCGTCTCCACTCGAGAGGAAGCACGTGGTGTCCCGCAAACATCCAGGGGAGCCCCGTTTCGCCTCCTAGCTCGAGATGAGGGATCCTTTCCCTGTTTCGTAGGGAAAGAATTCCCGGCGTTCCCGTCGCATCTCAAGAGGAGGCGCTCTCCACAGGAAAGGCGAAAGGAACTCCAGGGTCGTGCCACCATTCCAAGAGTCCCCCAGATGTGTCAGTCCATTCCAGAGGAACCTGTTTTCCCTGCACTGCCTTGACGTTCAAGCCGAGGATCGACTCCCACCACCTGTGCACGTGGGACAGCCCTGTGGGAAAGCCTCGTGGGAAAGCCTCGTGGGAAAGACTCGAGGGAAAACCATAGATCCTTTGATCCCCGCGGCGGACTGCGTGACACTGCTGCTACCGCTCTGGAGGAAAGCGCAAGTGCATGCCCTCATTCGAGACGAGGACTGACTCCCCTGGGGAGACTCCAGAAGTACCCCAAGATCCATGTCAATACTGGAGAGGAATCCTCAGGTTCCGGCCCCGACTCCACACAAGGTCTTAGGCCCCGGCATCGATGGGAGAGGAATCCCGAGTGGCCCACGAGGAACTCGCATGGGGACTGGCCTTTCCTGAGGCCACCAGAGCGGGTCCCTGAGGTCCCCGTGGTAAGTCGAGAGCACCTGCCGCAACTCGAGAAAATCCAGGAGGTTTTGCCCTCCAGGCGAGATGAGGCCCATTTCTGCTGAGGCTTCTCGAGGCTAATCACGTCTAACCACTGGAACTTCCAAAGGGTCCTTCACACCCTTGCTGCAACTCAAGAAGTTCCCCGACATACCTGTCTCCACTCGAGAGGAAGCACGTGGTGTCCCGCCCACATCCAGGGGAGCTCCGTTTCCGACTCTAATCTCGAGATGAGGGATCCTTTCCCTGTTTCGTAGGGAAAGAATTCCCGGCGTTCCCGTCGCATCTCAAGAGGAGGCGCTCTCCACAGGAAAGGCGAGAGGAACTGAAGGGTCGTGCCACCATTCCAAGAGTCCCCCAGATGTGTCAGTCCATTCCAGAGGAACCTGTTTTCCCTGCACTGCCTTGACGTTCAAGCCGAGGATCGACTCCCACCACGTGTGCACGTGGGACAGCCCTGTGGGAAAGCCTCGTGGGAAAGCCTCCTGGGAAAGACTCGAGGGAAAACCATAGATCCTTTGATCCACGCGGCGGACTGTGTGACACTGCTGCTACCGCTCTGGAGGAAAGCGCAAGTGCATGCCCGCATTCGAGACGAGGACTGACTCCCCTGGGGAGACTCCAGAAGTACCCCAAGATCCATGTCAGCACTGGAGAGGAATCCTCGGGTTCCGGCCACGACTCCACACAAGGTCTTAGGCCACGGCATCGACGGGAGAGGAATCCCCCGAGGAACTCGCATGGGGACTGGCCTTTCCTGAGGCCACCAGAGCGGGTCCCTGAGGTCCCCGTCGTAAGTCGAGAGCACCTGCCGCAACTCGAGAAAATCCAGGAGGTTTTGCCCTCCAGGCGAGATGAGGCCCATTTCCGCTGAGGCTTCTCGAGGCCAATCACATCTAACCACTGGAACTTCCAAAGGGTCCTTCACACCCTTGCTGCAACTCAAGAAGTTCCCCGACATACCCGTCTCCACTCGAGAGGAAGCACGTGGTGTCCCGCAAACATCCAGGGGAGCCCCGTTTCGCCTCCTAGCTCGAGATGAGGGATCCTTTCCCTGTTTCGTAGGGAAAGAATTCCCGGCGTTCCCGTCGCATCTCAAGAGGAGGCGCTCTCCACAGGAAAGGAGAGAGGAACTCCAGGGTCGTGCCACCATTCCAAGAGTCCCCCAGATGTGTCAGTCCATTCCAGAGGAACCTGTTTTCCCTGCACTGCCTTGACGTTCAAGCCGAGGATCGACTCCCACCACGTGTGCACGTGGGACAGCCCTGTGGGAAAGCCTCGTGGGAAAGCCTCGTGGGAAAGACTCGAGGGAAAACCATAGATCCTTTGATCCACGCGGCGGACTGCGTGACACTGCTGCTACCGCTCTGGAGGAAAGCGCAAGTGCATGCCCGCATTCGAGACGAGGACTGACTCCCCTGGGGAGACTCCAGAAGTACCCCAAGATCCATGTCAGCACTGGAGAGGAATCCTCAGGTTCCGGCCCCGACTCCACACAAGGACTTAGGCCCCGGCATCGACGGGAGAGGGATCCCGAGAGGCCCCCGAGGAACTCGCATGGGGACTGGCTTTTCCTGAGGCCACCAGAGCGGGTCCCTGAGGTCCCCGTCGTTAGTCGAGATCACCTGCCGCAACTCGAGAAAATCCAGGATGTTTTGCCCTCCAGGCGAGATGAGGCTCATTTCCGCAGAGGTTTTCGAGGCTAATCACGTCTAAACACTGGAACTTCCAAAGGGTCCTTCACACCCTTGCTGCAACTCAAGAAATTCCCCGACATACCCGTCTCCACTCGAGAGGAAGCACGTGGTGTCCCGCAAACATCCAGGGGAGCCCCGTTTCGCCTCCTAGCTCGAGATGAGGGATCCTTTCCCTGTTTCGTAGGGAAAGAATTCCCGGCGTTCCCGTCGCATCTCAAGAGGAGGCGCTCTCCACAGGAAAGGCGAGAGGAACTGAAGGGTCGTGCCACCATTCCAAGAGTCCCCCAGATGTGTCAGTCCATTCCAGAGGAACCTGTTTTCCCTGCACTGCCTTGACGTTCAAGCCGAGGATCGAGTCCCACCACGTGTGCACGTGGGACAGCCCTGTGGGAAAGCCTCGTGGGAAAGCCTCGTGGGAAAGACTCGAGGGAAAACCATAGATCCTTTGATCCACGCGGCGGACTGCGTTACACTGCTCCTACCGCTCTGGAGGAAAGCGCAAGTGCATGCCCGCATTCGAGACGAGAACTGACTCCCCTGGGGAGACTCCAGAAGTACCCCAAGATCCATGTCAGCACTGGAGAGGAATCCTCAGGTTCCGGCCCCGACTCCACACAAGGTCTTAGGCCCCGGCATCGACGGGAGAGGAATCCCCAGAGGCCCCCGAGGAACTCGCATGGGGACTGGCCTTTCCTGAAGCCACCAGAGCGGGTCCCTGAGGTCCCCGTCGTAAGTCGAGAGCACCTGCCGCAACTCGAGAAAATCCAGGAGGTTTTGCCCTCCAGGCGAGATGAGGCCCATTTCCGCTGAGTCTTCAAGAGGCCAATCACATCTAACCACTGGAACTTACAAAGGGTCCTTCACACCCTTGCTGCAACTCAAGAAGTTCCCCGACATACCCGTCTCCACTCGAGAGGAAGCACATGGGGTCCCGCACACATCCAGGGGAGACCCGATTCCGCCTCCTAGCTCGAGATGAGGGATCCTTCCCTGTTTCGTAGGGAAAGAATTCCCGGCGTTCCCGTCGCATCTCAAGAGGAGGCGCTCTCCACAGGAAAGGCGAAAGGAACTCCAGGGTCGTGCCACCATTCCAAGAGTCCCCCAGATGTGTCAGTCCATTCCAGAGGAACCTGTTTTCCCTGCACTGCCTTGACGTTCAAGCCGAGGATCGACTCCCACCACCTGTGCACGTGGGACAGCCCTGTGGGAAAGCCTCGTGGGAAAGCCTCGTGGGAAAGACTCGAGGGAAAACCATAGATCCTTTGATCCCCGCGGCGGACTGCGTGACACTGCTGCTACCGCTCTGGAGGAAAGCGCAAGTGCATGCCCTCATTCGAGACGAGGACTGACTCCCCTGGGGAGACTCCAGAAGTACCCCAAGATCCATGTCAGTACTGGAGAGGAATCCTCAGGTTCCGGCCCCGACTCCACACAAGGTCTTAGGCCCCGGCATCGATGGGAGAGGAATCCCGAGAGGCCCACGAGGAACTCGCATGGGGACTGGCCTTTCCTGAGGCCACCAGAGCGGGTCCCTGAGGTCCCCGTCGTAAGTCGAGAGCACCTGCCGCAACTCGAGAAAATCCAGGAGGTTTTGCCCTCCAGGCGAGATGAGGCCCATTTCTGCTGAGGCTTCTCGAGGCTAATCACGTCTAACCACTGGAACTTCCAAAGGGTCCTTCACACCCTTGCTGCAACTCAAGAAGTTCCCCGACATACCCGTCTCCACTCGAGAGGAAGCACGTGGTGTCCCGCCCACATCCAGGGGAGCTCCGTTTCCGACTCTTATCTCGAGATGAGGGATCCTTTCCCTGTTTCGTAGGGAAAGAATTCCCGGCGTTCCCGTCGCATCTCAAGAGGAGGCGCTCTCCACAGGAAAGGCGAGAGGAACTGAAGGGTCGTGCCACCATTCCAAGAGTCCCCCAGATGTGTCAGTCCATTCCAGAGGAACCTGTTTTCCCTGCACTGCCTTGACGTTCAAGCCGAGGATCGACTCCCACCACGTGTGCACGTGGGACAGCCCTGTGGGAAAGCCTCGTGGGAAAGCCTCGTGGGAAAGACTCGAGGGAAAACCATAGATCCTTTGATCCACGCGGCGGACTGTGTGACACTGCTGCTACCGCTCTGGAGGAAAGCGCAAGTGCATGCCCGCATTCGAGACGAGGACTGACTCCCCTGGGGAGACTCCAGAAGTACCCCAAGATCCATGTCAGCACTGGAGAGGAATCCTCAGGTTCCGGCCCCGACTCCACACAAGGTCTTAGGCCACGGCATCGACGGGAGAGGAATCCCCCGAGGAACTCGCATGGGGACTGGCCTTTCCTGAGGCCACCAGAGCGGGTCCCTGAGGTCCCCGTCGTAAGTCGAGAGCACCTGCCGCAACTCGAGAAAATCCAGGAGGTTTTGCCCTCCAGGCGAGATGAGCCCCATTTCCGCTGAGGCTTCTCGAGGCCAATCACATCTAACCACTGGAACTTCCAAAGGGTCCTTCACACCCTTGCTGCAACTCAAGAAGTTCCCCGACATACCCGTCTCCACTCGAGAGGAAGCACGTGGTGTCCCGCCCACATCCAGGTGAGCTCCGTTTCCGACTCTTATCTCGAGATGAGGGATCCTTTCCCTGTTTCGTAGGGAAAGAATTCCCGGCGTTCCCGTCGCATCTCAAGAGGAGGCGCTCTCCACAGGAAAGGCGAGAGGAACTCCAGGGTCGTGACACCATTCCAAGAGTCCCCCAGATGTGTCAGTCCATTCCAGAGGAACCTGTTTTCCCTGCACTGCCTTGACGTTCAAGCCGAGGATCGACTCCCACCACGTGTGCACGTGGGACAGCCCTGTGGGAAAGCCTCGTGGGAAAGCCTCGTTTGAAAGACTCGAGGGAAAACCATAGATCCTTTGATCCACGCGGCGGACTGCGTGACACTGCTGCTACCACTCTGGAGGAAAGCGCAAGTGCATGCCCGCATTCGAGACGAGGACTGACTCCCCTGGGGAGACTCCAGAAGTACCCCAAGATCCATGTCAGCACTGGAGAGGAATCCTCAGGTTCCGGCCCCGACTCCACACAAGGTCTTAGGCCCCGGCATCGACGGGAGAGGAATCCCGAGAGGCCCCCGAGGAACTCGCATGGGGACTGGCCTTTCCTGAGGCCACCAGAGCGGGTCCCTGAGGTCCCCATCGTAAGTCGAGAGCACCTGCCGCAACTCGAGAAAATCCAGGATGTTTTGCCCTCCAGGCGAGATGAGGCCCATTTCCGCTGAGGCTTCTCGAGGCCAATCACATCTAACCACTGGAACTTCCAAAGGGTCCTTCACACCCTTGCTGCAACTCAAGAAGTTACCCGACATACCCGTCTGCACTCGAGAGGAAGCACGTGGGGTCCCGCACACATCCAGGGGAGCCCCGTTTCCGCCTCCTAGCTCGAGATGAGGGATCCTTTCCCTGTTTCGTAGGGAAAGAATTCCCGGCGTTCCCGTCGCATCTCAAGAGGAGGCGCTCTCCACAGGAATGGCGAGAGGAACTCCATAGTCGTGCCACCATTCCAAGAGTCCCCCAGATGTGTCAGTCCATTCCAGAGGAACCTGTTTTCCCTGCACTGCGTTGACGTTCAAGCCGAGGATCGACTCCCACCACGTGTGCACGTGGGGCAGCCCTGTGGGAAAGCCTCGTGGGAAAGCCTCGTGGGAAAGACTCGAGGGAAAACCATAGATCCTTTGATCCACGCGGCGGACTGCGTGACACTGCTGCTACCGCTCTGGAGGAAAGCGCAAGTGCATGCCCGCTTTCGAGACGAGGACTGACTCTCCTGGGGAGACTCCAAAAATACCCCAAGATCCATGTCAGTACTGGAGAGGAATCCTCAGGTTCCGGCCCCGAATCCACACAAGGTCTTAGGCCCCGGCATCGATGAGAGAGGAATCCCCAGAGGCCCCCGAGGAACTCGCATGGGGACTGGCCTTTCCTGAGGCCACCAGAGCGGGTCCCTGAGGTCCTCGTCGTAAGTCGAGAGCACCTGCCGCAACTCGAGAAAATCCAGGAGGATTTGCCCTCAAGGCGAGATGAGGCCCATTTCCGCTGAGGCTTCTCGAGGCCAATCACATCGAACCACTGGAACTTCCAAAGGGTCCCTCACACCCTTGCTGCAGCTCAAGAAGTTCCCCGACATACCCGTCTCCACTCGAGAGGAAGCACGTGGTGTCCCGCACACATCCAGGGGAGCCCCGTTTCGCCTCCTAGCTCGAGATGAGGGATCCTTTCCCTGTTTCGTAGGGAAAGAATTCCCGGCGTTCCCGTCGCATCTCAAGAGGAGGCGCTCTCCACAGGAAAGGGGAGAGGAACTCCATGGTCGTGCCACCATTCCAAGAGACCCCCAGATGTGTCAGTCCATTCCAGAGGAACCTGTTTTCCCTGCACTGCCTTGACGTTCAAGCCGAGGATCGACTCCCACCACGTGTGCACGTGGGACAGCCCTGTGGGACAGCCTCGTGGGAAAGCCTCGTGGGAAAGACTCGAGGGAAAACCATAGATCCTTTGATCCCCGCGGCGGACTGCGTGACACTGCTGCTACCGCTCTGGAGGAAAGCGAAAGTGCATGCCCTCATTCGAGACGAGGACTGACTCCCCTGGGGAGACTCCAGAAGTACCCCAAGATCCATGTCAGTACTGGAGAGGAATCCTCAGGTTCCGGCCCCGACTCCACACAAGGTCTTAGGCCCCGGCATCGATGGGAGAGGAATCCCGAGAGGCCCACGAGGAACTCGCATGGGGACTGGCCTTTCCTGAGGCCACCAGAGCGGGTCCCTGAGGTCCCCGTGGTAAGTCGAGAGCACCTGCCGCAACTCGAGAAAATCCAGGAGGTTTTGCCCTCCAGGCGAGATGAGGCCCATTTCTGCTGAGGCTTCTCGAGGCTAATCACGTCTAACCACTGGAACTTCCAAAGGGTCCTTCACACCCTTGCTGCAACTCAAGAAGTTCCCCGACATACCCGTCTCCACTCGAGAGGAAGCACGTGGTGTCCCGCCCACATCCAGGGGAGCTCCGTTTCCGACTCTTATCTCGAGATGAGGGATCCTTTCCCTGTTTCGTAGGGAAAGAATTCCCGGCGTTCCCGTCGCATCTCAAGAGGAGGCGCTCTCCACAGGAAAGGCGAGAGGAACTCCAGGGTCGTGCCACCATTCCAAGAGTCCCCCAGATGTGCCAGTCCATTCCAGAGGAACCTGTTTTCCCTGCACTGCCTTGACGTTCAAGCCGAGGATCGACTCCCACCACGTGTGCACGTGGGACAGCCCTGTGGGAAAGCCTCGTGGGAAAGCCTCGTGGGAAAGACTCGAGAGAAAACCATCGATCCTTTGATCCACGCGGCGGACTGCGTGACACTGCTGCTCCCGCTCTGGAGGAAAGCGCAAGTGCATGCCCGCATTCGAGACGAGGACTGACTCCCCTGGGGAGACTCCAGAAGTACCCCAAGATCCATGTCAGCACTGGAGAGGAATCCTCAGATTCCGGCCCCGACTACACACAAGGTCTTAGGCCCTGGCATCGACGGGAGAGGAATCCCGAGAGGCCCCCGAGGAATTCGCATGGGGACTGGCATTTCCTGAGGCCACCAGAGCGGGTCCCTGAGGTCCCCGTCGTAAGTCGAGAGCACCTGCCGCAACTCGAGAATATCCAGGAGGTTTTGCCCTCCAGGCGAGATGAGGCCCATTTCCGCTGAGGCTTCTCGAGTCCAATCACGTCTAACCACTGGAACTTCCAAAGGGTCCTTCACACCCTTGCTGCAACTCAAGAAGTTCCCCGACATACCCGTCTCCACTCGAGAGGAAGCACGTGGGTCCCGCACACATCCAGGGGAGCCCCGTTTCCGCCTCCTAGCTCGAGGTGAGGGATCCTTTCCCTGTTTCGTAGGGAAAGAATTCCCGGCGTTCCCGTCGCATCTCAAGAGGAGGCGCTCTCCACAGGAAAGGCGAGAGGAACTCCAGGGTCGTGCCACCATTCCAAGAGTCCCCCAGATGTGCCAGTCCATTCCAGAGGAACCTGTTTTCCCTGCACTGCCTTGACGTTCAAGCCGAGGATCGACTCCCACCACGTGTGCACGTGGGACAGCCCTGTGGGAAAGCCTCGTGGGAAAGCCTCGTGGGAAAGACTCGAGGGAAAACCATAGATCCTTTGATCCACGCGGCGGACTGCGTGACACTGCTGCTACCGCTCTGGAGGAAAGCGCAAGTGCATGCCCGCGTTCGAGACGAGGACTGACTCCCCTGGGGAGACTCCAGAAGTATCCCAAGATCCATGTCAGCACTGGAGAGGAATCCTCAGGTTCCGGCCCCGACTCCACGCAAGGTCTTAGGCCCCGGCATCGACGGGAGAGGAACCCGAGAGTCCCCCGTGGAACTCGCATGGGGACTGGCCTTTCCTGAGGCCAACAGAGCGGGTCCCTGAGGTCCCCGTCGTAAGTCGAGAGCACCTGCCGCAACTCGAGAAAATCCAGGAGGTTTTGCACTCCAGGCGAGATGAGGCCCATTTCCGCTGAGGCTTCTCGAGGCCAATTACATCTAACCACTGGAACTTCCAAAGGGTCCTTCACACCCTTGCTGCAACTCAAGAAGTTCCCCGACATACCCGTCTGCACTCCAGAGGAAGCACGTGGTGTCCCGCACACATCCAGGGGAACCCCGTTTCCGCCTCCTAGCTCGAGATGAGGGATCCTTTCCCTGTTTCGTAGGGAAAGAATTCCCGGCGTTCCCGTCGCATCTCAAGAGGAGGCGCTCTCCACAGGAAAGGCGAGAGGAACTCCAGGGTCATGCCACCATTCCAAGAGTCCCCCAGATGTGTCAGTCCATTCCAGAGGAACCTGTTTTCCCTGCACTGCGTTGACGTTCAAGCCGAGGATCGACTCCCACCACGTGTGCACGTGGGACAGCCCTGTGGGAAAGCCTCGTGGGAAAGCCTCGTGGGAAAGACTCGAGGGAAAACCATAGATCCTTTGATCCACGCGGCGGACTGCGTGACACTGCTGCTACCGCTTTGGAGGAAAGCGCAAGTGCATGCCCGCATTCGAGACGAGGACTGACTCCCCTGGGGAGACTCCAGAAGTACCCCAAGATCCATGTCAGCACTGGAGAGGAATCCTCAGGTTCCGGCCCCGACTCCACACAAGGTCTTAGGCCCCGGCATCGACGGGAGAGGAATCCCCAGAGGCCCCCGAGGAACTCGCATGGGGACTGGCCTTTCCTGAAGCCACCAGAGCGGGTCCCTGAGGTCCCCGTCGTAAGTCGAGAGCACCTGCCGCAACTCGAGAAAATCCAGGAGGTTTTGCCCTCCAGGCGAGATGAGGCCCATTTCCGCTGAGTCTTCAAGAGGCCAATCACATCTAACCACTGGAACTTACAAAGGGTCCTTCACACCCTTGCTGCAACTCAAGAAGTTCCCCGACATACCCGTCTCCACTCGAGAGGAAGCACGTGGGGTCCCGCACACATCCAGGGGAGACCCGATTCCGCCTCCTAGCTCGAGATGAGGGATCCTTCCCTGTTTCGTAGGGAAAGAATTCCCGGCGTTCCCGTCGCATCTCAAGAGGAGGCGCTCTCCACAGAAAAGGCGAAAGGAACTCCAGGGTCGTGCCACCATTCCAAGAGTCCCCCAGATGTGTCAGTCCATTCCAGAGGAACCTGTTTTCCCTGCACTGCCTTGACGTTCAAGCCGAGGATCGACTCCCACCACCTGTGCACGTGGGACAGCCCTGTGGGAAAGACTCGTGGGAAAGCCTCGTGGGAAAGACTCGAGGGAAAACCATAGATCCTTTGATCCCCGCGGCGGACTGCGTGACACTGCTGCTACCGCTCTGGAGGAAAGCGAAAGTGCATGCCCTCATTCGAGACGAGGACTGACTCCCCTGGGGAGACTCCAGAAGTACCCCAAGATCCATGTCAATACTGGAGAGGAATCCTCAGGTTCCGGCCCCGACTCCACACAAGGTCTTAGGCCCCGGCATCGATGGGAGAGGAATCCCGAGAGGCCCACGAGGAACTCGCATGGGGACTGGCCTTTCCTGAGGCCACCAGAGCGGGTCCCTGAGGTCCCCGTGGTAAGTCGAGAGCACCTGCCGCAACTCGAGAAAATCCAGGAGGTTTTGCCCTCCAGGCGAGATGAGGCCCATTTCTGCTGAGGCTTCTCGAGGCTAATCACGTCTAACCACTGGAACTTCCAAAGGGTCCTTCACACCCTTGCTGCAACTCAAGAAGTTCCCCGACATACCTGTCTCCACTCGAGAGGAAGCACGTGGTGTCCCGCCCACATCCAGGGGAGCTCCGTTTCCGACTCTTATCTCGAGATGAGGGATCCTTTCCCTGTTTCGTAGGGAAAGAATTCCCGGCGTTCCCGTCGCATCTCAAGAGGAGGCGCTCTCCACAGGAAAGGCGAGAGGAACTGAAGGGTCGTGCCACCATTCCAAGAGTCCCCCAGATGTGTCAGTCCATTCCAGAGGAACCTGTTTTCCCTGCACTGCCTTGACGTTCAAGCCGAGGATCGAGTCCCACCACGTGTGCACGTGGGACAGCCCTGTGGGAAAGCCTCGTGGGAAAGCCTCGTGGGAAAGACTCGAGGGAAAACCATAGATCCTTTGATCCACGCGGCGGACTGTGTGACACTGCTGATACCGCTCTGGAGGAAAGCGCAAGTGCATGCCCGCATTCGAGACGAGGACTGACTCCCCTGGGGAGACTCCAGAAGTACCCCAAGATCCATGTCAGCACTGGAGAGGAATCCTCAGGTTCCGGCCCCGACTCCACACAAGGTCTTAGGCCACGGCATCGACGGGAGAGGAATCCCCCGAGGAACTCGCATGGGGACTGGCCTTTCCTGAGGCCACCAGAGCGGGTCCCTGAGGTCCCCGTCGTAAGTCGAGAGCACCTGCCGCAACTCGAGAAAATCCAGGAGGTTTTGCCCTCCAGGCGAGATGAGGCCCATTTCCGCTGAGGCTTCTCGAGGCCAATCACATCTAACCACTGGAACTTCCAAAGGGTCCTTCACACCCTTGCTGCAACTCAAGAAGTTCCCCGACATACCCGTCTCCACTCGAGAGGAAGCACGTGGTGTCCCGCAAACATCCAGGGGAGCCCCGTTTCGCCTCCTAGCTCGAGATGAGGGATCCTTTCCCTGTTTCGTAGGGAAAGAATTCCCGGCGTTCCCGTCGCATCTCAAGAGGAGGCGCTCTCCACAGGAAAGGAGAGAGGAACTCCAGGGTCGTGCCACCATTCCAAGAGTCCCCCAGATGTGTCAGTCCATTCCAGAGGAACCTGTTTTCCCTGCACTGCCTTGACGTTCAAGCCGAGGATCGACTCCCACCACGTGTGCACGTGGGACAGCCCTGTGGGAAAGCCTCGTGGGAAAGCCTCGTGGGAAAGACTCGAGGGAAAACCATAGATCCTTTGATCCACGCGGCGGACTGCGTGACACTGCTGCTACCGCTCTGGAGGAAAGCGCAAGTGCATGCCCGCATTCGAGACGAGGACTGACTCCCCTGGGGAGACTCCAGAAGTACCCCAAGATCCATGTCAGCACTGGAGAGGAATCCTCAGGTTCCGGCCCCGACTCCACACAAGGACTTAGGCCCCGGCATCGACGGGAGAGGGATCCCGAGAGGCCCCCGAGGAACTCGCATGGGGACTGGCTTTTCCTGAGGCCACCAGAGCGGGTCCCTGAGGTCCCCGTCGTTAGTCGAGATCACCTGCCGCAACTCGAGAAAATCCAGGATGTTTTGCCCTCCAGGCGAGATGAGGCTCATTTCCGCAGAGGTTTTTGAGGCTAATCACGTCTAAACACTGGAACTTCCAAAGGGTCCTTCACACCCTTGCTGCAACTCAAGAAGTTCCCCGACATACCCGTCTCCACTCGAGAGGAAGCACGTGGTGTCCCGCAAACATCCAGGGGAGCCCCGTTTCGCCTCCTAGCTCGAGATGAGGGATCCTTTCCCTGTTTCGTAGGGAAAGAATTCCCGGCGTTCCCGTCGCATCTCAAGAGGAGGCGCTCTCCACAGGAAAGGCGAAAGGAACTCCAGGGTCGTGCCACCATTCCAAGAGTCCCCCAGATGTGTCAGTCCATTCCAGAGGAACCTGTTTTCCCTGCACTGCCTTGACGTTCAAGCCGAGGATCGACTCCCACCACCTGTGCACGTGGGACAGCCCTGTGGGAAAGCCTCGTGGGAAAGCCTCGTGGGAAAGACTCGAGGGAAAACCATAGATCCTTTGATCCCCGCGGCGGACTGCGTGACACTGCTGCTACCGCTCTGGAGGAAAGCGCAAGTGCATGCCCTCATTCGAGACGAGGACTGACTCCCCTGGGGAGACTCCAGAAGTACCCCAAGATCCATGTCAATACTGGAGAGGAATCCTCAGGTTCCGGCCCCGACTCCACACAAGGTCTTAGGCCCCGGCATCGATGGGAGAGGAATCCCGAGTGGCCCACGAGGAACTCGCATGGGGACTGGCCTTTCCTGAGGCCACCAGAGCGGGTCCCTGAGGTCCCCGTGGTAAGTCGAGAGCACCTGCCGCAACTCGAGAAAATCCAGGAGGTTTTGCCCTCCAGGCGAGATGAGGCCCATTTCTGCTGAGGCTTCTCGAGGCTAATCACGTCTAACCACTGGAACTTCCAAAGGGTCCTTCACACCCTTGCTGCAACTCAAGAAGTTCCCCGACATACCTGTCTCCACTCGAGAGGAAGCACGTGGTGTCCCGCCCACATCCAGGGGAGCTCCGTTTCCGACTCTTATCTCGAGATGAGGGATCCTTTCCCTGTTTCGTAGGGAAAGAATTCCCGGCGTTCCCGTCGCATCTCAAGAGGAGGCGCTCTCCACAGGAAAGGCGAGAGGAACTGAAGGGTCGTGCCACCATTCCAAGAGTCCCCCAGATGTGTCAGTCCATTCCAGAGGAACCTGTTTTCCCTGCACTGCCTTGACGTTCAAGCCGAGGATCGACTCCCACCACGTGTGCACGTGGGACAGCCCTGTGGGAAAGCCTCGTGGGAAAGCCTCCTGGGAAAGACTCGAGGGAAAACCATAGATCCTTTGATCCACGCGGCGGACTGTGTGACACTGCTGCTACCGCTCTGGAGGAAAGCGCAAGTGCATGCCCGCATTCGAGACGAGGACTGACTCCCCTGGGGAGACTCCAGAAGTACCCCAAGATCCATGTCAGCACTGGAGAGGAATCCTCGGGTTCCGGCCACGACTCCACACAAGGTCTTAGGCCACGGCATCGACGGGAGAGGAATCCCCCGAGGAACTCGCATGGGGACTGGCCTTTCCTGAGGCCACCAGAGCGGGTCCCTGAGGTCCCCGTCGTAAGTCGAGAGCACCTGCCGCAACTCGAGAAAATCCAGGAGGTTTTGCCCTCCAGGCGAGATGAGGCCCATTTCCGCTGAGGCTTCTCGAGGCCAATCACATCTAACCACTGGAACTTCCAAAGGGTCCTTCACACCCTTGCTGCAACTCAAGAAGTTCCCCGACATACCCGTCTCCACTCGAGAGGAAGCACGTGGTGTCCCGCAAACATCCAGGGGAGCCCCGTTTCGCCTCCTAGCTCGAGATGAGGGATCCTTTCCCTGTTTCGTAGGGAAAGAATTCCCGGCGTTCCCGTCGCATCTCAAGAGGAGGCGCTCTCCACAGGAAAGGAGAGAGGAACTCCAGGGTCGTGCCACCATTCCAAGAGTCCCCCAGATGTGTCAGTCCATTCCAGAGGAACCTGTTTTCCCTGCACTGCCTTGACGTTCAAGCCGAGGATCGACTCCCACCACGTGTGCACGTGGGACAGCCCTGTGGGAAAGCCTCGTGGGAAAGCCTCGTGGGAAAGACTCGAGGGAAAACCATAGATCCTTTGATCCACGCGGCGGACTGCGTGACACTGCTGCTACCGCTCTGGAGGAAAGCGCAAGTGCATGCCCGCATTCGAGACGAGGACTGACTCCCCTGGGGAGACTCCAGAAGTACCCCAAGATCCATGTCAGCACTGGAGAGGAATCCTCAGGTTCCGGCCCCGACTCCACACAAGGACTTAGGCCCCGGCATCGACGGGAGAGGGATCCCGAGAGGCCCCCGAGGAACTCGCATGGGGACTGGCTTTTCCTGAGGCCACCAGAGCGGGTCCCTGAGGTCCCCGTCGTTAGTCGAGATCACCTGCCGCAACTCGAGAAAATCCAGGATGTTTTGCCCTCCAGGCGAGATGAGGCTCATTTCCGCAGAGGTTTTTGAGGCTAATCACGTCTAAACACTGGAACTTCCAAAGGGTCCTTCACACCCTTGCTGCAACTCAAGAAGTTCCCCGACATACCCGTCTCCACTCGAGAGGAAGCACGTGGTGTCCCGCAAACATCCAGGGGAGCCCCGTTTCGCCTCCTAGCTCGAGATGAGGGATCCTTTCCCTGTTTCGTAGGGAAAGAATTCCCGGCGTTCCCGTCGCATCTCAAGAGGAGGTGCTCTCCACAGGAAAGGCGAAAGGAACTCCAGGGTCGTGCCACCATTCCAAGAGTCCCCCAGATGTGTCAGTCCATTCCAGAGGAACCTGTTTTCCCTGCACTGCCTTGACGTTCAAGCCGAGGATCGACTCCCACCACCTGTGCACGTGGGACAGCCCTGTGGGAAAGCCTCGTGGGAAAGCCTCGTGGGAAAGACTCGAGGGAAAACCATAGATCCTTTGATCCCCGCGGCGGACTGCGTGACACTGCTGCTACCGCTCTGGAGGAAAGCGCAAGTGCGTGCCCTCATTCGAGACGAGGACTGACTCCCCTGGGGAGACTCCAGAAGTACCCCAAGATCCATGTCAATACTGGAGAGGAATCCTCAGGTTCCGGCCCCGACTCCACACAAGGTCTTAGGCCCCGGCATCGATGGGAGAGGAATCCCGAGTGGCCCACGAGGAACTCGCATGGGGACTGGCCTTTCCTGAGGCCACCAGAGCGGGTCCCTGAGGTCCCCGTGGTAAGTCGAGAGCACCTGCCGCAACTCGAGAAAATCCAGGAGGTTTTGCCCTCCAGGCGAGATGAGGCCCATTTCTGCTGAGGCTTCTCGAGGCTAATCACGTCTAACCACTGGAACTTCCAAAGGGTCCTTCACACCCTTGCTGCAACTCAAGAAGTTCCCCGACATACCTGTCTCCACTCGAGAGGAAGCACGTGGTGTCCCGCCCACATCCAGGGGAGCTCCGTTTCCGACTCTTATCTCGAGATGAGGGATCCTTTCCCTGTTTCGTAGGGAAAGAATTCCCGGCGTTCCCGTCGCATCTCAAGAGGAGGCGCTCTCCACAGGAAAGGCGAGAGGAACTGAAGGGTCGTGCCACCATTCCAAGAGTCCCCCAGATGTGTCAGTCCATTCCAGAGGAACCTGTTTTCCCTGCACTGCCTTGACGTTCAAGCCGAGGATCGACTCCCACCACGTGTGCACGTGGGACAGCCCTGTGGGAAAGCCTCGTGGGAAAGCCTCCTGGGAAAGACTCGAGGGAAAACCATAGATCCTTTGATCCACGCGGCGGACTGTGTGACACTGCTGCTACCGCTCTGGAGGAAAGCGCAAGTGCATGCCCGCATTCGAGACGAGGACTGACTCCCCTGGGGAGACTCCAGAAGTACCCCAAGATCCATGTCAGCACTGGAGAGGAATCCTCGGGTTCCGGCCACGACTCCACACAAGGTCTTAGGCCACGGCATCGACGGGAGAGGAATCCCCCGAGGAACTCGCATGGGGACTGGCCTTTCCTGAGGCCACCAGAGCGGGTCCCTGAGGTCCCCGTCGTAAGTCGAGAGCACCTGCCGCAACTCGAGAAAATCCAGGAGGTTTTGCCCTCCAGGCGAGATGAGGCCCATTTCCGCTGAGGCTTCTCGAGGCCAATCACATCTAACCACTGGAACTTCCAAAGGGTCCTTCACACCCTTGCTGCAACTCAAGAAGTTCCCCGACATACCCGTCTCCACTCGAGAGGAAGCACGTGGTGTCCCGCAAACATCCAGGGGAGCCCCGTTTCGCCTCCTAGCTCGAGATGAGGGATCCTTTCCCTGTTTCGTAGGGAAAGAATTCCCGGCGTTCCCGTCGCATCTCAAGAGGAGGCGCTCTCCACAGGAAAGGAGAGAGGAACTCCAGGGTCGTGCCACCATTCCAAGAGTCCCCCAGATGTGTCAGTCCATTCCAGAGGAACCTGTTTTCCCTGCACTGCCTTGACGTTCAAGCCGAGGATCGACTCCCACCACGTGTGCACGTGGGACAGCCCTGTGGGAAAGCCTCGTGGGAAAGCCTCGTGGGAAAGACTCGAGGGAAAACCATAGATCCTTTGATCCCCGCGGCGGACTGCGTGACACTGCTGCTACCGCTCTGGAGGAAAGCGAAAGTGCATGCCCTCATTCGAGACGAGGACTGACTCCCCTGGGGAGACTCCAGAAGTACCCCAAGATCCATGTCAGTACTGGAGAGGAATCCTCAGGTTCCGGCCCCGACTCCACACGAGGTCTTAGGCCCCGGCATCGATGGGAGAGGAATCCCGAGAGGCCCACGAGGAACTCGCATGGGGACTGGCCTTTCCTGAGGCCACCAGAGCGGGTCCCTGAGGTCCCCGTGGTAAGTCGAGAGCACCTGCCGCAACTCGAGAAAATCCAGGAGGTTTTGCCCTCCAGGCGAGATGAGGCCCATTTCTGCTGAGGCTTCTCGAGGCTAATCACGTCTAACCACTGGAACTTCCAAAGGGTCCTTCACACCCTTGCTGCAACTCAAGAAGTTCCCCGACATACCCGTCTCCACTCGAGAGGAAGCACGTGGTGTCCCGCCCACATCCAGGGGAGCTCCGTTTCCGACTCTTATCTCGAGATGAGGGATCCTTTCCCTGTTTCGTAGGGAAAGAATTCCCGGCGTTCCCGTCGCATCTCAAGAGGAGGCGCTCTCCACAGGAAAGGCGAGAGGAACTGAAGGGTCGTGCCACCATTCCAAGAGTCCCCCAGATGTGTCAGTCCATTCCAGAGGAACCTGTTTTCCCTGCACTGCCTTGACGTTCAAGCCGAGGATCGAGTCCCACCACGTGTGCACGTGGGACAGCCCTGTGGGAAAGCCTCGTGGGAAAGCCTCGTGGGAAAGACTCGAGGGAAAACCATAGATCCTTTGATCCACGCAGCGGACTGTGTGACACTGCTGCTACCGCTCTGGAGGAAAGCGCAAGTGCATGCCCGCATTCGAGACGAGGACTGACTCCCCTGGGGAGACTCCAGAAGTACCCCAAGATCCATGTCAGCACTGGAGAGGAATCCTCAGGTTCCGGCCCCGACTCCACACAAGGTCTTAGGCCACGGCATCGACGGGAGAGGAATCCCCCGAGGAACTCGCATGGGGACTGGCCTTTCCTGAGGACACCAGAGCGGGTCCCTGAGGTCCCCGTCGTAAGTCGAGAGCACCTGCCGCAACTCGAGAAAATCCAGGAGGTTTTGCCCTCCAGGCGAGATGAGGCCCATTTCCGCTGAGGCTTCTCGAGGCCAATCACATCTAACCACTGGAACTTCCAAAGGGTCCTTCACACCCTTGCTGCAACTCAAGAAGTTCCCCGACATACCCGTCTCCACTCGAGAGGAAGCACGTGGTGTCCCGCCCACATCCAGGGGAGCTCCGTTTCCGACTCTTATCTCGAGATGAGGGATCCTTTCCCTGTTTCGTAGGGAAAGAATTCCCGGCGTTCCCGTCGCATCTCAAGAGGAGGCGCTCTCCACAGGAAAGGCGAGAGGAACTCCAGGGTCGTGCCACCATTCCAAGAGTCCCCCAGATGTGTCAGTCCATTCCAGAGGAACCTGTTTTCCCTGCACTGCCTTGACGTTCAAGCCGAGGATCGACTCCCACCACGTGTGCACGTGGGACAGCCCTGTGGGAAAGCCTCGTGGGAAAGCCTCGTGGGAAAGACTCGAGGGAAAACCATAGATCCTTTGATCCACGCGGCGGACTGCGTGACACTGCTGCTACCGCTCTGGTGGAAAGCGCAAGTGCATGCCCGCATTCGAGACGAGGACTGACTCCCCTGGGGAGACTCCAGAAGTACCCCAAGATCCATGTCAGCACTGGAGAGGAATCCTCAGGTTCCGGCCCCGACTCCACACAAGGTCTTAGGCCCCGGCATCGACGGGAGAGGAATGCCGAGAGGCCCCCGAGGAACTCGCATGGGGACTGGCCTTTCCTGAGGCCACCAGAGCGGGTCCCTGAGGTCCCCGTCGAAAGTCGAGAGCACCTGCCGCAACTCGAGAAAATCCAGGAGGTTTTGCCCTCCAGGCGAGATGAGGCCCATTTCCGCTGAGGCTTCTCGAGGCCAATCACATCGAACCACTGGAACTTCCAAAGGGTCCTTCACACCCTTGCTGCAGCTCAAGAAGTTCCCCGACATACCCGTCTCCACTCGAGAGGAAGCACGTGGTGTCCCGCACACATCCAGGGGAGCCCCGTTTCGCCTCCTAGCTCGAGATGAGGGATCCTTTCCCTGTTTCGTAGGGAAAGAATTCCCGGCGTTCCCGTCGCATCTCAAGAGGAGGCGCTCTCCACAGGAAAGGGGAGAGGAACTCCAGGGTCGTGCCACCATTCCAAGAGACCCCCAGATGTGTCAGTCCATTACAGAGGAACCTGTTTTCCCTGCACTGCCTTGACTTTCAAGCCGAGGATCGACTCCCACCACGTGTGCACGTGGGACAGCCCTGTGGGAAAGCCTCGTGGGAAAGACTCGAGGGAAAACCATCGATCCTTTGATCCACGCGGCGGACTGCGTGACACTGCTGCTACCGCTCTGGAGGAAAGCGCAAGTGCATGCCCGCATTCGAGGCGAGGACTGACTCCCCTGGGTAGACTCCAGAAGTACCCCAAGATCCATGTCAGCACTGGAGAGGAATCCTCAGGTTCCGGCCCCGACTCCACACAAGGTCTTAGGCACCGGCATCGATGGGAGAGGAATCCCCAGAGGCCCCCGAGGAACTCGCAAGGGGACTGGCCTTTCCTGAGGCACCCAGAGCGGGTCCCTGAGGTCCCCGTCGTAAGTCGAGAGCACCTGCCGCAACTCGAGAAAATCCAGGAGGTTTTGCCCTCCAGGCGAGATGAGGCCCATTTCCGGTGAGGCTTCTCGAGGCTAATCACCTCTAAATACTGGAACTTTCAACGGGTCCTTCACACCCTTGCTGCGAATAAAGAAGTTCCCCAACATACCCGTCTCCACTCCAGAGGAAGCACGTGGGGTCCCGCACACATCCAGGGGAGCACCGTTTCCGCCTCCTAGCTCGAGATGAGGGATCCTTTCCCTGTTTCATAGGGAAAGAATTCCCGGCGTTCCCGTCGCATCTCAAGAGGAGATGCTCTCCACAGGAAAGGGGAGAGGAACTCCAGGGTCATGCCACCATTCCAAGAGACCCCCAGATATGTCAGTCCATTACAGAGGAACCTGTTTTCCCTCCACTGCCTTGACGTTCAAGCCGAGGATCGACTCCCACCACGTGTGCACGTGGGACAGCCCTGTGGGAAAGCCTCGTGGGAAAGCCTCGTGGGAAAGACTCGAGGGAAAACCATAGATCCTTTGATCCACGCGGCGGACTGCGTGACACTGCTGCTACCGCTCTGGAGGAAAGCGCAAGTGCATGCCCGCATTCGAGACGAGGACTGACTCCCCTGGGGAGACTCCAGAAGTACCCCAAGGTCCATGTCAGCACTGGAGAAGAGTCCTCAGGTTCCGGCCCCGACTCCACACAAGGTCTTAGGCCCTGGCATCGACGGGAGAGGAATCCCGAGAGGCCCCCGAGGAACTCGCATGGGGACTGGCCTTTCCTGAGGCCACCAGAGCGGTTCCCTGAGGTCCCCATCGTAAGTCGAGAGCACCTGCCGCAACTCGAGAAAATCCAGGAGGTTTTGCCCTCCAGGCGAGATGAGGCCCATTTCCGCTGAGGCTTCTCGAGGCCAATCACATCGAACCACTGGAACTTCCAGAGGGTCCTTCACACCCTTGCTGCAGCTCAAGAAGTTCCCCGACATACCCGTCTCCACTCGAGAGGAAGCACGTGGTGTCCCGCACACATCCAGGGGAGCCCCGTTTCGCCTCCTAGCTCGAGATGAGGGATCCTTTCCCTGTTTCGTAGGGAAAGAATTCCCGGCGTTCCCGTCGCATCTCAAGAGGAGGCGCTCTCCACAGGAAAGGGGAGAGGAACTCCATGGTCGTGCCACCATTCCAAGAGACCCCCAGATGTGTCAGTCCATTACAGAGGAACCTGTTTTCCCTGCACTGCCTTGACTTTCAATCCGAGGATCGACTCCCACCACGTGTGCACGTGGGACCGCCCTGTGGGAAAGCCTCGTGGGAAAGCCTCGTGGGAAAGACTCGAGGGAAAACCATAGTTCCTTTGATCCACGCGGCGGGCTCCGTGACACTGCTGCTACGGCTCTGGAGGAAAGCGCCAGTGCATGCCCGCATTCGAGACGAGGACTGACTCCCCTGGGGAGACTCCAGAAGTACCCCAAGATCCATGTCAGCACTGGAGAGGAATCCTCAGGTTCCGGCCCCGACTCCACACAAGGACTTAGGCCCCGGCATCGACGGGAGAGGGATCCCGAGAGGCCCCCGAGGAACTCGCATGGGAACTGGCTTTTCCTGAGGCCACCAGAGCGGGTCCCTGAGGTCCCCGTCGTTAGTCGAGATCACCTGCCGCAACTCGAGAAAATCCAGGATGTTTTGCCCTCCAGGCGAGATGAGGCTCATTTCCGCAGAGGTTTTCGAGGCTAATCACGTCTAAACACAGGAACTTCCAAAGGGTCCTTCACACCCTTGCTGCAACTCAAGAAGTTCCCCGACATACCCGTCTCCACTCGAAAGGAAGCACGTGGGGTCCCGCACACATCCAGGGGAGCCCCGTTTCCGCCTCCTAGCTCGAGATGAGGGATCCTTTCCCTGTTTCGTAGAGAAAGAATTCCCGGCGTTCCCGTCGCATCTCAAGAGGAGGCGCTCTCCACAGGAAAGGCGAGAGGAACTCCAGGGTCGTGCCACCATTCCAAGAGTCCCCCAGATGTGTCAGTCCATTCCAGAGGAACCTGTTTTCCCTGCACTGCCTTGACGTTCAAGCCGAGGATTGACTCCCACCACGTGTGCACGTGGGACAGCCCTGTGGGAAAGCCTCGTGGGAAAGCCTCGTGGGAAAGACTCGAGGGAAAACCATAGATCCTTTGATCCACGCGGCGGACTGCGTGACACTGCTGCTACCGCTCTGGAGGAAAGCGCAAGTGCATGCCCGCATTCGAGACGAGGACTGACTCCCCTGGGGAGACTCCAGAAGTACCCCAAGATCCTTGTCAGCACTGGAGAGGAATCCTCAGGTTCCGGCCCCGACTTCACACAAGGTCTTAGGCCCCGGCATCGACGGGAGAGGAATCCCCAGAGGAACTCGCATGGGGACTGTCCTTTCCTGAGGCCACCAGAGCGGGTCCCTGAGGTCCTCGTCGTAAGTCGAGAGCACCTGCCGCAACTCGAGAAAATCCAGGCGGTTTTGCCCTCCAGGCGAGATGAAGCCCATTTCCGCTGAGGCTTCTCGAGGCCAATCACATCTAACCACTGGAACTTCCAAAGGGTCCTTCACACCCTTGCTGCAACTCAAGAAGTTCCCGGACATACCCGTCTCCACTCGAGAGGAAGCACGTGGGGTCCGGCACACATCCAGGGGAGCCCCGTATCCGCCTCCTAGCTCGAGATGAGGGATCCTTTCCCTGTTTCGTAGGGAAAGAATTCCCGGCGTTCCCGTCGCATCTCAAGAGGAGGCGCTCTCCACAGGAAAGGCGAGAGGAACTGAAGGGTCGTGTCACCATTCCAAGAGTCCCCCAGATGTGTCAGTCCATTCCAGAGGAACCTGTTTTCCCTGCACTGCCTTGACGTTCAAGCCGAGGATCGACTCCCACCACGTGTGCACGTGGGACAGCCCTGTGGGAAAGCCTCGTGGGAAAGCCTCGTTTGAAAGACTCGAGGGAAAAACATAGATCCTTTGATCCACGCGGCGGACTGCGTGACACTGCTGCTACCGCTCTGGAGGAAAGCGCAAGTGCATGCCCGCATTCGAGACGAGGACTGACTCTCCTGGGGAGACTCCGGAAATACCCCAAGATCCATGTCAGCACTGGAGAGGAATCCTCAGGTTCCGGCCCCGACTCCACACAAGGTCTTAGGCACCGGCATCGATGGGAGAGGAATCCCCAGAGGCCCCCGAGGAACTCGCATCGGGACTGGCCTTTCCTGAGGCCACCAGAGCGGGTCCCTGAGGTCCCCGCCGTAAGTCGAGAGCACCTGCCGCAACTCGAGAAAATCCAGGAGGTTTTGCCCTCCAGGCGAGATGAGGCCCATTTCCGCTGACGCTTCTCGAGGCCAATCACATCTAACCACTGGAACTTCCAAAGGGTGCTTCACACCATTGCTGCAACTCAAGAAGTTCCCCGACATACCCGTCTCCACTCGAGAGGAAGCACGTGGGGTCCCACACACATCCAGGGGAGCCCCGTTTCCGCCTCCTAGCTCAAGATGAGGGATCCTTTCCCTGTTTCGTAGGGAAAGAATTCCCGGCGTTCCCGTCGCATCTCAAGAGGAGGCGCTCTCCACAGGAAAGGCGAGAGGAACTCCAGGGTCGTGCCACCATTCCAAGAGTCCCCCAGATGTGTCAGTCCATTCCAGAGGAACCTGTTTTCCCTGCACTGCCTTGACGTTCAAGCCGAGGATCGACTCCCACCACGTGTGCACGTGGGACAGCCCTGTGGGAAAGCCTCGTGGGAAAGCCTCGTGGGAAAGACTCGAGGGAAAACCATAGATCCTTTGATCCACGCGGCGGACTGCGTGACACTGCTGCTACCGCTCTGGTGGAAAGCGCAAGTGCATGCCCGCATTCGAGACGAGGACTGACTCCCCTGGGGAGACTCCAGAAGTACCCCAAGATCCATGTCAGCACTGGAGAGGAATCCTCAGGTTCCGGCCCCGACTCCACACAAGGTCTTAGGCCCCGGCATCGACGGGAGAGGAATGCCGAGAGGCCCCCGAGGAACTCGCATGGGGACTGGCCTTTCCTGAGGCCACCAGAGCCGGTCCCTGAGGTCCCCATCGAAAGTCGAGAGCACCTGCCGCAACTCGAGAAAATCCAGGAGGTTTTGCCCTCCAGGCGAGATGAGGCCCATTTCCGCTGAGGCTTCTCGAGGCCAATCACATCGAACCACTGGAACTTCCAAAGGGTCCTTCACACCCTTGCTGCAGCTCAAGAAGTTCCCCGACATACCCGTCTCCACTCGAGAGGAAGCACGTGGTGTCCCGCACACATCCAGGGGAGCCCCGTTTCGCCTCCTAGCTCGAGATGAGGGATCCTTTCCCTGTTTCGTAGGGAAAGAATTCCCGGCGTTCCCGTCGCATCTCAAGAGGAGGCGCTCTCCACAGGAAAGGGGAGAGGAACTCCAGGGTCGTGCCACCATTCCAAGAGACCCCCAGATGTGTCAGTCCATTACAGAGGAACCTGTTTTCCCTGCACTGCCTTGACTTTCAAGCCGAGGATCGACTCCCACCACGTGTGCACGTGGGACAGCCCTGTGGGAAAGCCTCGTGGGAAAGACTGGAGGGAAAACCATCGATCCTTTGATCCATGCGGCGGACTGCGTGACACTGCTGCTACCGCTCTGGAGGAAAGCGCAAGTGCATGCCCGCATTCGAGGCGAGGACTGACTCCCCTGGGGAGACTCCAGAAGTACCCCAAGATCCATGTCAGCACTGGAGAGGAATCCTCAGGTTCCGGCCCCGACTCCACACAAGGTCTTAGGCACCGGCATCGATGGGAGAGGAATCCCCAGAGGCCCCCGAGGAACTCGCAAGGGGACTGGCCTTTCCTGAGGCCCCCAGAGCGGGTCCCTGAGGTCCCCGTCGTAAGTCGAGAGCACCTGCCGCAACTCGAGAAAATCCAGGAGGTTTTGCCCTCCAGGCGAGATGAGGCCCATTTCCGGTGAGGCTTCTCGAGGCTAATCACCTCTAAATACTGGAACTTTCAACGGGTCCTTCACACCCTTGCTGCGAATAAAGAAGTTCCCCAACATACCCGTCTCCACTCCAGAGGAAGCACGTGGGGTCCCGCACACATCCAGGGGAGCACCGTTTCCGCCTCCTAGCTCGAGATGAGGGATCCTTTCCCTGTTTCATAGGGAAAGAATTCCCGGCGTTCCCGTCGCATCTCAAGAGGAGATGCTCTCCACAGGAAAGGGGAGAGGAACTCCAGGGTCATGCCCCCATTCCAAGAGACCCCCAGATATGTCAGTCCATTACAGAGGAACCTGTTTTCCCTCCACTGCCTTGACGTTCAAGCCGAGGATCGACTCCCACCACGTGTGCACGTGGGACAGCCCTGTGGGAAAGCCTCGTGGGAAAGCCTCGTGGGAAAGACTCGAGGGAAAACCATAGATCCTTTGATCCACGCGGCGGACTGCGTGACACTGCTGCTACCGCTCTGGAGGAAAGCGCAAGTGCATGCCCGCATTCGAGACGAGGACTGACTCCCTTGGGGAGACTCCAGAAGTACCCCAAGGTCCATGTCAGCACTGGAGAAGAATCCTCAGGTTCCGGCCCCGACTCCACACAAGGTCTTAGGCCCTGGCATCGACGGGAGAGGAATCCCGAGAGGCCCCCGAGGAACTCGCATGGGGACTGGCCTTTCCTGAGGCCACCAGAGCGGTTCCCTGAGGTCCCCATCGTAAGTCGAGAGCACCTGCCGCAACTCGAGAAAATCCAGGAGGTTTTGCCCTCCAGGCGAGATGAGGCCCATTTCCGCTGAGGCTTCTCGAGGCCAATCACATCGAACCACTGGAACTTCCAGAGGGTCCTTCACACCCTTGCTGCAGCTCAAGAATTTCCCCGACATACCCGTCTCCACTCGAGAGGAAGCACGTGGTGTCCCGCACACATCCAGGGGAGCCCCGTTTCGCCTCCTAGCTCGAGATGAGGGATCCTTTCCCTGTTTCGTAGGGAAAGAATTCCCGGCGTTCCCGTCGCATCTCAAGAGGAGGCGCTCTCCACAGAAAAGGGGAGAGGAACTCCATGGTCGTGCCACCATTCCAAGAGACCCCCAGATGTGTCAGTCCATTACAGAGGAACCTGTTTTCCCTGCACTGCCTTGACTTTCAATCCGAGGATCGACTCCCACCACGTGTGCACGTGTGACCGCCCTGTGGGAAAGCCTCGTGGGAAAGCCTCGTGGGAAAGACTCGAGGGAAAACCATAGTTCCTTTGATCCACGCGGCGGGCTCCGTGACACTGCTGCTACGGCTCTGGAGGAAAGCGCCAGTGCATGCCCGCATTCGAGACGAGGACTGACTCCCCTGGGGAGACTCCAGAAGTACCCCAAGATCCATGTCAGCACTGGAGAGGAATCCTCAGGTTCCGGCCCCGACTCCACACAAGGACTTAGGCCCCGGCATCGACGGGAGAGGGATCCCGAGAGGCCCCCGAGGAACTCGCATGGGAACTGGCTTTTCCTGAGGCCACCAGAGCGGGTCCCTGAGGTCCCCGTCGTTAGTCGAGATCACCTGCCGCAACTCGAGAAAATCCAGGATGTTTTGCCCTCCAGGCGAGATGAGGCTCATTTCCGCAGAGGTTTTCGAGGCTAATCACGTCTAAACACAGGAACTTCCAAAGGGTCCTTCACACCCTTGCTGCAACTCAAGAAGTTCCCCGACATACCCGTCTCCACTCGAAAGGAAGCACGTGGGGTCCCGCACACATCCAGGGGAGCCCCGTTTCCGCCTCCTAGCTCGAGATGAGGGATCCTTTCCCTGTTTCGTAGAGAAAGAATTCCCGGCGTTCCCGTCGCATCTCAAGAGGAGGCGCTCTCCACAGGAAAGGCGAGAGGAACTCCAGGGTCGTGCCACCATTCCAAGAGTCCCCCAGATGTGTCAGTCCATTCCAGAGGAACCTGTTTTCCCTGCACTGCCTTGACGTTCAAGCCGAGGATTGACTCCCACCACGTGTGCACGTGGGACAGCCCTGTGGGAAAGCCTCGTGGGAAAGCCTCGTGGGAAAGACTCGAGGGAAAACCATAGATCCTTTGATCCACGCGGCGGACTGCGTGACACTGCTGCTACCGCTCTGGAGGAAAGCGCAAGTGCATGCCCGCATTCGAGACGAGGACTGACTCCCCTGGGGAGACTCCAGAAGTACCCCAAGATCCATGTCAGCACTGGAGAGGAATCCTCAGGTTCCGGCCCCGACTTCACACAAGGTCTTAGGCCCCGGCATCGACGGGAGAGGAATCCCCAGAGGAACTCGCATGGGGACTGTCCTTTCCTGAGGCCACCAGAGCGGGTCCCTGAGGTCCTCGTCGTAAGTCGAGAGCACCTGCCGCAACTCGAGAAAATCCAGGCGGTTTTGCCCTCCAGGCGAGATGAAGCCCATTTCCGCTGAGGCTTCTCGAGGCCAATCACATCTAACCACTGGAACTTCCAAAGGGTCCTTCACACCCTTGCTGCAACTCAAGAAGTTCCCGGACATACCCGTCTCCACTCGAGAGGAAGCACGTGGGGTCCGGCACACATCCAGGGGAGCCCCGTATCCGCCTCCTAGCTCGAGATGAGGGATCCTTTCCCTGTTTCGTAGGGAAAGAATTCCCGGCGTTCCCGTCGCATCTCAAGAGGAGGCGCTCTCCACAGGAAAGGCGAGAGGAACTGAAGGGTCGTGTCACCATTCCAAGAGTCCCCCAGATGTGTCAGTCCATTCCAGAGGAACCTGTTTTCCCTGCATTGCCTTGACGTTCAAGCCGAGGATCGACTCCCACCACGTGTGCACGTGGGACAGCCCTGTGGGAAAGCCTCGTGGGAAAGCCTCGTTTGAAAGACTCGAGGGAAAAACATAGATCCTTTGATCCACGCGGCGGACTGCGTGACACTGCTGCTACCGCTCTGGAGGAAAGCGCAAGTGCATGCCCGCATTCGAGACGAGGACTGACTCTCCTGGGGAGACTCCGGAAATACCCCAAGATCCATGTCAGCACTGGAGAGGAATCCTCAGGTTCCGGCCCCGACTCCACACAAGGTCTTAGGCACCGGCATCGATGGGAGAGGAATCCCCAGAGGCCCCCGAGGAACTCGCATCGGGACTGGCCTTTCCTGAGGCCACCAGAGCGGGTCCCTGAGGTCCCCGCCGTAAGTCGAGAGCACCTGCCGCAACTCGAGAAAATCCAGGAGGTTTTGCCCTCCAGGCGAGATGAGGCCCATTTCCGCTGACGCTTCTCGAGGCCAATCACATCTAACCACTGGAACTTCCAAAGGGTGCTTCACACCATTGCTGCAACTCAAGAAGTTCCCCGACATACCCGTCTCCACTCGAGAGGAAGCACGTGGTGTCCCGCCCACATCCAGGGGAGCTCCGTTTCCGACTCTTATCTCGAGATGAGGGATCCTTTCCCTGTTTCGTAGGGAAAGAATTCCCGGCGTTCCCGTCGCATCTCAAGAGGAGGCGCTCTCCACAGGAAAGGCGAGAGGAACTCCAGGGTCGTGACACCATTCCAAGAGTCCCCCAGATGTGTCAGTCCATTCCAGAGGAACCTGTTTTCCCTGCACTGCCTTGACGTTCAAGCCGAGGATCGACTCCCACCACGTGTGCACGTGGGACAGCCCTGTGGGAAAGCCTCGTGGGAAAGCCTCGTTTGAAAGACTCGAGGGAAAAACATAGATCCTTTGATCCACGCGGCGGACTGCGTGACACTGCTGCTACCGCTCTGGAGGAAAGCGCAAGTGCATGCCCGCATTCGAGACGAGGACTGACTCTCCTGGGGAGACTCCAAAAATACCCCAAGATCCATGTCAGCACTGGAGAGGAATCCTCAGGTTCCGGCCCCAACTCCACACAAGGTCTTAGGCCCCGGCATCGATGAAAGAGGAATCCCCAGAGGCCCCCGAGGAACTCGCATGGGGACTGGCCTTTCCTGAGGCCACCAGAGCGGGTCCCTGAGGTCCTCGTCGTAAGTCGAGAGCACCTGCCGCAACTCGAGAAAATCCAGGAGGATTTGCCCTCAAGGCGAGATGAGGCCCATTTTCGCTGAGGCTTCTCGAGGCCAATCACATCGAACCACTGGAACTTCCAAAGGGTCCTTCACACCCTTGCTGCAGCTCAAGAAGTTCCCCGACATACCCGTCTCCACTCGAGATGAAGCACGTGGTGTCCCGCACACATCCAGGGGAGCCCCGTTTCGCCTCCTAGCTCGAGATGAGGGATCCTTTCCCTGTTTCGTAGGGAAAGAATTCCCGGCGTTCCCGTCGCATCTCAAGAGGAGGCGCTCTCCACAGGAAAGGGGAGAGGAACTCCATGGTCGTGCCACCATTCCAAGAGACCCCCAGATGTGTCAGTCCATTACAGAGGAACCTGTTTTCCCTGCACTGCCTTGACTTTCAAGCCGAGGATCGACTCCCACCACGTGTGCACGTGGGACCGCCCTGTGGGAAAGCCTCGTGGGAAAGCCTCGTGGGAAAGACTCGAGGGAAAACCATAGATCCTTTGATCCACGCGGCGGGCTCCGTGACACTGCTGCTACGGCTCTGGAGGAAAGCGCCAGTGCATGCCCGCATTCGAGACGAGGACTGACTCCCCTGGGGAGACTCCAGAAGTACCCCAAGATCCATGTCAGCACTGGAGAGGAATCCTCAGGTTCCGGCCCCGACTCCACACAAGGACTTAGGCCCCGGCATCGACGGGAGAGGGATCCCGAGAGGCCCCCGAGGAACTCGCATGGGGACTGGCTTTTCCTGAGGCCACCAGAGCGGGTCCCTGAGGTCCCCGTCGTTAGTCGAGATCACCTGCCGCAACTCGAGAAAATCCAGGATGTTTTGCCCTCCAGGCGAGATGAGGCTCATTTCCGCAGAGGTTTTCGAGGCTAATCACGTCTAAACACTGGAACTTCCAAAGGGTCCTTCACACCCTTGCTGCAACTCAAGAAGTTCCCCGACATACCCGTCTCCACTCGAGAGGAAGCACGTGGTGTCCCGCAAACATCCAGGGGAGCCCCGTTTCGCCTCCTAGCTCGAGATGAGGGATCCTTTCCCTGTTTCGTAGGGAAAGAATTCCCGGCGTTCCCGTCGCATCTCAAGAGGAGGCGCTCTCCACAGGAAAGGCGAGAGGAACTGAAGGGTCGTGCCACCATTCCAAGAGTCCCCCAGATGTGTCAGTCCATTCCAGAGGAACCTGTTTTCCCTGCACTGCCTTGACGTTCAAGCCGAGGATCGACTCCCACCACGTGTGCACGTGGGACAGCCCTGTGGGAAAGCCTCGTGGGAAAGCCTCGTTTGAAAGACTCGAGGGAAAAACATAGATCCTTTGATCCACGCGGCGGACTGCGTGACACTGCTGCTACCGCTCTGGAGGAAAGCGCAAGTGCATGCCCGCATTCGAGACGAGGACTGACTCTCCTGGGGAGACTCCAAAAATACCCCAAGATCCATGTCAGCACTGGAGAGGAATCCTCAGGTTCCGGCCCCGACTCCACACAAGGTCTTAGGCCCCGGCATCGATGGGAGAGGAATCCCCAGAGGCCCCCGAGGAACTCGCATGGGGACTGGCCTTTCCTGAGGCCACCAGAGCGGGTCCCTGAGGTCCTCGTCGTAAGTCGAGAGCACCTGCCGCAACTCGAGAAAATCCAGGAGGATTTGCCCTCAAGGCGAGATGAGGCCCATTTCCGCTGAGGCTTCTCGAGGCCAATCACATCGAACCACTGGAACTTCCAAAGGGTCCTTCACACCCTTGCTGCAGCTCAAGAAGTTCCCCGACATACCCGTCTCCACTCGAGAGGAAGCACGTGGTGTCCCGCACACATCCAGGGGAGCCCCGTTTCGCCTCCTAGCTCGAGATGAGGGATCCTTTCCCTGTTTCGTAGGGAAAGAATTCCCGGCGTTCCCGTCGCATCTCAAGAGGAGGCGCTCTCCACAGGAAAGGGGAGAGGAACTCCATGGTCGTGCCACCATTCCAAGAGACCCCCAGATGTGTCAGTCCATTACAGAGGAACCTGTTTTCCCTGCACTGCCTTGACTTTCAAGCCGAGGATCGACTCCCACCACGTGTGCACGTGGGACCGCCCTGTGGGAAAGCCTCGTGGGAAAGCCTCGTGGGAAAGACTCGAGGGAAAACCATAGATCCTTTGATCCACGCGGCGGGCTCCGTGACACTGCTGCTACGGCTCTGGAGGAAAGCGCCAGTGCATGCCCGCATTCGAGACGAGGACTGACTCCCCTGGGTAGACTCCAGAAGTACCCCAAGATCCATGTCAGCACTGGAGAGGAATCCTCAGGTTCCGGCCCCGACTCCACACAAGGACTTAGGCCCCGGCATCGACGGGAGAGGGATCCTGAGAGGCCCCCGAGGAACTCGCATGGGGACTGGCCTGTCCTGAGGCCACCAGAGCGGGTCCCTGAGGTCCCCGTCGTTAGTCGAGATCACCTGCCGCAACTCGAGAAAATCCAGGATGTTTTGCCCTCCAGGCGAGATGAGGCTCATTTCCGCAGAGGTTTTCGAGGCTAATCACGTCTAAACACTGGAACTTCCAAAGGGTCCTTCACACCCTTGCTGCAACTCAAGAAGTTCCCCGACATACCCGTCTCCACTCGAAAGGAAGCACGTGGGGTCCCGCACACATCCAGGGGAGCCCCGTTTCCGCCTCCTAGCTCGAGATGAGGGATCCTTTCCCTGTTTCGTAGAGAAAGAATTCCCGGCGTTCCCGTCGCATCTCAAGAGGAGGCGCTCTCCACAGGAAAGGCGAGAGGAACTCCAGGGTCGTGCCACCATTCCAAGAGTCCCCCAGATGTGTCAGTCCATTCCAGAGGAACCTGTTTTCCCTGCACTGCCTTGACGTTCAAGCCGAGGATCGACTCCCACCACGTGTGCACGTGGGACAGCCCTGTGGGAAAGCCTCGTGGGAAAGCCTCGTGGGAAAGACTCGAGGGAAAACCATAGATCCTTTGATCCACGCGGCGGACTGCGTGACACTGCTGCTACCGCTCTGGAGGAAAGCGCAAGTGCATGCCCGCATTCGAGACGAGGACTGACTCCCCTGGGGAGACTCCAGAAGTACCCCAAGATCCATGTCAGCACTGGAGAGGAATCCTCAGGTTCCGGCCCCGACTTCACACAAGGTCTTAGGCCCCGGCATCGACGGGAGAGGAATCCCCAGAGGAACTCGCATGGGGACTGTCCTTTCCTGAGGCCACCAGAGCGGGTCCCTGAGGTCCTTGTCGTAAGTCGAGAGCACCTGCCGCAACTCGAGAAAATCCAGGCGGTTTTGCCCTCCAGGCGAGATGAAGCCCATTTCCGCTGAGGCTTCTCGAGGCCAATCACATCTAACCACTGGAACTTCCAAAGGGTCCTTCACACCCTTGCTGCAACTCAAGAAGTTCCCCGACATACCCGTCTCCACTCGAGAGGAAGCACGTGGGGTCCGGCACACATCCAGGGGAGCCCCGTTTCCGCCTCCTAGCTCGAGATGAGGGATCCTTTCCCTGTTTCGTAGGGAAAGAATTCCCGGCGTTCCCGTCGCATCTCAAGAGGAGGCGCTCTCCACAGGAAAGGCGAGAGGAACTGAAGGGTCGTGTCACCATTCCAAGAGTCCCCCAGATGTGTCAGTCCATTCCAGAGGAACCTGTTTTCCCTGCACTGCCTTGACTTTCAAGCCGAGGATCGACTCCCACCACGTGTGCACGTGGGACAGCCCTGTGGGAAAGCCTCGTGGGAAAGCCTCGTTTGAAAGACTCGAGGGAAAAACATAGATCCTTTGATCCACGCGGCGGACTGCGTGACACTGCTGCTACCGCTCTGGAGGAAAGCGCAAGTGCATGCCCGCATTCGAGACGAGGACTGACTCTCCTGGGGAGACTCCGGAAATACCCCAAGATCCATGTCAGCACTGGAGAGGAATCCTCAGGTTCCGGCCCCGACTCCACACAAGGTCTTAGGCACCGGCATCGATGGGAGAGGAATCCCCAGAGGCCCCGAGGAACTCGCATCGGGACTGGCCTTTCCTGAGGCCACCAGAGCGGGTCCCTGAGGTCCCCGCCGTAAGTCGAGAGCACCTGCCGCAACTCGAGAACATCCAGGAGGTTTTGCCCTCCAGGCGAGATGAGGCCCATTTCCGCTGAGGCTTCTCGAGGCCAATCACATCGAACCACTGGAACTTCCAAAGGGTCCTTCACACCCTTGCTGCAGCTCAAGAAGTTCCCCGACATACCCGTCTCCACTCGAGAGGAAGCACGTGGTGTCCCGCACACATCCAGGGGAGCCCCGTTTCGCCTCCTAGCTCGAGATGAGGGATCCTTTCCCTGTTTCGTAGGGAAAGAATTCCCGGCGTTCCCGTCGCATCTCAAGAGGAGGCGCTCTCCACAGGAAAGGGGAGAGGAACTCCAGGGTCGTGCCACCATTCCAAGAGACCCCCAGATGTGTCAGTCCATTACAGAGGAACCTGTTTTCCCTGCACTGCCTTGACGTTCAAGCCGAGGATCGACTCCCACCACGTGTGCACGTGGGACAGCCCTGTGGGAAAGCCTCGTGGGAAAGACTCGAGGGAAAACCATCGATCCTTTGATCCACGCGGCAGACTGCGTGACACTGCTGCTACAGCTCTGGAGGAAAGCGCAAGTGCATGCCCGCATTCGAGGCGAGGACTGACTCCCCTGGGTAGACTCCAGAAGTACCCCAAGATCCATGTCAGCACTGGAGAGGAATCCTCAGGTTCCGGCCCCGACTCCACACAAGGTCTTAGGCACCGGCATCGATGGGAGAGGAATCCCCAGAGGCCCCCGAGGAACTCGCAAGGGGACTGGCCTTTCCTGAGGCCCCCAGAGCGGGTCCCTGAGGTCCCCGTCGTAAGTCGAGAGCACCTGCCGCAACTCGAGAAAATCCAGGAGGTTTTGCCCTCCAGGCGAGATGAGGCCCATTTCCGGTGAGGCTTCTCGAGGCTAATCACCTCTAAATACTGGAACTTTCAACGGGTCCTTCACACCCTTGCTGCGAATAAAGAAGTTCCCCAACATACCCGTCTCCACTCCAGAGGAAGCACGTGGGGTCCCGCACACATCCAGGGGAGCACCGTTTCCGCCTCCTAGCTCGAGATGAGGGATCCTTTCCCTGTTTCATAGGGAAAGAATTCCCGGCGTTCCCGTCGCATCTCAAGAGGAGATGCTCTCCACAGGAAAGGGGAGAGGAACTCCAGGGTCATGCCACCATTCCAAGAGACCCCCAGATATGTCAGTCCATTACAGAGGAACCTGTTTTCCCTCCACTGCCTTGACGTTCAAGCCGAGGATCGACTCCCACCACGTGTGCACGTGGGACAGCCCTGTGGGAAAGCCTCGTGGGAAAGCCTCGTGGGAAAGACTCGAGGGAAAACCATAGATCCTTTGATCCACGCGGCGGACTGCGTGACACTGCTGCTACCGCTCTGGAGGAAAGCGCAAGTGCATGCCCGCATTCGAGACGAGGACTGACTCCCCTGGGGAGACTCCAGAAGTACCCCAAGGTCCATGTCAGCACTGGAGAAGAATCCTCAGGTTCCGGCCCCGACTCCACACAAGGTCTTAGGCCCTGGCATCGACGGGAGAGGAATCCCGAGAGGCCCCCGAGGAACTCGCATGGGGACTGGCCTTTCCTGAGGCCACCAGAGCGGTTCCCTGAGGTCCCCATCGTAAGTCGAGAGCACCTGCCGCAACTCGAGAAAATCCAGGAGGTTTTGCCCTCCAGGCGAGATGAGGCCCATTTCCGCTGAGGCTTCTCGAGGCCAATCACATCGAACCACTGGAACTTCCAGAGGGTCCTTCACACCCTTGCTGCAGCTCAAGAAGTTCCCCGACATACCCGTCTCCACTCGAGAGGAAGCACGTGGTGTCCCGCACACATCCAGGGGAGCCCCGTTTCGCCTCCTAGCTCGAGATGAGGGATCCTTTCCCTGTTTCGTAGGGAAAGAATTCCCGGCGTTCCCGTCGCATCTCAAGAGGAGGCGCTCTCCACAGGAAAGGGGAGAGGAACTCCATGGTCGTGCCACCATTCCAAGAGACCCCCAGATGTGTCAGTCCATTACAGAGGAACCTGTTTTCCCTGCACTGCCTTGACTTTCAAGCCGAGGATCGACTCCCACCACGTGTGCACGTGGGACCGCCCTGTGGGAAAGCCTCGTGGGAAAGCCTCGTGGGAAAGACTCGAGGGAAAACCATAGATCCTTTAATCCACGCGGCGGGCTCCGTGACACTGCTGCTACGGCTCTGGAGGAAAGCGCCAGTGCATGCCCGCATTCGAGACGAGGACTGACTCCCCTGGGGAGACTCCAGAAGTACCCCAAGATCCATGTCAGCACTGGAGAGGAATCCTCAGGTTCCGGCCCCGACTCCACACAAGGACTTAGGCCCCGGCATCGACGGGAGAGGGATCCCGAGAGGCCCCCGAGGAACTCGCATGGGGACTGGCTTTTCCTGAGGCCACCAGAGCGGGTCCCTGAGGTCCCCGTCGTTAGTCGAGATCACCTGCCGCAACTCGAGAAAATCCAGGATGTTTTGCCCTCCAGGCGAGATGAGGCTCATTTCCGCAGAGGTTTTCGAGGCTAATCACGTCTAAACACTGGAACTTCCAAAGGGTCCTTCACACCCTTGCTGCAACTCAAGAAGTTCCCCGACATACCCGTCTCCACTCGAAAGGAAGCACGTGGGGTCCCGCACACATCCAGGGGAGCCCCGTTTCCGCCTCCTAGCTCGAGATGAGGGATCCTTTCCCTGTTTCGTAGAGAAAGAATTCCCGGCGTTCCCGTCGCATCTCAAGAGGAGGCGCTCTCCACAGGAAAGGCGAGAGGAACTCCAGGGTCGTGCCACCATTCCAAGAGTCCCCCAGATGTGTCAGTCCATTCCAGAGGAACCTGTTTTCCCTGCACTGCCTTGACGTTCAAGCCGAGGATCGACTCCCACCACGTGTGCACGTGGGACAGCCCTGTGGGAAAGCCTCGTGGGAAAGCCTCGTGGGAAAGACTCGAGGGAAAACCATAGATCCTTTGATCCACGCGGTGGACTGCGTGACACTGCTGCTACCGCTCTGGAGGAAAGCGCAAGTGCATGCCCGCATTCGAGACGAGGACTGACTCCCCTGGGGAGACTCCAGAAGTACCCCAAGATCCATGTCAGCACTGGAGAGGAATCCTCAGGTTCCGGCCCCGACTTCACACAAGGTCTTAGGCCCCGGCATCGACGGGAGAGGAATCCCCAGAGGAACTCGCATGGGGACTGTCCTTTCCTGAGGCCACCAGAGCGGGTCCCTGAGGTCCTCGTCGTAAGTCGAGAGCACCTGCCGCAACTCGAGAAAATCCAGGCGGTTTTGCCCTCCAGGCGAGATGAAGCCCATTTCCGCTGAGGCTTCTCGAGGCCAATCACATCTAACCACTGGAACTTCCAAAGGGTCCTTCACACCCTTGCTGCAACTCAAGAAGTTCCCCGACATACCCGTCTCCACTCGAGAGGAAGCACGTGGGGTCCGGCACACATCCAGGGAAGCCCCGTTTCCGCCTCCTAGCTCGAGATGAGGGATCCTTTCCCTGTTTCGTAGGGAAAGAATTCCCGGCGTTCCCGTCGCATCTCAAGAGGAGGCGCTCTCCACAGGAAAGGCGAGAGGAACTGAAGGGTCGTGTCACCATTCCAAGAGTCCCCCAGATGTGTCAGTCCATTCCAGAGGAACCTGTTTTCCCTGCACTGCCTTGACGTTCAAGCCGAGGATCGACTCCCACCACGTGTGCACGTGGGACAGCCCTGTGGGAAAGCCTCGTGGGAAAGCCTCGTTTGAAAGATTCGAGGGAAAAACATAGATCCTTTGATCCACGCGGCGGACTGCGTGACACTGCTGCTACCGCTCTGGAGGAAAGCGCAAGTGCATGCCCGCATTCGAGACGAGGACTGACTCTCCTGGGGAGACTCCGGAAATACCCCAAGATCCATGTCAGCACTGGAGAGGAATCCTCAGGTTCCGGCCCCGACTCCACACAAGGTCTTAGGCACCGGCATCGATGGGAGAGGAATCCCCAGAGGCCCCCGAGGAACTCGCATCGGGACTGGCCTTTCCTGAGGCCACCAGAGCGGGTCCCTGAGGTCCCCGCCGTAAGTCGAGAGCACCTGCCGCAACTCGAGAAAATCCAGGAGGTTTTGCCCTCCAGGCGAGATGAGGCCCATTTCCGCTGACGCTTCTCGAGGCCAATCACATCTAACCACTGGAACTTCCAAAGGGTGCTTCACACCATTGCTGCAACTCAAGAAGTTCCCCGACATACCCGTCTCCACTCGAGAGGAAGCACGTGGGGTCCCACACATCCAGGGGAGCCCCGTTTCCGCCTCCTAGCTCAAGATGAGGGATCCTTTCCCTGTTTCGTAGGGAAAGAATTCCCGGCGTTCCCGTCGCATCTCAAGAGGAGGCGCTCTCCACAGGAAAGGCGAGAGGAACTCCAGTTTCGTGCCACCATTCCAAGAGTCCCCCAGATGTGTCAGTCCATTCCAGAGGAACCTGTTTTCCCTGCACTGCCTTGACGTTCAAGCCGAGGATCGACTCCCACCACGTGTGCACGTGGGACAGCCCTGTGGGAAAGCCTCGTGGGAAAGCCTCGTGGGAAAGACTCGAGGGAAAACCATAGATCCTTTGATCCACGCGGCGGACTGCGTGACACTGCTGCTACCGCTCTGGTGGAAAGCGCAAGTGCATGCCCGCATTCGAGACGAGGACTGACTCCCCTGGGGAGACTCCAGAAGTACCCCAAGATCCATGTCAGCACTGGAGAGGAATCCTCAGGTTCCGGCCCCGACTCCACACAAGGTCTTAGGCCCCGGCATCGACGGGAGAGGAATGCCGAGAGGCCCCCGAGGAACTCGCATGGGGACTGGCCTTTCCTGAGGCCACCAGAGCGGGTCCCTGAGGTCCCCGTCGAAAGTCGAGAGCACCTGCCGCAACTCGAGAAAATCCAGGAGGTTTTGCCCTCCAGGCGAGATGAGGCCCATTTCCGCTGAGGCTTCTCGAGGCCAATCACATCGAACCACTGGAACTTCCAAAGGGTCCTTCACACCCTTGCTGCAGCTCAAGAAGTTCCCCGACATACCCGTCTCCACTCGAGAGGAAGCACGTGGTGTCCCGCACACATCCAGGGGAGCCCCGTTTCGCCTCCTAGCTCGAGATGAGGGATCCTTTCCCTGTTTCGTAGGGAAAGAATTCCCGGCGTTCCCGTCGCATCTCAAGAGGAGGCGCTCTCCACAGGAAAGGGGAGAGGAACTCCAGGGTCGTGCCACCATTCCAAGAGACCCCCGGATGTGTCAGTCCATTCCAGAGGAACCTGTTTTCCCTGCACTGCCTTGACGTTCAAGCCGAGGATCGACTCCCACCACGTGTGCACGTGGGACAGCCCTGTGGGAAAGCCTCGTGGGAAGGACTCGAGGGAAAACCATCGATCCTTTGATCCATGCGGCGGACTGCGTGACACTGCTGCTACCGCTCTGGAGGAAAGCGCAAGTGCATGCCCGCATTCGAGGCGAGGACTGACTCCCCTGGGGAGACTCCAGAAGTACCCCAAGATCCATGTCAGCACTGGAGAGGAATCCTCAGGTTCCGGCCCCGACTCCACACAAGGTCTTAGGCACCGGCATCGATGGGAGAGGAATCCCCAGAGGCCCCCGAGGAACTCGCAAGGGGACTGGCCTTTCCTGAGGCCCCCAGAGCGGGTCCCTGAGGTCCCCGTCGTAAGTCGAGAGCACCTGCCGCAACTCGAGAAAATCCAGGAGGTTTTGCCCTCCAGGCGAGATGAGGCCCATTTCCGGTGAGGCTTCTCGAGGCTAATCACCTCTAAATACTGGAACTTTCAACGGGTCCTTCACACCCTTGCTGCGAATAAAGAAGTTCCCCAACATACCCGTCTCCACTCCAGAGGAAGCACGTGGGGTCCCGCACACATCCAGGGGAGCACCGTTTCCGCCTCCTAGCTCGAGATGAGGGATCCTTTCCCTGTTTCATAGGGAAAGAATTCCCGGCGTTCCCGTCGCATCTCAAGAGGAGATGCTCTCCACAGGAAAGGGGAGAGGAACTCCAGGGTCATGCCACCATTCCAAGAGACCCCCAGATATGTCAGTCCATTACAGAGGAACCTGTTTTCCCTCCACTGCCTTGACGTTCAAGCCGAGGATCGACTCCCACCACGTGTGCACGTGGGACAGCCCTGTGGGAAAGCCTCGTGGGAAAGCCTCGTGGGAAAGACTCGAGGGAAAACCATAGATCCTTTGATCCACGCGGCGGACTGCGTGACACTGCTGCTACCGCTCTGGAGGAAAGCGCAAGTGCATGCCCGCATTCGAGACGAGGACTGACTCCCCTGGGGAGACTCCAGAAGTACCCCAAGGTCCATGTCAGCACTGGAGAAGAATCCTCAGGTTCCGGCCCCGACTCCACACAAGGTCTTAGGCCCTGGCATCGACGGGAGAGGAATCCCGAGAGGCCCCCGAGGAACTCGCATGGGGACTGGCCTTTCCTGAGGCCACCAGAGCGGTTCCCTGAGGTCCCCATCGTAAGACGAGAGCACCTGCCGCAACTCGAGAAAATCCAGGAGGTTTTGCCCTCCAGGCGAGATGAGGCCCATTTCCGCTGAGGCTTCTCGAGGCCAATCACATCGAACCACTGGAACTTCCAGAGGGTCCTTCACACCCTTGCTGCAGCTCAAGAAGTTCCCCGACATACCCGTCTCCACTCGAGAGGAAGCACGTGGTGTCCCGCACACATCCAGGGGAGCCCCGTTTCGCCTCCTAGCTCGAGATGAGGGATCCTTTCCCTGTTTCGTAGGGAAAGAATTCCCGGCGTTCCCGTCGCATCTCAAGAGGAGGCGCTCTCCACAGGAAAGGGGAGAGGAACTCCATGGTCGTGCCACCATTCCAAGAGACCCCCAGATGTGTCAGTCCATTACAGAGGAACCTGTTTTCCCTGCACTGCCTTGACTTTCAAGCCGAGGATCGACTCCCACCACGTGTGCACGTGGGACCGCCCTGTGGGAAAGCCTCGTGGGAAAGCCTCGTGGGAAAGACTCGAGGGAAAACCAAAGATCCTTTGATCCACGCGGCGGGCTCCGTGACACTGCTGCTACGGCTCTGGAGGAAAGCGCCAGTGCATGCCCGCATTCGAGACGAGGACTGACTCCCCTGGGGAGACTCCAGAAGTACCCCAAGATCCATGTCAGCACTGGAGAGGAATCCTCAGGTTCCGGCCCCGACTCCACACAAGGACTTAGGCCCCGGCATCGACGGGAGAGGGATCCCGAGAGGCCCCCGAGGAACTCGCATGGGAACTGGCTTTTCCTGAGGCCACCAGAGCGGGTCCCTGAGGTCCCCGTCGTAAGTCGAGAGCACCTGCCGCAACTCGAGAAAATCCAGGATGTTTTGCCCTCCAGGCGAGATGAGGCTCATTTCCGCAGAGGTTTTCGAGGCTAATCACGTCTAAACACTGGAACTTCCAAAGGGTCCTTCACACCCTTGCTGCAACTCAAGAAGTTCCCCGACATACCCGTCTCCACTCGAAAGGAAGCACGTGGGGTCCCGCACACATCCAGGGGAGCCCCGTTTCCGCCTCCTAGCTCGAGATGAGGGATCCTTTCCCTGTTTCGTAGAGAAAGAATTCCCGGCGTTCCCGTCGCATCTCAAGAGGAGGCGCTCTCCACAGGAAAGGCGAGAGGAAATCCAGGGTCGTGTCACCATTCCAAGAGTCCCCCAGATGTGTCAGTCCATTCCAGAGGAACCTGTTTTCCCTGCACTGCCTTGACGTTCAAGCCGAGGATTGACTCCCACCACGTGTGCACGTGGGACAGCCCTGTGGGAAAGCCTCGTGGGAAAGCCTCGTGGGAAAGACTCGAGGGAAAACCATAGATCCTTTGATCCACGCGGCGGACTGCGTGACACTGCTGCTACCGCTCTGGAGGAAAGCGCAAGTGCATGCCCGCATTCGAGACGAGGACTGACTCCCCTGGGGAGACTCCAGAAGTACCCCAAGATCCATGTCAGCACTGGAGAGGAATCCTCAGGTTCCGGCCCCGACTTCACACAAGGTCTTAGGCCCCGGCATCGATGGGAGAGGAATCCCCAGAGGAACTCGCATGGGGACTGTCCTTTCCTGAGGCCACCAGAGCGGGTCCCTGAGGTCCTCGTCGTAAGTCGAGAGCACCTGCCGCAACTCGAGAAAATCCAGGCGGTTTTGCCCTCCAGGCGAGATGAAGCCCATTTCCGCTGAGGCTTCTCGAGGCCAATCACATCTAACCACTGGAACTTCCAAAGGGTCCTTCACACCCTTGCTGCAACTCAAGAAGTTCCCCGACATACCCGTCTCCACTCGAGAGGAAGCACGTGGGGTCCGGCACACATCCAGGGGAGCCCCGTTTCCGCCTCCTAGCTCGAGATGAGGGATCCTTTCCCTGTTTCGTAGGGAAAGAATTCCCGGCGTTCCCGTCGCATCTCAAGAGGAGGCGCTCTCCACAGGAAAGGCGAGAGGAACTGAAGGGTCGTGTCACCATTCCAAGAGACCCCAGATGTGTCAGTCCATTCCAGAGGAACCTGTTTTCCCTGCACTGCCTTGACGTTCAAGCCGAGGATCGACTCCCACCACGTGTGCACGTGGGACAGCCCTGTGGGAAAGCCTCGTGGGAAAGCCTCGTTTGAAAGACTCGAGGGAAAAACATAGATCCTTTGATCCACGCGGCGGACTCTGTGACACTGCTGCTACCGCTCTGGAGGAAAGCGCAAGTGCATGCCCGCATTCGAGACGAGGACTGACTCTCCTGGGGAGACTCCGGAAATACCCCAAGATCCATGTCAGCACTGGAGAGGAATCCTCAGGTTCCGGCCCCGACTCCACACAAGGTCTTAGGCACCGGCATCGATGGGAGAGGAATCCCCAGAGGCCCCCGAGGAACTCGCATCGGGACTGGCCTTTCCTGAGGCCACCAGAGCGGGTCCCTGAGGTCCCCGCCGTAAGTCGAGAGCACCTGCCGCAACTCGAGAAAATCCAGGAGGTTTTGCCCTCCAGGCGAGATGAGGCCCATTTCCGCTGACGCTTCTCGAGGCCAATCACATCTAACCACTGGAACTTCCAAAGGGTGCTTCACACCATTGCTGCAACTCAAGAAGTTCCCCGACATACCCGTCTCCACTCGAGAGGAAGCACGTGGGGTCCCACACACATCCAGGGGAGCCCCGTTTCCGCCTCCTAGCTCAAGATGAGGGATCCTTTCCCTGTTTCGTAGGGAAAGAATTCCCGGCGTTCCCGTCGCATCTCAAGAGGAGGCGCTCTCCACAGGAAAGGCGAGAGGAACTCCAGGGTCGTGCCACCATTCCAAGAGTCCCCCAGATGTGTCAGTCCATTCCAGAGGAACCTGTTTTCCCTGCACTGCCTTGACGTTCAAGCCGAGGATCGACTCCCACCACGTGTGCACGTGGGACAGCCCTGTGGGAAAGCCTCGTGGGAAAGCCTCGTGGGAAAGACTCGAGGGAAAACCATAGATCCTTTGATCCACGCGGCAGACTGCGTGACACTGCTGCTACCGCTCTGGTGGAAAGCGCAAGTGCATGCCCGCATTCGAGACGAGGACTGACTCCCCTGGGGAGACTCCAGAAGTACCCCAAGATCCATGTCAGCACTGGAGAGGAATCCTCAGGTTCCGGCCCCGACTCCACACAAGGTCTTAGGCCCCGGCATCGACGGGAGAGGAATGCCGAGAGGCCCCCGAGGAACTCGCATGGGGACTGGCCTTTCCTGAGGCCACCAGAGCGGGTCCCTGAGGTCCCCATCGAAAGTCGAGAGCACCTGCCGCAACTCGAGAAAATCCAGGAGGTTTTGCCCTCCAGGCGAGATGAGGCCCATTTCCGCTGAGGCTTCTCGAGGCCAATCACATCGAACCACTGGAACTTCCAAAGGGTCCTTCACACCCTTGCTGCAGCTCAAGAAGTTCCCCGACATACCCGTCTCCACTCGAGAGGAAGCACGTGGTGTCCCGCACACATCCAGGGGAGCCCCGTTTCGCCTCCTAGCTCGAGATGAGGGATCCTTTCCCTGTTTCGTAGGGAAAGAATTCCCGGCGTTCCCGTCGCATCTCAAGAGGAGGCGCTCTCCACAGGAAAGGGGAGAGGAACTCCAGGGTCGTGCCACCATTCCAAGAGACCCCCAGATGTGTCAGTCCATTACAGAGGAACCTGTTTTCCCTGCACTGCCTTGACTTTCAAGCCGAGGATCGACTCCCACCACGTGTGCACGTGGGACAGCCCTGTGGGAAAGCCTCGTGGGAAAGACTGGAGGGAAAACCATCGATCCTTTGATCCATGCGGCGGACTGCGTGACACTGCTGCTACCGCTCTGGAGGAAAGCGCAAGTGCATGCCCGCATTCGAGGCGAGGACTGACTCCCCTGGGGAGACTCCAGAAGTACCCCAAGATCCATGTCAGCACTGGAGAGGAATCCTCAGGTTCCGGCCCCGACTCCACACAAGGTCTTAGGCACCGGCATCGATGGGAGAGGAATCCCCAGAGGCCCCCGAGGAACTCGCAAGGGGACTGGCCTTTCCTGAGGCCCCCAGAGCGGGTCCCTGAGGTCCCCGTCGTAAGTCGAGAGCACCTGCCGCAACTCGAGAAAATCCAGGAGGTTTTGCCCTCCAGGCGAGATGAGGCCCATTTCCGGTGAGGCTTCTCGAGGCTAATCACCTCTAAATACTGGAACTTTCAACGGGTCCTTCACACCCTTGCTGCGAATAAAGAAGTTCCCCAACATACCCGTCTCCACTCCAGAGGAAGCACGTGGGGTCCCGCACACATCCAGGGGAGCACCGTTTCCGCCTCCTAGCTCGAGATGAGGGATCCTTTCCCTGTTTCATAGGGAAAGAATTCCCGGCGTTCCCGTCGCATCTCAAGAGGAGATGCTCTCCACAGGAAAGGGGAGAGGAACTCCAGGGTCATGCCACCATTCCAAGAGACCCCCAGATATGTCAGTCCATTACAGAGGAACCTGTTTTCCCTCCACTGCCTTGACGTTCAAGCCGAGGATCGACTCCCACCACGTGTGCACGTGGGACAGCCCTGTGGGAAAGCCTCGTGGGAAAGCCTCGTGGGAAAGACTCGAGGGAAAACCATAGATCCTTTGATCCACGCGGCGGACTGCGTGACACTGCTGCTACCGCTCTGGAGGAAAGCGCAAGTGCATGCCCGCATTCGAGACGAGGACTGACTCCCCTGGGGAGACTCCAGAAGTACCCCAAGATCCATGTCAGCACTGGAGAAGAATCCTCAGGTTCCGGCCCCGACTCCACACAAGGTCTTAGGCCCTGGCATCGACGGGAGAGGAATCCCGAGAGGCCCCCGAGGAACTCGCATGGGGACTGGCCTTTCCTGAGGCCACCAGAGCGGTTCCCTGAGGTCCCCATCGTAAGTCGAGAGCACCTGCCGCAACTCGAGAAAATCCAGGAGGTTTTGCCCTCCAGGCGAGATGAGGCCCATTTCCGCTGAGGCTTCTCGAGGCCAATCACATCGAACCACTGGAACTTCCAGAGGGTCCTTCACACCCTTGCTGCAGCTCAAGAAGTTCCCCGACATACCCGTCTCCACTCGAGAGGAAGCACGTGGTGTCCCGCACACATCCAGGGGAGCCCCGTTTCGCCTCCTAGCTCGAGATGAGGGATCCTTTCCCTGTTTCGTAGGGAAAGAATTCCCGGCGTTCCCGTCGCATCTCAAGAGGAGGCGCTCTCCACAGGAAAGGGGAGAGGAACTCCATGGTCGTGCCACCATTCCAAGAGACCCCCAGATGTGTCAGTCCATTACAGAGGAACCTGTTTTCCCTGCACTGCCTTGACTTTCAAGCCGAGGATCGACTCCCACCACGTGTGCACGTGGGACCGCCCTGTGGGAAAGCCTCGTGGGAAAGCCTCGTGGGAAAGACTCGAGGGAAAACCATAGATCCTTTGATCCACGCGGCGGGCTCCGTGACACTGCTGCTACGGCTCTGGAGGAAAGCGCCAGTGCATGCCCGCATTCGAGACGAGGACTGACTCCCCTCGGGAGACTCCAGAAGTACCCCAAGATCCATGTCAGCACTGGAGAGGAATCCTCAGGTTCCGGCCCCGACTCCACACAAGGACTTAGGCCCCGGCATCGACGGGAGAGGGATCCCGAGAGGCCCCCGAGGAACTCGCATGGGAACTGGCTTTTCCTGAGGCCACCAGAGCGGGTCCCTGAGGTCCCCCTCGTTAGTCGAGATCACCTGCCGCAACTCGAGAAAATCCAGGATGTTTTGCCCTCCAGGCGAGATGAGGCTCATTTCCGCAGAGGTTTTCGAGGCTAATCACGTCTAAACACTGGAACATCCAAAGGGTCCTTCACACCCTTGCTGCAACTCAAGAAGTTCCCCGACATACCCGTCTCCACTCGAAAGGAAGCACGTGGGGTCCCGCACACATCCAGGGGAGCCCCGTTTCCGCCTCCTAGCTCGAGATGAGGGATCCTTTCCCTGTTTCGTAGAGAAAGAATTCCCGGCGTTCCCGTCGCATCTCAAGAGGAGGCGCTCTCCACAGGAAAGGCGAGAGGAACTCCAGGGTCGTGCCACCATTCCAAGAGTCCCCCAGATGTGTCAGTCCATTCCAGAGGAACCTGTTTTCCCTGCACTGCCTTGACGTTCAAGCCGAGGATTGACTCCCACCACGTGTGCATGTGGGACAGCCCTGTGGGAAAGCCTCGTGGGAAAGCCTCGTGGGAAAGACTCGAGGGAAAACCATAGATCCTTTGATCCACGCGGCGGACTGCGTGACACTGCTGCTACCGCTCTGGAGGAAAGCGCAAGTACATGCCCGCATTCGAGACGAGGACTGACTCCCCTGGGGAGACTCCAGAAGTACCCCAAGATCCATGTCAGCACTGGAGAGGAATCCTCAGGTTCTGGCCCCGACTTCACACAAGGTCTTAGGCCCCGGCATCGACGGGAGAGGAATCCCCAGAGGAACTCGCATGGGGACTGTCCTTTCCTGAGGCCACCAGAGCGGGTCCCTGAGGTCCTCGTCGTAAGTCGAGAGCACCTGCCGCAACTCGAGAAAATCCAGGCGGTTTTGCCCTCCAGGCGAGATGAAGCCCATTTCCGCTGAGGCTTCTCGAGGCCAATCACATCTAACCACTGGAACTTCCAAAGGGTCCTTCACACCCTTGCTGCAACTCAAGAAGTTCCCCGACATACCCGTCTCCACTCGAGAGGAAGCACGTGGGGTCCGGCACACATCCAGGGGAGCCCCGTTTCCGACTCCTAGCTCGAGATGAGGGATCCTTTCCCTGTTTCGTAGGGAAAGAATTCCCGGCGTTCCCGTCGCATCTCAAGAGGAGGCGCTCTCCACAGGAAAGGCGAGAGGAACTGAAGGGTCGTGTCACCATTCCAAGAGTCCCCCAGATGTGTCAGTCCATTCCAGAGGAACCTGTTTTCCCTGCACTGCCTTGACGTTCAAGCCGAGGATCGACTCCCACCACGTGTGCACGTGGGACAGCCCTGTGGGAAAGCCTCGTGGGAAAGCCTCGTTTGAAAGACTCGAGGGAAAAACATAGATCCTTTGATCCACGCGGCGGACTGCGTGACACTGCTGCTACCGCTCTGGAGGAAAGCGCAAGTGCATGCCCGCATTCGAGACGAGGACTGACTCTCCTGGGGAGACTCCGGAAATACCCCAAGATCCATGTCAGCACTGGAGAGGAATCCTCAGGTTTCGGCCCCGACTCCACACAAGGTCTTAGGCACCGGCATCGATGGGAGAGGAATCCCCAGAGGCCCCCGAGGAACTCGCATCGGGACTGGCCTTTCCTGAGGCCACCAGAGCGGGTCCCTGAGGTCCCCGCCGTAAGTCGAGAGCACCTGCCGCAACTCGAGAAAATCCAGGAGGTTTTGCCCTCCAGGCGAGATGAGGCCCATTTCCGCTGACGCTTCTCGAGGCCAATCACATCTAACCACTGGAACTTCCAAAGGGTGCTTCACACCATTGCTGCAACTCAAGAAGTTCCCCGACATACCCGTCTCCACTCGAGAGGAAGCACGTGGGGTCCCACACACATCCAGGGGAGCCCCGTTTCCGCCTCCTAGCTCAAGATGAGGGATCCTTTCCCTGTTTCGTAGGGAAAGAATTCCCGGCGTTCCCGTCGCATCTCAAGAGGAGGCGCTCTCCACAGGAAAGGCGAGAGGAACTCCAGGGTCGTGCCACCATTCCAAGAGTCCCCCAGATGTGTCAGTCCATTCCAGAGGAACCTGTTTTCCCTGCACTGCCTTGACGTTCAAGCCGAGGATCGACTCCCACCACGTGTGCACGTGGGACAGCCCTGTGGGAAAGCCTCGTGGGAAAGCCTCGTGGGAAAGACTCGAGGGAAAACCATAGATCCTTTGATCCACGCGGCGGACTGCGTGAAACTGCTGCTACCACTCTGGTGGAAAGCGCAAGTGCATGCCCGCATTCGAGACGAGGACTGACTCCCCTGGGGAGACTCCAGAAGTACCCCAAGATCCATGTCAGCACTGGAGAGGAATCCTCAGGTTCCGGCCCCGACTCCACACAAGGTCTTAGGCCCCGGCATCGACGGGAGAGGAATGCCGAGAGGCCCCCGAGGAACTCGCATGGGGACTGGCCTTTCCTGAGGCCACCAGAGCGGGTCCCTGAGGTCCCCGTCGAAAGTCGAGAGCACCTGCCGCAACTCGAGAAAATCCAGGAGGTTTTGCCCTTCAGGCGAGATGAGGCCCATTTCCGCTGAGGCTTCTCGAGGCCAATCACATCGAACCACTGGAACTTCCAAAGGGTCCTTCACACCCTTGCTGCAGCTCAAGAAGTTCCCCGACATACCCGTCTCCACTCGAGAGGAAGCACGTGGTGTCCCGCACACATCCAGGGGAGCCCCGTTTCGCCTCCTAGCTCGAGATGAGGGATCCTTTCCCTGTTTCGTAGGGAAAGAATTCCCGGCGTTCCCGTCGCATCTCAAGAGGAGGCGCTCTCCACAGGAAAGGGGAGAGGAACTCCAGGGTCGTGCCACCATTCCAAGAGACCCCCAGATGTGTCAGTCCATTACAGAGGAACCTGTTATCCCTGCACTGCCTTGACTTTCAAGCCGAGGATCGACTCCCACCACGTGTGCACGTGGGACAGCCCTGTGGGAAAGCCTCGTGGGAAAGACTCGAGGGAAAACCATCGATCCTTTGATCCACGCGGCGGACTGCGTGACACTGCTGCTACCGCTCTGGAGGAAAGCGCAAGTGCATGCCCGCATTCGAGGCGAGGACTGACTCCCCTGGGGAGACTCCAGAAGTACCCCAAGATCCATGTCAGCACTGGAGAGGAATCCTCAGGTTCCGGCCCCGACTCCACACAAGGTCTTAGGCACCGGCATCGATGGGAGAGGAATCCCCAGAGGCCCCCGAGGAACTCGCAAGGGGACTGGCCTTTCCTGAGGCCCCCAGAGCGGGTCCCTGAGGTCCCCGTCGTAAGTCGAGAGCACCTGCCGCAACTCGAGAAAATCCAGGAGGTTTTGCCCTCCAGGCGAGATGAGGCCCATTTCCGGTGAGGCTTCTCGAGGCTAATCACCTCTAAATACTGGAACTTTCAACGGGTCCTTCACACCCTTGCTGCGAATAAAGAAGTTCCCCAACATACCCGTCTCCACTCCAGAGGAAGCACGTGGGGTCCCGCACACATCCAGGGGAGCACGGTTTCCGCCTCCTAGCTCGAGATGAGGGATCCTTTCCCTGTTTCATAGGGAAAGAATTCCCGGCGTTCCCGTCGCATCTCAAGAGGAGATGCTCTCCACAGGAAAGGGGAGAGGAACTCCAGGGTCATGCCACCATTCCAAGAGACCCCCAGATATGTCAGTCCATTACAGAGGAACCTGTTTTCCCTCCACTGCCTTGACGTTCAAGCCGAGGATCGACTCCCACCACGTGTGCACGTGGGACAGCCCTGTGGGAAAGCCTCGTGGGAAAGCCTCGTGGGAAAGACTCGAGGGAAAACCATAGATCCTTTGATCCACGCGGCGGACTGCGTGACACTGCTGCTACCGCTCTGGAGGAAAGCGCAAGTGCATGCCCGCATTCGAGACGAGGACTGACTCCCCTGGGGAGACTCCAGAAGTACCCCAAGTTCCATGTCAGCACTGGAGAAGAATCCTCAGGTTCCGGCCCCGACTCCACACAAGGTCTTAGGCCCTGGCATCGACGGGAGAGGAATCCTGAGAGGCCCCCGAGGAACTCGCATGGGGACTGGCCTTTCCTGAGGCCACCAGAGCGGTTCCCTGAGGTCCCCATCGTAAGTCGAGAGCACCTGCCGCAACTCGAGAAAATCCAGGAGGTTTTGCCCTCCAGGCGAGATGAGGCCCATTTCCGCTGAGGCTTTTCGAGGCCAATCACATCTAACCACTGGAACTTCCAAAGGGTCCTTCACACCATTGCTGCAACTCAAGAAGTTCCCCGACATACCCGTCTCCACTCGAGAGGAAGCACGTGGTTTCCCGCACACATCCAGGGGAGCCCCATTTCCGCCTCCTAGCTCGAGATGAGGGATCCTTTCCCTGTTTCGAAGGGAAAGAATTCCCGGCGATCCGGTCGCATCTCAAGAGGAGGCGCTCTCCACAGGAAAGGCGAGAGGAACTCCAGGGTCGTGACATCATTCCAAGAGTCCCCCAGATGTGTCAGTCCATTCCAGAGGAACCTGTTTTCCCTGCACTGCCTTGACGTTCAAGCCGAGGATCGACTCCCACCACGTGTGCAGGTGGGACAGCCCTTTGGGAAAGCCTAGTGGGAAAGCCTCGTGGGAAAGACTCGAGGGAAAACCATAGATCCTTTGATCCACGCGGCGGACTGCGTGACACTGCTGCTACCGCTCTGGAGGAAAGCGTAAGTGCATGCCCGCATTCGAGACGAGGACTGACTCCCCTGGGGAGACTCCAGAAGTACCCCAAGATCCATGTCAGCACTGGAGAGGAATCCTCAGGTTCCGGCCCCGACTCCACACAAGGTCTTAGGCCCCGGCATCGACGGGAGAGGAATCCGGAGAGGCCCCCGAGGAACTCGCATGGGGACTGGCCTTTCCTGAGGCCACCAGAGCGGGTCCCTGAGGTCCCCGTCGTAAGTCAACAGCACATGCCGCAACTCGAGAAAATCCAGGAGGTTTTGCCCTCCAGGCGAGATGAGGCCCATTTCCGCTGAGGCTTCTCGAGGCTAATCACATCTAACCACTGGAACTTCCAAAGGGTCCTTCACACCCTTGCTGCAACTCAAGAAGTTCCCCGACATACCCGTCTCCATTCGAGAGGAAGCACGTGGGGGTCCCGCACACATCCAGGGGAGCCCCGTTTCCGCCTCCTAGATCGAGATGAGGGATCATTTCCCTGTTTCTTAGGGAAAGAATTCCCGGCGTTCCCGTCGCATCTCAAGAGGAGGCGCTCTCCACAGGAGAGGCGAGAGGAACTCCAGGGTCGTGACACCATTCCAAGAGACGCCCAGATGGGTCAGTCTATTCCAGAGGAACCTGTTTTCCCTGCACTGCCTTGACGTTCAAGCTGAGGATCGACTCCCACCACCTGTGCACGTGGGACAGCCCTGTGGGAAAGCCTCGTGGGAAAGCCTCGTGGGAAAGACTCGAGGGAAAACCATAGATCCTTTGATCCACGCGGCGGACTGCGTGACACTGCTGCTACCGCTCTGGAGGAAAGCGCAAGTGCATGCCCGCATTCGAGATGAGGACTGACTCCCCTGGGGAGACTCCAGAAGTACCCCAAGATCCATGTCAGCACTGGAGAGGAATCCTCAGGTTCCGGCCCCGACTCCACACAAGGTCTTAGGCCCCGGCATCGACGGGAGAGGAATCCCGAGAGGCCCCCGAGGAACTCGCATGGGGACTGGCCTTTCCTGAGGCCACCAGAGCGGGTCACTGAGGTCCCCGTCGTAAGTCGAGAGCACCTGCCGCAACTCGAGAAAATCCAGGAGGTTTTGCCCTCCAGGCGAGATGAGGCCCATTTCCGCTGAGGCTTCTCGAGGCTAATCACGTCTAACCACTGGAACTTCCAAAGGGTCCTTCAGACCCTTGCTGCAACTCAAGAAATTCCTCGACATACCCGTCTCCACTCGAGAGGAAGCACGTGGGGTCCCACACACATCCAGGGGAGCCACATTTCCGCCTCCTAGCTCGAGATGAGGGATCCTTTCCCTGTTTCGTAGGGAAAGAATTCCCGACGTTCCCGTCGCAACTCAAGAGGAGGTGCTCTCCACAGGAAAGGCGAGAGGAACTCCAGGGTCGTGCCACCATTCCAAGAGTCCCCCAGATGTGTCAGTCCATTCCAGAGGAACCTGTTTTCCCTGCACTGCCTTAACGTTCAAGCCGAGGATCCACTCCCACCACGTGTGCACGTGGGACAGCCCTGTGGGAAAGCCTCGTGGGAAAGCCTCGTGGGAAAGACTCGAGGGAAAACCATAGATCCTTTGATCCACGCGGCGGATTGCGTGACACTGCTGCTACCGCTCTGGAGGAAAGCGCAAGTGCATGCCCGCATTCGAGACGAGGACTGACTCCCCTGGGGAGACTCCAGAAGTACCCCAAGATCCATGTCAGCACTGGAGAGAAATCCTCAGGTTCCGGCCCCGACTCCACACAAGGTCTTAGGCCCCGGCATCGACGGGAGAGGAATCCGGAGAGGGCCCCGAGGAACTCGCATGGGGACTGGCCTTTCCTGAGGCCACCAGAGCGGGTCCCTGAGGTCCCCGTCGTAAGTCGAGAGCACCTGCCGCAACTCGAGAAAATCCAGGAGGTTTTGCCCTCCAGGCGAGATGAGGCCCATTTCCGCTGAGGCTTCTCGAGGCTAATCACATCTAACCACTGGAACTTCCAAAGGGTACTTCACACCCTTGCTGCAACTCAAGAAGTTCCCCGACATCCCCATCTCCACTCGAGAGGAAGCACGTGGGGTCCCGCACACATCCAGGGGAGCCCCGTTTCCGCCTCCTAGCTCGAGATGAGGGATCCTTTCCCTGTTTCTTAGGAAAGCATTCCCGGCGTTCCCGTCGCATCTCAAGAGGAGGGGCTCTCCACAGGAGAGGCGAGAGGAACTCCAGGGTCGTGCCACCATTCCAAGAGACGCCCAGATGTGTCAGTCCATTACAGAGGAACCTGTTTTCCCTGCACTGCCTTGACGTTCAAGCGGAGGATCGACTCCCACCACCTGTGCACGTGGGACAGCCCTGTGGGAAAGCCTCGTGGGAAAGCCTCGTGGGAAAGACTCCAGGGAAAATCATAGATCCTTTGATCCACGCGGCGGACTGCGTAACACTGCTGCTACCGCTCTAGAGGAAAGCGCAAGTGCATGCCCGCATTCGAGACGAGGACTGACTCCCCGGGGGAGACTCCAGAAGTACCCCAAGATCCATGTCAGCACTGGAGAGGAATCCTCAGGTTCCGGCCCCGACTCCACACAAGGTCTTAGGCCCGGCATCGACGGGAGAGTAATCCCGAGAGGCCCCCGAGGAATTCGCATGGGGACTGGCCTTTCCTGAGGCCATCAGAGCGGGTCCCTGAGGTCCCCGTCGTAAGTCGAGAGCACCTGCCAGAACTCGAGAAACTCCAGGAGGTTTTGCCCTCCAGGCGAGATGAGGCCCATTTCCGCTGAGGCTTCTCGAGGCGAATCACGTCTAACCACTGGAACTTCCAAAGGGTCCTTCACACCCTTGCTGCAACTCAAGAAGTTCCCCGACATACCCGTCTCCACTCGAGAGGAAGCCCGTGGGGTCCCGTACACATCCAGGGGAGCCCCGTTTCCGCCTCCTAGCTCGAGATGAGGGATCCTTTCCCTGTTTCGTAGGGAAAGAATTCCCGGCGTTCCCGTCGCATCTCAAGAGGAGGCGCTCTCCACAGGAGAGGCGAGAGGAACTCCAGGGTCGTGCCACCATTCCAAGAGACGCCCAGATGGGTAAGTCCATTCCAGAGGAACCTGTTTTCCCTGCACTGCCTTGACGTTCAAGCCGAGGATCGACTCCCACCACCTGTGCACGTGGGACAGCCCTGTGGGAAAGCCTCGTGGGAAAGCCTCGTGGGAAAGACTCGAGGGAAAACCATAGATCCTTTGATCCACGCGGCGGACTGCGTGACACTGCTGCTACCGCTCTGGAGGAAAGCGCAAGTGCATGCCCGCATTCGAGACGAGGACTGACTCCCCTGGGGAGACTCCAGAAGTACCCCAAGATCCATGTCAGCACTGGAGAGGAATCCTCAGGTTCCGGCCCCGACTCCACACAAGGTCTTAGGCCCCGGCATCGACGGGAGAGGAATCCCGAGAGGCCCCCGAGGAACTCGCATGGGGACTGGCCTTTCCTGTGGCCACCAGAGCGGGTCCCTCAGGTCCCCGTCGTAAGTCGAGAGCACCTGCCGCAACTCGAGAAAATCCAGGAGGTTTTGCCCTCCAGGCGAGATGAGGCCCATTTCCGCTGAGGCTTCTCGAGGCTAATCACGTCTAACCACTGGAACATCCAAAGGGTCCTTCACACCCTTGCTGCATCTCAAGAAGTTCCCCGACATACCCGTCTCCACTCGAGAGGAAGCACGTGGGGTCCCGCACACATCCAGGGGAGCCCCGTTTCCGCCTCCTAGCTCGAGATGAGGGATCCTTTCCCTGTTTCGTAGGGAAAGAATTCCCGGCGTTCCCGTCGCATCTCAAGAGGAGGCGCTCTCCACAGGAAAGGCGAGAGGGACTCCAGGGTCGTGCCACCATTCCAAGAGTCCCCCAGATGTGTCAGTCCATTCTAGAGGAACCTGTTTTCCCTGCACTGCCTTGACGTTCAAGCCGAGGATCGACTCCCACCACGTGTGCACGTGGGACAGCCCTGTGGGAAAGCCTCGTGGGAAAGCCTCGTGGGAAAGACTCGAGGGAAAACCATAGATCCTTTGATCCACGCGGCGGACTGCGTGACACTGCTGCTACCGCTCTGGAGGAAAGCGCAAGTGCATGCCCGCATTCGAGACGAGGACTGACTCCCCTGGGGAGACTCCAGAAGTACCCCAAGATCCATGTCAGCACTGGAGAGGAATCCTCAGGTTCCGGCCCCGACTCCACACAAGGTCTTAGGCCCCGGCATCGACGGGAGAGGAATGCCGAGAGGCCCCAAAGGAACTCGCATGGGGACTGGCCTTTCCTGAAGCCACCAGAGCGGGTCCCTGAGGTCCCCGTCGTAAGTCGAGAGCACCTGCCGCAACTCGAGAAAATCCAGGAGGTTTTGCCCTCCAGGCGAGATGAGGCCCATTTCCGCTGAGGCTTCTCGAGGCTAATCACGTCTAACCACTGGAACTTCCAAAGGGTGCTTCACACCCTTGCTGCAACTGAAGAAGTTCCCCGACATACCCGTCTCCACTCGAGAGGAAGCACGTGGGGTCCCTCACACATCCAGGGGAGCCACGTTTCCGCCTCCTAGCTCGAGATGAGGGATCCTTTCCCTCTTTCGTAGGGAAAGAATTCCCGGCGTTCCCGTCGCATCTCCAGAGGAGGCGCTCTAAACAGGAAAGGCGAGAGGAACCCCAGGGTCGTGCCACCATTCCAAGAGTCCCCCAGATGTGTCAGTCCATTCCAGAGGAACCTGTTTTCCCTGCACTGCCTTGACGTTCAAGCCGAGGATCGACTCCCACCACGTGTGCACGTGGGACAGCCCTGTGGGAAAGCCTCGTGGGAAAGCCTCGTGGGAAAGACTCGAGGGAAAACCATAGATCCTTTGATCCACGCGGCGGACTGCGTGACACTGCTGCTACCGCTCTGGAGGAAAGCGCAAGTGCATGCCCGCATTCGAGACGAGGACTGACTCCCCTGGGGAGACTCCAGAAGTACCCCAAGATCCATGTCAGCACTGGAGAGGAATCCTCAGGTTCCGGCCCCGACTCCACACAAGGTCTTAGGCCCCGGCATCGACGGGAGAGGAATGCCGAGAGGCCCCCGAGGAACTCGCATGGGGACTGGCCTTTCCTGAGGCCACCAGAGCGGGTCCCTGAGGTCCCCGTCGTAAGTCGAGAGCACCTGCCGCAACTCGAGAAAATCCAGGAGGTTTTGCCCTCCAGGCGAGATGAGGCCCATTTCCGCTGAGGCTTCTCGAGGCTAATCACGTCTAACCACTGGAACTTCCAAAGGGTCCTTCACACCCTTGCTGCAACTCAAGAAGTTCCCCGACATACCCGTCTGCACTCGAGAGGAAGCACGTGGGGTCCCGCACACATCCAGGGGAGCCCCGTTTCCGCCTCCTAGCTCGAGATGAGGGATCCTTTCCCTGTTTAGTAGGGCAAGAATTCCCGGCGTTCCCGTCGCATCTCAAGAGGAGGCGCTCTCCACAGGAAAGGCGAGAGGAACTCCAGGGTCGTGCCACCATTCCAAGAGTCCCCCAGATGTGTCAGTCCATTCCAGAGGAACCTGTTTTCCCTGCACTGCCTTGACGTTCAAGCCGAGGATCCACTCCCACCACGTGTGCACGTGGGACAGCCCTGTGGGAAAGCCTCGTGGGAAAGCCTCGTGGGAAAGACTCGAGGGAAAACCATAGATCCTTTGATCCACGCGGCGGACTGCGTGACACTGCTGCTACCGCTCTGGAGGAAAGCGCAAGTGCATGCCCGCATTCGAGACGAGGACTGACTCCCCTGGGGAGATTCCAGAAGTACCCCAAGATCCATGTCAGCACTGGAGAGGAATCCTCAGGTTCCGGCCCCGACTCCACACAAGGTCTTAGGCCCCGGCATCGACGGGAGAGGAATCCCGAGAGGCCCCTGAGGAACTCGCATGGGGACTGGCCTTTCCTGAGGCCACCAGAGTGGGTCCCTGAGGTCCCCGTCGTAAGTCGAGAGCACCTGCCGCAACTCGAGAAAATCCAGGAGGTTTTGCCCTCCAGGCGAGATGAGGCCCATTTCGGCTGATTCTTCTCGAGGCTAATCACGTCTAACCACTGGAACTTCCAAAGGGTCCTTCACACCCTTGCTGCAACTCAAGAAGTTCCCCGACATACCCGTCTCCACTCGAGAGGAAGCACGTGGGGTCCTGCACACATCCAGGGGAGCCCCGTTTCCGACTCCTAGCTCGAGATGAGGGATCCTTTCCCTGTTTCGTAGGGAAAGAATTCCCGGCGTTCCCGTCGCATCTCAAGTGGAGGCGCTCTCCACAGGAAAGGCGAGAGGAACTCCAGGGTCGTGCCACCATTCCAAGAGTCCCCCAGATGTGTCAGTCCATTCCAGAGGAACCTGTTTTCCCTGCACTGCCTTGACGTTCAAGCCGAGGATCGACTCCCACCACGTGTGCACGTGGGACAGCCCTGTGGGAAAGCCTCGTGGGAAAGCCTCGTGGGAAAGACTCGAGGGAAAACCATAGATCCTTTGATCCACGCGGCGGACTGCGTGACACTGCTGCTACCGCTCTGGAGGAAAGCGCAAGTGCATGCCCGCATTCGAGACGAGGACTGACTCCCCTGGGGAGACTCCAGAAGTACCCCAAGATCCATGTCAGCACTGGAGAGGAATTCTCAGGTTCCGGCCCCGACCCACACAAGGTCTTAGGCCCCGGCATCGAAGGGAGAGGAATGCCGAGAGGCCCCCGAGGAACTCGCATGGGGACTGGCCTTTCCTGAGGCCACCAGAGCGGGTCCCTCAGGTCCCCATCGTAAGTCGAGAGCACCTGCCGCAACTCGAGAAAATCCAGGAGGTTTTGCCCTCCAGGCGAGATGAGGCCCATTTCCGCTGAGGCTTCTCGAGCCTAATCACGTCTAACCACTGGAACTTCCAAAGGGTCCTTCACACCCTTGCTGCAACTCCAGAAGTTCCCCGACATACCCGTCTCCACTCGAGAGGAAGCACGTGGGGTCCCGCACACATCCAGGGGAGCCCCGTTTCCGCCTCCTAGCTCGAGATGAGGGATCCTTTCCCTGTTTCGTAGGGAAAGAATTCCCGGCGTTCCCGTCGCATCTCAAGAGGAGGCGCTCTCCACAGGAAAGGCGAGAGGAACTCCAGGGTCGTGGCACCATTCCAAGAGACCCCCAGATGTGTCAGTCCATTCCAGAGGAACCTGTTTTCCCTGCACTGCCTTGACGTTCAAGCCGAGGATCGACTCCCACCACGTGTGCACGTGGGACAGCCCTGTGGGAAAGCCTCGTGGGAAAGCCTCGTGGGAAAGACTCGAGGGAAAACCATAGATCCTTTGATCCACGCGGCGGACTGCGTGACACTGCTGCTACCGCTCTGGAGGAAAGCGCAAGTGTATGCCCGCTTTCGAGACGAGGACTGACTCCCCTGGGGAGACTCTAGAAGTACAAAAAGATCCATGTCAGCACTGGAGAAGAATCCTCAGGTTCCGGCCCCGACTCCACACAAGATCTTAGGCCCCGGCATGGACGGGAGAGGAATGCCGAGAGGCCCCCGAGGAACTCGCCTGGGGACTGGCCTTTCCTGAGGCCACCAGAGCGGGTCCCTCAGGTCCCCGTCGTAAGTCGAGAGCACCTGCCGCAACTCGAGAAAATCCAGGAGGTTTTGCCCTCCAGGCGAGATGAGGCCCATTTCCGCTGAGGCTTCTCGAGGCTAATCACGTCTAACCACTGGAACATCCAAAGGGTCCTTCACACCCTTGCTGCATCTCAAGAAGTTCCCCGACATACCCGTCTCCACTCGAGAGGAAGCACGTGGGGTCCCGCACACATCCAGGGGAGCCCCGTTTCCGCCTCCTAGCTCGAGATGAGGGATCCTTTCCCTGTTTCGTAGGGAAAGAATTCCCGGCGTTCCCGTCGCATCTCAAGAGGAGGCGCTCTCCACAGGAAAGGCGAGAGGGATTCCAGGGTCGTGCCACCATTCCAAGAGTCCCCCAGATGTGTCAGTCCATTCCAGAGGAACCTGTTTTCCCTGCACTGCCTTGACGTTCAAGCCGAGGATCGACTCCCACCACGTGTGCACGTGGGACAGCCCTGTGGGAAAGCCTCGTGGGAAAGCCTCGTGGGAAAGACTCGAGGGAAAACCATAGATCCTTTGATCCACGCGGCGGACTGCGTGACACTGCTGCTACCGCTCTGGAGGAAAGCGCAAGTGCATGCCCGCATTCGAGACGAGGACTGACTCCCCTGGGGAGACTCCAGAAGTACCCCAAGATCCATGTCAGCACTGGAGAGGAATCCTCAGGTTCCGGCCCCGACTCCACACAAGGTCTTAGGCCCCGGCATCGACGGGAGAGGAATGCCGAGAGGCCCCAAAGGAACTCGCATGGGGACTGGCCTTTCCTGAAGCCACCAGAGCGGGTCCCTGAGGTCCCCGTCGTAAGTCGAGAGCACCTGCCGCAACTCGAGAAAATCCAGGAGGTTTTGCCCTCCAGGCGAGATGAGGCCCATTTCCGCTGAGGCTTCTCGAGGCTAATCACGTCTAACCACTGGAACTTCCAAAGGGTGCTTCACACCCTTGCTGCAACTGAAGAAGTTCCCCGACATACCCGTCTCCACTCGAGAGGAAGCACGTGGGGTCCCTCACACATCCAGGGGAGCCACGTTTCCGCCTCCTAGCTCGAGATGAGGGATCCTTTCCCTCTTTCGTAGGGAAAGAATTCCCGGCGTTCCCGTCGCATCTCCAGAGGAGGCGCTCTAAACAGGAAAGGCGAGAGGAACTCCAGGGTCGTGCCACAATTCCAAGAGTCCCCCAGATGTGTCAGTCCATTCCAGAGGAACCTGTTTTCCCTGCACTGCCTTGACGTTCAAGCCGAGGATCGACTCCCACCACGTGTGCACGTGGGACAGCCCTGTGGGAAAGCCTCGTGGGAAAGCCTCGTGGGAAAGACTCGAGGGAAAACCATAGATCCTTTGATCCACGCGGCGGACTGCGTGACACTGCTGCTACCGCTCTGGAGGAAAGCGCAAGTGCATGCCCGCATTCGAGACGAGGACTGACTCCCCTGGGGAGACTCCAGAAGTACCCCAAGATCCATGTCAGCACTGGAGAGGAATCCTCAGGTTCCGGCCCCGACTCCACACAAGGTCTTAGGCCCCGGCATCGACGGGAGAGGAATGCCGAGAGGCCCCCGAGGAACTCGCATGGGGACTGGCCTTTCCTGAGGCCACCAGAGCGGGTCCCTGAGGTCCCCGTCGTAAGTCGAGAGCACCTGCCGCAACTCGAGAAAATCCAGGAGGTTTTGCCCTCCAGGCGAGATGAGGCCCATTTCCGCTGAGGCTTCTCGAGGCTAATCACGTCTAACCACTGGAACTTCCAAAGGGTCCTTCACACCCTTGCTGCAACTCAAGAAGTTCCCCGACATACCCGTCTGCACTCGAGAGGAAGCACGTGGGGTCCCGCACACATCCAGGGGAGCCCCGTTTCCGCCTCCTAGCTCGAGATGAGGGATCCTTTCCCTGTTTAGTAGGGAAAGAATTCCCGGCGTTCCCGTCGCATCTCAAGAGGAGGCGCTCTCCACAGGAAAGGCGAGAGGAACTCCAGGGTCGTGCCACCATTCCAAGAGTCCCCCAGATGTGTCAGTCCATTCCAGAGGAACCTGTTTTCCCTGCACTGCCTTGACGTTCAAGCCGAGGATCGACTCCCACCACGTGTGCACGTGGGACAGCCCTGTGGGAAAGCCTCGTGGGAAAGCCTCGTGGGAAAGACTCGAGGGAAAACCATAGATCCTTTGATCCACGCGGCGGACTGCGTGACACTGCTGCTACCGCTCTGGAGGAAAGCGCAAGTGCATGCCCGCATTCGAGACGAGGACTGACTCCCCTGGGGAGATTCCAGAAGTACCCCAAGATCCATGTCAGCACTGGAGAGGAATCCTCAGGTTCCGGCCCCGACTCCACACAAGGTCTTAGGCCCCGGCATCGACGGGAGAGGAATCCCGAGAGGCCCCTGAGGAACTCGCATGGGGACTGGCCTTTCCTGAGGGCACCAGAGCGGGTCCCTGAGGTCCCCGTCGTAAGTCGAGAGCACCTGCCGCAACTCGAGAAAATCCAGGAGGTTTTGCCCTCCAGGCGAGATGAGGCCCATTTCCGCTGAGGCTTCTCGAGGCTAATCACGTCTAACCACTGGAACTTCCAAAGGGTCCTTCACACCCTTGCTGCAACTCAAGAAGTTCCCCGACATACCCGTCTCCACTCGAGAGGAAGCACGTGGGGTCCCGCACACATCCAGGGGAGCCCCGTTTCCGACTCCTAGCTCGAGATGAGGGATCCTTTCCCTGTTTCGTAGGGAAAGAATTCCCGGCGTTCCCGTCGCATCTCAAGTGGAGGCGCTCTCCACAGGAAAGGCGAGAGGAACTCCAGGGTCGTGCCACCATTCCAAGAGTCCCCCAGATGTGTCAGTCCATTCCAGAGGAACCTGTTTTCCCTGCACTGCCTTGACGTTCAAGCCGAGGATCGACTCCCACCACGTGTGCACGTGGGACAGCCCTGTGGGAAAGCCTCGTGGGAAAGCCTCGTGGGAAAGACTCGAGGGAAAACCATAGATCCTTTGATCCACGCGGCGGACTGCGTGACACTGCTGCTACCGCTCTGGAGGAAAGAGCAATTGCATGCCCGCATTCGAGACGAGGACTGACTCCCCTGGGGAGACTCCAGAAGTACCCCAAGATCCATGTCAGCACTGGAGAGGAATCCTCAGGTTCCGGCCCCGACCCACACAAGGTCTTAGGCCCCGGCATCGAAGGGAGAGGAATGCCGAGAGGCCCCCGAGGAACTCGCATGGGGACTGGCCTTTCCTGAGGCCACCAGAGCGGGTCCCTCAGGTCCCCATCGTAAGTCGAGAGCACCTGCCACAACTCGAGAAAATCCAGGAGGTTTTGCCCTCCAGGCGAGATGAGGCCCATTTCCGCTGAGGCTTCTCGAGCCTAATCACGTCTAACCACTGGAACTTCCAAAGGGTCCTTCACACCCTTGCTGCAACTCAAGCAGTTCCGCGACATACCCGTATCCACTCGAGAGGAAGCACGTGGGGTCCCGCACACATCCAGGGAAGCCCCGTTTCCGCCTCCTAGCTCGAGATGAGGGATCCTTTCCCTGTTTCGTAGGGAAAGAATTCCCGGCGTTCCCGTCGCATCTCAAGAGGAGGCGCTCTCCACAGGAAAGGCGAGAGGAACTCCAGGGTCGTGGCACCATTCCAAGAGACCCCCAGATGTGTCAGTCCATTCCAGAGGAACCTGTTTTCCCTGCACTGCCTTGACGTTCAAGCCGAGGATCGACTCCCACCACGTGTGCACGTGGGACAGCCCTGTGGGAAAGCCTCGTGGGAAAGCCTCGTGGGAAAGACTCGAGGGAAAACCATAGATCCTTTGATCCACGCGGCGGACTGCGTGACACTGCTGCTACCGCTCTGGAGGAAAGCGCAAGTGTATGCCCGCTTTCGAGACGAGGACTGACTCCCCTGGGGAGACTCTAGAAGTACAAAAAGATCCATGTCAGCACTGGAGAAGAATCCTCAGGTTCCGGCCCCGACTCCACACAAGATCTTAGGCCCCGGCATGGACGGGAGAGGAATCCCGAGAGGCCCCCGAGGAACTCGCCTGGGGACTGGCCTTTCCTGAGGCCACCAGAGCGGGTCCCTCAGGTCCCCGTCGTAAGTCGAGAGCACCTGCCGCAACTCGAGAAAATCCAGGAGGTTTTGCCCTCCAGGCGAGATGAGGCCCATTTCCGCTGAGGCTTCTCGAGGCTAATCACGTCTAACCACTGGAACATCCAAAGGGTCCTTCACACCCTTGCTGCATCTCAAGAAGTTCCCCGGCATACCCGTCTCCACTCGAGAGGAAGCACGTGGGGTCCCGCACACATCCAGGGGAGCCCCGTTTCCGCCTCCTAGCTCGAGATGAGGGATCCTTTCCCTGTTTCGTAGGCAAAGAATTCCCGGCGTTCCCGTCGCATCTCAAGAGGAGGTGCTCTCCACAGGAAAGGCGAGAGGGATTCCAGGGTCGTGCCACCATTCCAAGAGTCCCCCAGATGTGTCAGTCCATTCCAGAGGAACCTGTTTTCCCTGCACTGCCTTGACGTTCAAGCCGAGGATCGACTCCCACCACGTGTGCACGTGGGACAGCCCTGTGGGAAAGCCTCGTGGGAAAGCCTCGTGGGAAAGACTCGAGGGAAAACCATAGATCCTTTGATCCACGCGGCGGACTGCGTGACACTGCTGCTACCGCTCTGGAGGAAAGCGCAAGTGCATGCCCGCATTCGAGACGAGGACTGACTCCCCTGGGGAGACTCTAGAAGTACCCCAAGATCCATGTCAGCACTGGAGAGGAATCCTCAGGTTCCGGCCCCGACTCCACACAAGGTCTTAGGCCCCGGCATCGACGGGAGAGGAATGCCGAGAGGCCCCAAAGGAACTCGCATGGGGACTGGCCTTTCCTGAAGCCACCAGAGCGGGTCCCTGAGGTCCCCGTCGTAAGTCGAGAGCACCTGCCGCAACTCGAGAAAATCCAGGAGGTTTTGCCCTCCAGGCGAGATGAGGCCCATTTCCGCTGAGGCTTCTCGAGGCTAATCACGTCTAACCACTGGAACTTCCAAAGGGTGCTTCACACCCTTGCTGCAACTGAAGAAGTTCCCCGACATACCCGTCTCCACTCGAGAGGAAGCACGTGGGGTCCCTCACACATCCAGGGGAGCCACGTTTCCGCCTCCTAGCTCGAGATGAGAGATCCTTTCCCTCTTTCGTAGGGAAAGAATTCCCGGCGTTCCCGTCGCATCTCCAGAGGAGGCGCTCTAAACAGGAAAGGCGAGAGGAACTCCAGGGTCGTGCCACAATTCCAAGAGTCCCCCAGATGTGTCAGTCCATTCCAGAGGAACCTGTTTTCCCTGCACTGCCTTGACGTTCAAGCCGAGGATCGACTCCCACCACGTGTGCACGTGGGACAGCCCTGTGGGAAAGCCTCGTGGGAAAGCCTCGTGGGAAAGACTCGAGGGAAAACCATAGATCCTTTGATCCACGCGGCGGACTGCGTGACACTGCTGCTACCGCTCTGGAGGAAAGCGCAAGTGCATGCCCGCATTCGAGACGAGGACTGACTCCCCTGGGGAGACTCCAGAAGTACCCCAAGATCCATGTCAGCACTGGAGAGGAATCCTCAGGTTCCGGCCCCGACTCCACACAAGGTCTTAGGCCCCGGCATCGACGGGAGAGGAATGCCGAGAGGCCCCCGAGGAACTCGCATGGGGACTGGCCTTTCCTGAGGCCACCAGAGCGGGTCCCTGAGGTCCCCGTCGTAAGTCGAGAGCACCTGCCGCAACTCGAGAAAATCCAGGAGGTTTTGCCCTCCAGGCGAGATGAGGCCCATTTCCGCTGAGGCTTCTAGAGGCTAATCACGTCTAACCACTGGAACTTCCAAAGGGTCCTTCACACCCTTGCTGCAACTCAAGAAGTTCCCCGACATACCCGTCTGCACTCGAGAGGAAGCACGTGGGGTCCCGCACACATCCAGGGGAGCCCCGTTTCCGCCTCCTAGCTCGAGATGAGGGATCCTTTCCCTTTTTAGTAGGGAAAGAATTCCCGGCGTTCCCGTCGCATCTCAAGAGGAGGCGCTCTCCACAGGAAAGGCGAGAGGAACTCCAGGGTCGTGCCACCATTCCAAGAGTCCCCCAGATGTGTCAGTCCATTCCAGAGGAACCTGTTTTCCCTGCACTGCCTTGACGTTCAAGCCGAGGATCCACTCCCACCACGTGTGCACGTGGGAAAGCCCTGTGGGAAAGCCTCGTGGGAAAGCCTCGTGGGAAAGACTCGAGGGAAAACCATAGATCCTTTGATCCACGCGGCGGACTGCGTGACACTGCTGCTACCGCTCTGGAGGAAAGCGCAAGTGCATGCCCGCATTCGAGACGAGGACTGACTCCCCTGGGGAGATTCCAGAAGTACCCCAAGATCCATGTCAGCACTGGAGAGGAATCCTCAGGTTCCGGCCCCGACTCCACACAAGGTCTTAGGCCCCGGCATCGACGGGAGAGGAATGCCGAGAGGCCCCAAAGGAACTCGCATGGGGACTGGCCTTTCCTGAAGCCACCAGAGCGGGTCCCTGAGGTCCCCGTCGTAAGTCGAGAGCACCTGCCGCAACTCGAGAAAATCCAGGAGGTTTTGCCCTCCAGGCGAGATGAGGCCCATTTCCGCTGAGGCTTCTCGAGGCTAATCACGTCTAACCACTGGAACTTCCAAAGGGTGCTTCACACCCTTGCTGCAACTGAAGAAGTTCCCCGACATACCCGTCTCCACTCGAGAGGAAGCACGTGGGGTCCCTCACACATCCAGGGGAGCCACGTTTCCGCCTCCTAGCTCGAGATGAGAGATCCTTTCCCTCTTTCGTAGGGAAAGAATTCCCGGCGTTCCCGTCGCATCTCCAGAGGAGGCGCTCTAAACAGGAAAGGCGAGAGGAACTCCAGGGTCGTGCCACAATTCCAAGAGTCCCCCAGATGTGTCAGTCCATTCCAGAGGAACCTGTTTTCCCTGCACTGCCTTGACGTTCAAGCCGAGGATCGACTCCCACCACGTGTGCACGTGGGACAGCCCTGTGGGAAAGCCTCGTGGGAAAGCCTCGTGGGAAAGACTCGAGGGAAAACCATAGATCCTTTGATCCACGCGGCGGACTGCGTGACACTGCTGCTACCGCTCTGGAGGAAAGCGCAAGTGCATGCCCGCATTCGAGACGAGGACTGACTCCCCTGGGGAGACTCCAGAAGTACCCCAAGATCCATGTCAGCACTGGAGAGGAATCCTCAGGTTCCGGCCCCGACTCCACACAAGGTCTTAGGCCCCGGCATCGACGGGAGAGGAATGCCGAGAGGCCCCCGAGGAACTCGCATGGGGACTGGCCTTTCCTGAGGCCACCAGAGCGGGTCCCTGAGGTCCCCGTCGTAAGTCGAGAGCACCTGCCGCAACTCGAGAAAATCCAGGAGGTTTTGCCCTCCAGGCGAGATGAGGCCCATTTCCGCTGAGGCTTCTCGAGGCTAATCACGTCTAACCACTGGAACTTCCAAAGGGTCCTTCACACCCTTGCTGCAACTCAAGAAGTTCCCCGACATACCCGTCTGCACTCGAGAGGAAGCACGTGGGGTCCCGCACACATCCAGGGGAGCCCCGTTTCCGCCTCCTAGCTCGAGATGAGGGATCCTTTCCCTTTTTAGTAGGGAAAGAATTCCCGGCGTTCCCGTCGCATCTCAAGAGGAGGCGCTCTCCACAGGAAAGGCGAGAGGAACTCCAGGGTCGTGCCACCATTCCAAGAGTCCCCCAGATGTGTCAGTCCATTCCAGAGGAACCTGTTTTCCCTGCACTGCCTTGACGTTCAAGCCGAGGATCCACTCCCACCACGTGTGCACGTGGGAAAGCCCTGTGGGAAAGCCTCGTGGGAAAGCCTCGTGGGAAAGACTCGAGGGAAAACCATAGATCCTTTGATCCACGCGGCGGACTGCGTGACACTGCTGCTACCGCTCTGGAGGAAAGCGCAAGTGCATGCCCGCATTCGAGACGAGGACTGACTCCCCTGGGGAGATTCCAGAAGTACCCCAAGATCCATGTCAGCACTGGAGAGGAATCCTCAGGTTCCGGCCCCGACTCCACACAAGGTCTTAGGCCCCGGCATCGACGGGAGAGGAATCCCGAGAGGCCCCTGAGGAACTCGCATGGGGACTGGCCTTTCCTGAGGCCACCAGAGTGGGTCCCTGAGGTCCCCGTCGTAAGTCGAGAGCACCTGCCGCAACTCGAGAAAATCCAGGAGGTTTTGCCCTCCAGGCGAGATGAGGCCCATTTCCGCTGAGGCTTCTCGAGGCTAATCACGTCTAACCACTGGAACTTCCAAAGGGTCCTTCACACCCTTGCTGCAACTCAAGAAGTTCCCCGACATACCCGTCGCCACTCGAGAGGAAGCACGTGGGGTCCCGCACACATCCAGGGGAGCCCCGTTTCCGACTCATAGCTCGAGATGAGGGATCCTTTCCCTGTTTCGTAGGGAAAGAATTCCCGGCGTTCCCGTCGCATCTCAAGTGGAGGCGCTCTCCACAGGAAAGGCGAGAGGAACTCCAGGGTCGTGCCACCATTCCAAGAGTCCCCTAGATGTGTCAGTCCATTCCAGAGGAACCTGTTTTCCCTGCACTGCCTTGACGTTCAAGCCGAGGATCGACTCCCACCACGTGTGCACGTGGGACAGCCCTGTGGGAAAGCCTCGTGGGAAAGCCTCGTGGGAAAGACTCGAGGGAAAACCATAGATCCTTTGATCCACGCGGCGGACTGCGTGACACTGCTGCTACCGCTCTGGAGGAAAGCGCAAGTGCATGCCCGCATTCGAGACGAGGACTGACTCCCCTGGGGAGACTCCAGAAGTACCCCAAGATCCATGTCAGCACTGGAGAGGAATTCTCAGGTTCCGGCCCCGACCCACACAAGGTCTTAGGCCCCGGCATCGAAGGGAGAGGAATGCCGAGAGGCCCCCGAGGAACTCGCATGGGGACTGGCCTTTCCTGAGGCCACCAGAGCGGGTCCCTCAGGTCCCCATCGTAAGTCGAGAGCACCTGCCACAACTCGAGAAAATCCAGGAGGTTTTGCCCTCCAGGCGAGATGAGGCCCATTTCCGCTGAGGCTTCTCGAGCCTAATCACGTCTAACCACTGGAACTTCCAAAGGGTCCTTCACACCCTTGCTGCAACTCAAGCAGTTCCGCGACATACCCGTATCCACTCGAGAGGAAGCACGTGGGGTCCCGCACACATCCAGGGAAGCCCCGTTTCCGCCTCCTAGCTCGAGATGAGGGATCCTTTCCCTGTTTCGTAGGGAAAGAATTCCCGGCGTTCCCGTCGCATCTCAAGAGGAGGCGCTCTCCACAGGAAAGGCGAGAGGAACTCCAGGGTCGTGGCACCATTCCAAGAGACCCCCAGATGTGTCAGTCCATTCCAGAGGAACCTGTTTTCCCTGCACTGCCTTGACGTTCAAGCCGAGGATCGACTCCCACCACGTGTGCACGTGGGACAGCCCTGTGGGAAAGCCTCGTGGGAAAGCCTCGTGGGAAAGACTCGAGGGAAAACCATAGATCCTTTGATCCACGCGGCGGACTGCGTGACACTGCTGCTACCGCTCTGGAGGAAAGCGCAAGTGTATGCCCGCTTTCGAGACGAGGACTGACTCCCCTGGGGAGACTCTAGAAGTACAAAAAGATCCATGTCAGCACTGGAGAAGAATCCTCAGGTTCCGGTCCCGACTCCACACAAGATCTTAGGCCCCGGCATGGACGGGAGAGGAATCCCGAGAGGCCCCCGAGGAACTCGCCTGGGGACTGGCCTTTCCTGAGGCCACCAGAGCGGGTCCCTGAGGTCCCCGTCGTAAGTCGAGAGCACCTGCCGCAACTCGAGAAAATCCAGGAGGTTTTGCCCTCCAGGAGAGATGAGGCCCATTTCCGCTGAGGCTTCTCCAGGCTAATCACGTCTAACCACTGGAACTTCCAAAGGGTCCTTCACACCCTTGCTGCAACTCAAGAAGTTCCCCGACATACCCGTCTCCACTCGAGAGGAAGCACGTGGGGTTCCGCACACATCCAGGGGAGCCCCGTTTCCGCCTCCTAGCTCGAGATGAGGGATCCTTTCCCTGTTTCGTAGGGAAAGAATTCCCGTCGTTCCCGTCGCATCTCAAGACGAGGCGCTCTCCACAGGAAAGGCGAGAGGAACTCCTGGGTCTTGCCACCATTCCAAGAGTCCCCCAGATGTGTCAGTCCATTCCAGAGGAACCTGTTTTCCCTGCACTGCCTTGACGTTCAAGCCGAGGATCGACTCCCACAACGTGTGCACGTGGGACAGCCCTGTGGGAAAGCCTCTTGGGAAAGCCTCTTGGGAAAGACTCGAGGGAAAACCATAGATCCTTTGATCCACGCAGCGGACTGCGTGACACTGCTGCTACCGCTCTGGAGGAAAGCGCAAGTGCATGCCCGCATTCGAGACGAGGACTGACTCCCCTGGGGAGACTCCAGAATTACCCCAAGATCCATGTCAGCACTGGAGAGGAATCCTCAGGTTCCGGCCCCGACTCCACACAAGGTCTAAGGCCCCGGCATCGACGGGAGAGGAATCCCGAGAGGCCCCCGAGGAACTCGCATGGGGACTGGCCTTTCCTGAGGCCACCAGAGCGGGTCCGTGAGGTCCCCGTCGTAAGTCGAGAGCACCTGCCGCAACTCGAGAAAATCCAGGAGGTTTTGCCCTCCAGGCGAGATGAGGCCCATTTCCGCTGAGGCTTCTCGAGGCTAATCACGTCTAACCACTGGAACTTCCAAAGGGTCTTTCACACCCTTGCTGCATCTCAAGAAGTTCCCCGACATACCCGTCTCCACTCGAGAGGAAGCACGTGGGGTCCCGCACACATCCAGGGGAGCCCCGTTTCCGCCTCCTAGCTCGAGATGAGGGATCCTTTCCCTGTTTCGTAGGGAAAGAATTCCCGGCGTTCCCGTCGCATCTCAAGAGGAGGCGCTCTCCACAGGAAAGGCGAGAGGAACTCCAGGGTCGTGCCACCATTCCAAGAGTCCCCCAGATGTGTCAGTCCATTCCAGAGGAACCTGTTTTCCCTGCACTGCCTTGACGTTCAAGCCGAGGATCGACTCCCACCACGTGTGCACGTGGGACAGCCCTGTGGGAAAGCCTCGTGGGAAAGCCTCGTGGGAAAGACTCGAGGGAAAACCATAGATCCTTTGATCCACGCGGCGGACTGCGTGACACTGCTGCTACCGCTCTGGAGGAAAGCGCAAGTGCATGCCCGCATTCGAGACGAGGACTGACTCCCCTGGGGAGACTCCAGGAGTACCCCAAGATCCATGTCAGCACTGGAGAGGAATCCTAAGGTTCCGGCCCCGACTCCACACAATGTCTTAGGCCCCGGCATCGACGTGAGAGGAATCCCGAGAGGCCCCCGAGGAACTCGCATGGGGACTGGCCTTTCCTGAGGCCACCAGAGCGGGTCCCTGAGGTCCCCGTCGTAAGTCGAGAGCACCTGCCGCAACTCGAGAAAATCCAGGAGGTTTTGCCCTCCAGGCGAGATGAGGCCCATTTCCGCTGAGGCTTCTCGATGCGAATCACTTCTAACCACTGGAACTTCCAAAGGGTCCTTCACACCCTTGCTGCAACTCAAGAAGTTCCCCGACATACCCGTCTCCACTCGAGAGGAAGCACGTGGGGTCCCGCACACATCCAGGGGAGCCCCGTTTCCGCCTCCTAGCTCGAGATGAGGGATCCTTTCCCTGTTTCATAGGGAAAGAATTCCCGGCGTTCCCGTCGCATCTCAAGAGGAGGCGCTCTCCACAGGAAAGGCGAGAGGAACTCCAGGGTCGTGCCACCATTCCAAGAGTCCCCCAGATGTGTCAGTCCATTCCAGAGGAACCTGTTTTCCCTGCACTGCCTTGACGTTCAAGCCGAGGATCGACTCCCACCACGTGTGCACGTGGGACAGCCCTGTGGGAAAGCCTCGTGGGAAAGCCTCGTGGGAAAGACTCGAGGGAAAACCATAGATCCTTTGATCCACGCGGCGGACTGCGTGACACTGCTGCTACCGCTCTGGAGGAAAGCGCAAGTGCATGCCCGCATTCGAGACGAGGACTGACTCCCCTGGGGAGATTCCAGAAGTACCCCAAGATCCATGTCAGCACTGGAGAGGAATCCTCAGGTTCCGGCCCCGACTCCACACAAGGTCTTAGGCCCCGGCATCGACGGGAGAGGAATCCCGAGAGGCCCCTGAGGAACTCGCATGGGGACTGGCCTTTCCTGAGGGCACCAGAGCGGGTCCCTGAGGTCCCCGTCGTAAGTCGAGAGCACCTGCCGCAACTCGAGAAAATCCAGGAGGTTTTGCCCTCCAGGCGAGATGAGGCCCATTTCCGCTGAGGCTTCTCGAGGCTAATCACGTCTAACCACTGGAACTTCCAAAGGGTCCTTCACACCCTTGCTGCAACTCAAGAAGTTCCCCGACATACCCGTCTGCACTCGAGAGGAAGCACGTGGGGTCCCGCACACATCCAGGGGAGCCCCGTTTCCACCTCATAGCTCGAGATGAGGGATCCTTTCCCTGTTTCGTAGGGAAAGAATTCCCGGCGTTCCCGTCGCATCTCAAGAGGAGGCGCTCTCCACAGGAAAGGCGAGAGGAACTCCAGGGTCGTGCCACCATTCCAAGAGTCCCCCAGATGTGTCAGTCCATTCCAGAGGAACCTGTTTTCCCTGCACTGCCTTGACGTTCAAGCCGAGGATCGACTCCCACCACGTGTGCACGTGGGACAGCCCTGTGGGAAAGCCTCGTGGGAAAGCCTCTTGGGAAAGACTCGAGGGAAAACCATAGATCCTTTGATCCACGCGGCGGACTGCGTGACACTGCTGCTACCGCTCTGGAGGAAAGCGCAAGTGCATGCCCGCATTCGAGACGAGGACTGACTCCCCTGGGGAGACTCCAGAAGTACCCCAAGATCCATGTCAGCATTGGAGAGGAATCCTCAGGTTCCGGCCCCGACTCCACACAAGGTCTAAGGCCCCGGCATCGACGGGAGAGGAATCCCGAGAGGCCCCCGAGGAACTCGCATGGGGACTGGCCTTTCCTGAGGCCACCAGAGCGGGTCCGTGAGGTCCCCGTCGTAAGTCGAGAGCACCTGCCGCAACTCGAGAAAATCCAGGAGGTTTTGCCCTCCAGGCGAGATGAGGCCCATTTCCGCTGAGGCTTCTCGAGGCTAATCACGTCTAACCACTGGAACTTCCAAAGGGTCCTTCACACCCTTGCTGCATCTCAAGAAGTTCCCCGACATACCCGTCTCCACTCGAGAGGAAGCACGTGGGGTCCCGCACACATCCAGGGGAGCCCCGTTTCCGCCTCCTAGCTCGAGATGAGGGATCCTTTCCCTGTTTCGTAGGGAAAGAATTCCCGGCGTTCCCGTCACATCTCAAGAGGAGGCGCTCTCCACAGGAAAGGCGAGAGGAACTCCAGGGTCGTGCCACCATTCCAAGAGTCCCCCAGATGTGTCAGTCCATTCCAGAGGAACCTGTTTTCCCTGCACTGCCTTGACGTTCAAGCCGAGGATCCACTCCCACCACGTGTGCACGTGGGACAGCCCTGTGGGAAAGCCTCGTGGGAAAGCCTCGTGGGAAAGACTCGAGGGAAAACCATAGATCCTTTGATCCACGCGGCGGACTGCGTGACACTGCTGCTACCGCTCTGGAGGAAAGCGCAAGTGCATGCCCGCATTCGAGACGAGGACTGACTCCCCTGGGGAGACTCCAGGAGTACCCCAAGATCCATGTCAGCACTGGAGAGGAATCCTCAGGTTCCGGCCCCGACTCCACACAATGTCTTAGGCCCCGGCATCGATGGGAGAGGAATCCCGAGAGGCCCCCGAGGAACTCGCATGGGGACTGGCCTTTCCTGAGGCCACCAGAGCGGGTCCCTGAGGTTCCCGTCGTAAGTCGAGAGCACCTGCCGCAACTCGAGAAAATCCAGGAGGTTTTGCCCTCCAGGCGAGATGAGGCCCATTTCCGCTGAGGCTTCTCGATGCGAATCACGTCTAACCACTGGAACTTCCAAAGGGTCCTTCACACCCTTGCTGCAACTCAAGAAGTTCCCCGACATACCCGTCTCCACTCGAGAGGAAGCACGTGGGGTCCCGCACACATCCAGGGGAGCCCCGTTTCCACCTCATAGCTCGAGATGAGGGATCCTTTCCCTGTTTCGTAGGGAAAGAATTCCCGGCGTTCCCGTCGCATCTCAAGTGGAGGCGCTCTCCACAGGAAAGGCGAGAGGAACTCCAGGGTCGTGCCACCATTCCAAGAGTCCCCCAGATGTGTCAGTCCATTCCAGAGGAACCTGTTTTCCCTGCACTGCCTTGACGTTCAAGCCGAGGATCGACTCCCACCACGTGTGCACGTGGGACAGCCCTGTGGGAAAGCCTCGTGGGAAAGCCTCGTGGGAAAGACTCGAGGGAAAACCATAGATCCTTTGATCCACGCGGCGGACTGCGTGACACTGCTGCTACCGCTCTGGAGGAAAGCGCAAGTGCATGCCCGCATTCGAGACGAGGACTGACTCCCCTGGGGAGACTCCAGAAGTACCCCAAGATCCATGTCAGCATTGGAGAGGAATCCTCAGGTTCCGGCCCCGACTCCACACAAGGTCTAAGGCCCCGGCATCAACGGGAGAGGAATCCCGAGAGGCCCCCGAGGAACTCGCATGGGGACTGGCCTTTCCTGAGGCCACCAGAGCGGGTCCGTGAGGTCCCCGTCGTAAGTCGAGAGCACCTGCCGCAACTCGAGAAAATCCAGGAGGTTTTGCCCTCCAGGCGAGATGAGGCCCATTTCCGCTGAGGCTTCTCGAGGCTAATCACGTCTAACCACTGGAACTTCCAAAGGGTCCTTCACACCCTTGCTGCATCTCAAGAAGTTCCCCGACATACCCGTCTCCACTCGAGAGGAAGCACGTGGGGTCCCGCACACATCCAGGGGAGCCCCGTTTCCGCCTCCTAGCTCGAGATGAGGGATCCTTTCCCTGTTTCGTAGGGAAAGAATTCCCGGCGTTCCCGTCACATCTCAAGAGGAGGCGCTCTCCACAGGAAAGGCGAGAGGAACTCCAGGGTCGTGCCACCATTCCAAGAGTCCCCCAGATGTGTCAGTCCATTCCAGAGGAACCTGTTTTCCCTGCACTGCCTTGACGTTCAAGCCGAGGATCCACTCCCACCACGTGTGCACGTGGGACAGCCCTGTGGGAAAGCCTCGTGGGAAAGCCTCGTGGGAAAGACTCGAGGGAAAACCATAGATCCTTTGATCCACGCGGCGGACTGCGTGACACTGCTGCTACCGCTCTGGAGGAAAGCGCAAGTGCATGCCCGCATTCGAGACGAGGACTGACTCCCCTGGGGAGACTCCAGGAGTACCCCAAGATCCATGTCAGCACTGGAGAGGAATCCTCAGGTTCCGGCCCCGACTCCACACAATGTCTTAGGCCCCGGCATCGATGGGAGAGGAATCCCGAGAGGCCCCCGAGGAACTCGCATGGGGACTGGCCTTTCCTGAGGCCACCAGAGCGGGTCCCTGAGGTTCCCGTCGTAAGTCGAGAGCACCTGCCGCAACTCGAGAAAATCCAGGAGGTTTTGCCCTCCAGGCGAGATGAGGCCCATTTCCGCTGAGGCTTCTCGATGCGAATCACGTCTAACCACTGGAACTTCCAAAGGGTCCTTCACACCCTTGCTGCAACTCAAGAAGTTCCCCGACATACCCGTCTCCACTCGAGAGGAAGCACGTGGGGTCCCGCACACATCCAGGGGAGCCCCGTTTCCGCCTCCTAGCTCGAGATGAGGGATCCTTTCCCTGTTTCGTAGGGAAAGAATTCCCGGCGTTCCCGTCGCATCTCAAGAGGAGGCGCTCTACACAGGAAAGGCGAGAGGAACTCCAGGGTCGTGCCACCATTCCAAGAGTCCCCCAGATGTGTCAGTCCATTCCAGAGGAACCTGTTTTCCCTGCACTGCCTTGACGTTCAAGCCGAGGATCCACTCCCACCACGTGTGCACGTGGGACAGCCCTGTGGGAAAGCCTCGTGGGAAAGCCTCGTGGGAAAGACTCGAGGGAAAACCATAGATCCTTTGATCCACGCGGCGGACTGCGTGACACTGCTGCTACCGCTCTGGAGGAAAGCGCAAGTGCATGCCCGCATTCGAGACGAGGACTGACTACCCTGGGGAGACTCCAGAAGTACCCCAAGATCCATGTCAGCACTGGAGAGGAATCCTCAGGTTCCGGCCCCGACTCCACACAAGGTCTTAGGCCCCGGCATCGATGGGAGAGGAATCCCGAGAGGCCCCCGAGGAACTCGCATGGGGACTGGCCTTTCCTGAGGCCACCAGAGCGGGTCCCTGAGGTCCCCGTCGTAAGTTGAGAGCACCTGCCGCAACTCGAGAAAATCCAGGAGGTTTTGCCCTCCAGGAGAGATGAGGCCCATTTCCGCTGAGGCTTCTCGAGGCTAATCACGTCTAACCACTGGAACTTCCAAAGGGTCCTTCACACCCTTGCTGCAACTCAAGAAGTTCCCCGACATACCCGTCTCCACTCGAGAGGAAGCACGTGGGGTCCCGCACACATCCAGGGGAGCCCCGTTTCCGCCTCCTAGCTCGAGATGAGGGATCCTTTCCCTGTTTCATAGGGAAAGAATTCCCGGCGTTCCCGTCGCATCTCAAGAGGAGGCGCTCTCCACAGGAAAGGCGAGAGGAACTCCAGGGTCGTGCCACCATTCCAAGAGTCCCCCAGATGTGTCAGTCCATTCCAGAGGAACCTGTTTTCCCTGCACTGCCTTGACGTTCAAGCCGAGGATCGACTCCCACCACGTGTGCACGTGGGACAGCCCTGTGGGAAAGCCTCGTGGGAAAGCCTCGTGGGAAAGACTCGAGGGAAAACCATAGATCCTTTGATCCACGCGGCGGACTGCGTGACACTGCTGCTACCGCTCTGGAGGAAAGCGCAAGTGCATGCCCGCATTCGAGACGAGGACTGACTCCCCTGGGGAGATTCCAGAAGTACCCCAAGATCCATGTCAGCACTGGAGAGGAATCCTCAGGTTCCGGCCCCGACTCCACACAAGGTCTTAGGCCCCGGCATCGACGGGAGAGGAATCCCGAGAGGCCCCTGAGGAACTCGCATGGGGACTGGCCTTTCCTGAGGCCACCAGAGCGGGTCCCTGAGGTCCCCGTCGTAAGTCGAGAGCACCTGCCGCAACTCGAGAAAATCCAGGAGGTTTTGCCCTCCAGGCGAGATGAGGCCCATTTCCGCTGAGGCTTCTCGAGGCTAATCACGTCTAACCACTGGAACTTCCAAAGGGTCCTTCACACCCTTGCTGCAACTCAAGAAGTTCCCCGACATACCCGTCTCCACTCGAGAGGAAGCACGTGGGGTCCCGCACACATCCAGGGGAGCCCCGTTTCACCTCATAGCTCGAGATGAGGGATCCTTTCCCTGTTTCGTAGGGAAAGAATTCCCGGCGTTCCCGTCGCATCTCAAGTGGAGGCGCTCTCCACAGGAAAGGCGAGAGGAACTCCAGGGTCGTGCCACCATTCCAAGAGTCCCCCAGATGTGTCAGTCCATTCCAGAGGAACCTGTTTTCCCTGCACTGCCTTGACGTTCAAGCCGAGGATCCACTCCCACCACGTGTGCACGTGGGACAGCCCTGTGGGAAAGCCTCGTGGGAATGCCTCGTGGGAAAGACTCGAGGGAAAACCATAGATCCTTTGATCCACGCGGCGGACTGCGTGACACTGCTGCTACCGCTCTGGAGGAAAGCGCAAGTGCATGCCCGCATTCGAGACGAGGACTGACTCCCCTGGGGAGACTCCAGGAGTACCCCAAGATCCATGTCAGCACTGGAGAGGAATCCTCAGGTTCCGGCCCCGACTCCACACAATGTCTTAGGCCCCGGCATCGACGGGAGAGGAATCCCGAGAGGCCCCCGAGGAACTCGCATGGGGACTGGCCTTTCCTGAGGCCACCAGAGCGGGTCCCTGAGGTTCGCGTCGTAAGTCGAGAGCACCTGCCGCAACTCGAGAAAATCCAGGAGGTTTTGCCCTCCAGGCGAGATGAGGCCCATTTCCGCTGAGGCTTCTCGATGCGAATCACGTCTAAACACTGGAACTTCCAAAGGGTCCTTCACACCCTTGCTGCAACTCAAGAAGTTCCCCGACATACCCGTCTCCACTCGAGAGGAAGCACGTGGGGTCCCGCACACATCCAGGGGAGCCCCGTTTCCGCCTCCTAGCTCGAGATGAGGGATCCTTTCCCTGTTTCGTAGGGAAAGAATTCCCGGCGTTCCCGTCGCATCTCAAGAGGAGGCGCTCTACACAGGAAAGGCGAGAGGAACTCCAGGGTCGTGCCACCATTCCAAGAGTCCCCCAGATGTGTCAGTCCATTCCAGAGGAACCTGTTTTCCCTGCACTGCCTTGACGTTCAAGCCGAGGATCCACTCCCACCACGTGTGCACGTGGGACAGCCCTATGGGAAAGCCTCGTGGGAAAGCCTCGTGGGAAAGACTCGAGGGAAAACCATAGATCCTTTGATCCACGCGGCGGACTGCGTGACACTGCTGCTACCGCTCTGGAGGAAAGCGCAAGTGCATGCCCGCATTCGAGACGAGGACTGACTACCCTGGGGAGACTCCAGAAGTACCCCAAGATCCATGTCAGCACTGGAGAGGAATCCTCAGGTTCCGGCCCCGACCCACACAAGGTCTTAGGCCCCGGCATCGATGGGAGAGGAATCCCGAGAGGCCCCCGAGGAACTCGCATGGGGACTGGCCTTTCCTGAGGCCACCAGAGCGGGTCCCTGAGGTCCCCGTCGTAAGTTGAGAGCACCTGCCGCAACTCGAGAAAATCCAGGAGGTTTTGCCCTCCAGGAGAGATGAGGCCCATTTCCGCTGAGGCTTCTCGAGGCTAATCACGTCTAACCACTGGAACTTCCAAAGGGTCCTTCACACCCTTGCTGCAACTCAAGAAGTTCCCCGACATACCCGTCTCCACTCGAGAGGAAGCACGTGGGGTCCCGCACACATCCAGGGGAGCCCCGTTTCCACCTCATAGCTCGAGATGAGGGATCCTTTCCCTGTTTCGTAGGGAAAGAATTCCCGGCGTTCCCGTCGCATCTCAAGTGGAGGCGCTCTCCACAGGAAAGGCGAGAGGAACTCCAGGGTCGTGCCACCATTCCAAGAGTCCACCAGATGTGTCAGTCCATTCCAGAGGAACCTGTTTTCCCTGCACTGCCTTGACGTTCAAGCCGAGGATCGACTCCCACCACGTGTGCACGTGGGACAGCCCTGTGGGAAAGCCTCGTGGGAAAGCCTCGTGGGAAAGACTCGAGGGAAAACCATAGATCCTTTGATCCACGCGGCGGACTGCGTGACACTGCTGCTACCGCTCTGGAGGAAAGCGCAAGTGCATGCCCGCATTCGAGACGAGGACTGACTCCCCTGGGGAGACTCCAGAAGTACCCCAAGATCCATGTCAGCACTGGAGAGGAATCCTCAGGTTCTGGCCCCGACCCACACAAGGTCTTAGGCCCCGGCATCGACGGGAGAGGAATCCCGAGAGGCCCCCGAGGAACTCGCATGGGGACTGGCCTTTCCTGAGGCCACCAGAGCGGGTCCCTGTGGTCCCCATCGTAAGTCGAGAGCACCTGCCGCAACTCGAGAAAATCCAGGAGGTTTTGCCCTCCAGGCGAGATGAGGCCCATTTCCGCTGAGGCTTCTCGAGGCTAATCACGTCTAACCACTGGAACTTCCAAAGGGTCCTTCACACCCTTGCTGCAACTCAAGCAGTTCCGCGACATACCCGTATCCACTCGAGAGGAAGCACGTGGGGTCCCGCACACATCCAGGGAAGCCCCGTTTCCGCCTCCTAGCTCGAGATGAGTGATCCTTTCCCTGTTTCGTAGGGAAAGAATTCCCGGTGTTCCCGTCGCATCTCAAGAGGAGGCGCTCTCCACAGGAAAGGCGAGAGGAACTCCAGGGTCGTGGCACCATTCCAAGAGACCCCCAGATGTGTCAGTCCATTCCAGAGGAACCTGTTATCCCTGCACTGCCTTGACGTTCAAGCCGAGGATCGACTCCCACCACGTGTGCACGTGGGACAGCCCTGTGGGAAAGCCTCGTGGGAAAGCCTCTTGGGAAAGACTCGAGGGAAAACCATAGATCCTTTGATCCACGCGGCGGACTGCGTGACACTGCTGCTACCGCTCTGGAGGAAAGCGCAAGTGCATGCCCGCATTCGAGACGAGGACTGACTCCCCTGGGGAGACTCTAGAAGTACCCAAAGATCCATGTCAGCACTGGAGAAGAATCCTCAGGTTCCGGCCCCGACTCCACACAAGGTCTTAGGCCCCGGCATGGATGGGAGAGGAATCCCGAGAGGCCCCCGAGGAACTCGCCTGGGGACTGGCCTTTCCTGAGGCCACCAGAGCGGGTCCCTGAGGTCCCCGTCTTAAGTCGAGAGCACCTGCCGCAACTCGAGAAAATCCAGGAGGTTTTGCCCTCCAGGCGAGATGAGGCCCATTTCCGCTGAGGCTTCTCGAGGCTAATCACGTCTAACCACTGGAACTTCCAAAGGGTCCTTCGCACCCTTCCTGCAACTCAAGAAGTTCCCCGACATACCCGTTTCCACTCGAGAGGATGCACGTGGGGTTCCGCACACATCCAGGGGAGCCCCGTTTCCGCCTCCTAGCTCGAGATGAGGGATCCTTTCCCTGTTTCGTAGGGAAAGAATTCCCGGCGTTCCCGTCGCATCTCAAGAGGAGGCGCTCTCCACAGGAAAGGCGAGAGGAACTCCAGTGTCGTGCCACCATTCCAAGAGTCCCCCAGATGTGTCAGTCCATTCCAGAGGAACCTGTTTTCCCTGAACTGCCTTGACGTTCAAGCCGAGGATCGAGTCCCACAACGTGTGCACGTGGGACAGCCCTGTGGGAAAGCCTCGTGGGAAAGCCTCTTGGGAAAGACTCGAGGGAAAACCATAGATCCTTTGATCCACGCGGCTGACTGCGTGACACTGCTGCTACCGCTCTGGAGGAAAGCGCAAGTGCATGACCGCATTCGAGACGAGGACTGACTCCCCTGGGGAGACTCCAGAAGTACCCCAAGATCCATGTCAGCACTGGAGAGGAATCCTCAGGTTCCGGCCCCGACTCCACACAAGGTCTTAGGCCCCGGCATCGACGGGAGAGGAATCCCGAGAGGCCCCCGAGGAACTCGCATGGGGACTGGACTTTCCTGAGGCCACCAGAGCGGGTCCCTGAGGTCCCCGTCGTAAGTCGAGAGCACCTGCCGGAACTCGAGAAAATCCAGGAGGTTTTGCCCTCCAGGCGAGATGAGGCCCATTTCCGCTGAGGCTTCTCGAGGCTAATCACGTCTAACCACTGGAACTTCCAAAGGGTCCTTCACACCCTTGCTGCATCTCAAGAAGTTCCCCGACATACCCGTCTCCACTCGAGAGGAAGCACGTGGGGTCCCGCACACATCCAGGGGAGCCCCGTTTCCGCCTCCTAGCTCGAGATGAGGGATCCTTTCCCTGTTTCGTAGGGAAAGAATTCCCGGCGTTCCCGTCGCATCTCAAGAGGAGGCGCTCTCCACAGGAAAGGCGAGAGGAACTCCAGGGTCGTGCCACCATTCCAAGAGTCCCCCAGATGTGTCAGTCCATTCCAGAGGAACCTGTTTTCCCTGCACTGCCTTGACGTTCAAGCCGAGGATCGACTCCCACCACGTGTGCACGTGGGACAGCCCTGTGGGAAAGCCTCGTGGGAAAGCCTCGTGGGAAAGACTCGAGGGAAAACCATAGATCCTTTGATCCACGCGGCGGACTGCGTGACACTGCTGCTACCGCTCTGGAGGAAAGCGCAAGTGCATGCCCGCATTCGAGACGAGGACTGACTCCCCTGGGGAGACTCCAGAAGTACCCCAAGATCCATGTCAGCACTGGAGAGGAATCCTCAGGTTCCGGCCCCGACTCCACACAAGGTCTTAGGCCCCGGCATCGACGGGAGAGGAATCCCGAGAGGACCCCGAGGAACTCGCATGGGGACTGGACTTTCCTGAGGCCACCAGAGCGGGTCCCTGAGGTCCCCGTCGTAAGTCGAGAGCACCTGGCGCAACTCGAGAAAATCCAGGAGGTTTTGCCCTCCAGGCGAGATGAGGCCCATTTCCGCTGAGGCTTCTCGAGGCTAATCACGTCTAACCACTGGAACTTCCAAAGGGTCCTTCACACCCTTGCTGCAACTCAAGAAGTTCCCCGACATACCCGTCTCCACTCGAAAGGAAGCACGTGGGGTCCCTCACACATCCAGGGGAGCCCCGTTTCCGCCTCCTAGCTCGAGATGAGGGATCCTTTCCCTGTTTCATAGGGAAAGAATTCCCGGCGTTCCCGTCGCATCTCAAGAGGAGGCGCTCTCCACAGGAAAGGCGAGAGGAACTCCAGGGTCGTGCCACCATTCCAAGAGTCCCCCAGATGTGTCAGTCCATTCCAGAGGAACCTGTTTTCCCTGCACTGCCTTGACGTTCAAGCCGAGGATCGACTCCCACCACGTGTGCACGTGGGACAGCCCTGTGGGAAAGCCTCGTGGGAAAGCCTCGTGGGAAAGACTCGAGGGAAAACCATAGATCCTTTGATCCACGCGGCGGACTGCGTGACACTGCTGCTACCGCTCTGGAGGAAAGCGCAGGTGCATGCCCGCATTCGAGACGAGGACTGACTCCCCTGGGGAGACTCCAGAAGTACCCCAAGATCCATGTCAGCACTGGAGAGGAATCCTCAGGTTCCGGCCCCGACTCCACACAAGGTCTTAGGCCCCGGCATCGACGGGAGAGGAATCCCGAGAGGTCCCCGAGGAACTCGCATGGGGACTGGCCTTTCCTGAGGCCACCAGAGCGGGTCCCTGAGGTCCCCGTCGTAAGTCGAGAGCACCTGCCGCAACTCGAGACAATCCAGGAGGTTTTGCCCTCCAGGCGAGATGAGGCCCATTTCCGCTGAGGCTTCTCGAGGCTAATCACGTCTAACCACTGGAACTTCCAAAGGGTCCTTCACACCCTTGCTGCAACTCAAGAAGTTCCCCGACATACCCGTCTCCACTCGAGAGGAAGCACGTGGGGTCCCGCACACATCCAGGGGAGCCCCGTTTCCGCCTCCTAGCTCGAGATGAGGGATCCTTTCCCTGTTTCGTAGGGAAAGAATTCCCGGCGTTCCCGTCGCATCTCAAGAGGAGGCGCTCTCCACAGGAAAGGCGAGAGGAACTCCAGGGTCGTGCCACCATTCCAAGAGTCCCCCAGATGTGTCAGTCCATTCCAGAGGAACCTGTTTTCCCTGCACTGCCTTGACGTTCAAGCCGAGGATCGACTCCCACCACGTGTGCACGTGGGACAGCCTTGTGGGAAAGCCTCGTGGGAAAGCCTCTTGGGAAAGACTCGAGGGAAAACCATAGATCCTTTGATCCACGCGGCGGACTGCGTGACACTGCTGCTACCGCTCTGGAGGAAAGCGCAAGTGCATGCCCGCATTCGAGACGAGGACTGACTCCCCTGGGGAGACTCCAGAAGTACCCCAAGATCCATGTCAGCACTGGAGAGGAATCCTCAGGTTCCGGCCCCGACTCCACACAAGGTCTAAGGCCCCGGCATCGACGGGAGAGGAATCCCGAGAGGCCCCCGAGGAACTCGCATGGGGACTGGCCTTTCCTGAGGCCACCAGAGCGGGTCCCTGAGGTCCCCGTCGAAAGTCGAGAGCACCTGCCGCAACTCGAGAAAATCCAGGAGGTTTTGCCCTCCAGGCGAGATGAGGCCCATTTCCGCTGAGGCTTCTCGAGGCTAATCACGTCTAACCACTGGAACTTCCAAAGGGTCCTTCACACCCTTGCTGCATCTCAAGAAGTTCCCCGACATACCCGTCTCCACTCGAGAGGAAGCACGTGGGGTCCCGCACACATCCAGGGGAGCCCCGTTTCCGCCTCCTAGCTCGAGATGAGGGATCCTTCCCCTGTTTGGTAGGGAAAGAATTCCCGGCGTTCCCGTCGCATCTCAAGAGGAGGCGCTCTCCACAGGAAAGGCGAGAGGAACTCCAGGGTCGTGCCACCATTCCAAGAGTCCCCCAGATGTGTCAGTCCATTCCAGAGGAACCTGTTTTCCCTGCACTGCCTTGACGTTCAAGCCGAGGATCGACTCCCACCACGTGTGCACGTGGGACAGCCTTGTGGGAAAGCCTCGTGGGAAAGCATCGTGGGAAAGACTCGAGGGAAAACCATAGATCCTTTGATCCACGCGGCGGACTGCGTGACACTGCTGCTACCGCTCTGGAGGAAAGCGCAAGTGCATGCCCGCATTCGAGACGAGGACTGACTCCCCTGGGGAGACTCCAGAAGTACCCCAAGATCCATGTCAGCACTGGAGAGGAATCCTCAGGTTCCGGCCCTGACTCCACACAAGGTCTTAGGCCCCGGCATCGACGGGAGAGGAATCCCGAGAGGACCCCGAGGAACTCGCATGGGGACTGGCCTTTCCTGAGGCCACCAGAGCGGGTCCCTGAGGTCCCCGTCGTAAGTCGAGAGCACCTGCCGCAACTCGAGAAAATCCAGGAGGTTTTGCCCTCCAGGAGAGATGAGGCCCATTTCTGCTGAGGCTTCTCGAGGCTAATCACGTCTAACCACTGGAAATTCCAAAGGGTCCTTCACACCCTTGCTGCAACTCAAGAAGTTCCCCGACATACCCGTCTCCACTCGAGAGGAAGCACGTGGGGTCCCGCACACATCCAGGGGAGCCCCGTTTCCGCCTCCTAGCTCGAGATGAGGGATCCTTTCCCTGTTTCCTAGGGAAAGAATTCCCGGCGTTCCCGTCGCATCTCAAGAGGAGGCGCTCTCCACAGGAAAGGCGAGAGGAACTCCAGGGTCGTGCCACCATTCCAAGAGTCCCCCAGATGTGTCAGTCCATTCCAGAGGAACCTGTTTTCCCTGCACTGCCTTGACGTTCAAGCCGAGGATCGACTCCCACCACGTGTGCACGTGGGACAGCCCTGTGGGAAAGCCTCGTGGGAAAGCCTCGTGGGAAAGACTCGAGGGAAAACCATAGATCCTTTGATCCACGCGGCGGACTGCGTGACACTGCTGCTACCGCTCTGGAGGAAAGCGCAAGTGCATGCCACCATTCGAGACGAGGACTGACTCCCCTGGGGAGACTCCAGAAGTACCCCAAGATCCATGTCAGCATTGGAGAGGAATCCTCAGGTTCCGGCCCCTACTCCACACAAGGTCATAGGCCCCGGCATCGACGGGAGAGGAATCCTGAGAGGCCCCCGAGGAACTCGCATGGGGACTGGCCTTTCCTGAGGCCACCAGAGCGGGTCCCTGAGGTCCCCGTCGTAAGTCGAGAGCACCTGCCGCAACTCGAGAAAATCCAGGAGGTTTTGCCCTCCAGGCGAGATGAGGCCCATTTCCGCTGAGGCTTCTCGAGGCTAATCACGTCTAACCACTGGAACTTCCAAAGGGTCCTTCACACCCTTGCTGCAACTCAAGAAGTTCCCCGACATACCCGTCTCCACTCGAGAGGAAGCACGTGGGGTCCCGCACACATCCAGGGGAGCCCCGTTTCCGCCTCCTAGCTCGAGATGAGGGATCCTTTCCCTGTTTCGTAGGGAAAGAATTCCCGGCGTTCCCGTCGCATCTCAAGAGGAGGCGCTCTCCACAGGAAAGGCGAGAGGAACTCCAGGGTCGTGCCACCATTCCAAGAGTCCCCAGATGTGTCAGTCCATTCCAGAGGAAACTGTTTTCCCTGCACTGCCTTGACGTTCAAGCCGAGGATCCACTCCCACCACGTGTGCACGTGGGACAGCCCTGTGCGAAAGCCTCGTGGGAAAGCTTCGTGGGAAAGACTCGAGGGAAAACCATAGATCCTTTGATCCACGCGGCGGACTGCGTGACACTGCTGCTGCCGCTCTGGAGGAAAGCGCAAGTGCATGCCCGCATTCGAGACGAGGACTGACTCCCCATGGAAGACTCCAGAAGTACCCCAAGATCCATGTCAGCATTGGAGAGGAATCCTCAGGTTCCGGCCCCGACTCCACACAAGGTCTTAGGCCCCGGCATCGACGGGAGAGGAATCCTGAGAGGCCCCCGAGGAACTCGCATGGGGACTGGCCTTTCCTGAGGCCACCAGAGCGGGTCCCTGAGTTCCCCGTCGTAAGTCGAGAGCAACTGCCGCAACTCGAGAAAATCCAGGAGGTTTTGCCCTCCAGGCGAGATGAGGCCCATTTCCGCTGAGGCTTCTCGAGGCTAATCACGTCTAACCACTGGAACTTCCAAAGGGTCCTTCACACCCTTGCTGCAACTCAAGAAGTTCCCCGACATACCCGTCTCCACTCGAGAGGAAGCACGTGGGGTCCCGCACACATCCAGGGGAGCCCCGTTTCCGCCTCCTAGCTCGAGATGAGGGATCCTTTCCCTGTTTCGTAGGGAAAGAATTCCCGGCGTTCCCGTCGCATCTCAAGAGGAGGCGCTCTCCACAGGAAAGGCGAGAGGAACTCCAGGGCCGTGCCACCATTCAAAGAGTCCCCAGATGTATCAGTCCATTCCAGAGGAACCTGTTTTCCCTGCACTGCCTTGACGTTCAAGCCGAGGATCCACTCCCACCACGTGTGCACGTGGGACAGCCCTGTGCGAAAGCCTCGTGGGAAAGCTTCGTGGGAAAGACTCGAGGGAAAACCATAGATCCTTTGATCCACGCGGCGGACTGCGTGACACTGCTGCTACCGCTCTGGAGGAAAGCGCAAGTGCATGCCCGCATTCGAGACGAGGACTGACTCCCCTGGGGAGACTCCAGAAGTACCCCAAGATCCATGTCAGCACTGGAGAGGAATCCTCAGGTTCCGGCCCCGACTCCACACAAGGTCTTAGGCCCCGGCATCGACGGGAGAGGAATCCCGAGAGGCCCGCGAGGAATTCGCATGGGGACTGGCCTTTCCTGAGGCCACCAGAGCGGGTCCCTGAGGTCCCCGTCGTAAGTCTAGAGCACCTGCCGCAACTCGAGAAAATCCAGGAGGTTTTGCCCTCCAGGCGAGATGAGGCCCATTTCCGCTGAGGCTTCTCGAGGCTAATCACGTCTAACCACTGGAACTTCCAAAGGGTCCTTCACACCCTTGCTGCAACTCAAGAAGTTCCCCGACATACCCGTCTCCACTCGAGAGGAAGCACGTGGGGTCCCGCACACATCCAGGGGAGCCCCGTTTCCGCCTCCTAGCTCGAGATGAGGGATCCTTTCCCTGTTTCGTAGGGAAAGAATTCCCGGCGTTCCCGTCGCATCTCAAGAGGAGGCGCTCTCCACAGGAAAGGCGAGAGGAACTCCAGGGTCGTGCCACCATTCCAAGAGTCCCCAGATGTGTCAGTCCATTCCAGAGGAACCTGATTTCCCTACACTGCCTTGACGTTCAAGCCGAGGATCCACTCCCACCACGTGTGCACGTGGGACAGCCCTGTGGGAAAGCCTCGTGGGAAAGCTTCGTGGGAAAGACTCGAGGGAAAACCATAGATCCTTTGATCCACGCGGCGGACTGCGTGACACTGCTGCTACCGCTCTGGAGGAAAGCGCAAGTGCATGCCCGCATTCGAGACGAGGACTGACTCCCCTGGGGAGACTCCAGAAGTACCCCAAGATCCATGTCAGCACTGGAAAGGAATCCTCACGTTCCGGCCCCGACTCCACACAAGGTCTTAGTCCCCGGCATCGACGGGAGAGGAATCCCGAGAGGCCCCGGAGGAATTCGCATGGGGACTGGCCTTTCCTGAGGCCACCAGAGCGGGTCCCTGAGGTCCCCGTCGTAAGTCGAGAGCACCTGCCGCAACTCGAGAAAATCCAGGAGGTTTTGCCCTCCAGGCGAGATGAGGCCCATTTCCGCTGAGGCTTCTCGAGGCTAATCACGTCTAACCACTGGAACTTCCAAAGGGTCCTTCACACCCTTGCTGCAACTCAAGAAGTTCCCCGACATACCCGTCTCCACTCGAGAGGAAGCACGTGGGGTCCCGCACACATCCAGGGGAGCCCCGTTTCCGCCTCCTAGCTCGAGATGAGGGATCCTTTCCCTGTTTCGTAGGGAAAGAATTCCCAGCGTTCCCGTCGCATCTCAAGAGGAGGCGCTCTCCACAGGAAAGGCGAGAGGAACTCCAGGGTCGTGCCAACATTCCAAGAGACCCCCAGATGTGTCAGTCCATTCCAGAGGAACCTGTTTTCCCTGCACTGCCTTGACGTTCAAGCCGAGGATCCACTCCCACCACGTGTGCACGTGGGACAGCCCTGTGGGAAAGCCTCGTGGGAAAGCCTCGTGGGAAAGACTCGAGTGAAAACCATAGATCCTTTGATCCACGCGGCGGATTGCGTGACACTGCTGCTACCGCTCTGGAGGAAAGCGCAAGTGCATGCCCGCATTCGAGACGAGGACTGACTCCCCTGGGGAGACTCCAGAAGTACCCCAAGATCCATGTCAGCACTGGAGAGGAATCCTCAGGTTCCGGCCCCGACTCCACACAAGGTCTTAGGCCCCGGCATCGACGGGAGAGGAATCCCGAGAGGCCCCCGAGGAACTCGCATGGGGACTGGCCTTTCCTGAGGCCACTAGAGCGGGTCCCTGAGGTCCCCGTCGTAGGTCGAGAGCACCTGCCGCAACTCGAGAAAATCCAGGAGGTTTTGCCCTCCAGGCGAGATGAGGCCCATTTCCGCTGAGGATTCTCGAGGCTAATCACGTCTAACCACTGGAAATTCCAAAGGGTCCTTCACACCCTTGCTGCAACTCAAGCAGTTCCGGAACATACCCGTCTCCACTCGAGAGGAAGCACGTGGGGTCCCGCACACATCCAGGGGAGCCCCGTTTCCGCCTCCTAGCTCGAGATGAGGGATCCTTTCCCTGTTTCGTAGGGAAAGAATTCCCGGCGTTCCCGTCGCATCTCAAGAGGTGGCGCTCTCCACAGGAAAGGCGAGAGGAACTCCAGGATCGTGGCACCATTCCAAGAGACCCCCAGATGTGTCAGTCCATTCCAGAGGAACCTGTTTTCCCTGCACTGCCTTGACGTTCAAGCCGAGGATCGACTCCCACCACGTGTGCACGTGGGACAGCCCTGTGGGAAAGCCTCGTGGGAAAGCCTCGTGGGAAAGACTCGAGGGAAAACCATAGATCCTTTGATCCACGCGGCGGACTGCGTGACACTGCTGCTACCGCTCTGGAGGAAAGCGCAAGTGCATGCCCGCATTCGAGACGAGGACTGACTCCCCTGGGGAAACTCCAGAAGTACCCCAAGATCCATGTCAGCACTGGAGAGGAATCCTCAGGTTCCGGCCCCGACTCCACACAAGGTCTTAGGCCCCGGCATCGACGGGAGAGGAATCCCGAGAGGCCCCCGAGGAACTCGCATGGGGACTGGCCTTTCCTGAGGCCACCAGAGCGGGTCCCTGAGGTCCCCGTCGTAATTCGAGAGCACCTGCCGCAACTCGAGAAAATCCAGGAGGTTTTGCCCTCCAGGCGAGATGAGGCCCATTTCCGCTGAGGCTTCTCGAGGCTAATCACGTCTAACCACTGGAACTTCCAAAGGGTCCTTCACACCCTTGCTGCAACTCAAGAAGTTCCCCGACATACCCGTCTGCACTCGAGAGGAAGCACGTGGGGTCCCGCACACATCCAGGGAGCCCCGTTTCCGCCTCCTAGCTCGAGATGAGGGATCCTTTCCCTGTTTCATAGGGAAAGAATTCCCGGCGTTCCCGTCGCATCTCAAGAGGAGGCGCTCTCCACAGGAAAGGCGAGAGGAACTCCAGGTTCGTGCCACCATTCCAAGAGTCCCCCAGATGTGTCAGTCCATTCCAGAGGAACCTGTTTTCCCTGCACTGCCTTGAGGTTCAAGCAGAGGTTACATTCCCACCACGTGTGCACGTGGGACAGCCCTGTGGGAAAGCCTCGTGGGAAAGCCTCGTGGGAAAGACTCGAGGGAAAACCATAGATCCTTTGATCCACGCGGCGGACTGCGTGACACTGCTGCTACCGCTCTGGAGGAAGGCGCAAGTGCATGCCCGCATTCGAGACGAGGACTGACTCCCCTGGGGAGACTCCAGAAGTACCCCAAGATCCATGTCAGCACTGGAGAGGAATCCTCAGGTTCCGGCCCCGACTCCACACAAGGTCTTAGGCCCCGGCATCGACGGGAGAGGAATCCCGAGAGGCCCCCGAGGAACTCGCATGGGGACTGGCCTTTCCTGAGGCCACCAGAGCGGGTCCCTGACGTCCCCGTCGTAAGTCGGGAGCACCTGCCGCAACTCGAGAAAATCCAGGAGGTTTTGCCCTCCAGGCGAGATGAGGCCCATTTCCGCTGAGGCTTCTCGAGGCTAATCACATCTAACCACTGGAACTTCCAAAGGGTCCTTCACACCCTTGCTGCAACTCAAGAAGTTCCCCGACATACCCGTCTCCACTCGAGAGGAAGCACATGGGGTCCCGCACACATCCAGGGGAGCCCCGTTTCCGCCTCCTAGCTCGAGATGAGAGATCCTTTCCCTGTTTCATAGGGAAAGAATTCCCGGCGTTCCCGTCGCATCTCAAGAGGAGGCGCTCTCCACAGGAAAGGCGAGAGGAACTCCAGGGTCGTGCCACCATTCCAAGAGTCCCCCAGATGTGTCAGTCCATTCCAGAGGAACCTGTTTTCCCTGCACTGCCTTGACGTTCAAGCCGAGGATCCACTCCCACCACGTGTGCACGTGGGACAGCCCTGTGGGAAAGCCTCGTGGGAAAGCCTCGTGGGAAAGACTCGAGGGAAAACCATAGATCCTTTGATCCACGCGGCGGACTGCGTGACACTGCTGCTACCGCTCTGGAGGAAAGCGCAAGTGCATGCCCGCATTCGAGACGAGGACTGACTCCCCTGGGGAGACTCCAGAAGTACCCCAAGATCCATGTCAGCACTGGAGAGGAATCCTCAGGTTCCGGCCCCGACTCCACACAAGGTCTTAGGCCCCGGCATCGACGGGAGAGGAATCCCGAGAGGCCCCGGAGGAACTCGCATGGGGACTGGCCTTTCCTGAGGCCACCAGAGCGGGTCCCTGATGTCCCCGTCGTAAGTCGAGAGCATCTGCCGCAACTCGAGAAAATCCAGGAGGTTTTGCCCTCCAGGCGAGATGAGGCCCATTTCCGATGAGGCTTCTCGAGGCTAATCACGTCTAACCACTGGAACTTCCAAAGGGTCCTTCACACCCTTGCTGCAACTCAAGAAGTTCCCCGACATACCCGTCTCTACTCGAGAGGAAGCACGTGGGGTCCCGCACACATCCAGGGGAGCCCCGTTTCTGCCTCCTAGCTCGAGATGAGGGATCCTTTCCCTGTTTCGTAGGGAAACAATTCCCGACGTTCCCGTCGCATCTCAAGAGGAGGCGCTCTCCACAGGAAAGGCGAGAGGAACTCCAGGGTCGTGCCACCATTCCAAGAGTCCCCCAGATGTGTCAGTCCATTCCAGAGGAACCTGTTTTCCCTGCACTGCCTTGACGTTCAAGCCGAGGATCGACTCCCACCACGTGTGCACGTGGGACAGCCCTGTGGGAAAGCCTCGTGGGAAAGCCTCGTGGGAAAGACTCGAGGAAAAACCATAGATCCTTTGATCCACGCGGCGGACTGCGTGACACTGCTGCTACCGCTCTGGAGGAAAGCGCAAGTGCATGCCCGCATTCGAGACGAGGACTGACTCCCCTGGGGAGAATCCAGAAGTACCCCAAGATCCATGTCAGCACTGGAGAGGAATCCGCAGGTTCCGGCCCCGACTCCACACAAGGTCTTAGGCCCCGGGATCGACGGGAGAGGAATCCCGAGAGGCCCCCGAGGAACTCGCATGGGGACTGGCCTTTCCTGAGGCCACCGGAGCGGGTCCCTGAGGTCCCCGTCGTAAGTCGAGAGCACCTGGCGCAACTCGAGAAAATCCAGGAGGTTTTGCCCTCCAGGCGAGATGAGGCCCATTTCCGCTGAGGCTTCTCGAGGCTAATCACGTCTAACCACTGGAACTTCCAAAGGGTCTTTCACACCCTTGCTGCAACTCAAGAAGTTCCCCGACATACCCGTCTCCACTCGAGAGGAAGCACGTGGGTCCCGCACACATCCAGGGGAGCCCCGTTTCCGCCTCCTAGCTCGAGATGAGGGATCCTTTCCCTGTTTCGTAGGGAAAGAATTCCCGGAGTTCCCGTCGCATCTCAAGAGGAGGCGCTCTCCACAGGAAAGGTGAGAGGAACTCCAGGGTCGTGACACCATTCCAAGAGTCCCCAGATGTGTCAGTCCATTCCAGAGGAACCTGTTTTCCCTGCACTTCCTTGACGTTCAAGCCGAGGATCGACTCCCACCACGTGTGCACGTGGGACAGCCCTGTGGGAAAGCCTCGTGGGAAAGCCTCGTGGGAAAGACTCGAGGGAAAACCATAGATCCTTTGCTCCAAGCATCGGACTGCGTGACACTGCTGCTACCGCTCTGGAGGAAAGCGCAAGTGCATGCCCGCATTCGAGACGTGGACTGACTCCCCTGGGGAGACTCCAGAAGTACCCCAAGATCCATGTCAGCACTGGAGAGGAATCCTCAGGTTCCGGCCCCGACTCCACACAAGGTCTTAGGCCCCGGCATCGACGGGAGAGGAATCCCGAGAGGCCCTCGAGGAACTCGCATGGGGACTGGCCTTTCCTGAGGCCACCAGAGCGGGTCCCTGAGGTCCCCGTCGTAAGTCGAGAGCACCTGCCGAAACTCGAGAAAATCCAGGAGGTTTTGCCCTCCAGGCGAGATGAGGCCCATTTCCGCTGAGGCTTCTCGAGGCCAATCACATCTAACCACTGGAACTTCCAAAGGGTCCTTCACACCCTTGCTGCAACTCAAGAAGTTCCCAGACATACCCGTCTGCACTCGAGAGGAAGCATGTGGTGTCCCGCACACATCGAGGGGAGCCCCGTTTCCGCCTCCTAGCTCGAGATGAGGGATCCTTTCCCTGTTTCGAAGGGAAAGAATTCCCGGCGTTCCCGTCGCATCTCAAGAGGAGGCGCTCTCCACAGGAAAGGCGAGAGGAACTCCAGGGTCGTGCCACCATTCCAAGAGTCCCCCAGATGTGTCAGTCCATTCCAGAGGAACCTGTTTTCCCTGCACTGCCTTGACGTTCAAGCCGAGGATCGACTCCCACCACGTGTGCACGTGGGACAGCCCTGTGGGAAAGCCTCGTGGGAAAGCCTCGTGGGAAAGACTCGAGGGAAAACCATAGATCCTTTGATCCACGCGGCGGACTGCGTGACACTGCTGCTACCGCTCTGGAGGAAAGCGAAAGTGCATGCCCGCATTCGAGACGAGGACTGACTCCCCTGGGGAGACTCCAGAAGTACCCCAAGATCCATGTCAGCACTGGAGAGGAATCCTCAGGTTCCGGCCCCGACTCCACACAAGGTCTTAGGCCCCGGCAACGACGGGAGAGGAATCCCGAGAGGCCCCCGAGGAACTCGCATGGGGACTGGCCTTTCCTGAGGCCACCAGAGCGGGTCCCTGAGGTCCGCGTCGTAAGTCGAGAGCACCTGGCGCAACTCGAGAAAATCCAGGAGGTTTTGCCCTCCAGGCGAGATGAGGCCCATTTCCGCTGAGGCTTCTCGAGGCTAATCACGTCTAACCACTGGAACTTCCAAAGGGTCCTTCACACCCTTGCTGCAACTCAAGAAGTTCCCCGACATACCCGTCTCCACTCGAGAGGAAGCACGTGGGTCCCGCACACATCCAGGGGAGCCCCGTTTCCGCCTCTTAGCTCGAGATGAGGGATCCTTTCCCTGTTTCGTAGGGAAAGAATTCCCGGCGTTCCCGTCGCATCTCAAGAGGAGGCGCTCTCCACAGGAAAGGCGAGAGGAACTCCAGGGTCGTGCCACCATTCCAAGAGTCCCCCAGATGTGTCAGTCCATTCCAGAGGAACCTGTTTTCCCTGCACTGCCTTGACGTTCAAGCCGAGGATCGACTCCCACCACGTGTGCTCGTGGGACAGCCCTGTGGGAAAGCCTCGTGGGAAAGCCTCGTGGGAAAGACTCGAGGGAAAACCATAGATCCTTTGATCCACGCGGCGGACTCCGTGACACTGCTGCTACCGCTCTGGAGGAAAGCGCAAGTGCATGCCCGCATTCGAGACGAGGACTGACTCCCCTGGGGAGACTCCAGAAGTACCCCAAGATCCATGTCAGCACTGGAGAGGAATCCTCAGGTTCCGGCCCCGACTCCACACAAGGTCTTAGGACCCGGGATCGACGGGAGAGGAATCCCGAGAGGCCCCCGAGGAACTCGCATGGGGACTGGCCTTTCCTGAGGCCACCAGAGCGGGTCCCTGAGGTCCCCGTCGTAAGTCGAGAGGACCTGCCGCAACTCGAGAAAATCCAGGAGGTTTTGCCCTCCAGGCGAGATGAGGCCCATTTCCGATGAGGCTTCTCGAGGCCAATCACGTCTAACCACTGGAACTTCCAAGGGGTCCTTCACACCCTTGCTGCAACTCAAGCAGTTCCGGGACATACCCGTCTCCACTCGAGAGGAAGCACGTGGGGTCCCGCACACATCGAGGGGAGCCCGGTTTCCGCCTCCTAGCTCGAGATGAGGGATCCTTTCCCTGTTTCGTAGGGAAAGAATTCCCGGTGTTCCCGTCGCATCTCAAGAGGAGGCGCTCTCCACAGGAAAGGTGAGAGGAACTCCAGGGTCGTGACACCATTCCAAGAGTCCCCAGATGTGTCAGTCCATTCCAGAGGAACCTGTTTTCCCTGCACTTCCTTGACGTTCAAGCCGAGGATCGACTCCCACCACGTGTGCACGTGGGACAGCCCTGTGGGAAAGCCTCGTGGGAAAGCCTCGTGGGAAAGACTCGAGGGAAAACCATAGATCCTTTGATCCACGCGGCGGACTGCGTGACACTGCTGCTACCGCTCTGGAGGAAAGCGCACGTGCATGCCCGCATTCGAGACGAGGACTGACTCCCCTGGGGAGACTCCAGAAGTACCCCAAGATCCATGTCAGCACTGGAGAGGAATCCTCAGGTTCCGGCCCCGACTCCACACAAGGTCTTAGGCCCCGGCATCGATGGGAGAGGAATCCCGAGAGGCCCCCGAGGAACTCGCATGGGGACTGGCCTTTCCTGAGGCCACCAGAGCGGGTCCCTGAGGTCCCCGTCGTAAGTCGAGAGCACCTGCCGCAACTCGAGAAAATCCAGGAGGTTTTGCCCTCCAGGCGAGATGAGACCCATTTCCGCTGAGGCTTCTCGAGGCCAATCACATCTAACCACTGGAACTTCCAAAGGGTCCTTCACAATCTTGCTGCAACTCAAGAAGTTCCCCGACATACCCGTCTGCACTCGAGAGGAAGCACGTGGTGTCCCGCACACATCCAGGGGAGCCCCGTTTCCGCCTCCTAGCTCGAGATGAGGGATCCTTTCCCTGTTTCGTAGGGAAAGAATTCCCGGCGTTCCCGTCGCATCTCAAGAGGAGGCGCTCTCCACAGGAAAGGAGAGAGGAACTCCAGGGTCGTGACACCATTCCAAGAGTCCCCCAGATGTGTCAGTCCATTCCAGAGGAACCTGTTTTCCCTGCACTGCCTTGACGTTCAAGCCGAGGATCGACTCCCACCACGTGTGCACGTGGGACAGCCCTGTGGGAAAGCCTCGTGGGAAAGCCTCGTGGGAAAGACTCGAGGGAAAACCATAGATCCTTTGATCCACGCGGCGGACTGCGTGACACTGCTGCTACCGCTCTGGAGGAAAGCGCAAGTGCATGCCCGCATTCGAGACGAGGACTGACTCCCCTGGGGAGACTCCAGAAGTACCCCAAGATCCATGTCAGCACTGGAGAGGAATCCTCAGGTTCCGGCCCCGACTCCACACAAGGTCTTAGGCCCCGGCATCGATGGGAGAGGAATCCCGAGAGGCCCCCGAGGAACTCGCATGGGGACTGGCCTTTCCTGAGGCCACCAGAGCGGGTCCCTGAGGTCCCCGTCGTAAGTCGAGAGCACCTGCCGCAACTCGAGAAAATCCAGGAGGTTTTGCCCTAAAGGCGAGATGAGACCCATTTCCGCTGAGGCTTCTCGAGGCCAATCACATCTAACCACTGGAACTTCCAAAGGGTCCTTCACAATCTTGCTGCAACTCAAGAAGTTCCCCGACATACCCGTCTGCACTCGAGAGGAAGCACGTGGTGTCCCGCACACATCCAGGGGAGCCCCGTTTCCGCCTCCTAGCTCGAGATGAGGGATCCTTTCCCTGTTTCGTAGGGAAAGAATTCCCGGCGTTCCCGTCGCATCTCAAGAGGAGGCGCTCTCCACAGGAAAGGAGAGAGGAACTCCAGGGTCGTGACACCATTCCAAGAGTCCCCCAGATGTGTCAGTCCATTCCAGAGGAACCTGTTTTCCCTGCACTGCCTTGACGTTCAAGCCGAGGATCGACTCCCACCACGTGTGCACGTGGGACAGCCCTGTGGGAAAGCCTCGTGGGAAAGCCTCGTGGGAAAGACTCGAGGGAAAACCATAGATCCTTTGATCCACGCGGCGGACTGCGTGACACTGCTGCTACCGCTCTGGAGGAAAGCGCAAGTGCATGCCCGCATTCGAGACGAGGACTGACTCCCCTGGGGAGACTCCAGAAGTACCCCAAGATCCATGTCAGCACTGGAGAGGAATCCTCAGGTTCCGGCCCCGACTCCACACAAGGTCTTAGGCCCCGGCATCGATGGGAGAGGAATCCCGAGAGGCCCCCGAGGAACTCGCATGGGGACTGGCTTTTCCTGAGGCCACCAGAGCGGGTCCCTGAGGTCCCCGTCGTAAGTCGAGAGCACCTGCCGCAACTCGAGAAAATCCAGGAGGTTTTGCCCTCCAGGCGAGATGAGGCCCATTTCCGCTGAGGCTTCTCGAGGCCAATCACATCTAACCACTGGAACTTCCAAAGGGTCCTTCACACCCTTGCTGCAACTCAAGCAGTTCCGGGACATACCCGTCTCCACTCGAGAGGAAGCACGTGGGGTCCCGCACACATCCAGGGGAGCCCCGTTTCCGCCTCCTAGCTCGAGATGAGGGATCCTTTCCCTGTTTCATAGGGAAAGTATTCCCGGCGTTCCCGTCGCATCTTAAGAGGAGGCGCTCTCCACAGGAAAGGAGAGAGGAACTCCAGGGTCGTGCCACCATTCCAAGAGTCCCCCAGATGTGTCAGTCCATTCCAGAGGAACCTGTTTTCCCTGCACTGCCTTGACGTTCAAGCCGAGGATCGACTCCCACCACGTGTGCACGTGGGACAGCCCTGTGGAAAAGCCTCGTGGGAAAGCCTCGTGGGAAAGACTCGAGGGAAAACCATAGATCCTTTGATCCACGCGGCGGACTGCGTGACACTGCTGCTACCGCTCTGGAGGAAAGCGCAGGTGCATGCCCGCATTCGAGACGAGGACTGACTCCCCTGGGGAGACTCCAGAAGTACCCCAAGATCCATGTCAGCACTGGAGAGGAATCCTCAGGTTCCGGCCCCGACTCCACACAAGGTCTTAGGCCCCGGCATCGACGGGAGAGGAATCCCGAGAGGCCCCCGAGGAACTCGCATGGGGACTGGCCTTTCCTGAGGCCACCAGAGCGGGTCCCTGAGGTCCCCGTCGTAATTCGAGAGCACCTGCCGCAACTCGAGAAAATCCAGGAGGTTTTGCCCTCCAGGCGAGATGAGGCCCATTTCCGCTGAGGCTTCTCGAGGCTAATCACGTCTAACCACTGGAACTTCCAAAGGGTCCTTCACACCCTTGCTGCAACTCAAGAAGTTCCCCGACATACCCGTCTGCACTCGAGAGGAAGCACGTGGGGTCCCGCACACATCCAGGGAGCCCCGTTTCCGCCTCCTAGCTCGAGATGAGGGATCCTTTCCCTGTTTCATAGGGAAAGAATTCCCGGCGTTCCCGTCGCATCTCAAGAGGAGGCGCTCTCCACAGGAAAGGCGAGAGGAACTCCAGGTTCGTGCCACCATTCCAAGAGTCCCCCAGATGTGTCAGTCCATTCCAGAGGAACCTGTTTTCCCTGCACTGCCTTGAGGTTCAAGCCGAGGTTCCATTCCCACCACGTGTGCACGTGGGACAGCCCTGTGGGAAAGCCTCGTGGGAAAGCCTCGTGGGAAAGACTCGAGGGAAAACCATAGATCCTTTGATCCACGCGGCGGACTGCGTGACACTGCTGCTACCGCTCTGGAGGAAGGCGCAAGTGCATGCCCGCATTCGAGACGAGGACTGACTCCCCTGGGGAGACTCCAGAAGTACCCCAAGATCCATGTCAGCACTGGAGAGGAATCCTCAGGTTCCGGCCCCGACTCCACACAAGGTCTTAGGCCCCGGCATCGACGGGAGAGGAATCCCGAGAGGCCCCCGAGGAACTCGCATGGGGACTGGCCTTTCCTGAGGCCACCAGAGCGGGTCCCTGACGTCCCCGTCGTAAGTCGGGAGCACCTGCCGCAACTCGAGAAAATCCAGGAGGTTTTGCCCTCCAGGCGAGATGAGGCCCATTTCCGCTGAGGCTTCTCGAGGCTAATCACATCTAACCACTGGAACTTCCAAAGGGTCCTTCACACCCTTGCTGCAACTCAAGAAGTTCCCCGACATACCCGTCTCCACTCGAGAGGAAGCACATGGGGTCCCGCACACATCCAGGGGAGCCCCGTTTCCGCCTCCTAGCTCGAGATGAGAGATCCTTTCCCTGTTTCATAGGGAAAGAATTCCCGGCGTTCCCGTCGCATCTCAAGAGGAGGCGCTCTCCACAGGAAAGGCGAGAGGAACTCCAGGGTCGTGCCACCATTCCAAGAGTCCCCCAGATGTGTCAGTCCATTCCAGAGGAACCTGTTTTCCCTGCACTGCCTTGACGTTCAAGCCGAGGATCCACTCCCACCACGTGTGCACGTGGGACAGCCCTGTGGGAAAGCCTCGTGGGAAAGCCTCGTGGGAAAGACTCGAGGGAAAACCATAGATCCTTTGATCCACTCGGCGGACTGCGTGACACTGCTGCTACCGATCTGGAGGAAAGCGCAAGTGCATGCCCGCATTCGAGACGAGGACTGACTCCCCTGGGGAGACTCCAGAAGTACCCCAAGATCCATGTCAGCACTGGAGAGGAATCCTCAGGTTCCGGCCCCGACTCCACACAAGGTCTTAGGCCCCGGCATCGACGGGAGAGGAATCCCGAGAGGCCCCGGAGGAACTCGCATGGGGACTGGCCTTTCCTGAGGCCACCAGAGCGGGTCCCTGATGTCCCCGTCGTAAGTCGAGAGCATCTGCCGCAACTCGAGAAAATCCAGGAGGTTTTGCCCTCCAGGCGAGATGAGGCCCATTTCCGATGAGGCTTCTCGAGGCTAATCACGTCTAACCACTGGAACTTCCAAAGGGTCCTTCACACCCTTGCTGCAACTCAAGAAGTTCCCCGACATACCCGTCTCCACTCGAGAGGAAGCACGTGGGTCCCGCACACATCCAGGGGAGCCCCGTTTCCGCCTCCTAGCTCGAGATGAGGGATCCTTTCCCTGTTTCGTAGGGAAAGAATTCCCGGAGTTCCCGTCGCATCTCAAGAGGAGGCGCTCTCCACAGGAAAGGTGAGAGGAACTCCAGGGTCGTGACACCATTCCAAGAGTCCCCAGATGTGTCAGTCCATTCCAGAGGAACCTGTTTTCCCTGCACTTCCTTGACGTTCAAGCCGAGGATCGACTCCCACCACGTGTGCACGTGGGACAGCCCTGTGGGAAAGCCTCGTGGGAAAGCCTCGTGGGAAAGACTCGAGGGAAAACCATAGATCCTTTGCTCCAAGCATCGGACTGCGTGACACTGCTGCTACCGCTCTGGAGGAAAGCGCAAGTGCATGCCCGCATTCGAGACGTGGACTGACTCCCCTGGGGAGACTCCAGAAGTACCCCAAGATCCATGTCAGCACTGGAGAGGAATCCTCAGGTTCCGGCCCCGACTCCACACAAGGTCTTAGGCCCCGGCATCGACGGGAGAGGAATCCCGAGAGGCCCTCGAGGAACTCGCATGGGGACTGGCCTTTCCTGAGGCCACCAGAGCGGGTCCCTGAGGTCACCGTCGTAAGTCGAGAGCACCTGCCGAAACTCGAGAAAATCCAGGAGGTTTTGCCCTCCAGGCGAGATGAGGCCCATTTACGCTGAGGCTTCTCGAGGCCAATCACATCTAACCACTGGAACTTCCAAAGGGTCCTTCACACCCTTGTTGCAACTCAAGAAGTTCCCAGACATACCCGTCTGCACTCGAGAGGAAGCATGTGGTGTCCCGCACACATCGAGGGGAGCCCCGTTTCCGCCTCCTAGCTCGAGATGAGGGATCCTTTCCCTGTTTCGAAGGGAAAGAATTCCCGGCGTTCCCGTCGCATCTCAAGAGGAGGCGCTCTCCACAGGAAAGGCGAGAGGAACTCCAGGGTCGTGCCACCATTCCAAGAGTCCCCCAGATGTGTCAGTCCATTCCAGAGGAACCTGTTTTCCCTGCACTGCCTTGACGTTCAAGCCGAGGATCGACTCCCACCACGTGTGCACGTGGGACAGCCCTGTGGGAAAGCCTCGTGGGAAAGCCTCGTGGGAAAGACTCGAGGGAAAACCATAGATCCTTTGATCCACGCGGCGGACTGCGTGACACTGCTGCTACCGCTCTGGAGGAAAGCGAAAGTGCATGCCCGCATTCGAGACGAGGACTGACTCCCCTGGGGAGACTCCAGAAGTACCCCAAGATCCATGTCAGCACTGGAGAGGAATCCTCAGGTTCCGGCCCCGACTCCACACAAGGACTTAGGCCCCGGCATCAATGGGAGAGGAATCCCGAGAGGCCCCCGAGGAACTCGCATGGGGACTGGCCTTTCCTGAAGCCACCAGAGCGGGTCCCTGAGGTCCCCGTCGTAAGTCGAGAGCACCTGCCGCAACTCGAGAAAATCCAGGAGGTTTTGCCCTCCAGGCGAGATGAGGCCCATTTCCGCTGAGGCTTCTCGAGGCCAATCACATCTAACCACTGGAACTTCCAAAGGGTCCTTCACACCCTTGCTGCAACTCAAGAAGTTCCCCGACATACCCGTCTCCACTCGAGAGGAAGCACGTGGGGTCCCGCACACATCCAGGGGAGCCCCGTTTCCGCCTCCTAGCTCGAGATGAGGGATCCTTTCCCTGTTTCGTAGGGAAAGAATTCCCGGCGTTCCCGTCGCATCTTAAGAGGAGGCGCTCTCCACAGGAAAGGAGAGAGGAACTCCAGGGTCGTGCCACCATTCCAAGAGTCCCCCAGATGTGTCAGTCCATTCCAGAGGAACCTGTTTTCCCTGCACTGCCTTGACGTTCAAGCCGAGGATCGACTCCCACCACGTGTGCACGTGGGACAGCCCTGTGGGAAAGCCTCGTGGGAAAGCCTCGTGGGAAAGACTCGAGGGAAAACCATAGATCCTTTGATCCACGCGGCGGACTGCGTGAAACTGCTGCTACCGCTCTGGAGGAAAGCGCAAGTGCATGCCCGCATTCGAGACGAGGACTGACTCCCCTGGGGAGACTCCAGAAGTACCCCAAGATCCATGTCAGCACTGGAGAGGAATCCTCAGGTTCCGGCCCCGACTCCACACAAGGTCTTAGGCCCCGGCATCGACGGGAGAGGAATCCCGAGAGGCCCCGGAGGAACTCGCATGGGGACTGGCCTTTCCTGAGGCCACCAGAGCGGGTCCCTGAGGTCCCCGTCGTAAGTCGAGAGCACCTGCCGCAACTCGAGAAAATCCAGGAGGTTTTGCCCTCCAGGCGAGATGAGGCCCATTTCCGCTGAGGCTTCTCGAGGCCAATCACATCTAACCACTGGAACTTCCAAAGGGTCCTTCACACCCTTGCTGCAACTCAAGAAGTTCCCCGACATACCCGTCTCCACTCGAGAGGAACCACGTGGTGTCCCGCACACATCCAGGGGAGCCCCGTTTCTGCCTCCTAGCGCGAGATGAGGGATCCTTTCCCTGTTTCGTAGGGAAAGAATTCCCGGCGTTCCCGTCGCATCTCAAGAGGAGGCGCTCTCCACAGGAAAGGCGAGAGGAACTCCAGGGTCGTGCCACCATTCCAAGAGTCCCCCAGATGTGTCAGTCCATTCCAGAGGAACCTGTTTTCCCTGCACTGCCTTGACGTTCAAGCCGAGGATCGACTCCCACCACGTGTGCACGTGGGACAGCCCTGTGGGAAAGCCTCGTGGGAAAGCCTCGTGGGAAAGACTCGAGGGAAAACCATAGATCCTTTGATCCACGCGGAGGACTGCCTGACACGGCTGCTACCGCTCTGGAGGAAAGCGCAAGTGCATGCCCGCATTCGAGACGAGGACTGACTCCCCTGGGGAGACTCCAGAAGTACCCCAAGATCCATGTCAGCACTGGAGAGGAATCCTCAGTTTCCGGCCCCGACTCCACACAAGGTCTTAGGCCCCGGCATCGACGGGAGAGGAATCCCGAGAGGACCCCGAGGAACTCGCATGGGGACTGGCCTTTCCTGAGGCCACCAGAGCGGGTCCCTGAGGTCCCCGTCTTAAGTCGAAAGCACCTGCCGCAACTCGAGAAAATCCAGGAGGTTTTGCCCTCCAGGCGAGATGAGGCCCATTTCCGCTGAGGCTTCTCGAGGCTAATCACGTCTAACCACTGGAACTTCCAAAGGGTCATTCACACCCTTGCTGCAACTCAAGAAGTTCCCCGACATACCCGTCTCCAATCGAGAGGAAGCACGTGGGTCCCGCACACATCCAGGGGAGCCCCGTTTCCGCCTCCTAGCTCGAGATGAGGGATCCTTTCCCTGTTTCATAGGGAAGAATTCCCGGCGTTCCCGTCGCATCTCAAGAGGAGGCGCTCTCCACAGGAATGGCGAGAGGAACTCCATAGTCGTGCCACCATTCCAAGAGTCCCCCAGATGTGTCAGTCCATTCCAGAGGAACCTGTTTTCCCTGCACTGCCTTGACGTTGAAGCCGAGGATCGACTCCCACCACGTGTGCACGTGGGACAGCCCTGTGGGAAAGCCTCGTGGAAAGCCTCGTGTGAAAGAATCGAGGGAAAACCATAGATCCTTTGATCCACGCGGCAGACTGCGTGACACTGCTGCTACCGCTCTGGAGGAAAGCGCAAGTGCATGCCCGCATTCGAGACGAGGACTGACTCCCCTGGGGAGACTCCAGAAGTACCCCAAGATCCATGTCAGCACTGGAGAGGAATCCTCAGGTTCCGGCCCCGACTCCACACAAGGTTTTAGGCCCCGGCATCGACGGGAGAGGAATCCCGAGATGCCCCCGAGGAACTCGCATGGGGACTGGCCTTTCCTGAGGCCACCAGAGCGGTTCCCTGAGGTCCCCGTCGTAAGTCGAGAGCACCTGCCGCAACTCGAGAAAATCCAGGAGGTTTTGCCCTCCAGGCGAGATGAGGCCCATTTCCGCTGAGGCTTCTCGAGGCCAATCACATCTAACCACTGGAACTTCCAAAGGGTCCTTCACACCATTGCTGCAACTCAAGAAGTTCCCCGACATACCCGTCTCCACTCGAGAGGAAGCACGTGGGGCCCCGCACACATCCAGGGGAGCCCCGTTTCCGCCCCCTAGCTCGAGGTGAGGGATCCTTTCCCTGTTTCGTAGGGAAAGAATTCCCGGCGTTCCCGTCGCATCTCAAGAGGAGGCGCTCTCCACAGGAAAGGCCAGAGGAACTCCAGGGTCGTGACACCATTCCAAGAGTCCCCCAGATGTGTCAGTCCATTCCAGAGGAACCTGTTTTCCCTGCACTGCCTTGAGGTTCAAGCCGAGGATCGACTCCCACCACGTGTGCACGTGGGACAGCCCTGTGGGAAAGCCCTGTGGGAAAGCCTCGTGGGAAAGACTCCAGGGAAAACCGTAGATCCTTTGATCCACGCGGCGGACAGCGTGACACTGCTGCTACAGCTCTGGAGGAAAGCGCAAGTGCATGCCCGCATTCGAGACGAGGACTGACTCCCCTGGGGAGACTCCAGAAGTACACCAAGATCCATGTCAGCACTGGAGAGGAATCCTCAGGTTCCGGCCCCGACTCCACACAAGGTCTTAGGCCCCGGCATCGACGGGAGAGGAATCCTGAGAGGCCCCCGAGGAACTCGCATGGGGACTGGCCTTTCCTGAGGCCACCAGAGCGGGTCCCTGAGGTCCCCGTCGTAAGCCGAGAGCACCTGCCGCAACTCGAGAAAATCCAGGAGGTTTTGCCCTCCAGGCGAGATGAGGCCCATTTCCGCTGAGGCTTCTCGAGGCTAATCACGTCTAACCACTGGAACTTCCAAAGGGTCCTTCACACCCTTGCTGCAACTCAAGAAGTTCCCCGACATACCCGTCTCCACTCGAGAGGAAGCACGTGGGTCCCGCACACATCCAGGGGAGCCCCGTTTCCGCCTCCTAGCTCGAGATGAGAGATCCTTTCCCTGTTTCGTAGGGAAAGAATTCCGGCGTTCCCGTCGCATCTCAAGAGGAGGCGTTCTCCACAGGAAAGGCGAGAGGAACTCCAGGGTCGTGACACCATTCCAAGAGTCCCCCAGATGTGTCAGTCCATTCCAGAGGAACCTGTTTTCCCTGCACTGCCTTGACGTTCAAGCCGAGGATCGACTCCCACCACGTGTGCACGTGGGACAGCCCTGTGGGAAAGCCTCGTGGGAAAGCCTCGTGGGAAAGACTCGAGGGAAAACCATAGATCCTTTGATCCACGCGGCGGACTGCATGACACTGCTGCTACCGCTCTGGAGGAAAGCACAATGCATGCCCACATTCGAGACGACGACTGACTCCCCTGGGGAGACTCCAGAAGTACCCCAAGATCCATGTCAGCACTTGAGAGGAATCCTCAGGTTCCGGCCCCGACTCCACACAAGGTCTTAGGCCCCGGCATCGAAGGGAGAGGAATCCCGAAACGCCCCCGAGGAACTCGCATGGGGACTGGCCTTTCCTGAGGCCACCAGAGCGGGTCCCTGAGGTCCCCGTCGTAAGTCGAGAGCACCTGCCGCAACTCGAGAAAATCCAGGAGGTTTTGCCCTCCAGGCGAGATGAGGCCCATTTCCGCTGAGGCTTCTCGAGGCCAATCACATCTAACCACTGGAACTTCCAAAGGGTCCTTCACACCATTGCTGCAACTCAAGAAGTTCCCCGACATACCCGTCTCCACACGAGAGGAATCACGTGGGGTCCCGCACACATCCAGGGGAGCCCCGTTTCCGCCTACTAGCTCGAGATGAGGGATCCTTTCCCTGTTTCATAGGGAAAGAATTCCCGGCGTTCCCGTCGCATCTCAAGAGGAGGCGCTCTCCACAGGAAAGGCGAGAGGAACTCCAGGGTCGTGACACCATTCCAAGAGTCCCCCAGATGTGTCAGTCCATTCCAGAGGAACCTGTTTTCCCTGCACTGCCTTGACGTTCAAGCCGAGGATCGACTCCCACCACGTGTGCACGTGGGACAGCCCTGTGGGAAAGCCTCGTGGGAAAACCTCATGGGAAAGACTCGAGGGAAAACCATAGATCCTTTGATCCACGCGGCGGACTGCGTGACACTGCTGCTACCGCTCTGGAGGAAAGCGCAAGTGCATGCCCGCATTCCAGACGAGGAGTGACTCCCCTGGGGAGACTCCAGAAGTACCCCAAGATCCATGTCAGCACTGGAGAGGAATCCTCAGGTTCCGGCCCCGACTCCACACAAGGCCTTAGGCCCCGGCATCGATGGGAGAGGAATCCCGAGAGGCCCCCGAGGAACTCGCATGGGGACTGGCCTTTCCTGAGGCCACCAGAGCGGGTCCCTGAGGTCCCCGTCGTAAGTCGAGAGCACCTGCCGCAACTCGAGAAAATCCAGGGGGTTTTGCCCTCCAGGCGAGATGAGGCCCATTTCCGCTGAGGCTTCTCGAGGCCAATCACATCTAACCACTGGAACTCCAAAGGGTCCTTCACACCCTTGCTGCAACTCAAGAAGTTCCCCGACATACCCGTCTGCACTCGAGAGGAAGCACGTGGTGTCCCGCACACATCCGGGGAGCCCCGTTTCCGCCTCCTAGCTCGAGATGAGGGATCCTTTCCCTGTTTCGTAGGGAAAGAATTCCCGGCGTTCCCTTCGCATCTTAAGAGGAGGCGCTCTCCACAGGAAAGGAGAGAGGAACTCCAGGGTCGTGCCACCATTCCAAGAGTCCCCCAGATGTGTCAGTCCAAACCAGAGGAACCTGTTTTCCCTGCACTGCCTTGACGTTCAAGCCGAGGATCGACTCCCACCACGTGTGCACGTGGGACAGCCCTGTGGGAAAGCCTCGTGGGAAAGCCTCGTGGGAAAGACTCGAGGGAAAACCATAGATCCTTTGATCCACGCGGCGGACTGCGTGACACTGCTGCTACCGCTCTGGAGGAAAGCGCAAGTGCATGCCCGCATTCGAGACGAGGACTGACTCCCCTGGGGAGACTCCAGAAGTACCCCAAGATCCATGTCAGCACTGGAGAGGAATCCTCAGGTTCCGGCCCCGACTCCACACACGGTCTTAGGCCCCGGCATCGACGGGAGAGGAATCCCGAGAGGCCCCCGAGGAACTCCAATGGGGACTGGCCTTTCCTGAGGCCACCAGAGCGGGTCCCTGAGGTCCCCGTCGTAAGTCGAGAGCACCTCCCGCAACTCGAGAAAATCCAGGAGGTTTTGCCCTCCAGGCGAGATGAGGCCCATTTCCGCTGAGGCTTCTCGAGGCCAATCACATCTAACCACTGGAACTTCCAAAGGGTCCTTCACACCCTTGCTGCAACTCAAGAAGTTCCCCGACATACCCGTCTCCACTCGAGAGGAACCACGTGGTGTCCCGCACACATCCAGGGGAGCCCCGTTTCTGCCTCCTAGCGCGAGATGAGGGATCCTTTCCCTGTTTCGTAGGGAAAGAATTCCCGGCGTTCCCGTCGCATCTCAAGAGGAGGCGCTCTCCACAGGAAAGGCGAGAGGAACTCCAGGGTCGTGCCACCATTCCAAGAGTCCCCCAGATGTGTCAGTCCATTCCAGAGGAACCTGTTTTCCCTGCACTGCCTTGACGTTCAAGCCGAGGATCGACTCCCACCACGTGTGCACGTGGGACAGCCCTGTGGGAAAGCCTCGTGGGAAAGCCTCGTGGGAAAGACTCGAGGGAAAACCATAGATCCTTTGATCCACGCGGAGGACTGCCTGACACGGCTGCTACCGCTCTGGAGGAAAGCGCAAGTGCATGCCCGCATTCGAGACGAGGACTGACTCCCCTGGGGAGACTCCAGAAGTACCCCAAGATCCATGTCAGCACTGGAGAGGAATCCTCAGTTTCCGGCCCCGACTCCACACAAGGTCTTAGGCCCCGGCATCGACGGGAGAGGAATCCCGAGAGGACCCCGAGGAACTCGCATGGGGACTGGCCTTTCCTGAGGCCACCAGAGCGGGTCCCTGAGGTCCCCGTCTTAAGTCGAAAGCACCTGCCGCAACTCGAGAAAATCCAGGAGGTTTTGCCCTCCAGGCGAGATGAGGCCCATTTCCGCTGAGGCTTCTCGAGGCTAATCACGTCTAACCACTGGAACTTCCAAAGGGTCATTCACACCCTTGCTGCAACTCAAGAAGTTCCCCGACATACCCGTCTCCAATCGAGAGGAAGCACGTGGGTCCCGCACACATCCAGGGGAGCCCCGTTTCCGCCTCCTAGCTCGAGATGAGGGATCCTTTCCCTGTTTCATAGGGAAAGAATTCCCGGCGTTCCCGTCGCATCTCAAGAGGAGGCGCTCTCCACAGGAATGGCGAGAGGAACTCCATAGTCGTGCCACCATTCCAAGAGTCCCCCAGATGTGTCAGTCCATTCCAGAGGAACCTGTTTTCCCTGCACTGCCTTGACGTTGAAGCCGAGGATCGACTCCCACCACGTGTGCACGTGGGACAGCCCTGTGGGAAAGCCTCGTGGAAAGCCTCGTGTGAAAGAATCGAGGGAAAATCATAGATCCTTTGATCCACGCGGCAGACTGCGTGACACTGCTGCTACCGCTCTGGAGGAAAGCGCAAGTGCATGCCCGCATTCGAGACGAGGACTGACTCCCCTGGGGAGACTCCAGAAGTACCCCAAGATCCATGTCAGCACTGGAGAGGAATCCTCAGGTTCCGGCCCCGACTCCACACAAGGTTTTAGGCCCCGGCATCGACGGGAGAGGAATCCCGAGATGCCCCCGAGGAACTCGCATGGGGACTGGCCTTTCCTGAGGCCACCAGAGCGGTTCCCTGAGGTCCCCGTCGTAAGTCGAGAGCACCTGCCGCAACTCGAGAAAATCCAGGAGGTTTTGCCCTCCAGGCGAGATGAGGCCCATTTCCGCTGAGGCTTCTCGAGGCCAATCACATCTAACCACTGGAACTTCCAAAGGGTCCTTCACACCATTGCTGCAACTCAAGAAGTTCCCCGACATACCCGTCTCCACTCGAGAGGAAGCACGTGGGGCCCCGCACACATCCAGGGGAGCCCCGTTTCCGCCCCCTAGCTCGAGGTGAGGGATCCTTTCCCTGTTTCGTAGGGAAAGAATTCCCGGCGTTCCCGTCGCATCTCAAGAGGAGGCGCTCTCCACAGGAAAGGCCAGAGGAACTCCAGGGTCGTGACACCATTCCAAGAGTCCCCCAGATGTGTCAGTCCATTCCAGAGGAACCTGTTTTCCCTGCACTGCCTTGAGGTTCAAGCCGAGGATCGACTCCCACCACGTGTGCACGTGGGACAGCCCTGTGGGAAAGCCCTGTGGGAAAGCCTCGTGGGAAAGACTCCAGGGAAAACCGTAGATCCTTTGATCCACGCGGCGGACAGCGTGACACTGCTGCTACAGCTCTGGAGGAAAGCGCAAGTGCATGCCCGCATTCGAGACGAGGACTGACTCCCCTGGGGAGACTCCAGAAGTACACCAAGATCCATGTCAGCACTGGAGAGGAATCCTCAGGTTCCGGCCCCGACTCCACACAAGGTCTTAGGCCCCGGCATCGACGGGAGAGGAATCCTGAGAGGCCCCCGAGGAACTCGCATGGGGACTGGCCTTTCCTGAGGCCACCAGAGCGGGTCCCTGAGGTCCCCGTCGTAAGCCGAGAGCACCTGCCGCAACTCGAGAAAATCCAGGAGGTTTTGCCCTCCAGGCGAGATGAGGCCCATTTCCGCTGAGGCTTCTCGAGGCTAATCACGTCTAACCACTGGAACTTCCAAAGGGTCCTTCACACCCTTGCTGCAACTCAAGAAGTTCCCCGACATACCCGTCTCCACTCGAGAGGAAGCACGTGGGTCCCGCACACATCCAGGGGAGCCCCGTTTCCGCCTCCTAGCTCGAGATGAGAGATCCTTTCCCTGTTTCGTAGGGAAAGAATTCCGGCGTTCCCGTCGCATCTCAAGAGGAGGCGTTCTCCACAGGAAAGGCGAGAGGAACTCCAGGGTCGTGACACCATTCCAAGAGTCCCCCAGATGTGTCAGTCCAATCCAGAGGAACCTGTTTTCCCTGCACTGCCTTGACGTTCAAGCCGAGGATCGACTCCCACCACGTGTGCACGTGGGACAGCCCTGTGGGAAAGCCTCGTGGGAAAGCCTCGTGGGAAAGACTCGAGGGAAAACCATAGATCCTTTGATCCACGCGGCGGACTGCATGACACTGCTGCTACCGCTCTGGAGGAAAGCACAATGCATGCCCACATTCGAGACGACGACTGACTCCCCTGGGGAGACTCCAGAAGTACCCCAAGATCCATGTCAGCACTTGAGAGGAATCCTCAGGTTCCGGCCCCGACTCCACACAAGGTCTTAGGCCCCGGCATCGAAGGGAGAGGAATCCCGAAACGCCCCCGAGGAACTCGCATGGGGACTGGCCTTTCCTGAGGCCACCAGAGCGGTTCCCTGAGGTCCCCGTCGTAAGTCGAGAGCACCTGCCGCAACTCGAGAAAATCCAGGAGGTTTTGCCCTCCAGGCGAGATGAGGCCCATTTCCGCTGAGGCTTCTCGAGGCCAATCACATCTAACCACTGGAACTTCCAAAGGGTCCTTCACACCATTGCTGCAACTCAAGAAGTTCCCCGACATACCCGTCTCCACACGAGAGGAAGCACGTGGGGTCCCGCACACATCCAGGGGAGCCCCGTTTCCGCCTACTAGCTCGAGATGAGGGATCCTTTCCCTGTTTCATAGGGAAAGAATTCCCGGCGTTCCCGTCGCATCTCAAGAGGAGGCGCTCTCCACAGGAAAGGCGAGAGGAACTCCAGGGTCGTGACACCATTCCAAGAGTCCCCCAGATGTGTCAGTCCATTCCAGAGGAACCTGTTTTCCCTGCACTGCCTTGACGTTCAAGCCGAGGATCGACTCCCACCACGTGTGCACGTGGGACAGCCCTGTGGGAAAGCCTCGTGGGAAAACCTCATGGGAAAGACTCGAGGGAAAACCATAGATCCTTTGATCCACGCGGCGGACTGCGTGACACTGCTGCTACCGCTCTGGAGGAAAGCGCAAGTGCATGCCCGCATTCCAGACGAGGAGTGACTCCCCTGGGGAGACTCCAGAAGTACCCCAAGATCCATGTCAGCACTGGAGAGGAATCCTCAGGTTCCGGCCCCGACTCCACACAAGGCCTTAGGCCCCGGCATCGATGGGAGAGGAATCCCGAGAGGCCCCCGAGGAACTCGCATGGGGACTGGCCTTTCCTGAGGCCACCAGAGCGGGTCCCTGAGGTCCCCGTCGTAAGTCGAGAGCACCTGCCGCAACTCGAGAAAATCCAGGGGGTTTTGCCCTCCAGGCGAGATGAGGCCCATTTCCGCTGAGGCTTCTCGAGGCCAATCACATCTAACCACTGGAACTCCAAAGGGTCCTTCACACCCTTGCTGCAACTCAAGAAGTTCCCCGACATACCCGTCTGCACTCGAGAGGAAGCACGTAGTGTCCCGCACACATCCGGGGAGCCCCGTTTCCGCCTCCTAGCTCGAGATGAGGGATCCTTTCCCTGTTTCGTAGGGAAAGAATTCCCGGCGTTCCCTTCGCATCTTAAGAGGAGGCGCTCTCCACAGGAAAGGAGAGAGGAACTCCAGGGTCGTGCCACCATTCCAAGAGTCCCCCAGATGTGTCAGTCCATTCCAGAGGAACCTGTTTTCCCTGCACTGCCTTGACGTTCAAGCCGAGGATCGACTCCCACCACGTGTGCACGTGGGACAGCCCTGTGGGAAAGCCTCGTGGGAAAGCCTCGTGGGAAAGACTCGAGGGAAAACCATAGATCCTTTGATCCACGCGGCGGACTGCGTGACACTGCTGCTACCGCTCTGGAGGAAAGCGCAAGTGCATGCCCGCATTCGAGACGAGGACTGACTCCCCTGGGGAGACTCCAGAAGTACCCCAAGATCCATGTCAGCACTGGAGAGGAATCCTCAGGTTCCGGCCCCGACTCCACACACGGTCTTAGGCCCCGGCATCGACGGGAGAGGAATCCCGAGAGGCCCCCGAGGAACTCCAATGGGGACTGGCCTTTCCTGAGGCCACCAGAGCGGGTCCCTGAGGTCCCCGTCGTAAGTCGAGAGCACCTGCCGCAACTCGAGAAAATCCAGGAGGTTTTGCCCTCCAGGCGAGATGAGGCCCATTTCCGCTGAGGCTTCTCGAGGCCAATCACATCTAACCACTGGAACTTCCAAACGGTCCTTCACACCCTTGCTGCAACTCAAGAAGTTCCCCGACATACCCGTCTCCACTCGAGAGGAACCACGTGGTGTCCCGCACACATCCAGGGGAGCCCCGTTTCTGCCTCCTAGCGCGAGATGAGGGATCCTTTCCCTGTTTCGTAGGGAAAGAATTCCCGGCGTTCCCGTCGCATCTCAAGAGGAGGCGCTCTCCACAGGAAAGGCGAGAGGAACTCCAGGGTCGTGCCACCATTCCAAGAGTCCCCCAGATGTGTCAGTCCATTCCAGAGGAACCTGTTTTCCCTGCACTGCCTTGACGTTCAAGCCGAGGATCGACTCCCACCACGTGTGCACGTGGGACAGCCCTGTGGGAAAGCCTCGTGGGAAAGCCTCGTGGGAAAGACTCGAGGGAAAACCATAGATCCTTTGATCCACGCGGAGGACTGCCTGACACGGCTGCTACCGCTCTGGAGGAAAGCGCAAGTGCATGCCCGCATTCGAGACGAGGACTGACTCCCCTGGGGAGACTCCAGAAGTACCCCAAGATCCATGTCAGCACTGGAGAGGAATCCTCAGTTTCCGGCCCCGACTCCACACAAGGTCTTAGGCCCCGGCATCGACGGGAGAGGAATCCCGAGAGGACCCCGAGGAACTCGCATGGGGACTGGCCTTTCCTGAGGCCACCAGAGCGGGTCCCTGAGGTCCCCGTCTTAAGTCGAAAGCACCTGCCGCAACTCGAGAAAATCCAGGAGGTTTTGCCCTCCAGGCGAGATGAGGCCCATTTCCGCTGAGGCTTCTCGAGGCTAATCACGTCTAACCACTGGAACTTCCAAAGGGTCATTCACACCCTTGCTGCAACTCAAGAAGTTCCCCGACATACCCGTCTCCAATCGAGAGGAAGCACGTGGGTCCCGCACACATCCAGGGGAGCCCCGTTTCCGCCTCCTAGCTCGAGATGAGGGATCCTTTCCCTGTTTCATAGGGAAAGAATTCCCGGCGTTCCCGTCGCATCTCAAGAGGAGGCGCTCTCCACAGGAATGGCGAGAGGAACTCCATAGTCGTGCCACCATTCCAAGAGTCCCCCAGATGTGTCAGTCCATTCCAGAGGAACCTGTTTTCCCTGCACTGCCTTGACGTTGAAGCCGAGGATCGACTCCCACCACGTGTGCACGTGGGACAGCCCTGTGGGAAAGCCTCGTGGAAAGCCTCGTGTGAAAGAATCGAGGGAAAATCATAGATCCTTTGATCCACGCGGCAGACTGCGTGACACTGCTGCTACCGCTCTGGAGGAAAGCGCAAGTGCATGCCCGCATTCGAGACGAGGACTGACTCCCCTGGGGAGACTCCAGAAGTACCCCAAGATCCATGTCAGCACTGGAGAGGAATCCTCAGGTTCCGGCCCCGACTCCACACAAGGTTTTAGGCCCCGGCATCGACGGGAGAGGAATCCCGAGATGCCCCCGAGGAACTCGCATGGGGACTGGCCTTTCCTGAGGCCACCAGAGCGGTTCCCTGAGGTCCCCGTCGTAAGTCGAGAGCACCTGCCGCAACTCGAGAAAATCCAGGAGGTTTTGCCCTCCAGGCGAGATGAGGCCCATTTCCGCTGAGGCTTCTCGAGGCCAATCACATCTAACCACTGGAACTTCCAAAGGGTCCTTCACACCATTGCTGCAACTCAAGAAGTTCCCCGACATACCCGTCTCCACTCGAGAGGAAGCACGTGGGGCCCCGCACACATCCAGGGGAGCCCCGTTTCCGCCCCCTAGCTCGAGGTGAGGGATCCTTTCCCTGTTTCGTAGGGAAAGAATTCCCGGCGTTCCCGTCGCATCTCAAGAGGAGGCGCTCTCCACAGGAAAGGCCAGAGGAACTCCAGGGTCGTGACACCATTCCAAGAGTCCCCCAGATGTGTCAGTCCATTCCAGAGGAACCTGTTTTCCCTGCACTGCCTTGAGGTTCAAGCCGAGGATCGACTCCCACCACGTGTGCACGTGGGACAGCCCTGTGGGAAAGCCCTGTGGGAAAGCCTCGTGGGAAAGACTCCAGGGAAAACCGTAGATCCTTTGATCCACGCGGCGGACAGCGTGACACTGCTGCTACAGCTCTGGAGGAAAGCGCAAGTGCATGCCCGCATTCGAGACGAGGACTGACTCCCCTGGGGAGACTCCAGAAGTACACCAAGATCCATGTCAGCACTGGAGAGGAATCCTCAGGTTCCGGCCCCGACTCCACACAAGGTCTTAGGCCCCGGCATCGACGGGAGAGGAATCCTGAGAGGCCCCCGAGGAACTCGCATGGGGACTGGCCTTTCCTGAGGCCACCAGAGCGGGTCCCTGAGGTCCCCGTCGTAAGTCGACAGCACCTGCCGCAACTCGAGAAAATCCAGGAGGTTTTGCCCTCCAGGCGAGTTGAGGCCCATTTCCGCTGAGGCTTCTCGAGGCTAATCACGTCTAACCACTGGAACTTCCAAAGGGTCCTTCACACCCTTGCTGCAACTCAAGAAGTTCCCCGACATACCGGTCTGCACTCGAGAGGAAGCACGTGGGTCCCGCACACATCCAGGGGAGCCCCGTTTCCGCCTCCTAGCTCGAGATGAGGGATCCTTTCCCTGTTTCGTAGGGAAAAAATTCCCGGCGTTCCCGTCGCATCTCAAGAGGAGGCGCTCTCCACAGGAAAGGCGAGAGGAACTCCAGGGTCGTGACACCATTCCAAGAGTCCCCCAGATGTGTCAGTCCATTCCAGAGGAACCTGTTTTCCCTGCACTGCCTTGACGTTCAAGCCGAGGATCGACTCCCACCACGTGTGCACGTGGGACAGCCCTGTGGGAAAGCCTCGTGGGAAAGCCTCGTGGGAAAGACTCGACGGAAAACATAGATCCTTTGATCCACGCGGCGGACTGCGTGACACTGCTGCTACCGCTCTGGAGGAAAGCGCAAGTGCATGCCCGCATTCGAGACGAGGCCTGACTCCCCTGGGGAGACTCCAGAAGTACCCCAAGATCCATGTCAGCACTGGAGAGGAATCCTCAGGTTCCGGCCCCGACTCCACACAAGGTCTTAGGCCCCGGCATCGACGGGAGAGGAATCCCGAGAGGCCCCCGAGGAACTCGCATGGGGACTGGCCTTTCCTGAAGCCACCAGAGCGGGTCCCTGAGGTCCCCGTCGTAAGTCGAGAGCACCTGCCGCAACTCGAGAAAATCCAGGAGGTTTTGCCCTCCAGGCGAGATGAGGCCCATTTCCGCTGAGGCTTCTCGAGGCCAATCACATCTAACCACTGGAACTTCCAAAGGGTCCTTCACACCCTTGCTGCAACTCAAGAAGTTCCCCGACATACCCGTCTCCACTCGAGAGGAAGCACGTGGGGTCCCGCACACATCCAGGGGAGCCCCGTATCCGCCTCCTAGCTCGAGATGAGGGATCCTTTCCCTGTTTCGTAGGGAAAGAATTCCCGGCGTTCCCGTCGCATCTTAAGAGGAGGCGCTCTCCACAGGAAAGGAGAGAGGAACTCCAGGGTCGTGCCACCATTCCAAGAGTCCCCCAGATGTGTCAGTCCATGCCAGAGGAACCTGTTTTCCCTGCACTGCCTTGACGTTCAAGCCGAGGATCGACTCCCACCACGTGTGCACGTGGGACAGCCCTGTGGGAAAGCCTCGTGGGAAAGCCTCGTGGGAAAGACTCGAGGGAAAACCATAGATCCTTTGATCCACGCGGCGGAGTGCGTGACACTGCTGCTACCGCTCTGGAGGAAAGCGCAAGTGCATGCCCGCATTCGAGACGAGGACTGACTCCCCTGGGGAGACTCCAGAAGTACCCCAAGATCCATGTCAGCACTGGAGAGGAATCCTCAGGTTCCGGCCTCGACTCCACACAAGGTCTTAGGCCCCGGCATCGACGGGAGAGGAATCCCGAGAGGCCCCGGAGGAACTCGCATGGGGACTGGCCTTTCCTGAGGCCACAAGAGCGGGTCCCTGAGGTCCCCGTCGTAAGTCGAGAGCACCTGCCGCAACTCGAGAAAATCCAGGAGGTTTTGCCCTCCAGGCGAGATGAGGCCCATTTCCGCTGAGGCTTCTCGAGGCTAATCACGTCTAACCACTGGAACTTCCAAAGGGTCCTTCACACCCTTGCTGCAACTCAAGAAGTTCCCCGACATACCCGTCTCCACACGAGAGGAAGCATGTGGGTCCCGGACACATCCAGGGGAGCCCCGTTTCCGCCTACTAGCTCGAGATGAGGGATCCTTTCCCTGTTTCGTAGGGAAAGAATTCCGGCGTTCCCGTCGCATCTCAAGAGGAGGCGCTCTCCACAGGAAAGGCGAGAGGAACTCCAGGGTCGTGACACCATTCCAAGAGTCCCCCAGATGTGTCAGTCCATTCCGGAGGAACCTGTTTTCCCTGCACTGCCTTGACGTTCAAGCCGAGGATCGACTCCCACAACGTGTGCACGTGGGACAGCCCTGTGGGAAAGCCTCTTGGGAAAGCCTCGTGGGAAAGACTGGAGGGAAAAACATAGATCCTTTGATCCACGTGGTGGACTGCGTGACACTGCTGCTACCGCTCTGCAGGAAAGCGCAAGTGTATGCCCGCATTCGAGACGAGCACTGACTCCCCTGGGGAGACTCCAGAAGTACCCCAAGATCCATGTCAGCACTGGAGAGGAATCCTGAGGTTCCCGCCCCGACTCCACACAAGGTCTTAGGCCCCGGCATCGACGGGAGAGGAATCCCGAGAGGCCCCCGAGGAACTCGCATGGGGACTGGCCTTTCCTGAGGCCACCAGAGCGGGTCCCTGAGGTCCCCGTCGTAAGTCGAGAGCACCTGCCGCCACTCGAGAAAATCCAGGAGGTTTTGCCCTCCAGGCGAGATGAGGCCCATTTCCGCTGAGGCTTCTCGAGGCTAATCATATCTAACCACTGTAACTTCCAAAGGGTCCTTCACACCCTTGCTGCAACTCAAGAAGTTGCCCGACATACCCGTCTCCACTCGAGAGGAAGCACGAGGGTCCCGCACACATCCAGGGGAGCCCCGTTTCCGCCTCCTAGCTCGAGATGAGGGATCCTTTCCCTGTTTCGTAGGGAAAGAATTCCCGGCGTTCCCGTCGCATCTCAAGAGGAGGCGCTCTCCACAGGAAAGGCGAGAGGAACTCCAGGGTCGTGCCACCATTCCAAGAGTCCCCCAGATGTGTCAGTCCATTCCAGAGGAACCTGTTTTCCCTGCACTGCCTTGACGTTCAAGCCGAGGATCGACTCCCACCACGTGTGCACGTGGGACAGCCCTGTGGGAAAGCCTCCTTGGACAGCCTCCTGGGAAAGACTCGAGGGAAAACCATAGATCCTTTGATCCACGCGGCGGACTGCGTGACACTGCTGCTACCGCTCTGGAGGAAAGCGCAAGTGCAGGCCCGCATTCGAGACGAGGACTGACTTCCTTGGGGAGACTCCAGAAGTACCCCAAGATCCATGTCAGCACTGGAGAGGAATCCTCAGGTTCCGGCCCCGACTCCCCACAAGGGCTTAGGCCACGGCATCGATGGGAGAGGAATCCCAAGAGGCCCCCGAGGAACTCGCATGGGGACTGGCCTTTCCTGAGGCCACCAGAGCGGGTCCCTGAGGTCCCCGTCGTAAGTCGAGAGCACCTGCCTCAACTCGAGAAAATCCAGGAGGTTTTGCCCTCCAGGCGGGATGAGGCCCATTTCCGCTGAGGCTTCTCGAGGCTAATCACATCTAACCACTGGAACTTCCAAAGGGTCCTTCACACCCTTGCTGCAACTCAAGAAGTTCCCCGACATACCCGTCTCCACTCGAGAGGAAGCACGAGGGTCCCGCACACATCCAGCGGAGCCCCGATTCCGCCTCCTAGCTCGAGATGAGGGATCCTTTCCCTGTTTCGTAGGGAAAGAGTTCCCGGCGTTCCCGTCGCATCTCAAGAGGAGGCGCTCTCCACAGGAAAGGCGAGAGGAACTCCAGGGTCGTGCCACCATTCCAAGAGTCCCCCAGATGTGTCAGTCCATTCCAGAGGAACCTGTTTTCCCTGCACTGCCTTGACGTTCCAACCGAGGATCGACTCCCACCACGTGTGCACGTGGGACAGCCCTGTGGGAAAGCCTCGTGGGAAAGCCTCGTGGGAAAGACCCGAGGGAAAACCATAGATCCTTTGATCCACGCGGAGGACTGCGTGACACTGCTGCTACCGCTCCGGAGGAAAGCGCAAGTGCATGCCCGCATTCGAGACGAGGACTGACTCCCCTGGGGAGACTCCAGAAGTACCCCCAAGATCCATGTCAGCACTGGAGAGGAATCCTCAGGTTCCGGCCCCGACTCCACACAAGGGCTTAGGCCCCGGCATCGACGGGAGAGGAATCCCGAGAGGCCCCCGAGGAACTCGCATGGGGACTGGCCTTTCCTGAGGCCACCAGAGCGGGTCCCTGAGGTCCCCGTCGTAAGTCGAGAGCACCTGCCGCAACTCGAGAAAATCCAGGAGGTTTTGCCCTCCAGGCGAGATGAGGCCCATTTCCGCTGAGGCTTCTCTAGGCTAATCACATCTAACCGCTGGAACTTCCAAAGGGTCCTTCACACGCTTGCTGCAACTCAAGAAGTTCCCTGACATACCCGTCTCCACTCGAGAGGAAGCACGAGGGTCCCGCACACATCCAGGGGAGCCCCGTTTCCGCCTCCTAGCTCGAGATGAGGGATCCTTTCCCTGTTTCGTAGGGAAAGAATTCCCGGCGATCCCGTCGCATCTCAAGAGGAAGCGCTCTCCACAGGAAAGGCGAGAGGAACTCCAGGGTCGTGCCACCATTCCAAGAGTCCCCCAGATGTGTCAGTCCATTCCAGAGGAACCTGTTTTCCCTGCACTGCCTTGACGTTCAAGCCGAGGATCGACTCCCACCACGTGTGCACGTGGGACAGCCCTGTGGGAAAGCCTCGTGGGAAAGACTCGTGGGAAAGACTCGAGGGAAAACCATAGATCCTTTGATCCACGCGGAGGACTGCCTGACACGGCTGCTACCGCTCTGGAGGAAAGCGCAAGTGCATGCCCGCATTCGAGACGAGGACTGACTCCCCTGGGGAGACTCCAGAAGTACCCCAAGATCCATGTCAGCACTGGAGAGGAATCCTCAGTTTCCGGCCCCGACTCCACACAAGGTCTTAGGCCCCGGCATCGACGGGAGAGGAATCCCGAGAGGACCCCGAGGAACTCGCATGGGGACTGGCCTTTCCTGAGGCCACCAGAGCGGGTCCCTGAGGTCCCCGTCTTAAGTCGAAAGCACCTGCCGCAACTCGAGAAAATCCAGGAGGTTTTGCCCTCCAGGCGAGATGAGGCCCATTTCCGCTGAGGCTTCTCGAGGCTAATCACGTCTAACCACTGGAACTTCCAAAGGGTCATTCACACCCTTGCTGCAACTCAAGAAGTTCCCCGACATACCCGTCTCCAATCGAGAGGAAGCACGTGGGTCCCGCACACATCCAGGGGAGCCCCGTTTCCGCCTCCTAGCTCGAGATGAGGGATCCTTTCCCTGTTTCATAGGGAAAGAATTCCCGGCGTTCCCGTCGCATCTCAAGAGGAGGCGCTCTCCACAGGAATGGCGAGAGGAACTCCATAGTCGTGCCACCATTCCAAGAGTCCCCCAGATGTGTCAGTCCATTCCAGAGGAACCTGTTTTCCCTGCACTGCCTTGACGTTGAAGCCGAGGATCGACTCCCACCACGTGTGCACGTGGGACAGCCCTGTGGGAAAGCCTCGTGGAAAGCCTCGTGTGAAAGAATCGAGGGAAAATCATAGATCCTTTGATCCACGCGGCAGACTGCGTGACACTGCTGCTACCGCTCTGGAGGAAAGCGCAAGTGCATGCCCGCATTCGAGACGAGGACTGACTCCCCTGGGGAGACTCCAGAAGTACCCCAAGATCCATGTCAGCACTGGAGAGGAATCCTCAGGTTCCGGCCCCGACTCCACACAAGGTTTTAGGCCCCGGCATCGACGGGAGAGGAATCCCGAGATGCCCCCGAGGAACTCGCATGGGGACTGGCCTTTCCTGAGGCCACCAGAGCGGTTCCCTGAGGTCCCCGTCGTAAGTCGAGAGCACCTGCCGCAACTCGAGAAAATCCAGGAGGTTTTGCCCTCCAGGCGAGATGAGGCCCATTTCCGCTGAGGCTTCTCGAGGCCAATCACATCTAACCACTGGAACTTCCAAAGGGTCCTTCACACCATTGCTGCAACTCAAGAAGTTCCCCGACATACCCGTCTCCACTCGAGAGGAAGCACGTGGGGCCCCGCACACATCCAGGGGAGCCCCGTTTCCGCCCCCTAGCTCGAGGTGAGGGATCCTTTCCCTGTTTCGTAGGGAAAGAATTCCCGGCGTTCCCGTCGCATCTCAAGAGGAGGCGCTCTCCACAGGAAAGGCCAGAGGAACTCCAGGGTCGTGACACCATTCCAAGAGTCCCCCAGATGTGTCAGTCCATTCCAGAGGAACCTGTTTTCCCTGCACTGCCTTGAGGTTCAAGCCGAGGATCGACTCCCACCACGTGTGCACGTGGGACAGCCCTGTGGGAAAGCCCTGTGGGAAAGCCTCGTGGGAAAGACTCCAGGGAAAACCGTAGATCCTTTGATCCACGCGGCGGACAGCGTGACACTGCTGCTACAGCTCTGGAGGAAAGCGCAAGTGCATGCCCGCATTCGAGACGAGGACTGACTCCCCTGGGGAGACTCCAGAAGTACACCAAGATCCATGTCAGCACTGGAGAGGAATCCTCAGGTTCCGGCCCCGACTCCACACAAGGTCTTAGGCCCCGGCATCGACGGGAGAGGAATCCTGAGAGGCCCCCGAGGAACTCGCATGGGGACTGGCCTTTCCTGAGGCCACCAGAGCGGGTCCCTGAGGTCCCCGTCGTAAGTCGACAGCACCTGCCGCAACTCGAGAAAATCCAGGAGGTTTTGCCCTCCAGGCGAGTTGAGGCCCATTTCCGCTGAGGCTTCTCGAGGCTAATCACGTCTAACCACTGGAACTTCCAAAGGGTCCTTCACACCCTTGCTGCAACTCAAGAAGTTCCCCGACATACCGGTCTGCACTCGAGAGGAAGCACGTGGGTCCCGCACACATCCAGGGGAGCCCCGTTTCCGCCTCCTAGCTCGAGATGAGGGATCCTTTCCCTGTTTCGTAGGGAAAAAATTCCCGGCGTTCCCGTCGCATCTCAAGAGGAGGCGCTCTCCACAGGAAAGGCGAGAGGAACTCCAGGGTCGTGACACCATTCCAAGAGTCCCCCAGATGTGTCAGTCCATTCCAGAGGAACCTGTTTTCCCTGCACTGCCTTGACGTTCAAGCCGAGGATCGACTCCCACCACGTGTGCACGTGGGACAGCCCTGTGGGAAAGCCTCGTGGGAAAGCCTCGTGGGAAAGACTCGACGGAAAACATAGATCCTTTGATCCACGCGGCGGACTGCGTGACACTGCTGCTACCGCTCTGGAGGAAAGCGCAAGTGCATGCCCGCATTCGAGACGAGGCCTGACTCCCCTGGGGAGACTCCAGAAGTACCCCAAGATCCATGTCAGCACTGGAGAGGAATCCTCAGGTTCCGGCCCCGACTCCACACAAGGTCTTAGGCCCCGGCATCGACGGGAGAGGAATCCCGAGAGGCCCCCGAGGAACTCGCATGGGGACTGGCCTTTCCTGAAGCCACCAGAGCGGGTCCCTGAGGTCCCCGTCGTAAGTCGAGAGCACCTGCCGCAACTCGAGAAAATCCAGGAGGTTTTGCCCTCCAGGCGAGATGAGGCCCATTTCCGCTGAGGCTTCTCGAGGCCAATCACATCTAACCACTGGAACTTCCAAAGGGTCCTTCACACCCTTGCTGCAACTCAAGAAGTTCCCCGACATACCCGTCTCCACTCGAGAGGAAGCACGTGGGGTCCCGCACACATCCAGGGGAGCCCCGTATCCGCCTCCTAGCTCGAGATGAGGGATCCTTTCCCTGTTTCGTAGGGAAAGAATTCCCGGCGTTCCCGTCGCATCTTAAGAGGAGGCGCTCTCCACAGGAAAGGAGAGAGGAACTCCAGGGTCGTGCCACCATTCCAAGAGTCCCCCAGATGTGTCAGTCCATGCCAGAGGAACCTGTTTTCCCTGCACTGCCTTGACGTTCAAGCCGAGGATCGACTCCCACCACGTGTGCACGTGGGACAGCCCTGTGGGAAAGCCTCGTGGGAAAGCCTCGTGGGAAAGACTCGAGGGAAAACCATAGATCCTTTGATCCACGCGGCGGAGTGCGTGACACTGCTGCTACCGCTCTGGAGGAAAGCGCAAGTGCATGCCCGCATTCGAGACGAGGACTGACTCCCCTGGGGAGACTCCAGAAGTACCCCAAGATCCATGTCAGCACTGGAGAGGAATCCTCAGGTTCCGGCCTCGACTCCACACAAGGTCTTAGGCCCCGGCATCGACGGGAGAGGAATCCCGAGAGGCCCCGGAGGAACTCGCATGGGGACTGGCCTTTCCTGAGGCCACAAGAGCGGGTCCCTGAGGTCCCCGTCGTAAGTCGAGAGCACCTGCCGCAACTCGAGAAAATCCAGGAGGTTTTGCCCTCCAGGCGAGATGAGGCCCATTTCCGCTGAGGCTTCTCGAGGCTAATCACGTCTAACCACTGGAACTTCCAAAGGGTCCTTCACACCCTTGCTGCAACTCAAGAAGTTCCCCGACATACCCGTCTCCACACGAGAGGAAGCATGTGGGTCCCGGACACATCCAGGGGAGCCCCGTTTCCGCCTACTAGCTCGAGATGAGGGATCCTTTCCCTGTTTCGTAGGGAAAGAATTCCGGCGTTCCCGTCGCATCTCAAGAGGAGGCGCTCTCCACAGGAAAGGCGAGAGGAACTCCAGGGTCGTGACACCATTCCAAGAGTCCCCCAGATGTGTCAGTCCATTCCAGAGGAACCTGTTTTCCCTGCACTGCCTTGACGTTCAAGCCGAGGATCGACTCCCACAACGTGTGCACGTGGGACAGCCCTGTGGGAAAGCCTCTTGGGAAAGCCTCGTGGGAAAGACTGGAGGGAAAAACATAGATCCTTTGATCCACGTGGTGGACTGCGTGACACTGCTGCTACCGCTCTGCAGGAAAGCGCAAGTGTATGCCCGCATTCGAGACGAGCACTGACTCCCCTGGGGAGACTCCAGAAGTACCCCAAGATCCATGTCAGCACTGGAGAGGAATCCTGAGGTTCCCGCCCCGACTCCACACAAGGTCTTAGGCCCCGGCATCGACGGGAGAGGAATCCCGAGAGGCCCCCGAGGAACTCGCATGGGGACTGGCCTTTCCTGAGGCCACCAGAGCGGGTCCCTGAGGTCCCCGTCGTAAGTCGAGAGCACCTGCCGCCACTCGAGAAAATCCAGGAGGTTTTGCCCTCCAGGCGAGATGAGGCCCATTTCCGCTGAGGCTTCTCGAGGCTAATCATATCTAACCACTGTAACTTCCAAAGGGTCCTTCACACCCTTGCTGCAACTCAAGAAGTTGCCCGACATACCCGTCTCCACTCGAGAGGAAGCACGAGGGTCCCGCACACATCCAGGGGAGCCCCGTTTCCGCCTCCTAGCTCGAGATGAGGGATCCTTTCCCTGTTTCGTAGGGAAAGAATTCCCGGCGTTCCCGTCGCATCTCAAGAGGAGGCGCTCTCCACAGGAAAGGCGAGAGGAACTCCAGGGTCGTGCCACCATTCCAAGAGTCCCCCAGATGTGTCAGTCCATTCCAGAGGAACCTGTTTTCCCTGCACTGCCTTGACGTTCAAGCCGAGGATCGACTCCCACCACGTGTGCACGTGGGACAGCCCTGTGGGAAAGCCTCCTTGGACAGCCTCCTGGGAAAGACTCGAGGGAAAACCATAGATCCTTTGATCCACGCGGCGGACTGCGTGACACTGCTGCTACCGCTCTGGAGGAAAGCGCAAGTGCAGGCCCGCATTCGAGACGAGGACTGACTTCCTTGGGGAGACTCCAGAAGTACCCCAAGATCCATGTCAGCACTGGAGAGGAATCCTCAGGTTCCGGCCCCGACTCCCCACAAGGGCTTAGGCCACGGCATCGATGGGAGAGGAATCCCAAGAGGCCCCCGAGGAACTCGCATGGGGACTGGCCTTTCCTGAGGCCACCAGAGCGGGTCCCTGAGGTCCCCGTCGTAAGTCGAGAGCACCTGCCTCAACTCGAGAAAATCCAGGAGGTTTTGCCCTCCAGGCGGGATGAGGCCCATTTCCGCTGAGGCTTCTCGAGGCTAATCACATCTAACCACTGGAACTTCCAAAGGGTCCTTCACACCCTTGCTGCAACTCAAGAAGTTCCCCGACATACCCGTCTCCACTCGAGAGGAAGCACGAGGGTCCCGCACACATCCAGCGGAGCCCCGATTCCGCCTCCTAGCTCGAGATGAGGGATCCTTTCCCTGTTTCGTAGGGAAAGAGTTCCCGGCGTTCCCGTCGCATCTCAAGAGGAGGCGCTCTCCACAGGAAAGGCGAGAGGAACTCCAGGGTCGTGCCACCATTCCAAGAGTCCCCCAGATGTGTCAGTCCATTCCAGAGGAACCTGTTTTCCCTGCACTGCCTTGACGTTCCAACCGAGGATCGACTCCCACCACGTGTGCACGTGGGACAGCCCTGTGGGAAAGCCTCGTGGGAAAGCCTCGTGGGAAAGACCCGAGGGAAAACCATAGATCCTTTGATCCACGCGGCGGACTGCGTGACACTGCTGCTACCGCTCCGGAGGAAAGCGCAAGTGCATGCCCGCATTCGAGACGAGGACTGACTCCCCTGGGGAGACTCCAGAAGTACCCCCAAGATCCATGTCAGCACTGGAGAGGAATCCTCAGGTTCCGGCCCCGACTCCACACAAGGGCTTAGGCCCCGGCATCGACGGGAGAGGAATCCCGAGAGGCCCCCGAGGAACTCGCATGGGGACTGGCCTTTCCTGAGGCCACCAGAGCGGGTCCCTGAGGTCCCCGTCGTAAGTCGAGAGCACCTGCCGCAACTCGAGAAAATCCAGGAGGTTTTGCCCTCCAGGCGAGATGAGGCCCATTTCCGCTGAGGCTTCTCTAGGCTAATCACATCTAACCGCTGGAACTTCCAAAGGGTCCTTCACACGCTTGCTGCAACTCAAGAAGTTCCCTGACATACCCGTCTCCACTCGAGAGGAAGCACGAGGGTCCCGCACACATCCAGGGGAGCCCCGTTTCCGCCTCCTAGCTCGAGATGAGGGATCCTTTCCCTGTTTCGTAGGGAAAGAATTCCCGGCGATCCCGTCGCATCTCAAGAGGAAGCGCTCTCCACAGGAAAGGCGAGAGGAACTCCAGGGTCGTGCCACCATTCCAAGAGTCCCCCAGATGTGTCAGTCCATTCCAGAGGAACCTGTTTTCCCTGCACTGCCTTGACGTTCAAGCCGAGGATCGACTCCCACCACGTGTGCACGTGGGACAGCCCTGTGGGAAAGCCTCGTGGGAAAGACTCGTGGGAAAGACTCGAGGGAAAACCATAGATCCTTTGATCCACGCGGCGGACTGCGTGACACTGCTGCTACCGCTCTAGAGGAAAGCGCAAGTGCATGCCCGCATTCGAGACGAGCACTGACTCCCCTCGGGAGACTCCAGAAGTACCCCAAGATCCATGTCAGCACTGGAGAGGAACCAACAGGTTCCGGCCCCGACTCCACACAAGGTCTTAGGCCCTGGCATCGACGGGAGAGGAATCCCGAGAGGCCCCAGAGGAACTCGCATAGGGACTGGCATTTCCTGAGGCCACCAGAGCGGGTCCCTGAGGTCCCCGTCGTAAGTCGAGAGCACCTGCCGCAACTCGAGAAAATCCAGGAGGTTTTGCCCTCCAGGCGAGATGAGGCCCATTTCCGCTGAGGCTTCTCTAGGCTAACCACATCTAACCACTGGAACTTCCAAAGGGTCCTTCACACCCTTGCTGCAACTCAAGAAGTTCCCCGACATACCCGTCTCCACTCGAGAGGAAGCACGAGGGTCCCGGACACATCCTGGGGAGCCCCGTTTCCGCCTCCTAGCTCGAGATGAGGGATCCTTTCCCTGTTTCGTAAGGAAAGAATTCCCGGCGTTCCCGTCGCATCTTAAGAGGAGGCGCTCTCCACAGGAAAGGAGAGAGGAACTCCAGGGTCGTGCCACCATTCCAAGAGTCCCCCAGATGTGTCAGTCCATGCCAGAGGAACCTGTTTTCCCTGCACTGCCTTGACGTTCAAGCCGAGGATCGACTCCCACCACGTGTGCACGTGGGACAGCCCTGTGGGAAAGCCTCGTGGGAAAGCCTCGTGGGAAAGACTCGAGGGAAAACCATAGATCCTTTGATCCACGCGGCGGAGTGCGTGACACTGCTGCTACCGCTCTGGAGGAAAGCACAAGTGCATGCCCGCATTCGAGACGAGGACTGACTCCCCTGGGGAGACTCCAGAAGTACCCCAAGATCCATGTCAGCACTGGAGAGGAATCCTCAGGTTCCGGCCTCGACTCCACACAAGGTCTTAGGCCCCGGCATCGACGGGAGAGGAATCCCGAGAGGCCCCGGAGGAACTCGCATGGGGACTGGCCTTTCCTGAGGCCACAAGAGCGGGTCCCTGAGGTCCCCGTCGTAAGTCGAGAGCACCTGCCGCAACTCGAGAAAATCCAGGAGGTTTTGCCCTCCAGGCGAGATGAGGCCCATTTCCGCTGAGGCTTCTCGAGGCTAATCACGTCTAACCACTGGAACTTCCAAAGGGTCCTTCACACCCTTGCTGCAACTCAAGAAGTTCCCCGACATACCCGTCTCCACTCGAGAGGAAGTATGTGGGTCCCGGACACATCCAGGGGAGCCCCGTTTCCGCCTACTAGCTCGAGATGAGGGATCCTTTCCCTGTTTCGTAGGGAAAGAATTCCGGCGTTCCCGTCGCATCTCAAGAGGAGTCGCTCTCCACAGGAAAGGCGAGAGGAACTCCAGGGTCGTGACACCATTCCAAGAGTCCCCCAGATGTGTCAGTCCATTCCAGAGAAACCTGTTTTCCCTGCACTGCCTTGACGTTCAAGCCGAGGATCGACTCCCACAACGTGTGCACGTGGGACAGCCCTGTGGGAAAGCCTCTTGGGAAAGCCTCGTGGGAAAGACTGGAGGGAAAAACATAGATCCTTTGATCCACGTGGTGGACTGCGTGACACTGCTGCTACCGCTCTGCAGGAAAGCGCAAGTGTATGCCCGCATTCGAGACGAGCACTGACTCCCCTGGGGAGACTCCAGAAGTACCCCAAGATCCATGTCAGCACTGGAGAGGAATCCTGAGGTTCCCGCCCCGACTCCACACAAGGTCTTAGGCCCCGGCATCGACGGGAGAGGAATCCCGAGAGGCCCCCGAGGAACTCGCATGGGGACTGGCCTTTCCTGAGGCCACCAGAGCGGGTCCCTGAGGTCCCCGTCGTAAGTCGAGAGCACCTGCCGCCACTCGAGAAAATCCAGGAGGTTTTGCCCTCCAGGCGAGATGAGGCCCATTTCCGCTGAGGCTTCTCGAGGCTAATCATATCTAACCACTGTAACTTCCAAAGGGTCCTTCACACCCTTGCTGCAACTCAAGAAGTTGCCCGACATACCCGTCTCCACTCGAGAGGAAGCACGAGGGTCCCGCACACATCCAGGGGAGCCCCGTTTCCGCCTCCTAGCTCGAGATGAGGGATCCTTTCCCTGTTTCGTAGGGAAAGAATTCCCGGCGTTCCCGTCGCATCTCAAGAGGAGGCGCTCTCCACAGGAAAGGCGAGAGGAACTCCAGGGTCGTGCCACCATTCCAAGAGTCCCCCAGATGTGTCAGTCCATGCCAGAGGAACCTGTTTTCCCTGCACTGCCTTGACGTTCAAGCCGAGGATCGACTCCCACCACGTGTGCACGTGGGACAGCCCTGTGGGAAAGCCTCCTTGGACAGCCTCCTGGGAAAGACTCGAGGGAAAACCATAGATCCTTTGATCCACGCGGCGGACTGCGTGACACTGCTGCTACCGCTCTGGAGGAAAGCGCAAGTGCAGGCCCGCATTCGAGACGAGGACTGACTTCCTTGGGGAGACTCCAGAAGTACCCCAAGATCCATGTCAGCACTGGAGAGGAATCCTCAGGTTCCGGCCCCGACTCCCCACAAGGGCTTAGGCCACGGCATCGACGGGAGAGGAATCCCAAGAGGCCCCCGAGGAACTCGCATGGGGACTGGCCTTTCCTGAGGCCACCAGAGCGGGTCCCTGAGGTCCCCGTCGTAAGTCGAGAGCACCTGCCTCAACTCGAGAAAATCCAGGAGGTTTTGCCCTCCAGGCGGGATGAGGCCCATTTCCGCTGAGGCTTCTCGAGGCTAATCACATCTAACCACTGGAACTTCCAAAGGGTCCTTCACACCCTTGCTGCAACTCAAGAAGTTCCCCGACATACCCGTCTCCACTCGAGAGGAAGCACGAGGGTCCCGCACACATCCAGCGGAGCCCCGATTCCGCCTCCTAGCTCGAGATGAGGGATCCTTTCCCTGTTTCGTAGGGAAAGAGTTCCCGGCGTTCCCGTCGCATCTCAAGAGGAGGCGCTCTCCACAGGAAAGGCGAGAGGAACTCCAGGGTCGTGCCACCATTCCAAGAATCCCCCAGATGTGTCAGTCCATTCCAGAGGAACCTGTTTTCCCTGCACTGCCTTGACGTTCCAACCGAGGATCGACTCCCACCACGTGTGCACGTGGGACAGCCCTGTGGGAAAGCCTCGTGGGAAAGCCTCGTGGGAAAGACCCGAGGGAAAACCATAGATCCTTTGATCCACGCGGCGGACTGCGTGACACTGCTGCTACCGCTCCGGAGGAAAGCGCAAGTGCATGCCCGCATTCGAGACGAGGACTGACTCCCCTGGGGAGACTCCAGAAGTACCCCCAAGATCCATGTCAGCACTGGAGAGGAATCCTCAGGTTCCGGCCCCGACTCCACACAAGGGCTTAGGCCCCGGCATCGACGGGAGAGGAATCCCGAGAGGCCCCCGAGGAACTCGCATGGGGACTGGCCTTTCCTGAGGCCACCAGAGCGGGTCCCTGAGGTCCCCGTCGTAAGTCGAGAGCACCTGCCGCAACTCGAGAAAATCCAGGAGGTTTTGCCCTCCAGGCGAGATGAGGCCCATTTCCGCTGAGGCTTCTCTAGGCTAATCACATCTAACCGCTGGAACTTCCAAAGGGTCCTTCACACGCTTGCTGCAACTCAAGAAGTTCCCTGACATACCCGTCTCCACTCGAGAGGAAGCACGAGGGTCCCGCACACATCCAGGGGAGCCCCGTTTCCGCCTCCTAGCTCGAGATGAGGGATCCTTTCCCTGTTTCGTAGGGAAAGAATTCCCGGCGATCCCGTCGCATCTCAAGAGGAAGCGCTCTCCACAGGAAAGGCGAGAGGAACTCCAGGGTCGTGCCACCATTCCAAGAGTCCCCCAGATGTGTCAGTCCATTCCAGAGGAACCTGTTTTCCCTGCACTGCCTTGACGTTCAAGCCGAGGATCGACTCCCACCACGTGTGCACGTGGGACAGCCCTGTGGGAAAGCCTCGTGGGAAAGACTCGTGGGAAAGACTCGAGGGAAAACCATAGATCCTTTGATCCACGCGGCGGACTGCGTGACACTGCTGCTACCGCTCTAGAGGAAAGCGCAAGTGCATGCCCGCATTCGAGACGAGCACTGACTCCCCTCGGGAGACTCCAGAAGTACCCCAAGATCCATGTCAGCACTGGAGAGGAACCAACAGGTTCCGGCCCCGACTCCACACAAGGTCTTAGGCCCTGGCATCGACGGGAGAGGAATCCCGAGAGGCCCCAGAGGAACTCGCATAGGGACTGGCATTTCCTGAGGCCACCAGAGCGGGTCCCTGAGGTCCCCGTCGTAAGTCGAGAGCACCTGCCGCAACTCGAGAAAATCCAGGAGGTTTTGCCCTCCAGGCGAGATGAGGCCCATTTCCGCTGAGGCTTCTCTAGGCTAACCACATCTAACCACTGGAACTTCCAAAGGGTCCTTCACACCCTTGCTGCAACTCAAGAAGTTCCCCGACATACCCGTCTCCACTCGAGAGGAAGCACGAGGGTCCCGGACACATCCTGGGGAGCCCCGTTTCCGCCTCCTAGCTCGAGATGAGGGATCCTTTCCCTGTTTCGTAAGGAAAGAATTCCCGGCGTTCCCGTCGCATCTCAAGAGGAGGCGCTCTCCACAGGAAAGGCGAGAGGAACTCCAGGGTCGGGCCACCATTCCAAGAGTCCCCCAGATGTGTCAGTCCATTCCAGAGGAACCTGATTTCCCTGCACTGCCTTGACTTTCAAGCCGAGGATCGACTCCCACCACGTGTGCACGTGGGACCGCCCTGTGGGAAAACCTCGTCGGAAAGCCTCGTGGGAAAGACTCGAGGGAAAACCATAGATCCTTTGATCCACGCGGCGGACTGCGTGACACTGCTGCTACCGCTCTGGAGGAAAGCGCAAGTGCATGCCCGCATTCGAGACGAGCACTGACTTCCCTGGGGAGACTCCAGAAGTACCCCAAGATACATGTCAGCACTGGAGAGGAATCCTCAGGTTCCGGCCCCGACTCCACACAAGGTCTTAGGCCCCGGCATCGACGGCAGAGGAATCCCGAGAGGCCCCCGAGGAACTCGCATGGGGACTGGCTTTTCCTGAGGCCACCAGAGCGGGTCCCTGAGGTCCCCGTCGTAAGTCGAGAGCACCTGCCGCAACTCGAGAAAATCCAGGAGGTTTTGCCCTCCAGGCGAGATGACGCCCATTTCCGCTGAGGCTTCTCAAGGCTAATCACATCTAAGCACTGGAACTTCCAAAGGGTCCTTCACACCCTTGCTGCAACTCAAGAAGTTCCCCGACATACCCTTCTACACTCCAGAGGAAGCACGAGGTCCCGCACACATCCAGGGGAGCCCCGTTTCCGCCTCCTAGCTCGAGATGAGGGATCCTTTCCCTGTTTCGTAGGGAAAGAATTCCCGGCGTTCCCGTCGCATCTCAAGAGGAGGCGCTCTCCACAGGAAAGGCGAGAGGAACTCCAGGGTCGTGCCACCATTCCAAGAGTCCCCCAGATGTGTCAGTCCATTCCAGAGGAACCTGTTTTCCCTGCACTGCCTTGACGTTCAAGCCGAGGATCGACTCCCACCACGTGTGCACGTGGGACAGCCCTGTGGGAAATCCTCGTGGGAAAGCCTCGTGGGAAAGACTCGAGGGAAAACCATAGATCCTTTGATCCACGCGGCGGACTGCGTGACACTGCTGCTACCGCTCTGGGGGAAAGCACAAGTGCATGCCCGCATTCGAGACGAGCACTGACTCCCCTGGGGAGACTCCAGAAGTACCCCAAGATCCATGTCAGCACTGGAGAGGAATCCTCAGGTTCCGGCCCCGATTCCACACAAGGTCTTAGGCCCTGGCATTGACGGCAGAGGAATCCCAAGAGGCCCCCGAGGAACTCGCATGGGGACTGGCCTTTCCTGAGGCCACCAGAGCGGGTCCCTGAGGTCCCCGACGTAAGTCGAGAGCACCTGCCGCAACTCGAGAAAATCCAGGAGGTTTTGCCCTCCAGGCGAGATGAGGCCCATTTCCTCTGAGGCTTCTCGAGGCTAATCACATCTAACCACTGGAACTTCCAAAGGGTCCTTCACACCCTTGCTGCAACTCAAGATGTTCCCCGACATACCCGTCTCCACTCGAGAGGAAGCACGAGGGTCCCGCACACATCCAGGGGAGCCCCGTTTCCGCCTCCTAGCTCGAGATGAGGGATCCTTTCCCTGTTTCGTAAGGAAAGAATTCCCGGCGTTCCCGTCGCATCTCAAGAGGCGCTCTCCACAGGAAAGTCGAGAGGAACTCCAGGGTCGTGCCACCATTCCAAGAGTCCCCCAGATGTGTCAGTCCATTCCAGAGGAACCTGTTTTCCCTGCACTGCCTTGACGTTCAATCCGAGGATCGACTCCCACCACGTGTGCACGTGGGACAGCCCTGTGGGAAATCCTCGTGGGAAAGCCTCGTGGGAAAGACTCGAGGGAAAACCATAGATCCTTTGATCCACGCGGCGGACTGCGTGACACTGCTGCTACCGCTCTGGGGGAAAGCGCAAGTGCATGCCCGCATTCGAGACGAGCACTGACTCCCCTGGGGAGACTCCAGAAGTTCCCCCAAGATCCATGTCAGCACTGGAGAGGAATCCTCAGGTTCCGGCCCCGACTCCACACAAGGTCTTAGGCCCCGGCATCGACGGCAGAGGAATCCCGAGAGGCCCCCGAGAAACTCGCATGAGGACTGGCCTTGCCTGAGGCCACCAGAGCGGGTCCCTGAGGTCCCCGTCGTAAGTCGAGAGCACCTGCCGCAACTCGAGAAAATCCAGGTGGTTTTGCCCTCCAGGCGAGATGAGGCCCATTTCCGCTGAGGCTTCTCGAGGCTAATCACATCTAACCACTGGAACTTCCAAAGGGTCCTTCAGACCCTTGCTGCAACTCAAGAAGTTCCCCGACATACCCGTCCCCACTCGAGAGGAAGCACGAGGGTCCCGCACACATCCAGGGGAGCCCCGTTTCCGCCTCCTAGCCCGAGATGAGGGATCCTTTCCCTGATTCGTAGGGAAAGAATTCCCGGCGTTCCCGTCGCATCTCAAGAGGCGCTCTCCACAGGAAAGGCGAGAGGAACTCCAGGGTCGTGCCACCCTTCAACGAGTCCCCCAGATGTGTCAGTCCATTCCAGAGGAACCTGTTTTCCCTGCACTGCCTTGACGTTCAAGCCGAGGATGGACTCCCAGCACGTGTGCACGTGGGACCGCCCTGTGGGAAAGCCTCCTCAGAAAGCCTCGTGGGAAAGACTCGAGGGAAAACCATAGATCCTTTGTTCCACGCGGCGGACTGCGTGAAACTGCTGCTACCGCTCTGGAGGAAAATGCAAGTGCATGCCCGCATTCGAGACGAGCACTGACTCCCCTGGGGAGACTCCAGAAGTACCCCAAGATCCATGTCAGCACTGGAGAGGAATCCTCAGGTTCCGGCCCCGACTCCACACAAGGTCTTAGGCCCGGGCATCTACGGGAGAGGAATCCCGAGAGGCCCCCGAGGAACTCGCATGGGGACTGGCCTTTCCTGAGGCCACCAGAGCGGGTCCCTGAAGTCCCCGTCATAAGTCTAGAGCACCTGCCTCAACTCGAGAAAATCCAGGAGGTTTTGCCCTCCAGGCGAGATGAGGCTCATTTCCGCTGAGGCTTCTCGAGCCTAATCACATCTAACCAGTGGAATTTCCAAAGGGTCCTTCACACCCTTGCTGCAACTCAAGAAGTTCCCCGCCATGCCCGTCTCCACTCGAGAGGAAGCACGAGGGTCCCGCACACATCCAGGGGAGACCCGTTTCCGAGTCCTAGCTCGAGATGAGGGATCCTTTCCCTGTTTCGTAGGGAAAGAATTCCCGGCGTTCCCGTCGCATCTCAAGAGGAGGCACTCTCCACAGGAAAGGCGAGAGGAACTCCAGGGTCGTGCCACCCTTCAACGAGTCCCCCAGATGTGTCAGTCCATTCCAGAGGAACCTGATTTCCCTGCACTGCCTTGACTTTCAAGCAGAGGATCGACTCCCACCACGTGTGCACGTGGGACCGCCCTGTGGGAAAACCTCGTCGGAAAGCCTCGTGGGAAAGACTCGAGGGAAAACCATAGATCCTTTGATCCACGCGGCGGACTGCGTGACACTGCTGCTACCGCTCTGGAGGAAAGCGCAAGTGCATGCCCGCATTCGAGACGAGCACTGAATTCCCTGGGGAGACTGCAGAAGTACCCCAAGATCCATGTCAGCACTGGAGAGGAATCTTCAGGTTCCGGCCCCGACTCCACACAAGGTCTTAGGCCCCGGCATCGACGGGAGAGGAATCTCGAGAGGCCCTCGAGGAACTCGCATGGGGACTGGCCTTTCCTGAGGCCACCAGAGCGGGTCCCTGAGGTCCTCTTCGTAAGTCGAGAGCACCTGCCGCAACTCAAGAAAATCCAGGAGGTTTTGCCCTCCAGGCCAGATGAGCCCCATTTCCGCTGAGGCTTCTCATGGCTAATCACATCTAACCACTGGAACTTCCAAAGGGTCCTTCACACCCTTGCTGCAACTCAAGAAGTTCCCCGACATACCCGTCGCCACTCGAGAGGAAGCACGAGGGTCCCGCACACATCCAGGGGAGCCCCGATTCCGCCTCCTAGCTCGAGATGAGGGATCCTTTCCCTGTTTCGTAGGGAAAGAATTCCCGGCGTTCCCGTCGCATCTCAAGAGGAGGCGCTCTCCACAGGAAAGGCGAGAGGAACTCCAGGGTCGTGCCACCATTCCAAGAGTCCCCCAGATGTGTCAGTCCATTCCAGAGGAACCTGTTTTCCCTGCACTGCCTTGACGTTCAAGCCGAGGATCGACTCCCACCACGTGTGCACGTGGGACAGCCCTGTGGGAAAGCCTCGTGGGAAAGCCTCCTGGGAAAGACTCGAAGGAAAACCATAGATCCTTTGATCCACGCGGCGGACTGCGTGACACTGCTGCTACCGCTCTGGAGGAAAGTGCAAGTGCATTCCCGCATTCGAGACGAGCACTGACTCCCCTGGGGAGACTCCAGAAGTACCCCAAGATCCATGTCAGCCCTGGAGAGGAATCCTCAGGTTCCGGCCCCGACTCCACACAAAGTCTTAGGCCCCGGCATCGACGGCAGAGGAAACCCAAGAGGCCCCCGAGGAACTCGCATGGGGACTGGCCTTTCCTGAGGCCACCAGAGCGGGTCCCTGAGGTCCCCGTCGTAAGTCGAGAGCACCTGCCTCAACTCGAGAAAGTCCAGGAGTTTTTGCCCTCCAGGCGAGATGAGGCCCATTTCCGCTGAGGCTTCTCGAGGCTAATCACATCTAACCACTGGAACTTCCAAAGGGTCCTTCACACCCTTGCTGCAACTCAAGAAGTTCCCCGATATACCCGTCTCCACTCGAGAGGAAGCACTAGGTTCCCGCACACATCCAGGGGAGCCCCGTTTCCGCCTCCTAGCTCGAGATGAGGGATCCTTTCCCTGTTTCGTAGGGAAAGAATTCCCGGCGTTCCCGTCGCATCTCAAGAGGCGCTCCCCACAGGAAAGGCGAGAGGAACTCCAGGGTCGTGCCACCCTTCAAAGAGTCCCCCAGATGTGTCAGTCCATTCCAGAGTAACCTGATTTCCCTGCACTGCCTTGACGTTCAAGCCGAGGATGGACTCCCAGCACGTGTGCACGTGGGACCGCCCTGTGGGAAAGCCTCGTCGGAAAGCCTCGTGGGAAAGACTCGAGGGAAAACCATAGATCCTTTGATCCACGCGGCGGACTGCGTGACACTGCTGCTACCGCTCTGCAGAAAAGCGCAAGTGCATGCCCGCATTCGAGACGAGGACTGACTCCCCTGGGGAGACTCCAGAATTACCCCAAGATCCATGTCAGCACTGCAGAGGAATCCTCAGGTTCCGGCCCCGACTCCACACAAGGTCTTAGTCCCCGGCATCGACGGGAGAGGAATCCCGAGAGGCCCCCGACGAACTCGCATGGGGACTGGCCTTTCCTGAGGCCACCAGAGCGGGTCCCTGAGGTCCCCGACGTAAGTCGAGAGCACCTGCCGCAACTCGAGAAAATCCAGGAGGTTTTGCCCTCCAGGCGAGATGAGGCCCATTTCCGCTGAGGCTTCTCGAGGCTAATCACATCTAACCACTGGAACTTCCAAAGGGTCCTTCACCCCCTTGCTGCAACTCAAGAAGTTCCCCGCCATACCCGTCTCCACTCGAGTGGAATCACGAGGGACCCGCACACATCCAGAGGAGCCCCGTTTCTGCCTCCTAGCTCGAAATGAGGGATCCTTTCCCGGTTTCGTAGGGAAAGAATTCCCGGCGTTCCCGTCGCATCTCAAGAGGAGGCGCTCTCCACAGGAAAGGCGAGAGGAACTCCAGGGTCGTGCTACCATTCCAAGAGACCTCAGATGTTTCAGTCCATTCCAGAGGAACGTCTTTTCCCTGTACTGCCTTGACGTTCAAGCCGAGGATCGACTCCCACCACGTGTGCACGTGGGACAGCCCTGTGGGAAAGCCTCGTGGGACAGCCTCGTGGGAAAGACTTGAGGGAAAACCATAGATCCTTTGATCCACGCGGCGGACTGCGTGACACTGCTGCTACCGCTCTGGAGGAAAGCGCATGTGCATGCCCGCATTCGAGACGAGGACTGACTCCCCTGGGTAGACTCCAGAAGTTCCCCCAAGATCCATGTCAGCACTGGGGAGGAATCCTCAGGTTCCGGCCCCGACTCCATACAAGGTCTTAGGCCCCGGCATCGACGGCAGAGGAATCCCGAGAGGCCCCCGAGAAACTCGCATGAGGACTGGCCTTTCCTGAGGCCACCAGAGCGGGTCCCTGAGGTCCCCGTCGTAAGTCGAGAGCACCTGCCGCAACTCGAGAAAATCCAGGTGGTTTTGCCCTCCAGGCGAGATGAGGCCCATTTTCGCTGAGGATTCTCGAGGCTAATCACATCTAACCACTTGAACTTCCAAAGGGTCCTTCAGACCCTTGCTGCAACTCAAGAAGTTCCCCGACATACCCGTCCCCACTCGAGAGGAAGCACGAGGGTCCCGCACACATCCAGGGGAGCCCCGTTTCCGCCTCCTAGCCCGAGATGAGGGATCCTTTCCCTGATTCGTAGGGAAAGAATTCCCGGCGTTCCCGTCGCATCTCAAGAGGCGCTCTCCACAGGAAAGGCGAGAGGAACTCCAGGGTCGTGCCACCCTTCAACGAGTCCCCCAGATGTGTCAGTCCATTCCAGAGGAACCTGTTTTCCCTGCACTGCCTTGACGTTCAAGCAGAGGATGGACTCCCAGCACGTGTGCACGTGGGACCGCCCTGTGGGAAAGCCTCCTCGGAAAGCCTCGTGGGAAAGACTCGAGGGAAAACCATAGATCCTTTGTTCCACGCGGCGGACTGCGTGAAACTGCTGCTACCGCTCTGGAGGAAAATGCAAGTGCATGCCCGCATTCGAGACGAGCACTGACTCCCCTGGGGAGACTCCAGAATTACCCCAAGATCTATGTCAGCACTGGAGAGGAATCCTCAGGTTCCGGCCCCGACTCCACAAAAGGTCTTAGGCCCCGGCATCGTAGTGAGAGGAATCCCGAGAGGCCCCCGAGGAACTCGCATGGGGACTGGCCTTTCCTGAGGCCACCAGAGCGGGTCCCTGAGGTCCCCGTCGTAAGTCGAGAGCACCTGCCGCAACTCGAGAAAATCCAGGAGGTTTTGCCCTCCAGGCGAGATGAGGCCCATTTCCCTGAAGCTTCTCGAGGCTAATCACATCTAACCACTGGAACTTCCAAAGGGTCCTTAACACCCTTGCTGCAACTCAAGAAGTTCCCCGACATAACCGTCTCCACTCGAGAGGAAGCACGTGGGGTCCCGCACACATCCAGGGGTGCCCCGTTTCCGCCTCCTAGTTCGAGATGAGGGATCCTATCCCTGTTTCGTAGGGAAAGAATTCCCGGCGTTCCCGTCGCATCTCAAGAGGAGGCGCTCTCCACAGGAAAGGCGAGAGCAACTCCAGGGTCGTGCCACCATTCCAAGAGTCCCCCAGATGTGTCAGTCCATTCCAGAGGAACCTGTTTTCCCTGCACTGCCTTGACGTTAAAGCCGAGGATCGACTCCCACCACGTGTGCACTTGGGATAGCCCTGTGGGAAAGCCTCGTGGGAAAGCCTCGTGGGAAAGACTCGAGGGAAAACCATAGATCCTTTGATCCACGCGGCGGACTGCGTGACACTGCTGCTACCGCTCTGGAGGAAAGCGCAAGTGCATGCCCGCATTCGAGACGAGGACTGACTCCCCTGGGGAGACTCCAGAAATACCCCAAGATCCATGTCAGCACTGGAGAGGAATCCTCAGGTTCCCGCCCCGACTCCACACAAGGTCTTAGGCCCCGGCATCGACGGGAGTGGAATCCCGAGAGGCCCGCGAGGAACTCGCATAGGGACTGGCCTTTCCTGAGGCCACCAGAGCGGGTCCATGAGGTCCCCGTTGTAAGTCGAGAGCACCTGCCGCAACTCGAGAAAATCCAGGAGGTTTTGCCCTCCAGGCGAGATAAGGCCCATTTTCGCTGAGGCTTCTCGAGGCTAATCACATCTAACCACTGGAACTTCCAATGGGTCCTTCACACCCTTGCTGCAACTCAAGAAGTTCCCCGACCTACCCGTCTCCACTCGAGAGGAAGCACGTGGGGTCCCGCACACATCCAGGGGAGCCCCGTTTCCACCTCCTAGCTCGAGATGAGGGATCCTTTCCCTGTTTCGTAGGGAAAGAATTCCCGGCGTTCCCGTCGCATCTCAAGAGGAGGCGCTCTCCACAGGAAAGGGGAGAGGAACTCCAGGGTCGTGCCAGCATTCCAAGAGTCCCCCAGATGTGTCAGTCCATTCCAGAGGAACCTGTTTTCCCTGCACTGCCTTGACGTTCAAGCCGAGGATCGACTCCCAAAACGTGTGCACGTGGGACAGCCCTGTGGGAAAGCCTCTTGGGAAAGCCTCGTGGGAAAGACTCGAGGGAAAACCATAGATCCTTTGATCCACGCGGCGGACTGCGTGACACTGCTGCTACCGCTCTGGAGGAAAGCGCAAGTGCATGCCCGCATTCGAGACGAGGACTGACTCCCCTGGGGAGACTCCAGAAGTACCCCAAGATCCATGTCAGCACTGGAGAGGAATCCTCAGGTTCCGGCCCCGAATCCACACAAGGTCTTAGTCCCCGGCATCGACGGGAGAGGAATCCCGAGAGGCCCCCGAGGAACTCGCATGGGGACTGGCCTTTCCTAAGGCCAACAGAGCGGGTCCCTGAGGTCCCCGTCGTAAGTCGAGAGCACCTGCCGCAACTCGAGAAAATCCAGGAGGTTTTCCCCTCCAGGCGAGATGAGGCCCATTTCCGCTGAGGCTTCTCGAGGCTAATCACATCTAACGACTGGAACTTCCTAAGGGTCCTTCCCACCCTTGCTGCAACTCAAGAAGTTCCCCGACATATCTGTCTCCACTCGAGAGGAAGCACGTGGGGTCCCGCACACATCCAGGGAATCCCCGTTTCCCCCTCCTAGCTCGAGATGAGGGATCCTTTCCCTGTTTCGTAGGGAAAGAATTGCCGGCGTTCCCGTCGCATCTCAAGAGGAGGCGCTCTCCACAGGAAAGGCGAGAGGAACTCCAGGGTCGTGCCACCATTCCAAGAGACCCCCAGATGTGTCAGTCCATTCCAGAGGAACCTGTTTTCCCTGCACTGCCTTGACCTTCAAGCTGAGGATCGACTCACACCACGTGTGCACGTGGGACAGCCCTGTGGGAAAGCCCCGTGGGAAAGCCTCGTGGGAAAGACTCGAGGGAAAACCATAGATCCTTTGATCCACGCGGCGGACTGCATGACACTGCTGCTACCGCTCTGGAGGAAAGCGCATGTGCTTGCCCGCATTCGAGACGAGGACTGACTCCCCTGGGGAGACTCCAGAAGTACCCCAAGATCCATGTCAGCACTGGAGAGGAATCCTCAGGTTCCGGCCCCAACTCCACACAAGGTCTTAGTCCCCGGCATCGACGGGAGAGGAATCCCGAGAGGCCCCCGACGAACTCGCATGGGGATTGGCCTTTCCTGAGGCCACCAGAGCCGGTCCCTGAGGTCCCCGACGTAAGTCGAGAGCACCTGCCGCAACTCGAGAAAATCCAGGAGGTTTTGCCCTCCAGGCGAGATGAGGCCCATTTCCGCTGAGGCTTCTCGAGGCTAATCACATCTAACCACTGGAACTTCCAAAGGGTCCTTCACACCCTTGCTGCAACTCAAGAAGTTCCCCGCCATACCCGTCTCCACTCGAGTGGAAGCACGAGGGACCCGCACACATCCAGAGGAGCCCCGTTTCCGCCTCCTAGCTCGAAATGAGGGATCCTTTCCCTGTTTCGTAGGGAAAGAATTCCCGGCGTTCCCGTCGCATCTCAAGAGGAGGCGCTCTCCACAGGAAAGGCGAGAGGAACTCCAGGGTCGTGCTACCATTCCAAGAGACCCCAGATGTTTCAGTCCATTCCAGAGGAACGTCTTTTCCCTGTACTGCCTTGACGTTCAAGCCGAGGATCGACTCCCACCACGTGTGCACGTGGGACAGCCCTGTGGGAAAGCCTCGTGGGACAGCCTCGTGGGAAAGACTTGAGGGAAAACCATAGATCCTTTGATCCACGCGGCGGACTGCGTGACACTGCTGCTACCGCTCTGGAGGAAAGCGCATGTGCATGCCCGCATTCGAGACGAGGACTGACTCCCCTGGGGAGACTCCAGAAGTACACCAAGATCCATGTCAGCACTGGAGAGGAATCCTCAGGTTCCGGCCCCGACTCCACACAAGGTCTTAGGCCCCGGCATCGACGGGAGAGGAATCCCGAGAGGCCCTCGAGGAACTCGCATGGGGACTGGCCTTTCCTGAGGCCACCAGAGCGGGTCCCTGAGGTCCCCGTCGTAAGTCGAGAGCACCTGTCGCAACTCGAGAAAATCCAGGAGGTTTTGCCCTCCAGGCGAGATGAGGCCCATTTCCGCTGAGGCTTCTCGAGGCTAATCACATCTAACCACTGGAACTTCCTAAGGGTCCTTCACACCCTTGCTGCAACTCAAGAAGTTCCCCTACATACCCGTCTCCACTCGAGAGGAAGCACGAGGGTCCCGCACACATCCAGGAGAGCCCCGTTTCCGCCTCCTAGCTCGAGATGAGGGATCCTTTCCCTGTTTCGTAGGGAAAGAATTCCCGGTGTTCCCGTCGCATCTCAAGAGGAGGCGCTCTCCACAGGAAAGGCGAGAGGAACTCCAGGGTCGTGCCACCATTCCAAGAGTCCCCCAGATGTTTCAGTCCATTTCAGAGGAACCTGTTTTCCCTGCACTGCCTCGACGTTCAAGCCGAGGATCGACTCCCACCACGTGTGCACGTGGGACCGCCATGTGGGAAAGCCTCGTCGGAAAGCCTCGTGGGAAAGACTCGAGGGAAAACCATATATCCTTTGATCCACGCGGCGGACTGCGTGACACTTCTGCTACCGCTCTGGAGGAAAGCGCAAGTGCATGCCCGCATTGGTGACGAGGACTGACTCCCCTGGGGAGACTCCAGAAGTACCCCAAGATCCATGACAGCACTGGAGAGGAATCCTCAGGTTCCGGCCGCGACTCCTCACAAGGTCTTAGGCCCCGGCATCGACGGGAGAGGAATCCCGAGAGGCCCCCGAAGAACTCGCATGGGGACTGGCCTTTCCTGAGGCCACCAGAGCGGGTCCCTGAGGTCCCCGTCGTAAGTCGAGAGCACCTGCCGCAACTCGAGAAAATCCAGGAGGTTTTGCCCTCCAGGCGAGATGAGGCCCATTTCCCTGAAGCTTCTCGAGGCTAATCACATCTAACCACTGGAACTTCCAAAGGGTCCTTAACACCCTTGCTGCAACTCAAGAAGTTCCCCGACATAACCGTCTCCACTCGAGAGGAAGCACGTGGGGTCCCGCACACATCCAGGGGTGCCCCGTTTCCGCCTCCTAGTTCGAGATGAGGGATCCTATCCCTGTTTCGTAGGGAAAGAATTCCCGGGGTTCCCGTCGCATCTCAAGAGGAGGCGCTCTCCACAGGAAAGGCGAGAGGAACTCCATGGTCGTGCCACCATTCCAAGAGTCCCCCAGATGTGTCAGTCCATTCCAGAGGAACCTGTTTTCCCTGCACTGCCTTGACGTTCAAGCCGAGGATCGACTCCCACCACGTGTGCACTTGGGATAGCCCTGTGGGAAAGCCTCGTGGGAAAGCCTCGTGGGAAAGACTCGAGGGAAAACCATAGATCCTTTGATCCACGCGGCGGACTGCGTGACACTGCTGCTACCGCTCTGGAGGAAAGCGCAAGTGCATGCCCGCATTCAAGACGAGGACTGACTCCCCTGGGGAGACTCCAGAAGTACCCCAAGATCCATGTCAGCACTGGAGAGGAATCCTCAGGTTCCCGCCCCGACTCCACACAAGGTCTTAGGCCCCGGCATCGACGGGAGTGGAATCCCGAGAGGCCCCCGAGGAACTCGCATAGGGACTGGCCTTTCCTGAGGCCACCAGAGCGGGTCCATGAGGTCCCCGTTGTAAGTCGAGAGCACCTGCCGCAACTCGAGAAATTCCAGGAGGTTTTGCCCTCCAGGCGAGATAAGGCCCATTTCCGCTGAGGCTTCTCGAGGCTAATCACATCTAACCACTGGAACTTCCAATGGGTCCTTCACACCCTTGCTGCAACTCAAGAAGTTCCCCGACCTACCCGTCTCCACTCGAGAGGAAGCACGTGGGGTCCCGCACACATCCAGGGAATCCCCGTTTCCCCCTCCTAGCTCGAGATGAGGGATCCTTTCCCTGTTTCGTAGGGAAAGAATTGCCGGCGTTCCCGTCGCATCTCAAGAGGAGGCGCTCTCCACAGGAAAGGCGAGAGGAACTCCAGGGTCGTGCCAGCATTCCAAGAGTCCCCCAGATGTGTCAGTCCATTCCAGAGGAACCTGTTTTCCCTGCACTGCCTTGACCTTCAAGCTGAGGATCGACTCACACCACGTGTGCACGTGGGACAGCCCTGTGGGAAAGCCCCGTGGGAAAGCCTCATGGGAAAGACTCGAGGGAAAACCATAGATCCTTTGATCCACGCGGCGGACTGCGTGACACTGCTGCTACCGCTCTGGAGGAAAGCGCATGTGCTTGCCCGCATTCGAGACGAGGACTGACTCCCCTGGGGAGACTCCAGAAGTACACCAAGATCCATGTCAGCACTGGAGAGGAATCCTCAGGTTCCGGCCCCAACTCCACACAAGGTCTTAGTCCCCGGCATCGACGGGAGAGGAATCCCGAGAGGCCCCCGACGAACTCGCATGGGGATTGGCCTTTCCTGAGGCCACCAGAGCCGGTCCCTGAGGTCCCCGACGTAAGTCGAGAGCACCTGCCGCAACTCGAGAAAATCCAGGAGGTTTTGCCCTCCAGGCGAGATGAGGCCCATTTCCGCTGAGGCTTCTCGAGGCTAATCACATCTAACCACTGGAACTTCCAAAGGGTCCTTCACACCCTTGCTGCAACTCAAGAAGTTCCCCGCCATACCCGTCTCCACTCGAGTGGAAGCACGAGGGACCCGCACACATCCAGAGGAGCCCCGTTTCCGCCTCCTAGCTCGAAATGAGGGATCCTTTCCCTGTTTCGTAGGGAAAGAATTCCCGGCGTTCCCGTCGCATCTCAAGAGGAGGCACTCTCCACAGGAAAGGCGAGAGGAACTCCAGGGTCGTGCTACCATTCCAAGAGACCCCAGATGTTTCAGTCCATTCCAGAGGAACGTCTTTTCCCTGTACTGCCTTGACGTTCAAGCCGAGGATCGACTCCCACCACGTGTGCACGTGGGACAGCCCTGTGGGAAAGCCTCGTGGGACAGCCTCGTGGGAAAGACTTGAGGGAAAACCATAGATCCTTTGATCCACGCGGCGGACTGCGTGACACTGCTGCTACCGCTCTGGAGGAAAGCGCATGTGCATGCCCGCATTCGAGACGAGGACTGACTCCCCTGGGGAGACTCCAGAAGTACACCAAGATCCATGTCAGCACTGGAGAGGAATCCTCAGGTTCCGGCCCCGACTCCACACAAGGTCTTAGGCCCCGGCATCGACGGGAGAGGAATCCCGAGAGGCCCTCGAGGAACTCGCATGGGGACTGGCCTTTCCTGAGGCCACCAGAGCGGGTCCCTGAGGTCCCCGTCGTAAGTCGAGAGCACCTGTCGCAACTCGAGAAAATCCAGGAGGTTTTGCCCTCCAGGCGAGATGAGGCCCATTTCCGCTGAGGCTTCTCGAGGCTAATCACATCTAACCACTGGAACTTCCTAAGGGTCCTTCACACCCTTGCTGCAACTCAAGAAGTTCCCCTACATACCCGTCTCCACTCGAGAGGAAGCACGAGGGTCCCGCACACATCCAGGAGAGCCCCGTTTCCGCCTCCTAGCTCGAGATGAGGGATCCTTTCCCTGTTTCGTAGGGAAAGAATTCCCGGTGTTCCCATCGCATCTCACGAGGAGGCGCTCTCCACAGGAAAGGCGAGAGGAACTCCAGGGTCGTGCCACCATTCCAAGAGTCCCCCAGATGTGTCAGTCCATTTCAGAGGAACCTGTTTTCCCTGCACTGCCTCGACGTTCAAGCCGAGGATCGACTCCCACCACGTGTGCACGTGGGACCGCCATGTGGGAAAGCCTCGTCGGAAAGCCTCGTGGGAAAGACTCGAGGGAAAACCATATATCCTTTGATCCACGCGGCGGACTGCGTGACACTTCTGCTACCGCTCTGGAGGAAAGCGCAAGTGCATGCCCGCATTGGTGACGAGGACTGACTCCCCTGGGGAGACTCCAGAAGTACCCCAAGATCCATGTCAGCACTGGAGAGGAATCCTAAGGTTCCGGCCGCGACTCCTCACAAGGTCTTAGGCCCCGGCATCGACGGGAGAGGAATCCCGAGAGGCCCCCGAAGAACTCGCATGGGGACTGGCCTTTCCTGAGGCCACCAGAGCGGGTCCCTGAGGTCCCCGTCGTAAGTCGAGAGCACCTGCCGCAACTCGAGAAAATCCAGGAGGTTTTGCCCTCCAGGCGAGATGAGGCCCATTTCCCTGAAGCTTCTCGAGGCTAATCACATCTAACCACTGGAACTTCCAAAGGGTCCTTAACACCCTTGCTGCAACTCAAGAAGTTCCCCGACATAACCGTCTCCACTCGAGAGGAAGCACGTGGGGTCCCGCACACATCCAGGGGTGCCCCGTTTCCGCCTCCTAGTTCGAGATGAGGGATCCTATCCCTGTTTCGTAGGGAAAGAATTCCCGGCGTTCCCGTCGCATCTCAAGAGGAGGCGCTCTCCACAGGAAAGGCGAGAGGAACTCCATGGTCGTGCCACCATTCCAAGAGTCCCCCAGATGTGTCAGTCCATTCCAGAGGAACCTGTTTTCCCTGCACTGCCTTGACGTTCAAGCCGAGGATCGACTCCCACCACGTGTGCACTTGGGATAGCCCTGTGGGAAAGCCTCGTGGGAAAGCCTCGTGGGAAAGACTCGAGGGAAAACCATAGATCCTTTGATCCACGCGGCGGACTGCGTGACACTGCTGCTACCGCTCTGGAGGAAAGCGCAAGTGCATGCCCGCATTCAAGACGAGGACTGACTCCCCTGGGGAGACTCCAGAAGTACCCCAAGATCCATGTCAGCACTGGAGAGGAATCCTCAGGTTCCCGCCCCGACTCCACACAAGGTCTTAGGCCCCGGCATCGACGGGAGTGGAATCCCGAGAGGCCCCCGAGGAACTCGCATAGGGACTGGCCTTTCCTGAGGCCACCAGAGCGGGTCCATGAGGTCCCCGTTGTAAGTCGAGAGCACCTGCCGCAACTCGAGAAAATCCAGGAGGTTTTGCCCTCCAGGCGAGATAAGGCCCATTTCCGCTGAGGCTTCTCGAGGCTAATCACATCTAACCACTGGAACTTCCAATGGGTCCTTCACACCCTTGCTGCAACTCAAGAAGTTCCCCGACCTACCCGTCTCCACTCGAGAGGAAGCACGTGGGGTCCCGCACACATCCAGGGAATCCCCGTTTCCCCCTCCTAGCTCGAGATGAGGGATCCTTTCCCTGTTTCGTAGGGAAAGAATTGCCGGCGTTCCCGTCGCATCTCAAGAGGAGGCGCTCTCCACAGGAAAGGCGAGAGGAACTCCAGGGTCGTGCCAGCATTCCAAGAGTCCCCCAGATGTGTCAGTCCATTCCAGAGGAACCTGTTTTCCCTGCACTGCCTTGACCTTCAAGCTGAGGATCGACTCACACCACGTGTGCACGTGGGACAGCCCTGTGGGAAAGCCCCGTGGGAAAGCCTCATGGGAAAGACTCGAGGGAAAAACATAGATCCTTTGATCCACGCGGCGGACTGCGTGACACTGCTGCTACCGCTCTGGAGGAAAGCGCATGTGCTTGCCCGCATTCGAGACGAGGACTGACTCCCCTGGGGAGACTCCAGAAGTACACCAAGATCCATGTCAGCACTCGAGAGGAATCCTCAGGTTCCGGCCCCAACTCCACACAAGGTCTTAGTCCCCGGCATCGACGGGAGAGGAATCCCGAGAGGCCCCCGACGAACTCGCATGGGGACTGGCCTTTCCTGAGGCCACCAGAGCGGGTCCCTGAGGTCCCCGACGTAAGTCGAGAGCACCTGCCGCAACTCGAGAAAATCCAGGAGGTTTTGCCCTCCAGGCGAGATGAGGCCCATTTCCGCTGAGGCTTCTCGAGGCTAATCACATCTAACCACTGGAACTTCCAAAGGGTCCTTCACACCCTTGCTGCAACTCAAGAAGTTCCCCGCCATACCCGTCTCCACTCGAGTGGAAGCACGAGGGACCCGCACACATCCAGAGGAGCCCCGTTTCCGCCTCCTAGCTCGAAATGAGGGATCCTTTCCCTGTTTCGTAGGGAAAGAATTCCCGGCGTTCCCGTCGCATCTCAAGAGGAGGCGCTCTCCACAGGAAAGGCGAGAGGAACTCCAGGGTCGTGCTACCATTCCAAGAGACCCCAGATGTTTCAGTCCATTCCAGAGGAAAGTCTTTTCCCTGTACTGCCTTGACGTTCAAGCCGAGGATCGACTCCCACCACGTGTGCACGTGGGACAGCCCTGTGGGAAAGCCTCGTGGGACAGCCTCGTGGGAAAGACTTGAGGGAAAACCATAGATCCTTTGATCCACGCGGCGGACTGCGTGACACTTCTGCTACCGCTCTGGAGGAAAGCGCAAGTGCATGCCCGCATTGGTGACGAGGACTGACTCCCCTGGGGAGACTCCAGAAGTACCCCAAGATCCATGTCAGCACTGGAGAGGAATCCTCAGGTTCCGGCGGCGACTCCTCACAAGGTCTTAGGCCCCGGCATCGACGGGAGAGGAATCCCGACAGGCCCCCGAAGAACTCGCATGGGGACTGGCCTTTCCTGAGGCCACCAGAGCGGGTCCCTGAGGTCCCCGTCGTAAGTCGAGAGCACCTGCCGCAACTCGAGAAAATCCAGGAGGTTTTGCCCTCCAGGCGAGATGAGGCCCATTTCCGCTGAGGCTTCTCGAGGCTAATCACATCTAACCACTGGAACTTCCAAAGGGTCATTTACACCCTTGCTGCAACTCAAGAAGTTCCCCGACATACCCGTCACCACTCGAGAGGAAGCACGAGGGTCCCGCACACATCCAGGGGAGCCCCGTTTCCGCCTCCTAGCTCGAGATGAGGGATCCTTTCCCTGTTTCGTAGGGAAAGAATTCCCGGCGTTCCCGTCGCATCTCAAGAGGAGGCGCTCTCCACAGGAAAGGCGAGAGGAACTCCAGGGTCGTGCCACCATTCCAAGAGTCCCCCAGATGTGTCAGTCCATTCCAGAGGAACCTGATTTCCCTGCACTGCCTTGACTTTCAAGCCGAGGATCGACTCCCACCACGTGTGCACGTGGGACCGCCCTGTGGGAAAACCTCGTCGGAAAGCCTCGTGGGAAAGACTCGAGGGAAAACCATAGATCCTTTGATCCACGCGGCGGACTGCGTGACACTGCTGCTACCGCTCTGGAGGAAAGCGCAAGTGCATGCCCGCATTCGAGACGAGCACTGACTTCCCTGGGGAGACTCCAGAAGTACCCCAAGATACATGTCAGCACTGGAGAGGAATCCTCAGGTTCCGGCCCCGACTCCACACAAGTCTTAGGCCCCGGCATCGACGGCAGAGGAATCCCGAGAGGCCCCCGAGGAACTCGCATCGGGACTGGCTTTTCCTGAGGCCACCAGAGCGGGTCCCTGAGGTCCCCGTCGTAAGTCGAGAGCACCTGCCGCAACTCGAGAAAATCCAGGAGGTTTTGCCCTCCAGGCGAGATGACGCCCATTTCCGCTGAGGCTTCTCAAGGCTAATCACATCTAAGCACTGGAACTTCCAAAGGGTCCTTCACACCCTTGCTGCAACTCAAGAAGTTCCCCGACATACCCTTCTACACTCCAGAGGAAGCACGAGGTCCCGCACACATCCAGGGGAGTCCCGTTTCCGCCTCCTAGCTCGAGATGAGGGATCCTTTCCCTGTTTCGTAGGGAAAGAATTCCCGGCGTTCCCGTCGCATCTCAAGAGGAGGCGCTCTCCACAGGAAAGGCGAGAGGAACTCCAGGGTCGTGCCACCATTCCAAGAGTCCCCCAGATGTGTCAGTCCATTCCAGAGGAACCTGTTTTCCCTGCACTGCCTTGACGTTCAAGCCGAGGATCGACTCCCACCACGTGTGCACGTGGGACAGCCCTGTGGGAAATCCTCGTGGGAAAGCCTCGTGGGAAAGACTCGAGGGAAAACCATAGATCCTTTGATCCACGCGGCGGACTGCGTGACACTGCTGCTACCGCTCTGGGGGAAAGCGCAAGTGCATGCCCGCATTCGAGACGAGCACTGACTCCCCTGGGGAGACTCCAGAAGTTCCCCCAAGATCCATGTCAGCACTGGAGAGGAATCCTCAGGTTCCGGCCCCGACTCCACACAAGGTCTTAGGCCCCGGCATCGACGGCAGAGGAATCCCGAGAGGCCCCCGAGAAACTCGCATGAGGACTGGCCTTGCCTGAGGCCACCAGAGCGGGTCCCTGAGGTCCCCGTCGTAAGTCGAGAGCACCTGCCGCAACTCGAGAAAATCCAGGTGGTTTTGCCCTCCAGGCGAGATGAGGCCCATTTCCGCTGTGGCTTCTCGAGGCTAATCACATCTAACCACTGGAACTTCCAAAGGGTCCTTCAGACCCTTGCTGCAACTCAAGAAGTTCCCCGACATACCCGTCCCCACTCGAGAGGAAGCACGAGGGTCCCGTACACATCCAGGGGAGCCCCGTTTCCGCCTCCTAGCCCGAGATGAGGGATCCTTTCCCTGATTCGTAGGGAAAGAATTCCCGGCGTTCCCGTCGCATCTCAAGAGGCGCTCTCCACAGGAAAGGCGAGAGGAACTCCAAGGTCGTGCCACCCTTCAACGAGTCCCCCAGATGTGTCAGTCCATTCCAGAGGAACCTGTTTTCCCTGCACTGCCTTGACGTTCAAGCCGAGGATGGACTCCCAGCACGTGTGCACGTGGGACCGCCCTGTGGGAAAGCCTCCTCAGAAAGCCTCGTGGGAAAGACTCGAGGGAAAACCATAGATCCTTTGTTCCACGCGGCGGACTGCGTGAAACTGCTGCTACCGCTCTGGAGGAAAATGCAAGTGCATGCCCGCATTCGAGACGAGCACTGACTCCCCTGGGTGACTCCAGAAGTACCCCAAGATCCATGTCAGCACTGGAGAGGGATCCTCAGGTTCCGGCCCCGACTCCACACAAGGTCTTAGGCCCGGGCATCTACGGGAGAGGAATCCCGAGAGGCCCCCGAGGAACTCGCATGGGGACTGGCCTTTCCTGAGGCCACCAGAGCGGGTCCCTGAAGTCCCCGTCATAAGTCTAGAGCACCTGCCTCAACTCGAGAAAATCCAGGAGGTTTTGCCCTCCAGGCGAGATGAGGCTCATTTCCGCTGAGGCTTCTCGAGCCTAATCACATCTAACCAGTGGAACTTCCAAAGGGTCCTTCACACCCTTGCTGCAACTCAAGAAGTTCCCCGACATACCCGTCGCCACTCGAGAGGAAGCACGAGGGTCCCGCACAGATCCAGGGGAGCCCCGATTCCGCCTCCTAGCTCGAGATGAGGGATCCTTTCCCTGTTTCGTAGGGAAAGAATTCCCGGCGTTCCCGTCGCATCTCAAGAGGAGGCGCTCTCCACAGGAAAGGCGAGAGGAACTCCAGGGTCGTGCCACCATTCCAAGAGTCCCCCAGATGTGTCAGTCCATTCCAGAGGAACCTGTTTTCCCTGCACTGCCTTGACGTTCAAGCCGAGGATCGACTCCCACCACGTGTGCACGTGGGACAGCCCTGTGGGAAAGCCTCGTGGGAAAGCCTCCTGGGAAAGACTCGAAGGAAAACCATAGATCCTTTGATCCATGCGCCGGACTGCGTGACACTGCTGCTACCGCTCTGGAGGAAAGCGCAAGTGCAGGCCCGCATTCGAGACGAGCACTGACTCCCCTGGGTAGACTCCAGAAGTTCCCCCAAGATCCATGTCAGCACTGGAGAGGAATCCTCAGGTTCCGGCCCCGACTCCACACAAGGTCTTAGGCCCCGGCATCGACGGCAGAGGAATCCCGAGAGGCCCCCGAGAAACTCGCATGAGGACTGGCCTTGCCTGAGGCCACCAGAGCGGGTCCCTGAGGTCCCCGTCGTAAGTCGAGAGCACCTGCCGCAACTCGAGAAAATCCAGGTGGTTTTGCCCTCCAGGCGAGATGAGGCCCATTTCCGCTGAGGCTTCTCGAGGCTAATCACATCTAACCACTGGAACTTCCAAAGGGTCCTTCAGACCCTTGCTGCAACTCAAGAAGTTCCCCGACATACCCGTCCCCACTCGAGAGGAAGCACGAGGGTCCCGCACACATCCAGGGGAGCCCCGTTTCCGCCTCCTAGCCCGAGATGAGGGATCCTTTCCCTGATTCGTAGGGAAAGAATTCCCGGCGTTCCCGTCGCATCTCAAGAGGCGCTCTCCACAGGAAAGGCGAGAGGAACTCCAGGGTCGTGCCACCCTTCAACGAGTCCCCCAGATGTGTCAGTCCATTCCAGAGGAACCTGTTTTCCCTGCACTGCCTTGACGTTCAAGCCGAGGATGGACTCCCAGCACGTGTGCACGTGGGACCGCCCTGTGGGAAAGCCTCCTCAGAAAGCCACGTGGGAAAGACTCGAGGGAAAACCATAGATCCTTTGATCCACGCGGCGGACTGGGTGACACTGCTGCTACCGCTCTGCAGGAAAGCGCAAGTGCATGCCCGCATTCGAGACGAGGACTGACTCCCCTGGGGAGACTCCAGAAGTTCCCCCAAGATCCATGTCAGCACTGGAGAGGAATCCTCAGGTTCCGGCCCCGACTCCACACAAGGTCTTAGGCCCCGGCATCGACGGCAGAGGAATCCCGAGAGGCCCCCGAGAAACTCGCATGAGGACTGGCCTTGCCTGAGGCCACCAGAGCGGGTCCCTGAGGTCCCCGTCGTAAGTCGAGAGCACCTGCCGCAACTCGAGAAAATCCAGGTGGTTTTGCCCTCCAGGCGAGATGAGGCCCATTTCCGCTGAGGCTTCTCGAGGCTAATCACATCTAACCCCTGGAACTTCCAAAGGGTCCTTCACACCCTTGCTGCAACTCAAGAAGTTCCCCGACCTACCCGTCTCCACTCGAGAGGAAGCACGAGGGTCCCGCACACATCCAGGGGAGCCCCGTTTCCGCCTCCTAGCTCGAGATGAGGGATCCTTTACCTGTTTCGTAGGGAAAGAATTCCCGGCGTTCCCGTCGCATCTCAAGGAGAGGCGCTCTCCACAGGAAAGGCGAGAGGAACTCCAGGTTCGTGCCACCATTCCAAGAGTCCCCCAGATGTGTCAGTCCATTCCAGAGGAACCTGTTTTCCCTGCACTGCCTTGACGTTCAAGCCGAGGATCGACTCCCACCACGTATGCACGTGGGGCCGCCCTGTGGGAAAGCCTCGTGGGAAAGCCTCGTGGGAAACACTTGAGGGAAAAACATAGATCCTTTGATCCACGCGGCGGACTGCGTGACACTGCTGCTACCGCTCTGGAGGAAAGTGCAAGTGCATTCCCGCATTCGAGACGAGCACTGACTCCCCTGGGGAGACTCCAGAAGTACCCCAAGATCCATGTCAGCCCTGGAGAGGAATCCTCAGGTTCCGGCCCCAACTCCACACAAAGTCTTAGGCCCCGGCATCGACGGCAGAGGAAACCCAAGAGGCCCCCGAGGAACTCGCATGGGGACTGGCCTTTCCTGAGGCCACCAGAGCGGGTCCCTGAGGTCCCCGTCGTAAGTCGAGAGCACCTGCCTCAACTCGAGAAAGTCCAGGAGTTTTTGCCCTCCAGGCGAGATGAGGCCCATTTCCGCTGAGGCTTCTCGAGGCTAATCACATCTAACCACTGGAACTTCCAAAGGGTCCTTCACACCCTTGCTGCAACTCAAGAAGTTCCCCGATATACCCGTCTCCACTCGAGAGGAAGCACTAGGTTCCCGCACACATCCAGGGGAGCCCCGTTTCCGCCTCCTAGCTCGAGATGAGGGATCCTTTCCCTGTTTCGTAGGGAAAGAATTCCCGGCGTTCCCGTCGCATCTCAAGAGGCGCTCCCCACAGGAAAGGCGAGAGGAACTCCAGGGTCGTGCCACCCTTCAAAGAGTCCCCCAGATGTGTCAGTCCATTCCAGAGTAACCTGATTTCCCTGCACTGCCTTGACGTTCAAGCCGAGGATGGACTCCCAGCACGTGTGCACGTGGGACCGCCCTGTGGGAAAGCCTCGTCGGAAAGCCTCGTGGGAAAGACTCGAGGGAAAACCATAGATCCTTTGATCCACGCGGCGGACTGCGTGACACTGCTGCTACCGCTCTGCAGGAAAGCGCAAGTGCATGCCCGCATTCGAGACGAGGACTGACTCCCCTGGGGAGACTCCAGAATTACCCCAAGATCCATGTCAGCACTGCAGAGGAATCCTCAGGTTCCGGCCCCGACTCCACACAAGGTCTTAGGACTCGGCATCGACGGGAGAGGAATCCCGAGAGGCCCCCGAGGAACTCGCATGGGGACTGGCCTTTCCTGAGGCCACCAGAGCGGGTCCCTGAGGTCCCCGTCGTAAGTCGAGAGCACCTGCCGCAACTCGAGAAAATCCAGGAGGTTTTGCCCTCCAGGCGAGATGAGGCCCATTTCCGCTGAGGCTTCTCGAGGCTCATCACATCTAATCACTGCAACGTCCAAAGGGTCCTTCACACCCTTGCTGCAACTCAAGAAGTTCCCCGACCTACCCGTCTCCACTCGAGAGGAAGCACGAGGGTCCCGCACACATCCAGGGGAGCCCCGTTTCCGCCTCCTAGCTCGAGATGAGGGATCCTTTCCCTGTTTCGTAGGGAAAGAATTCCCGGCGTTCCCGTCGCATCTCAAGAAGAGGAACTCCACAGGAAAGGCGAGAGGAACTCCAGGGACGTGCCACCATTCCAAGAGTCCCCCAGATGTGTCAGTCCATTCCAGAGGAACCTGTTTTCCCTGCACTGCCTTGACGTTCAAGCCGAGGATCAACTCCCACCACGTGTGCACGTGGGACAGCCCTGTGGGAAAGCCTCGTGGGAAAGCCTCGTGGGAAAGACTCGAGGGAAAACCATAGATCCTTTGATCCACGCGGCGGACTGCATGACACTGCTGCTACCGCTCTGGAGGAAAGCTCAAGTGCATGCCCGCATTCGAGACGAGCACTGACTCCCCTGGGGAGACTCCAGAAGTTCCCCCAAGATCCATGTCAGCACTGGGGAGGAATCCTCAGGTTCCGGCCCCGACTCCACACAAGGTCTTAGGCCCCGGCATCGACGGGAGAGGAATCCCGAGAGGCCCCCGAGAAACTCGCATGGGGACTGGCCTTGCCTGAGGCCACCAGAGCGGGTCCCTGAGGTCCCCGTCGTAAGTCGAGAGCACCTGCCGCAACTCGAGAAAATCCAGGAGGTTTTGCCCTTCAGGCAAGATGAGGCCCATTTCCGCTGAGGCTTCTCGAGGCTAATCACATCTAAGCACTGGAACTTCCAAAGTGTCCTTCACACCCTTGCTGCAACTCAAGAAGTTCCCCGCCATACCCGTCTCCACTCGAGAGGAAGCACGTGGGTCCCGCACACATCCAGGGGAGACCCGTTTCCGAGTCCTAGCTCGAGATGAGGGATCCTTTCCCTGTTTCGTAGGGAAAGAATTCCCGGCGTTCCCGTCGCATCTCAAGAGGAGGCACTCTCCACAGGAAAGGCGAGAGGAACTCCAGGGTCGTGCCACCATTCCAAGAGTCCCCCAGATGTGTCAGTCCATTCCAGAGGAACCTGTTTTTCCTGCACTGCCTTGACGTTCAAGCCGAGGATCGACTCCCACCACGTGTGCACGTGGGACAGACCTGTGGGAAAGCCTCCTGGGAAAGCCTCCTGGGAAAGACTCGAGGGAAAACCATAGATCCTTTGATACACGCGGCGGACTGCGTGACACTGCTGCTACCGCTCTGGAGGAAAGCGCAAGTGCATGCCCGCATTCGAGACGAGGACTGACACCCCTGGGGAGACTCCAGAATTACCCCAAGATCCATGTCAGCACTGGAGAGGAATCCTCAGGTTCCGGCCCCGACTCCACAAAAGGTCTTAGGCCCCGGCATCGTAGTGAGAGGAATCCCGAGAGGCCCCCGAGGAACTCGCATGGGGACTGGCCTTTCCTGAGGCCACCAGAGCGGGTCCCTGAGGTCCCCGTCGTAAGTCGAGAGCACCTGCCGCAACTCGAGAAAATCCAGGAGGTTTTGCCCTCCAGGCGAGATGAGGCCCATTTCCCTGAAGCTTCTCGAGGCTAATCACATCTAACCACTGGAACTTCCAAAGGGTCCTTAACACCCTTGCTGCAACTCAAGAAGTTCCCCAACATAACCGTCTCCACTCGAGAGGAAGCACGTGGGGTCCCGCACACATCCAGGGAATCCCCGTTTCCCCCTCCTAGCTCGAGATGAGGGATCCTTTCCCTGTTTCGTAGGGAAAGAATTGCCGGCGTTCCCGTCGCATCTCAAGAGGAGGCGCTCTCCACAGGAAAGGCGAGAGGAACTCCAGGGTCGTGCCACCATTCCAAGAGACCCCCAGATATGTCAGTCCATTCCAGAGGAACCTGTTTTCCCTGCACTGCCTTGACCTTCAAGCTGAGGATCGACTCACACCACGTGTGCACGTGGGACAGCCCTGTGGGAAAGCCCCGTGGGAAAGCCTCGTGGGAAAGACTCGAGGGAAAACCATAGATCCTTTGATCCACGCGGCGGACTGCGTGACACTGCTGCTACCGCTCTGGAGGAAAGCGCATGTGCTTGCCCGCATTCGAGACGAGGACTGACTCCCCTGGGGAGACTCCAGAAGTACACCACGATCCATGTCTGCACTGGAGAGGAATCCTCAGGTTCCGGCCCCAACTCCACACAAGGTCTTAGTCCCCGGCATCGACGGGAGAGGAATCCCGAGAGGCCCCCGACGAACTCGCATGGGGACTGGCCTTTCCTGAGGCCACCAGAGCGGGTCCCTGAGGTCCCCGACGTAAGTCGAGAGCACCTGCCGCAACTCGAGAAAATACAGGAGGTTTTGCCCTCCAGGCGAGATGAGGCCCATTTCCGCTGAGGCTTCTCGAGGCTAATCACATCTAACCACTGGAACTTCCAAAGGGTCCTTCACACCCTTGCTGCAACTCAAGAAGTTCCCCGCCATACCCGTCTCCAATCGAGTGGAAGCACGAGGGACCCGCACACATCCAGAGGAGCCCCGTTTCTGCCTCCTAGCTCGAAATGAGGGATCCTTTCCCTGTTTCGTAGGGAAAGAATTCCCGGCGTTCCCGCCGCATCTCAAGAGGAGGCGCTCTCCACAGGAAAGGCGAGAGGAACTCCAGGGTCGTGCTACCATTCCAAGAGACCTCAGATGTTTCAGTCCATTCCAGAGGAACGTCTTTTCCCTGTACTGCCTTGACGTTCAAGCCGAGGATCGACTCCCACCACGTGTGCACGTGGGACAGCCCTGTGGGAAAGCCTCGTGGGACAGCCTCGTGGGAAAGACTTGAGGGAAAACCATAGATCCTTTGATCCACGCGGCGGACTGCGTGACACTGCTGCTACCGCTCTGGAGGAAAGCGCATGTGCATGCCCGCATTCGAGACGAGGACTGACTCCCCGGGGTAGACTCCAGAAGTTCCCCCAAGATCCATGTCAGCACTGGAGAGGAATCCTCAGGTTCCGGCCCCGACTCCATACAAGGTCTTAGGCCCCGGCATCGACGGCAGAGGAATCCCGAGAGGCCCCCGAGAAACTCGCATGAGGACTGGCCTTTCCTGAGGCCACCAGAGCGGGTCCCTGAGGTCCCCGTCGTAAGTCGAGAGCACCTGCCGCAACTCGAGAAAATCCAGGTGGTTTTGCCCTCCAGGCGAGATGAGGCCCATTTCCGCTGAGGATTCTCGAGGCTAATCACATCTAACCACTTGAACTTCCAAAGGGTCCTTCAGACCCTTGCTGCAACTCAAGAAGTTCCCCGACATACCCGTCCCCACTCGAGAGGAAGCACGAGGGTCCCGCACACATCCAGGGGAGCCCCGTTTCCGCCTCCTAGCCCGAGATGAGGGATCCTTTCCCTGATTCGTAGGGAAAGAATTCCCGGCGTTCCCGTCGCATCTCAAGAGGCGCTCTCCACAGGAAAGGCGAGAGGAACTCCAGGGTCGTGCCACCCTTCAACGAGTCCCCCAGATGTGTCAGTCCATTCCAGAGGAACCTGTTTTCCCTGCACTGCCTTGACGTTCAAGCCGAGGATGGACTCCCAGCACGTGTGCACGTGGGACCGCCCTGTGGGAAAGCCTCCTCGGAAAGCCTCGTGGGAAAGACTCGAGGGAAAACCATAGATCCTTTGTTCCACGCGGCGGACTGCGTGAAACTGCTGCTACCGCTCTGGAGGAAAATGCAAGTGCATGCCCGCATTCGAGACGAGCACTGACTCCCCTGGGGAGACTCCAGAATTACCCCAAGATCCATGTCAGCACTGGAGAGGAATCCTCAGGTTCCGGCCCCGACTCCACAAAAGGTCTTAGGCCCCGGCATCGTAGTGAGAGGAATCCCGAGAGGCCCCCGAGGAACTCGCATGGGGACTGGCCTTTCCTGAGGCCACCAGAGCGGGTCCCTGAGGTCCCCTTCGTAAGTCGAGAGCACCTGCCGCAACTCGAGAAAATCCAGGAGGTTTTGCCCTCCAGGCGAGATGAGGCCCATTTCCCTGAAGCTTCTCGAGGCTAATCACATCTAACCGCTGGAACTTCCAAAGGGTCCTTAACACCCTTGCTGCAACTCAAGAAGTTCCCCGACATACCCGTCTCCACTCGAGAGGAAGCACGTGGGGTCCCGCACACATCCAGGGGAGTCCCGTTTCCACCTCCTTGCTCGAGATGAGGGATCCTTTCCCTGTTTCGTAGGGAAAGAATTCCCGGCGTTCCCGTCGCATCTCAAGAGGAGGCGCTCTCCACAGGAAAGGGGAGAGGAACTCCAGAGTCGTGCCAGCATTCCAAGAGTCCCCCAGATGTGTCAGTCCATTCCAGAGGAACCTGTTTTCCCTGCACTGCCTTGACGTTCAAGCCGAGGATCGACTCCCAAAACGTGTGCACGTGGGACAGCCCTGTGGGAAAGCCTCTTGGGAAAGCCTCGTGGGAAAGACTCGAGGGAAAACCATAGATCCTTTGATCCACGCGGCGGACTGCGTGACACTGCTGCTACCGCTCTGGAGGAAAGCGCAAGTGCATGCCCGCATTCGAGACGAGGACTGACTCCCCTGGGGAGACTCCAGAAGTACCCCAAGATCCATGTCAGCACTGGAGAGGAATCCTCAGGTTCCGGCCCCGAATCCACACAAGGTCTTAGTCCCCGGCATCGACGGGAGAGGAATCCCGAGAGGCCCCCGAGGAACTCGCATGGGGACTGGCCTTTCCTAAGGCCAACAGAGCGGGTCCCTGAGGTCCCCGTCGTAAGTCGAGAGCACCTGCCGCAACTCGAGAAAATCCAGGAGGTTTTCCCCTCCAGGCGAGATGAGGCCCATTTCCGCTGAGGCTTCTCGAGGCTAATCACATCTAACCACTGGAACTTCCTAAGGGTCCTTCACACCCTTGCTGCAACTCAAGAAGTTCCCCGACATATCCGTCTCCACTCGAGAGGAAGCACGTGGAGTCCCGCACACATCCAGGGAATCCCCGTTTCCCCCTCCTAGCTCGAGATGAGGGATCCTTTCCCTGTTTCGTAGGGAAAGAATTGCCGGCGTTCCCGTCGCATCTCAAGAGGAGGCGCTCTCCACAGGAAAGGCGAGAGGAACTCCAGGGTCGTGCCACCATTCCAGGAGACCCCCAGATGTGTCAGTCCATTCCAGAGGAACCTGTTTTCCCTGCACTGCCTTGACCTTCAAGCTGAGGATCGACTCACACCACGTGTGCACGTGGGACAGCCCTGTGGGAAAGCCCCGTGGGAAAGCCTCGTGGGAAAGACTCGAGGGAAAACCATAGATCCTTTGATCCACGCGGCGGACTGCATGACACTGCTGCTACCGCTCTGGAGGAAAGCGCATGTGCTTGCCCGCATTCGAGACGAGGACTGACTCCCCTGGGGAGACTCCAGAAGTACACCAAGATCCATGTCAGCACTGGAGAGGAATCCTCAGGTTCCGGCCCCAACTCCACACAAGGTCTTAGTCCCCGGCATCGACGGGAGAGGAATCCCGAGAGGCCCCCGATGAACTCGCATGGGGATTGGCCTTTCCTGAGGCCACCAGAGCCGGTCCCTGAGGTCCCCGTCGTAAGTCGAGAGCACCTGCCGCAACTCGAGAAAATCCAGGAGGTTTTGCCCTCCAGGCGAGATGAGGCCCATTTCCGCTGAGGCTTCTCGAGGCTAATCACATCTAACCACTGGAACTTCCAAAGGGTCCTTCACACCCTTGCTGCAACTCAAGAAGTTCCCCGCCATACCCGTCTCCACTCGAGTGGAAGCACGAGGGACCCGCACACATCCAGAGGAGCCCCGTTTCCGCCTCCTAGCTCGAAATGAGGGATCCTTTCCCTGTTTCGTAGGGAAAGAATTCCCGGCGTTCCCGTCGCATCTCAAGAGGAGGCGCTCTCCACAGGAAAGGCGAGAGGAACTCCAGGGTCGTGCTACCATTCCAAGAGACCCCAGATGTTTCAGTCCATTCCAGAGGAACGTCTTTTCCCTGTACTGCCTTGACGTTCAAGCCGAGGATCGACTCCCACCACGTGTGCACGTGGGACAGCCCTGTGGGAAAGCCTCGTGGGACAGCCTCGTGGGAAAGACTTGAGGGAAAACCATAGATCCTTTGATCCACGCGGCGGACTGCGTGACACTGCTGCTACCGCTCTGGAGGAAAGCGCATGTGCATGCCCGCATTCGAGACGAGGACTGACTCCCCTGGGGAGACTCCAGAAGTACACCAAGATCCATGTCAGCACTGGAGAGGAATCCTCAGGTTCCGGCCCCGACTCCACACAAGGTCTTAGGCCCCGGCATCGACGGGAGAGGAATCCCGAGAGGCCCTCGAGGAACTCGCATGGGGACTGGCCTTTCCTGAGGCCACCAGAGCGGGTCCCTGAGGTCCCCGTCGTAAGTCGAGAGCACCTGTCGCAACTCGAGAAAATCCAGGAGGTTTTGCCCTCCAGGCGAGATGAGGCCCATTTCCGCTGAGGCTTCTCGAGGCTAATCACATCTAACCACTGGAACTTCCTAAGGGTCCTTCACACCCTTGCTGCAACTCAAGAAGTTCCCCGACCTACCCGTCTCCACTCGAGAGGAAGCACGAGGGTCCCGCACACATCCAGGAGAGCCCCGTTTCCGCCTCCTAGCTCGAGATGAGGGATCCTTTCCCTGTTTCGTAGGGAAAGAATTCCCGGTGTTCCCGTCGCATCTCAAGAGGAGGCGCTCTCCACAGGAAAGGCGAGAGGAACTCCAGGGTCGTGCCACCATTCCAAGAGTCCCCCAGATGTGTCAGTCCATTTCAGAGGAAACTGTTTTCCCTGCACTGCCTCGACGTTCAAGCCGAGGATCGACTCCCACCACGTGTGCACGTGGGACAGCCCTGTGGGAAAGCCTCGTGGGAAAGCCTCGTGGGAAAGACTCGAGGGAAAACCATAGATCCTTTGATCCACGCGGCGGACTGCGTGACACTGCAGCTACCGCTCTGGAGGAAAGCGCAAGTGCATGCCCGCATTCGAGACGAGGACTGACTCCCCTGGGGAGACTCCAGAAGTACCCCAAGATCCATGTCAGCACTGGAGTGGAATCCTCAGGTTCCGGCCCCGACTCCACACAAGGTCTTAGGCCCCGGCATCGACGGGAGAGGAATCCCGAGAGGCCCCCGAGGAACTCGCATGGGGACTGGCCTTTCCTGAGGCCACCAGAGCGGGTCCCTGAGGTCCCCGTCGTAAGTCGAGAGCACCTGCCGCAACTCGAGAAAATCCAGGAGGTTTTGCCCTCCAGGCGAGATGAGGCTCATTTCCGCTGAGGCTTCTCAGGCTAATCACATCTAACCACTGGAACTTCCAAAGCGTCCTTCACACCCTTGCTGCAACTCAAGAAGTTCCCCGATATACCCGTCTCCACTCGAGAGGAAGCACGAGGGTCCCGCACACATCCAGGGGTGCCCCGTTTCCGCCTCCTAGTTCGAGATGAGGGATCCTATCCCTGTTTCGTAGGGAAAGAATTCCCGGCGTTCCCGTCGCATCTCAAGAGGAGGCGCTCTCCACAGGAAAGGCGAGAGGAACTCCAGGGTCGTGGCACCATTCCAAGAGTCCCCCAGATGTGTCAGTCCATTCCAGAGGAACCGGTTTTCCCTGCACTGCCTTGACGTTCAAGCCGAGGATCGACTCCCACCACGTGTGCACTTGGGATAGCCCTGTGGGAAAGCCTCGTGGGAAAGCCTCGTGGGAAAGACTCGAGGGAAAACCATAGATCCTTTGATCCACGCGGCGGACTGCGTGACACTGCTGCTACCGCTCTGGAGGAAAGCGCAAGTGCATGCCCGCATTCGAGACGAGGACTGACTCCCCTGGGGAGACTCCAGAAGTACCCCAAGATCCATGTCAGCACTGGAGTGGAATCCTCAGGTTCCGGCCCCGACTCCACACAAGGTCTTAGGCCCCGGCATCGACGGGAGAGGAATCCCGAGAGGCCCCCGAGGAACTCGCATGGGGACTGGCCTTTCCTGAGGCAACCAGAGCGGGTCCATGAGGTCCCCGTCGTAAGTCGAGAGCACCTGCCGCAACTCGAGAAAATCCAGGAGGTTTTGCCCTCCAGGCGAGATAAGGCCCATTTCCGCTGAGGCTTCTCGAGGCTAATCACATCTAACCACTGGAACTTCCAATGGGTCCTTCACACCCTTGCTGCTACTCAAGAAGTTCCCCGACCTACCCTTCTCCACTCGAGAGGAAGCACGTGGGGTCCCGCACACATCCAGGGGAGCCCCGTTTCCACCTCCTAGCTCGAGATGAGGGATCCTTTCCCTGTTTCGTAGGGAAAGAATTCCCGGCGTTCCCGTCGCATCTCAAGAGGAGGGGCTCTCCACAGGAAAGGGGAGAGGAACTCCAGGTTCGTGTCAGCATTCCAAGAGTCCCCCAGATGTGTCAGTCCATTCCAGAGGAACCTGTTTTCCCTGCACTGCCTTGACGTTCAAGCCGAGGATCGACTCCCAAAACGTGTGCACGTGGGACAGCCCTGTGGGAAAGCCTCTTGGGAAAGCCTCGTGGGAAAGACTCGAGGGAAAACCATAGATCCTTTGATCCACGCGGCGGACTGCGTGACACTGCTGCTACCGCTCTGGAGGAAAGCGCAAGTGCATGCCCGCATTCGAGACGAGGACTGACTCCCCTGGGGAGACTCCAGAAGTACCCCAAGATCCATGTCAGCACTGGAGAGGAATCCTCAGGTTCCGGCCCCGAATCCACACAAGGTCTTAGTCCCCGGCATCGACGGGAGAGGAATCCCGAGAGGCCCCCGAGGAACTCGCATGGGGACTGGCCTTTCCTGAGGCCAACAGAGCGGGTCCCTGAGGTCCCCGTCGTAAGTCGAGAGCACCTGCCGCAACTCGAGAAAATCCAGGAGGTTTTCCCCTCCAGGCGAGATGAGGCCCATTTCCGCTGAGGCTTCTCGAGGCTAATCACATCTAACCACTGGAACTTCCTAAGGGTCCTTCACACCCTTGCTGCAACTCAAGAAGTTCCCCGACATATCCGTCTCCACTCGAGAGGAAGCACGTGGGGTCCCGCACACATCCAGGGGAACTCGTTTCCGCCTCCTAGCTCGAGATGAGGGATCCTTTCCCTGTTTCGTAGGGAACGAATTGCCGGCGTTCCCGTCGCATCTCAAGAGGAGGCGCTCTCCACAGGAAAGGCGAGAGGAACTATAGGGTCGTGCCACCATTCCAAGAGACCCCCAGATGTGTCAGTCCATTCCAGAGGAACCTGTTTTCCCTGCACTGCCTTGACCTTCAAGCTGAGGATCGACTCACACCACGTGTGCACGTGGAACAGCCCTGTGGGAAAGCCCCGTGGGAAAGCCTCGTGGGAAAGACTCGAGGGAAAACCATAGATCCTTTGATCCACGCGGCGGACTGCGTGACACTGCTGCTACCGCTCTGGAGGAAAGCGCATGTGCATGCCCGCATTCGAGACGAGGACTGACTCCCCTGGGGAGACTCCAGAAGTACACCAAGATCCATGTCAGCACTGGAGAGGAATCCTCAGGTTCCGGCCCCAACTCCACACAAGGTCTTAGTCCCCGGCATCGACGGGAGAGGAATCCCGAGAGGCCCCCGACGAACTCGCATGGGGACTGGCCTTTCCTGAGGCCACCAGAGCGGGTCCCTGAGGTCCCCGACGTAAGTCGAGAGCACCTGCCGCAACTCGAGAAAATCCAGGAGGTTTTGCCCTCCAGGCGAGATGAGGCCCATTTCCGCTGAGGCTTCTCGAGGCTAATCACATCTAACCACTGGAACTTCCAAAGGGTCCTTCACACCCTTGCTGCACTCAAAAAGTTCCCCGCCATACCCGTCTCCACTCGAGTGGAAGCACGAGGGACCCGCACACATCCAGAGGAGCCCCGTTTCCGCCTCCTAGCTCGAAATGAGGGATCCTTTCCCTGTTTCGTAGGGAAAGAATTCCCGGCGTTCCCGTCGCATCTCAAGAGGAGGCGCTCTCCACAGGAAAGGCGAGAGGAACTCCAGGGTCGTGCTACCATTCCAAGAGACCCCAGATGTTTCAGTCCATTCCAGAGGAACGTCTTTTCCCTGTACTGCCTTGACGTTCAAGCCGAGGATCGACTCCCACCACGTGTGCACGTGGGACAGCCCTGTGGGAAAGCCTCGTGGGACAGCCTCGTGGGAAAGACTTGAGGGAAAACCATAGATCCTTTGATCCACGCGGCGGACTGCGTGACACTGCTGCTACCGCTCTGGAGGAAAGCGCATGTGCATGCCCGCATTCGAGACGAGGACTGACTCCCCTGGGGAGACTCCAGAAGTACACCAAGATCCATGTCAGCACTGGAGAGGAATCCTCAGGTTCCGGCCCCAACTCCACACAAGGTCTTAGGCCCCGGCATCGACGGGAGAGGAATCCCGAGAGGCCCTCGAGGAACTCGCATGGGGACTGGCCTTTCCTGAGGCCACCAGAGCGGGTCCCTGAGGTCCCCGTCGTAAGTCGAGAGCACCTGTCGCAACTCGAGAAAATCCAGGAGGTTTTGCCCTCCAGGCGAGATGAGGCCCATTTCCGCTGAGGCTTCTCGAGGCTAATCACATCTAACCACTGGAACTTCCTAAGGGTCCTTCACACACTTGCTGCAACTCAAGAAGTTCCCCGACATACCCGTCTCCACTCGAGAGGAAGCACGAGGGTCCCGCACACATCCAGGAGAGCCCCGTTTCCGCCTCCTAGCTCGAGATGAGGAATCCTTTCCCTGTTTCGTAGGGAAAGAATTCCCGGTGTTCCCGTCGCATCTCAAGAGGAGGCGCTCTCCACAGGAAAGGCGAGAGGAACTCCAGGGTCGTGCCACCATTCCAAGAGTCCCCCAGATGTGTCAGTCCATTTCAGAGGAACCTGTTTTCCCTGCACTGCCTCGACGTTCAAGCCGAGGATCGACTCCCACCACGTGTGCACGTGGGACCGCCATGTGGGAAAGCCTCGTCGGAAAGCCTCGTGGGAAAGACTCAAGGGAAAACCATATATCCTTTGATCCACGCGGCGGACTGCGTGACATTTCTGCTACCGCTCTGGAGGAAAGCGCAAGTGCATGCCCGCATTGGTGACGAGGACTGACTCCCGTGGGGAGACTCCAGAAGTACCCCAAGATCCCTGTCAGCACTGGAGAGGAATCCTCAGGTTCCGGCCGCGACTCCTCACAAGGACTTAGGCCCCGGCATCGACGGGAGAGGAATCCCGACAGGCCCCCGAAGAACTCGCATGGGGACTGGCCTTTCCTGAGGCCACCAGAGCGGGTCCCTGAGGTCCCCGTCGTAAGTCGAGAGCACCTGCCGCAACTCGAGAAAATCCAGGAGGTTTTGCCCTCCAGGCGAGATGATGCCCATTTCCCTGAAGCTTCTCGAGGCTAATCACATCTAACCACTGGAACTTCCAAAGGGTCCTTAACACCCTTGCTGCAACTCAAGAAGTTCCCCGACATAACCGTCTCCACTCGAGAGGAAGCACGTGGGTTCCCGCACACATCCAGGGGTGCCCCGTTTCCGCCTCCTAGTTCGAGATGAGGGATCCTATCCCTGTTTCGTAGGGAAAGAATTCCCGGCGTTCCCGTCGCATCTCAAGAGGAGGCGCTCTCCACAGGAAAGGCGAGAGGAACTCCAGGGTCGTGCCACCATTCCAAGAGTCCCCCAGATGTGTCAGTCCATTCCAGAGGAACCTGTTTTCCCTGCACTGCCTTGACGTTAAAGCCGAGGATCGACTCCCACCACGTGTGCACTTGGGATAGCCCTGTGGGAAAGCCTCGTGGGAAAGCCTCGTGGGAAAGACTCGAGGGAAAACCATAGATCCTTTGATCCACGCGGCGGACTGCGTGACACTGCTGCTACCGCTCTGGAGGAAAGCGCAAGTGCATGCCCGCATTCGAGACGAGGACTGACTCCCCTGGGGAGACTCCAGAAATACCCCAAGATCCATGTCAGCACTGGAGAGGAATCCTCAGGTTCCCGCCCCGACTCCACACAAGGTCTTAGGCCCCGGCATCGACGGGAGTGGAATCCCGAGAGGCCCGCGAGGAACTCGCATAGGGACTGGCCTTTCCTGAGGCCACCAGAGCGGGTCCATGATGTCCCCGTCGTAAGTCGAGAGCACCTGCCGCAACTCGAGAAAATCCAGGAGGTTTTGCCCTCCAGGCCAGATAAGGCCCATTTCCGCTGAGGCTTCTCGAGGCTAATCACATCTAACCACTGGAACTTCCAATGGGTCCTTCACACCCTTGCTGCAACTCAAGAAGTTCCCCGACCTACCCGTCTCCACTCGAGAGGAAGCACGTGGGGTCCCGCACACATCCAGGGAATCCCCGTTTCCCCCTCCTAGCTCGAGATGAGGGATCCTTTCCCTGTTTCGTAGGGAAAGAATTGCCGGCGTTCCCGTCGCATCTCAAGAGGAGGCGCTCTCCACAGGAAAGGCGAGAGGAACTCCAGGGTCGTGCCACCATTCCAAGAGACCCCCAGATATGTCAGTCCATTCCAGAGGAACCTGTTTTCCCTGCACTGCCTTGACGTTCAAGCCGAGGATCGACTCCCACCACGTGTGCACGTGGGACAGCCCTGTGGGAAAGCCCCGTGGGAAAGCCTCGTGGGAAAGACTCGAGGGAAAACCATAGATCCTTTTATCCACGCGGCGGACTGCGTGACACTGCTGCTACCGCTCTGGAGGAACGCGCAAGTGCATGCCCGCATTCGAGACGAGGACTGAATCCCCTGGGGAGTCTCCAGATGTACCCCAAGATCCATGTCAGCACTGGAGAGGAATCCTCAGGTTCCGGCCCCGAATCTACACAAGGTCTTAGTCCCCGGCATCGACGGGAGAGGAATCCCGAGAGGCCCCCGACGAACTCGCATGGGGACTGGCCTTTCCTGAGGCCACCAGAGCGGGTCCCTGAGGTCCCCGAAGTAAGTCGAGAGCACCTGCCGCAACTCGAGAAAATCCAGGAGGTTTTGCCCTCCAGGCGAGATGAGGCCCATTTCCGCTGAGGCTTCTCGAGGCTAATCACATCTAACCACTGGAACTTCCAAAGGGTCCTTCACACCCTTGCTGCAACTCAAGAAGTTCCCCGCCATACCCGTCTCCACTCGAGTGGAAGCACGAGGGACCCGCACACATCCAGAGGAGCCCCGTTTCCGCCTCCTAGCTCGAAATGAGGGATCCTTTCCCTGTTTCGTAGGGAAAGAATTCCCGGCGTTCCCGTCGCATCTCAAAGGAGGCGCTCTCCACAGGAAAGGCGAGAGGAACTCCAGGGTCGTGCTACCATTCCAAGAGACCCCAGAAGTTTCAGTCCATTCCAGAGGAACGTCTTTTCCCTGTACTGCCTTGACGTTCAAGCCGAGGATCGACTCCCACCACGTGTGCACGTGGGACAGCCCTGTGGGAAAGCCTCGTGGGACAGCCTCGAGGGAAAGACTTGAGGGAAAACCATAGATCCTTTGATCCACGCGGCGGACTGCGTGACACTGCTGCTACCGCTCTGGAGGAAAGCGCATGTGCATGCCCGCATTCGAGACGAGGACTGACTCCCTTGGGGAGACTCCAGAAGTACCCCAAGATCCATGTCAGCACTGGAGAGGAATCCTCAGGTTCCGGCCGCGACTCCTCACAAGGTCTTAGGCCCCGGCATCGACAGGAGAGGAATCCCGACAGGCCCCCGAAGAACTCGCATGGGGACTGGCCTTTCCTGAGGCCACCAGAGCGGGTCCCTGAGGTCCCCGTCGTAAGTCGAGAGCACCTGCCGCAACTCGAGAAAATCCAGGAGGTTTTGCCCTCCAGGCGAGATGAGGCCCATTTCCGCTGAGGCTTCTCGAGGCTAATCACATCTAACCACTGGAACTTCCAAAGGGTCCTTTACACCCTTGCTGCAACTCAAGAAGTTCCCCGACATACCCGTCACCACTCGAGAGGAAGCACGAGGGTCCCGCACACATCCAGGGGAGCCCCGTTTCCGCCTCCTAGCTCGAGATGAGGGATCCTTTCCCTGTTTCGTAGGGAAAGAATTCCCGGCGTTCCCGTCGCATCTCAAGAGGAGGCGCTCTCCACAGGAAAGGCGAGAGGAACTCCAGGGTCGTGCCACCATTCCAAGAGTCCCCCAGATGTGTCAGTCCATTCCAGAGGAACCTGTTTTCCCTGCACTGCCTTTACGTTCAAGCCGAGGATCGACTCCCACCACGTGTGCACGGGGGACAGCCCTTTGGGAAAGCCTCGTGGGAAAGCCACGTGGGAAACACTCGAGGGAAAACCATAGATCCTTTGATCCACGCGGCAGACAGCGTGACACTCCTGCTACCGCTCTGGAGGAAAGCGCAAGTGCATGCCCGCATTCGAGACGAGCACTGACTCCCCTGGGGAGACTCCAGAAGTACCCCAAGATACATGTCAGCACTGGAGAGGAATCCTCAGGTTCCGGCCCCGACTCCACACAAGGTCTTAGGCCCCGGCATCGACGGGAGAGGAATCCCGACAGGCCCCCGAGGAACTCGCATGGGGACTGGCCTTTCCTGAGGCCACCAGAGCGGGTCCCTGAGGTCCCCGTCGTAAGTCGAGAGCACCTTCCGCAACTCGAGAAAATCCAGGAGGTTTTCCCTCCAGGCGAGATGAGGCCCATTTCCGCTGAGGCTTCTCGAGGCTAATCACATCTAACCACTGGAACTTCCAAAGGGTCCTTCACACCCTTGCTGCAACTCAAGAAGTTCCCCGACATACCCGTCACCACTCGAGAGGAAGCACGAGGGTCCCGCACACATCCAGGGGAGCCCCGTTTCCGCCTCCTAGCTCGAGATGAGGGATCCTTTCCCTGTTTCGTAGGGAAAGAATTCCCGGCGTTCCCGTCGCATCTCAAGAGGAGGCGCTCTGCACAGGAAAGGCGAGAGGAACTCCAGGGTCGTTCCATCATTCCAAGAGTCCCCCAGATGTGTCAGTCCATTCCAGAGGAACCTGTTTTCCCTGCACTGCCTTGACGTTCAAGACGAGGATCGACTCCCACCAAGTGTGCACGTGGGACCGCCCTGTGGGAAAGACTCGTCGGAAAGCCTCGTTGGAAAGACTCGAGGGAAAACCATATATCCTTTGATCCACGCGGCGGACTGCGTGACACTGCTGCTACCGCTCTGGAGGAAAGCGCAAATGCATGCCCGCATTCGAGACGAGCACTGACTCCCCTGGGGAGACTCCAGAAGTTCCCCAAGATCCATGTGAGCACTGGAGAGGAATACACAGGTTCCGGCCCCGACTCCACACAAGGTCTTAGGCCCCGGCATCGACGGGAGAGGAATCCCGACAGGCCCCCGAGGAACTCGCATGGGGACTGGCCTTTCCTGCGGCCACCAGAGCATTTCCCTGAGGTCCCCGTCGTAAGTCGAGAGCACCTGCCGCAACTCGAGAAAATCCAGGAGGTTTTGCCCTCCAGGCGAGATGAGGCTCATTTCCGCTGAGGCTTCTCAGGCTAATCACATCTAACCACTGGAACTTCCAAAGCGTCCTTCACACCCTTGCTTCAACTCAAGAAGTTCCCCGACATACCCATCTCCACTCGAGAGGAAGCACGAGGGTCCCGCACACATCCAGGGGAGCCCCTTTTCCGCCTCCTTGCTCGAGATGAGGGATCCTTTCCCTGTTTCGTAGGGAAAGAATTCCCGGCGTTCCCGTCGCATCTCAAGAGGAGGCGCTCTCCACAGGAAAGGCGAGAGGAACTCCAGGGTCGTGCCACCATTCCAAGAGTCCCCCAGATGTGTCAGTGCATTCCAGAGGAACCTGTTTTCCCTGCACTGCCTTGACGTTCAAGCCGAGGATCGACTCCCACCACGTGTGCACGTGGGACAGCCCTGTGGGAAAGCCTCGTGGGAAAGCCTCGTGGGAAAGACTCGAGGGAAAAACATAGATCCTTTGATCCACGCGGCGGACTGTGTGACACTGCTGCTACCGCTCTGGAGGAAAGCGCAAGTGCATGCCCGCATTCGAGACGAGGACTGACTCCCCTAGGGAGACTCCAGAATTACTCCAAGATCCATGTCAGCACTGGAGAGGAATCCTCAGGTTCCGGCCCCGACTCCACACAAGGTCTTAGGCCATGGCATCGACGGGAGAGGAATCCCGACAGGCCCCCGAGCAACTCGCATGGGGATTGGCCTTTCCTGAGGCCACCAGAGCGGGTCCCTGAGGTCCCCGTCGTAAGTCGAGAGCACCTGCCGCAACTCGAGAAAGTCCAGGAGGTTTTGCCCTCCAGGCGAGATGAGGCCCATTTCCGCTGAGGCTTCTCGAGGCTAATCACATCTAACCACTGGAACTTCCAAAGGGTCCTTCACACCCTTGCTGCAACTCAAGAAGTTCCCCGACATACCCGTCTCCACTCGAGAGGAAGCACGAGGGTCCGGCACACATCCAGGGGAGCCCCGTTTCCGCCTCCTAGCTCGAGATGAGGGATCCTTTCCCTGTTTCGAAGGGAAAGAATTCCCGGCGTTCCCGTCGCATCTCAAGAGGAGGCGCTCTCCACAGGAAAAGCGAGAGGAACTCCAGGGTCGTGCCACCATTCCAAGAGTCCCCCAGATGTGTCAGTCCATTCCAGAGGAACCTGTTTTCCCTGCACTGCCTCGACCTTCAAGCCGAGGATCGACTCCCACCACGTGTGCACGTGGGACAGCCCTGTGGGAAAGCCTCGTGGGAAAGCCTCGTGGGAAAGACTCGAGGGAAAACCATAGATCCTTTGATCCACGCGGCGGACTGCGTGACACTGCTGCTACCGCTCTGCAGGAAAGCGCAAGTGAATGCCCGCATTCGAGACGAGCACTGACTCCACTGGGGAGACTCCAGAAGTACCCCAAGATCCGGTCAGCACTGGAGAGGAATCCTGAGGTTCCCGCCCCGACTCCACACAAGGTCTTAGGCCCCGGCATCGACGGGAGAGGAATCCCGAGAGGCACCCGAGGAACTCGCAGGGGGACTGGCCTTTCCTGAGGCCACCAGAGCAGGTCCCTGAGGTCCCCGTCGTAAGTCGAGAGCACCTGCCGCAACTCGAGAAAATCCAGGAGGTTTTGCCCTCCAGGCGATATCAGGCCCATTTCCGCTGAGGCTTCTCGAGGCTAATCACATCTAACCACTGGAACTTCTAAAGGGTCCTTCACACCCTTGCTGCAACTCAAGAAGTTCCCCGACATACCCGTCTCCACTCGAGAGGAAGCACGAGGGTCCCGCACACATCCAGGGGAGCCCCGTTTCCGCCTCCTAGCTCGAGATGAGGGATCCTTTCCCTGTTTCGTAGGGAAAGAATTCCCGGCATTCCCGTCGCATCTCAAGAGGAGGCGCTCTCCACAGGAAAGTCGAGAGGAACTCCAGGGTCTTGCCACCATTCCAAGAGTCCCCCAGATGTGTCAGTCCATTCCAGAGGAACATGTTTTCCCTGCAATGCCTTGACGTTCAAGCCGAGGATCGACTCCCACCACGTGTGCACGGGGGACAGCCCTGTGCGAAAGCCTCTTGGGAAAGCCTCGTGGGAAAGACTCGAGGGAAAACCATAGATCCTTTGATCCACGCGGCGGACTGCGAGACACTGCTGCTACCGCTCTGGAGGAAAGCGCAAGTGCATGCCCGCATTCGAGACGAGGACTGACTCCCCTGGGGAGACTCCAGAAGTACCCCAAGATCCATGTCAGCACTGGAGAGGAATCCTCAGGTTCCGGCCCCGACTCCACACAAGGTCTTAGGCCCCGGCATCGCCGGGAGAGGAATCCCGAGAGGCCCCCTAGGAACTCGAATTGGGACTGGCCTTTCCTGAGGCCACCAGAGCGGGTCCCCGAGGTCCCCGTCGTAAGTCGAGAGCAGCTGCCGCAACTCGAGAAAATCCAGGAGGTTTTGCCCTCCAGGCGAGATGAGGCCCATTTCCGCTGAGGCTTCTCGAGGCTAATCACATCTAACCACTGGAACTTCCAAAGGGTCCTTCACACCCTTGCTGCAACTCAAGAAGTTCCCCGACATAGCCGTCTCCACTCGAGAGGAAGCACGAGGGTCCCGCACACATCCAGGGGAGCCCCGTTTCCGCCTCCTAGCCCGAGTTGACGGATCCAATCCCTTTTTCGTAGGGAAAGAATTCCCGGCGTTCCCGTCGCATCTCAACAGGAGGCACTCTCCACAGGAAAGGCGAGAGGAACTCCAGGGTCGTGCCACCATTCCAAGAGTCCCCCAGATGTGTCAGTCCATTCCAGAGGAATGTATTTTCCCTGCACTGCCTCGACATTCATGCCGAGGATCGACTCCCACCACGGTGGCAATTGGGGCAGCCCTGTGGGTAAGCCTCGTGGGAAAGCCTCGAGGGAAAGCCATAGATCCCTTGATCCACGCAGCGGAATGCGTGACACTGCTGCTACCACTCTGGAGGAAAGCGCAAGTGCATGCCCGCATTCGAGACGAGGACTGAATCCCCTGGGGAGACTCCAGAAGTACCCCAAGATCCATATCAGCACTGGAGAGGAATCCTCAGGTTCCGACCCAGACTCCACACAAGGTCTTAGGCCCCGGTATCGACGGGAGAGGAATCCCGAGAGGCCCCCGAGGAACTCGCATGGGGACTGGCCTTTCCTGAGGCCACCAGAGCGGATCCCTGAGGTCCCCGTGGTAAGTCGAGAGCACCTGCCGCAACTCGAGAAAATCCAGGAGGTTTTGCCCTCCAGGCGAGATGAGGCCCATTTCCGCTGAGGCATATCTAGGCTAATCACATCTAACCAATGGAACTTCCAAAGGGTCCTTCACACCCTTACTGCAAGTCAAGAAGTTCCCCGACATAGCCGTCTCCACTCGAGAGGAAGCACGAGGGTCCCACACACATCCAGGGGAGCCCCGTTTCCGCCTCCAAGCTCGAGATGAGGGATCCTTTCCCTGTTTCGTAGGGAAAGAATTCCCGGCGTTCCCGTCGCATCTCAAGAGGAGGCGCTCTCCACAGGAAAGGCGAGAGGAACTCCAGGGTCGTGCCACGATTCCAAGAGACCCCCAGATGTGTCAGTTCATTCCAGAGGAACCTGTTTTCCCTGCACTGCCTTGACGTTCAAGCCTAGGATCGACTCCCATCACGTGTGCACGTGGGAGAGCCCTGTGGGACAGCCCGGTGGGAAAGCCTCGTGGGAAAGCCTCGTGGGAAAGACTCGAGGGAAAACCATAGATCCCTTGATCCACGCGGCGGAATGCGTGACACTGCTGCTACCGCTCTGGAGGAAAGCACAAGTGCATGCCCGCATTCGAGACGAGGATTGACTCCCCTGGGGAGACTCCAGACGTACCCCAAGATCCATGTCAGCACTGGAGAGGAATCCTCAGATTCCGGCCCCCACTCCACACAAGGGCTTAGGCCCCGGCATCGCCGGGAGAGGATTCCCGAGAGGCCCCCGAGGAACTCGCATTGGGACTGGCCTTTCCTGAGGCCACCAGAGCGGGTCCCTGAGGTCCCCGTCGTAAGTCGAGAGCAGCTGCCGCAACTCGAGAAAATCCAGGAGGTTTTGCCCTCCAGGCGAGATGAAGCCCATTTCCGCTGAGGTTTCTCGAGGCTAATCACATCTAACCACTGGAACTTCCAAAGGGTCATTCACACCCTTGCTGCAACTCAAGAAGTTCCCCGACATACCCGTCTCCACTCGGGAGGAAGCACGAGGGTCCCGCACACATCCAGGGGAGCCCCGTTTCCGCCTCCTAGCTCGAGATGAGGGATCCTTTCCCTGTTTCATAGGGAAACAATTCCCGGCGTTCTCGTCGCATCTCAAGAGGAGGCGCTCTCCACAGGAAAGGCGAGAGGAACTCCAGGGTCGTGCCACCATTCCAAGAGTCCCCCAGATGTGTCAGTCCATTCCAGAGGAATCAGTTTTTCCTGCACTGCCTTGACGTTCAAGCCGAGGATCGACTCCCACCACGTGTGCACGTGGGACAGCCCTGTGGGAAAGCCTCGTGGGAAAGCCTTGTGGGAAAGACTCGAGGGAAAAACATAGATCCTTTGATCCACGCGGCGGAATCCATAACATTGCTGCTACCGCTTTTTAGGAAAGCGCAAGAGCATGCCCGCATTCGAGACGAGGACTGACTCCCCTGGGGAGACTCCAGAACTACCCCAAGATCCATGTCAGCACTGGAGAGGAATCCTCAGGTTCCGGCCCCGTCTCCGCACAAGGTCTTAGGCCCCGGCATCGACGGGAGAGGAATCCCGAGAGGCCCGCGAGGAACTCGCATGGGGACTGGCCTTTCCTGAGGCCACCAGAGCGGGTCCCCGAGGTCCCCGTCGTAAGTAGAGAGCACCTGCCGCAACTCGAGAAAATCCAGGAGGTTTTGCCCTCCAGGCGAGATGAGGCCCATTTCCGCTGAGGCTTCTCGAGGCCAATCACATCTAACCACTGGAAGTTCCAAAGGGTCCTTCACACCCTTGCTGCAACTCAAGAAGTTCCCCGACATACCCGTATCCACTCGAGAGGAAGCACGTGGGGTCCCGCACACATCCAGGGGAGCCCCGTTTCTGCCTCCGAGCCCGAGTTGAGGGATCCTATCCCTTTTTCGTAGGGAAAGAATTCCCGGCGTTCCCGTCGCAACTCAAGGGGAGGCGCTCTCCACAGGAAAGGCGAGAGGAACTCCAGGGTCGTGCCACCATTCCAAGAGTACGCCAGATGTGTCAGTCCATTCCAGAGGAACCTGTTTTTCCTGCACTGCCTTGACGTTCAAGCCGAGGATCGACTCCCACCACGTGCGCACGTGGGACAGCCCTGTGGGAAAGCCTCGTGGGAAAGCCTCGTGGGAAAGACTCGAGGGAAAACCATATATCCTTTGATCCACGGGGCAGACTGCGTGACACTGCTGCTACCGCTCAGGAGGAAAGCGCAAGTGCATGCCCGCATTCGAGATGAGGACTGACTCCCCTGGGGAGACTCCAGAAGTACCCCAAGATCCATGTCAGCACTGGAGAGGAATCCTCAGGTTCCGGCCCCGACTCCACACAATGTCTTAGGCCCCGGCATCGACGGGAGAGGAATCCAGAGAAGCCCCCGAGGATCTCGCATGGGGACTGGCCTTTCCTGAGGCCACCAGAGAGGGTCACTGAAGTCCCCGTCTTAAGTCGACAGCATCTGCCCCAACTCGAGAAAATCCAGGAGGTTTTGCCCTCCAGGCGAGATGAGGCCCATTTCCGCTGAGGCTTCTCGAGGCTAATCACATCTAACCACTGGAACTTCCAAAGGGTCCTTCACACCTTTGCTGCAACTCAAGAAGTTCCCCGACATACCCGTCTCCACTCGAGAGAAAGCACGAGGGTCCCGCACAGATCCAGGGGAGCCCCGTTTCCACCTCCTAGCTCGAGATGAGGGATCCTTTCCCTGTTTCGTAGGGAAAGAATTCCCGGCGTTCCCGTCGCATCTCAAGAGGAGGCGCTCTCCACAGGAAAGGCGAGAGGAACTCCAGGGTCGTGCCACCATTCCAAGAGTCCTCCAGATGTGTCAGTCCATTCCAGAGGAACGTATTTTCCCTGCACTGCCTCGACGTTCATGCCGAGGTTCGACTCCCACCACGGTGGCACGTGGGACAGCCCTGTGGGAAAGCCTCGTGGGAAAGCCTCGTGTGAAAGACTCGAGGGAAAACCATAGATCCTTTGATCCACGCGGCGGTCTGCGTGACACTGCTCCTACCGCTCTGGAGGAAAGCGCAAGTGCATGCCCGCATTCGAGACGAGGACTGACTCCCCTGGGGAGACTCCAGAAGTACCCCAAGATCCATGTCAGCACTGGAGAGGAATCCTCAGGTTCCGGCCCCGACTCCACACAAGGTCTTAGGCCCCGGCATCGACGGGAGAGGAATCCCCAGAGGCCCCCGAGGATCTCGCATGGGGACTGGCCTTTCCTGAGGCCACCAGAGCGGGTCCCTGAGGTCCCCGTCGTAAGTCGAGAGCACCTGCCGCAACTCGAGAAAATCCAGGAGGTTTTGCCCTCCAGGCGAGATGAGGCCCATTTCCGCTGAGGCTTCTCGAGGCTAATCACGTCTAACCACTGGAACTTCCAAAGGGTCCTTCACACCCTTGCTGCAACTCAAGAACTTCCCCGACATACCAGTCTCCACTCGAGTGGAAGCACGTGGGGACTCGCACACATCCAGGGGAGCCCCGTTTCCGCCTCCTAGCTCGAGATGAGGGATCCTTTCCCTGTTTCGTAGGGAAAGAATTCCCGGCGTTCCCGTCGCATCTCAAGAGGAGACACTCTCCACAGGAGAGGCGAGAGTAACTCCAGGGTCGTGCCACCATTCCACGAGACCCCCAGATGTGTCAGTCCATTACAGAGGAACCTGTTTTCCCTGCACTGCCTTGACGTTCAAGCCGAGGATCGACTCCCACCACGTGTGCACGTGGGACAGCCCTGTGGGAAAGCCTCGTGGGAAAGCCTCGTGGGAAAGACTCGAGGGAAAACCATAGATCCTTTGATCCACGCGGCGGACTGCGTGACACTGCTGCTACCGCTCTGGAGGAAAGCGCAAGTGCATGCCCGCATTCGAGACGAGGACTGACTCCCCTGGGGAGACTCCAGAAGTACCCCAAGATCCATGTCAGCACTGGAGAGGAATCCTCAGGTTCCGGCCCCGACTCCACACAAGGTCTTAGGCCCCGGCATCGACGGGAGAGGAATCCCGAGAGGCCCCCGAGGAACTCGCATGGGGACTGGCCTTTCCTGAGGCCACCAGAGCGGGTCCCTGAGGTCCCCATCGTAAGTCAAGAGCACCGGCCGCAACCCGAGAAAATCCAGGAGGTTTTGCCCTCCAGGCGAGATGAGGCCCATTTCCGCGGAGGCTTCTCGAGGCTAATCACTTCTAACCACTGGAACTTCCAAAGGGTCCTTCACACCCTTGCTGCAACTCAAGAAGTTCCCCGACATACCCGTCTCCACTCGAGAGGAAGCACGTGGGGTCCCGCACATATCCAGGGGAGCCCCGTTTCCGCCTCCTAGCTCGATATGAGGGATCCTTTCCCTGTTTCGTAGGGAAAGAATTCCCGGCGTTCCCGTCCCATCTCAAGAGGAGGCGCTCTCCACAGGAAAGGCGAGAGGAACTCCAGGGTCGTGCCACCATTCCAAGAGGCCCCCAGATGTGTCAGTCCATTCCAGAGGAACCTGTTTTCCCTGCACTGTCTTGACGTTCAAGCCGAGGATCGACTCCCATCACGTGTTTACGTGGGACAGCCCTGAGGGAAAGCCTCGTGGGAAAGCCTCGTGGGAAAGACTCGAGGGAAAACCATAGATTCTTTGATCCACGCGGCGGACTGCGTGACACTGCTGCTGCCGCTCTGGAGGAAAGCGCAAGTGCATGCCCGCATTCGAGACGAGGACTCACTCCCCTGGGGAGACTCCAGAAGTACCCCAAGATCCATGTCAGCACTGGAGAGGAATCCTCAGGTTCCGGCCCCGAGTCCACACAAGGTCTTAGGCCCCGGCATCGACGGGAGGAATCCCCAGAGGCCCCCGAGGAACTCGCATGGGGACGGGCCTTTCGAGTGGCCATCAGAGCGGGTCCCTGAGGTCCCTGTCGTAAGTCGAGAGCACCTGCCGCAACTCGAGAAAATACAGGAGGTTTTGCCTTCCAGGCGAGATGAGGCCCATTTCCGCTGAGGCTTCTCGAGGCTAATCACATCTAACCACTGGAACTTCCAAAGGGTCCTTCACACCCTTGCTGCAACTCAAGAAGTTCCCCGACATACCCGTCTCCACTCGAGAGGAAGCACGAGGGTCCCGCACACATCCAGGGGAGCCCCGTTTCCTCCTCGCAGCTCGAGATGATGTATCCTTTCACTGTTTTGTTGGGAAAGATTTCCCGGCATTCCCTTCGCATCCCAAGAGGAGGCGCTCTCCACAGGAAAGGCGAGAGGAACTTCAGGTCGTGCCACCATTCCAGGAGTCCCCCAGTTATGTCAGGCCATTCCAGAGGAACCTGTTTTCCCTGAACTGCCTTGACGTTCAAGCCGAGGATCGACTCCCACCACGTGTGCACGTATGACAGCCCTGTGGGACAGCCTCGTGCGAAAGCCTCATGGGAAAGACTCGAGGGAAAACCATAGATCCTTTGATCGACGCGGCGGACTGCGTGACACTGCTGCTACCGCTATGGTGGATAGCGCAAGTGCATGCCCGCATTCGAGACGAGGACTGACTCCCCTGGGGAGACTCCAGAAGTACCCCAAGATCCATGTCAGCACTGGAGAGGAATCCTCAGGTTCCGGCCCCGACTCCACACAAGGACTTAGGCCCCGGCATCGACGGGAGAGGAATCCCGAGAGGCCCCCGAGGAAGTCGCATGGGGACTGGCCTTTCTGCGGCCACCAGAGCGCGTCCCTGAGGTCCCCGTCGTAAGTGGAGAGCACCTGCCGCAACTCGAGAAAATCCAGGAGGTTTTGCCCTCTAGGCGAGATGAGGCCCATTTCCGCTGAGGCTTCTCGAGGCTAATCACATATAACCACTGGAACCTGCAAAGGGTCCTTCACACCCTTGCTGCAACTCAAGCAGTTCCGCGACATACCCGTCTCCTCTCGAGAGGAAGCACGTGGGGTCCCGCACACATCCAGGGGAGCCCCGTTTCCGCCTCGTAGCTCGAGATGTGGGATCCTTTCCCTGTTTCGTAGGGAAAGAATTCCCGGCGTTCCCGTCGCATCTCAAGAGGAGGCGCTCCCACAGGAAAGGCGAGAGAACTCCAGGGTCGTGCCACCATTCTAAGAGACCCCAGATGTGTCAGTCCATTCCAGAGGAACCTGTTTTCCCTGCACTGCCTTGACGTTCAAGCCGAGGATCGACTCCCATCACGTGTGCTCCTGGGACAGCCCTGTGGGAAAGCCTCGTGGGAAAGCCTCGTGGGAAAGACTGAAGAGAAAACCATAGATCCTTTGATCCACGCGGCGGACTGCGTGACACTGCTGCTACCGCTCTGGAGGAAAGCACAAGTACATGCCTGCATTTGAGACGAACACTGACTCCCCTGGGGAGACTCCAGAAGTACCCCAAGATCCATGTCAGCACTGGAGAGGAATCCTCAGGTTCCGGCCCCGACTCCACACAAGGTCTTAGGCCCCGGCATCGACGGGAGAGGAATCCCGAGACGCCCCCGAGGAACTCGCATGGGGACTGGCCATTCCTGAGGCCACCAGAGCGGGTCCCTGAGGTCCCCGTCGTAAGTCGAGGGCACCTGCCGCAACTCGAGAAAATCCAGGAGGTTTTGCCCTCCAGGCGAGATGAGGCCCATTTCCGCTGAGGCTTCTCGAGGCTAATCACATCTAACCACTGGAACTTCCAAAGGGTCCTTCACACCCTTGCTGCAACTCAAGCACTTCCGCGACATACCCGTCTCCACTCGAGAGGAAGCACGGGGGTCCCGCACACATCCAGGGGAGCCCCGTTTCCGCCTCCCAGCTCAGGATGAGGTATCCTTTCACTGTTTTGTAGGGAACGATTTCCCGGCGTTCCCTTCGCATCTCAAGAGGAGTCGCTCTCCACAGGAAAGGCGAGAGGAACTCCAGGTCGTGCCACCATTCCAGGAGTCCCCCAGATATGTCAGTCCATTCCAGAGGAACCAGTTTTCCCGGCACTGCCTTGACGTTCAAGCCGAGGATCGACTCCCACCACGTGTGCACGTGGGACAGCCCTGTGGGAAAGCCTCGTGGGAAAGCCTCGTGGGAAAGACTCGAGGGAAAACCATAGATCCTTTGATCCACGGGGCGGACTGCGTGACACTGCTGCTACCGCTCTGGAGGAAAGCGCAAGTGCATGCCCGCATTTGAGACGAGGACTGACTCCCCTGGGGAGACTCCAGAAGTACCCCAAGATCCATGTCAGCACTGGAGAGGAAACCTCAGGTTCCGGCCCCGACTCCACACAAGGTCTGAGGCCCCGGCATCGACGGGAGAGGAATCCCGAGAGGCCCCCGAGGAACTCGCATGGGTACTGGCCTTTCCTGAGGCCACCAGAGCCGGACCCTGAGGTCCCCGTGGTAAGTCGAGAGCACCTGCCGCAACTCCAGAAAATCCAGGAGGTTTTGCCCTCCAGGCGAGATGAGGCCCATTTCCGCTGAGGCTTCTCGAGGCTAATCACATCTAACCACTGGAACTTCCAAAGGGTCCTTCACACGCTTGCTGCAACTCAAGAAGTTCCCCGACATACCCGTCTCCACTCGAGAGGAAGCACGAGGGTCCCGCACACATCCAGGGGAGCCCCGTTTCCGCCTCCTAGCGCGAGATGAGGGATCCTTTCCCTGTTTCGTAGGGAAAGAATTCCCGGCGTTCCCGTCGCATCTCTAGAGGAGGCGCTCTCCACAGGAAAGGAGAGAGGAACTCCAGGGTCGTGCCACCATTCCAAGAGTCCCCCAGATGTGTCAGTCCATTCCAGAGGAACCTGTTTTCCCTGCACTGCCTTGACGTTCAAGACGAGGATCGACTCCCACCACGTGTGCACGTGGGACAGCCCTGTGGGAAAGCCCCGTGGGAAAGCCTCGTGGGAAAGACTCGAGGGAAAACCATAGATCCTTTGATCCACGCGGCGGACTGCGTGACACTGCTGCTACCGCTCTGGAGGAAAGCGCAAGTGCATGCCCGCATTTGAGACGAGGACTGACTCCCCTGGGGAGACTCCAGAAGTACCCCAAGATCCATGTCAGCACTGGAGAGGAATCCTCAGGTTCCGGCCCCGTCTCCACACAAGGTCTTAGGCCCCGGCATCGACGGGAGAGGAATCCCGAGAGGCCCCCGAGGAACTCGCATGGGGACTGGCATTTCCTGACGCCACCAGAGCGGGTCCCTGAGGTCCCCGTCGTAAGTCGAGAGCACCTGCCGCAACTCGAGAAAATCCAGGAGGTTTTGCCCTCCAGGCGAGATGAGGCCCATTTCCGCTGAGGCTTCTCGAGGCTAATCACATCTAACACTGGAAATTCCAAAGGGTCCTTCACACCCTTGCTGCAACTCAAGAAGTTCCCCGACATACCCGTCTCCACTCGAGAGGAAGCACGAGGGTCCCGCACACATCCAGGGGAGCCCCGTTTCCGCCTCCTAGCGCGAGATGAGGGATCCTTTCCCTGTTTCGAAGGGAAAGAATTCCCGGCGTTCCCGTCGCATCTCAAGAGGAGGCGCTCTCCACAGGAAAGGAGAGAGGAACTCCAGGGTCGTGCCACCATTCCAAGAGTCCCCCAGATGTGTCAGTCCATTCCAGAGGAACCTGTTTTCCCTGCACTGCCTTGACGTTCAAGACGAGGATCGACTCCCACCACGTGTGCACGTGGGACAGCCCTGTGGGAAAGCCCCGTGGGAAAGCCTCGTGGGAAAGACTCGAGGGAAAACCATAGATCCTTTGATCCACGCGGCGGACTGCGTGACACTGCTGCTACCGCTCTGGAGGAAAGCGCAAGTGCATGCCCGCATTTGAGACGAGGACTGACTCCCCTGGGGAGACTCCAGAAGTACCCCAAGATCCATGTCAGCACTGGAGAGGAATCCTCAGGTTCCGGCCCCGTCTCCACACAAGGTCTTAGGCCCCGGCATCGACGGGAGAGGAATCCCGAGAGGCCCCCGAGGAACTCGCATGGGGACTGGCATTTCCTGACGCCACCAGAGCGGGTCCCTGAGGTCCCCGTCGTAAGTCGAGAGCACCTGCCGCAACTCGAGAAAATCCAGGAGGTTTTGCCCTCCAGGCGAGATGAGGCCCATTTCCGCTGAGGCTTCTCGAGGCTAATCACATCTAACACTGGAAATTCCAAAGGGTCCTTCACACCCTTGCTGCAACTCAAGAAGTTCCCCGACATACCCGTCTCCACTCGAGAGGAAGCACGAGGGTCCCGCACACATCCAGGGGAGCCCCGTTTCCGCCTCCTAGCGCGAGATGAGGGATCCTTTCCCTGTTTCGAAGGGAAAGAATTCCCGGCGTTCCCGTCGCATCTCAAGAGGAGGCGCTCTCCACAGGAAAGGAGAGAGGAACTCCAGGGTCGTGCCACCATTCCAAGAGTCCCCCAGATGTGTCAGTCCATTCCAGAGGAACCTGTTTTCCCTGCACTGCCTTGACGTTCAAGCCGAGGATCGACTCCCATCACCTGTGCACGTGGAACAGCCCTGTGGGAAAGCCACGTGGGAAAGCCTCGTGGGAAAGACTCGAGGGAAAACCATAGATCCTTTGCTCTACGCGGCGGACTGCGTGACACTGCTTCTACCGCTCTGGAGGAAAGCGCAAGTGCATGCCCGCATTCGAGACGACGACTGACTCCCCTGGGGAGACTCCAGAAGTACCCCAAGATCCATGTCAGCACTGGAGAGGAATCCTCAGGTTCCGGCCCCGACTCCACACAAGGTCATAGGCCCCGGCAACGACGGCAGAGGAATCCCGAGAGTGCCCCGAGGAACTCGCATGGGGACTGGCCTTTCCTGAGGCCACCAGAGCGGGTCCCTGAGGTCCCCGTCGTAAGTCGAGAGCACCTGCCACAACTCGAGAAAATCCAGGAGGTTTTGCCCTTCAGGAAAGATGAGGCCCATTTGCGTTGAGGCTTCTAGAGGCTAATCACATCTAACCACTGGAACTTCCAAAGGGTCCTTCACACCCTTGCTGCAACACAAGAAGTTCCCCGATACAGCCGTCTCCGCTCGAGAGGAAGCATGTGGGGTCCCGCACACATCCAGGGGAGCCCCGTTTCCGCCTCGTAGCGCGAGATGAGGGATCTTTTCCTGTTTCGTAGGGAAAGAATTCCCGGCGTTCCCGTCGCATCTCAAGAGGAGGCGCTCTCCACAGGAAAGACGAGAGGAACTCCAGGTCGTGCCACCATTCCAAGAGTCCCCCAGATGTGTCAGTCCATTCCAGAGGAACCTGTTTTCCCTGCACTGCCTTGACGTTCAAGCCGAGGATCGACTCCCACCACGTGTGCACGTGGGACAGCCCTGTGGGAAAGCCTCGTGGGAAAGCTTCATGGGAAAGACTTGAGGGAAAACCAAAGATCCTTTGATCCACGCGGCGGACTGCGTGACACTGATGCTACCGCTCTGGAGGAAAGCGCAAGTGCATGCCCGCATTCGAGACGAGGACTGACTCCCCTGGGGAGACTCCAGAAGTACCCCAAGATCCATGTCAGCACTGGAGAGGAATCCTCAGGTTCCGGCCCCGACTCCACACAAGGTCTTAGGCCCCGGCATCGACGGGAGAGGAATCCCCAGAGGCCCCCGAGGAACTCGCATGGGGACTGGCCTTTCCTGAGGCCACCAGAGCGGGTCCCTGAGGTCCCCGTCGTAAGTCGAGAGCACCTGCCGCAACTCGAGAAAATCCAGGAGGTTTTGCCCTCCAGGCGAGATGAGGGCCATTTTCGCTGAGCCTTCTAGAGGCTAATCACATCTAACCACTGGAACTTCCAAAGGGTCCTTCCCACCCTTGCTGCAACACAAGAAGTTCCCCGATACAGCCGTCTCCACTCGAGAGGAAGCACGAGGGTCACGCACACATCCAGCGGAGACCAGTTTGCGCCTCCTAGCTAGAGATGAGGGATCCTTTCCCTGTTTCATAGGGAAAGAATTCCCGGCGTTCCTGTCGCATCTCAAGAGAAGGCGCTCTCCACAGGAAAGGCGAGAGCAACTCCAGGGTCGTGCCACCATTCCAAGAGTCCCCCAGATATGTCAGTCCATTCCAGAGGAACCTGTTTTCCCTGCACTGCCTTGACGTTCAAGCCGAGGATCGACTCCCACCAGTGTGCACGGGGGACAGCCCTGTGGGAAAGCCTCGTGGGAAAGACTCGTGGGAAAGACACGAGGGAAAATCATAGATCCTTTTCTCTACTCGGAGGACTGCGTGACACTGCTGCTACCGCTCTGGAGGAAAGCGCAAGTGCATGCCCGCATTCGAGACGAGGACTGACTCCCCTGGGGAGACTCCAGAAGTACCCCAAGATCCATGTCAGCACTGGAGAGGAATCCTCAGGTTCCGGCCCCGACTCCACACAAGTTCTTAGGCCCTGGCATCGACGGGAGAGCAATCCCGAGAGGCCACCGAGGAACTCACATGGGGACTGGCCTTTCCTGAGGCCACCAGAGCGGGTCCCTGAGGTCCCCGTCGTAAGTCGAGAGCACCTGCCGCAACTCGAGAAAATCCAGGAGGTTTTGCCCTCCAGGCGAGATGAGGCCCATTTCCGCTGAGGCTTCTCGAGGCTAATCACATCTAACCACTGGAACTTCCAAAGGGTCCTTCAGACGCTTGCTGCAACTCAAGAAGTTCCCCGACATACTCGTCTCCACTCGAGAGGATGCACGAGGGTCCCGCACACATCCAGGGGAGCCCCGTTACCGCCTCCTAGCGCGAGATGAGGGATCCTTTCCCTGTTTCGTAGGGAAACAATTCCCGGCGTTCCCGTCGCATCTCTAGAGGAGGCGCTCTCCACAGGAAAGGAGAGAGGAACTCCAGGGTCGTGCCACCATTCCAATAGTCCCCCAGATGTGTCAGTCCATTCCAGAGGAACCTGTTTTCCCTGCACTGCCTTGACGTTCAAGCCGAGGATCGACTCCAACCACGTGTGCACGTGGGACAGCCCTGTGGGAAAGCCTCGTGGGAAAGCCTCGTGGAAAAGTCTCGAGGGAAAACCATAGATCCGTTGATCCACGCGGTGGACTGCGTGACACTGCTGCTACCGCTCTGGAGGAAAGCGCAAGTGCATGCCCGCATTCGAGACGAGGACGGACTCCCCTGTGGAGACTCCAGAACTACCCCAAGATCCATGTCAGCACTGGAGAGGAATCCTCAGGTTCCAGCCCCGACTCCACACAAGGTCTTAGGCCCCGGCATCGATGGGGGAGGAATCCCGAGAAGCCCCCGAGGAACTCACATGGGGACTGGCCTTTCCTGAGGCCACCAGAGCGGGTCCCCGAGGTCCCAGTCGTAAGTCGAGAACACCTGCCGCAACTCGAGAAAATCCAGGAGGTTTTGCCCTCCAGGCGAGATGAGGCCCATTTCCGCTGAGGCTTCTCGGGGCTAATCACATCTAACCACTGGAAATTCCAAAGGGTCCTTCACACCCTTGCTGCAACTCAAGAAGTTCCCCGACATACCCGTCTCCACTCGAGAGGAAGCAAGAGGGTCCCCCACACATCCAGGGGAGCCCCGTTTCCTCCTCCTACCTCTAGATGAGGGATCCTTTCCCTGTTTCGTAGGGAAAGAACTCCCGGCGTTCCCGTCGCATCTCAAGAGGAGGTGCTCTCCACAGGAAAGGCGAGAGGAACTCGTGGGTCGTGCCACCATTCCAAGAGTCCCCCAGATGTGTCAGTCCTTTCCAGAGGAACCTGTTTTCCCTGCAGTACCTTGATGTTCAAGCCGAGTATCGACTCCCACCACGTGTGCACGTGGGACAGCCCTGTGGGAAAGCCTCGTGGGAAAGCCCCGTGGGAAAGACTCGAGGGAAAACCATAGATCCTTTGATCCACGCGGCGGACTGCGTGACACTGCTGCTACCGCTCTGGAGGAAAGCGCAAATGCATGCCCGTATTCGAGACGAGGACTGTCTCCCCTGGGGAGACTCCAGAAGTACCCCAAGATCCATGTCAGCACTGGAGAGGAATCCTCAGGTTCCGGCCCCGACTCCACACAAGGTCTTAGGCCCCGGTATCGCCGGGAGAGGAATTCCGACAGGCCCCCGAGGAACTCGCATGGGGACTGGCCTTTCCTGAGGCGACCAGAGCGGGTCCCCGAGGTCCCAGTCGTAAGTCGAGAGCACCTGCCGCAACTCGAGAAAATCCAGGAGGTTTTGCCCTCCAGGAGAGATGAGGCCCATTTCCTCTGCGGCTTCTCGAGGCTAATCACATCTAACCACTGGAACTTCCAAAGGGTCCTTCACACCCTTGCTGCAACTCAAGAAGTTCCCCGACATACCCGTTTCCACTCGAGAGGAAGCATGAGGGTCCTGCACACATCCAGGGGAGACCTGTTTCCACCTCCTAGCTCGAGATGAGGGATCCTTTCCCTGTTTCGTAGAGAAAGAATTCCCCGCGTTCCCGTCGCATCTCAAGAGGAGGCGCTCTCCACAGGAAAGGCGAGAGGAACTCCAGGGTCGTGCCACCATTCCAAGAGTCCCCCAGATGTGTCAGTCCATTCCAGAGGAACCTGTTTTCCCTGCACTGCCTTGACGTTCAAGCCGAGGATCGACTCCCACCACGTGTGCACGTGGGACAGCCCTGTGGGAAAGCCTCGTGGGAAAGCCTCGTGGAAAAGTCTCGAGGGAAAACCATAGATCCGTTGATCCACGCGGTGGACTGCGTGACACTGCTGCTACCGCTCTGGAGGAAAGCGCAAGTGCATGCCCGCATTAGAGACGAGGACTGACTCCCCTGGGGAGACTCCAGAAGTACCCCAAGATCCATGTCAGCACTGGAGAGGAATCCTCAGATTCCGGCCCCCACTCCACACAAGGTCTTAGGCCCCGGCATCGCCGGGAGATGATTCCCGAAAGGCCCCCGAGGAACTCGCATTGGGACTGGCCTTTCCTGAGGCCACCAGAGCGGGTCCCTGAGGTCCCCGTCGTAAGTCGAGAGCAGCTGCCGCAACTCGAGAAAATCCAGGAGGTTTTGCCCTCCAGGCGAGATGAGGCCCATTTCCGATGAGGCTTGTCGAGGCTAATCACATCTAACCACTGGAATTACCAAAGGGTCATTCACACCCTTGCTGCAACTCAAGAAGTTCCCCGACATACCCGTCTCCACTCGGGAGGAAGCACGAGGGTCCCGCACACATCCAGGGGAGCCCCGTTTCCGCCTCCTAGCTCGAGATGAGGGATCCTTTCCCTGTTTCATAGGGAAAGAATTCCCGGAGTTCCCGTCGCATCTCAAGAGGAGGCGCTCTCCACAGGAAAGGCGAGAGGAACTCCAGGGTCGTGCCACCATTCCAAGAGTCCCCCAGATGTGTCAGTCCATTCCAGAGGAACCTGTTTTTCCTGCACTGCCTTGACGTTCAAGCCGAGGATCGACTCCCACCACGTGTACACGTGGGACAGCCCTGTGGGAAAGCCTCGTGGGAAAGCCTTGTGGGAAAGACTCGAGGGAAAAACATAGATGCTTTGATCCACGCCGTGGAATGCATAACATTGCTGCTACCGCTTTTTAGGAAAGCGCAAGAGCATGCCCGCATTCGAGACGAGGACTGCCTCCCCTGGGGAGACTCCAGAAATACGCCAAGATCCATGTCAGCACTGGAGAGGAATCCTCAGGTTCCGGCCCCGACTCCACACAAGGTCTTAGGCCCCGGCATCGCCGGGAGAGGAATCCCGAGAGGCCCCCGAGGAACTCGCATGGGGACTGGCCTTTCCTGAGGCCACCAGAGCGGATCCCTGAAGTCCCCGTGGTAAGTCGAGAGCACCTGCCGCAACTCGAGAAAATCCAGGAGGTTTTGCCCTCCAGGCGAGATGAGGCCCATTTCCGCTGAGGCATATCTAGGCTAATCACATCTAACCAATGGAACTTCCAAAGGGTCCTTCACACCCTTACTGCAAGTCAAGAAGTTCCCCGACATAGCCGTCTCCACTCGAGAGGAAGCACGAGGGTCCCACACACATCCAGGGGAGCCCCGTTTCCGCCTCCTAGCTCGAGATGAGGGATCCTTTCCCTGTATCGTAGGGAAAGAATTCCCGGCGTTCCCGTCGCATCTCAAGAAGACGCGCTCTCCACCGGAAGGGCGAGAGGAACTCCAGGGTCATGCCACCATTCCAAGAGGCCCCCAGATGTGTCAGTCCATTCCAGAGGAACCTGTTTTCCCTGCACTGCCTTGACGTTCAAGCCGAGGATCGACTCCCACCACGTGTGCACGTGGGACAGCCCTGTGGGAAAGCCTCGTGGGAAAGCCTCGTGGGAAAGACTCGAGGGAAAACCATAGATCCTTTGATCCACGCGGCGGACTGCGTGACACTGCTGCTACCGCTCTGGAGGAAAGCGCAAGTGCATGCCCGCATTCTAGACGAGGACTGACTCCCCAGGGGAGACTCCAGAAGTACCCCAAGATCCATGTCAGCACTGGAGAGGAATCCTCAGGTTCCGGCCCCGACTCCACACAAGGTCTTAGGCCCCGGCATCGACGGGAGAGGAATCCCGAGAGGCCCCCGAGGAACTCGCATGGGGACTGGCCTTTCCTGAGGCCACCAGAGCGGGTCCGTGAGGTCCCCATCGTAAGTCGAGAGCACCTGCCGCAACTCGAGAAAATCCAGGAGGTTTTGCCCTCCAGGCGAGATGAGGCCCATTTACGCTGAGGCTTCTCGAGGCCAATCACGTCTAACCACTGGAACTTCCAAAGGGTCCTTCACACCCTTGCTGCAACTCAAGAAGTTCCCCGACATACCCGTCTCCACTCGAGAGGAAGCACGTGGGTCCCGCACACATCCAGGGGAGCCCCGTTTCCGCCTCCTAGCTCGAGATGAGGGATCCTTTCCCTGTTTCGTAGGGAAAGAATTCCCAGCGTTCCCGTCGCAACTCAAGAGGAGGCGCTCTCCACAGGAAAGGCGAGAGGAACTCCAGGGTCGTGCCACCATTCCAAGAGTCCCCCAGATGCGCCAGTCCATTCCAGAGGAAACTGTTTTCCCTGCACTGCCTTGACGTTCAAGCCGAGGATCGACTCTCACCACGTGTGCACGTGGGACAGCCCTGTGGGAAAGCCTCGTGGGAAAGCCTCGTGGGAAAGACTCGAGGGAAAACCAAACATCCTTTGATCCACGCGGCGGACTGCGTGACACTGCTGCTACCGCTCTGGAGGGAAGCGCAAGTGCATGCCCGCATTCGAGACGAGGACTGACTCCCCTGGGGAGATTCCAGAAGTACCCCAAGATCCATGTCAGCACTGGAGAGGAATCCTCAGGTTCCGGCCCCGACTCCACACAAGGTCTTAGGCCCCGGCATCGACGGGAGAGGAATCCCCAGAGGCACCCGAGGAACTCGCATGGGGACTGGCCTTTCCTGAGACCACCACAGCGGGTCCCTGAGGTCCCCGTCGTTCGTCGAGAGCACCTGCCGCAACTCGAGAAAATCCAGGAGGTTTTGCCATTCAGGCGAGATGAGGCCCATTTTCGCTGAGTCTTCTAGAGGCTAATCACATCTAACCACTGGAACTTCCAAAGGGTCCTTCACACCCTTGCTGCAACACAAGAAGTTCCCCGATACAGCCGTCTCCACTCGAGAGGAAGCACGAGGGTCACGCACACATCCAGCGGAGACCCGTTTCCGCCTCCTAGCTAGAGATGAGGGATCCTTTCCCTGTTTCCTAGGGAAAGAATTCCCGGCGTTCCTGTCGCATCTCAAGAGAAGGCGCTCTCCACAGGAAAGGCGAGAGCAACTCCAGGGTCGTGCCACCATTCCAAGAGTCCCCCAGATGTGTCAGTCCATTCCAGAGGAACCTGTTTTCCCTGCACTGCCTTGACGTTCAAGCCGAGGATCGACTCCCACCAGTGTGCACGTGGGACAGCCCTGTCGGAAAGCCTCGTGGGAAAGCCTCGTGGGAAAGACTCGAGGGAAAACCATAGATCCTTTGATCCACGCGGCGGACTGCGTGACACTGCTGCTACCGCTCTGGAGGAAAGCGCAAGTGCATGCCCGCATTCGAGACGAGGACTGACTCCCCTGGTGAGACTCCACAAGTACCCCAGGATCCATGTCAGCACTGGAGAGGAATCCTCAGGTTCCGGCCCCGACTACACACAAGGTCTTAGGCCCCGGCATCGACGGGAGAGGAATCCCGAGAGGCCCCCGAGGAATTCGCATGGGGACTGGCCTTTCCTGAGGCCACCAGAGCGGGTCCCTGATGTCCCCGTCGTAAGTCGAGACACCTGCCGCAACTCGACTATATCCAGGAGGTTTTGCCCTCCAGGCGAGATGAGGCCCATTTCCGCTGAGGCTTCTCGAGGCCAATCACGTCTAACCACTGGAACTTCCAAAGGGTCCTTCACACCATTGCTGCAACTCAAGAAGTTCCCCGACATACCCGTCTCCACTCGAGAGGAAGCACGTGGGTCCCGCACACATCCAGGGGAGCCCCGTTTCCGCCTCCTAGCTCGAGATGAGGGATCCTTTCCCTGTTTCGTAGGGAAAGAATTCCCCGGCGTTCCCGTCGCATCTCAAGAGGAGGCGCTCTCCACAGGAAAGGCGAGAGGAACTCCAGGGTCGTGCCACCATTCCAAGAGTCCCCCAGATGTGCCAGTCCATTCCAGAGGAACCTGTTTTCCCTGCACTGCCTTGACGTTCAAGCCGAGGATCGACTCCCACCACGTGTGCACCTGGGACAGCCCTGTGGGAAAGCCTCGTGGGAAAGCCTCGTGGGAAAGACTCGAGGGAAAACCATAGATCCTTTGATCCACGCGGCGGACTGCGTGACACTGCTGCTACCGCTCTGGAGGAAAGCGCAAGTGCATGCCCGCATTCGAGACGAGGACTGACTCCCCTGGGGAGACTCCAGAAGTACCCCAAGATCCATGTCAGCACTGGAGAGGAATCCTCAGGTTCCGGCCCCGACTCCACACAAGGTCTTAGGCCCCGGCAACGACGGCAGAGGAATCCCGAGAGGGCCCCGAGGAACTCGCATGGGGACTGGCCTTTCCTGAGGCCACCAGAGCGGGTCCCTGAGGTCCCCGTCGTAAGTCGAGAGCACCTGCCACAACTCGAGAAAATCCAGGAGGTTTTGCCCTTCAGGCAAGATGAGGCCCATTTGCGTTGAGGCTTCTAGAGGCTAATCACATCTAACCACTGGAACTTCCAAAGGGTCCTTCACACCCTTGCTGCAACACAAGAAGTTCCCCGATACAGCCGTCTCCGCTCGAGAGGAAGCATGTGGGGTCCCGCACACATCCAGGGGAGCCCCGTTTCCGCCTCGTAGCGCGAGATGAGGGATCTTTTCCTGTTTCGTAGGGAAAGAATTCCCGGCGTTCCCGTCGCATCTCAAGAGGAGGCGTTCTCCACAGGAAAGACGAGAGGAACTCCAGGTCGTGCCACCATTCCAAGAGTCCCCCAGATGTGTCAGTCCATTCCAGAGGAACCTGTTTTCCCTGCACTGCCTTGACGTTCAAGCCGAGGATCGACTCCCACCACGTGTGCACGTGGGACAGCCCTGTGGGAAAGCCTCGTGGGAAAGCCTCGTGGGAAAGACTCGAGGGAAAACCATAGATCCTTTGATCCAAGCGGCGGACAGCGTGACACTGCTGCTACCGCTCTGGAGGAAAGCGCAAGTGCATGCCCGCATTCGAGACGAGGACTGACTCCCCTGGGGAGACTCCAGAAGTACCCCAAGATCCATGTCAGCACTGGACAGGAATCCTCAGGTTCCGGCCCCGACTCCACACAAGGTCTTAGGCCCCGGCATCGACGGGAGAGGAATCCCCAGAGGCCCCCGAGGAACTCGCATGGGGACTGGCCTTTCCTGAGGCCACCAGAGCGGGTCCCTGAGGTCCCCGTCGTAAGTCGAGAGCACCTGCCGCCACTCGAGAAAATCCAGGAGGTTTTGCCCTCCAGGCGAGATGAGGCCCATTTCCGCTGAGGCTTCTCGAGGCCAATCACGTCTAACCACTGGAACTTCCAAAGGGTCCTTCACACGCTTGCTGCAACTCAAGAAGTTCCCCGACATACCCGTCTCCACTCGAGAGGAAGCACGTGGGGTCCCGCACACATCCAGGGGAGCCCCGTTTCCGCCTCCTAGCTCGAGATGAGGGATCCTTTCCCTGTTTCTTAGGGAAAGAATTCCCGGCGTTCCCGTCGCATCTCAAGAGGAGGCGCTCTCCACAGGAAAGGGGAGAGGAACTCCAGGGTCGTGCCACCATTCCAAGAGTCCCCCAGATGTGTCAGTCCATTCCAGAGGAACCTGTTTTCCCTGCACTGCCTTGACGTTCAAGCCGAGGATCGACTCCCATCACGTGTGCACGTGGGACAGCCCTGTGGGAAAGCCACGTGGGAAAGCCTCGTGGGAAAGACTCGAGGGAAAACCATAGATCCTTTGATCCACGCGGCGGACTGCGTGACACTGCTGCTACCGCTCTGGAGGAAAGCGCAAGTGCATGCCCGCATTCGAGACGAGGACTGACTTCCCTGGGGAGACTCCAGAAGTACCCCAAGATCCATGTCAGCACTGGAGAGGAATCCTCAGGTTCCGGCCCCGACTCCACACAAGGTCTTAGGCCCCGGCATCGACGGGAGAGGAATCCCCAGAGGCACCCGAGGAACTCGCATGGGGACTGGCCTTTCCTGAGACCACCACAGCGGGTCCCTGAGGTCCCCGTCGTACGTCGAGAGCACCTGCCGCAACTCGAGAAAATCCAGGAGGTTTTGCCATTCAGGCGAGATGAGGCCCATTTTCGCTGAGTCTTCTAGAGGCTAATCACATCTAACCACTGGAACTTCCAAAGGGTCCTTCACACCCTTGCTGCAACACAAGAAGTTCCCCGATACAGCCGTCTCCACTCGAGAGGAAGCACGAGGGTCACGCACACATCCAGCGGAGACCCGTTTCCGCCTCCTAGCTAGAGATGAGGGATCCTTTCCCTGTTTCCTAGGGAAAGAATTCCCGGCGTTCCTGTCGCATCTCAAGAGAAGGCGCCCTCCACAGGAAAGGCGGGAGCAACTCCAGGGTCGTGCCACCATTCCTAGAGTCCCCCAGATGTGTCAGTCCATTCCAGAGGAACCTGTTTTCCCTGCACTGCCTTGACGTTCAAGCCGAGGATCGACTCCCACCAGTGTGCACGTGGGACAGCCCTGTGGGAAAGCCTCGTGGGAAAGCCTCGTGGGAAAGACACGAGGGAAAATCATAGATCCTTTTCTCTACTCGGCGGACTGCGTGACCCTGCTGCTACCGCTCTGGAGGAAAGCGCAAGTGCATGCCCGCATTCGAGACGAGGATGACTCCCCTGGGGAGACTCCAGAAGTACCCCAAGATCCATGTCAGCACTGGACAGGAATCCTCAGGTTCCGGCCCCGACTCCACACAAGGTCTTAGGCCCCGGCATCGACGGGAGAGGAATCCCCAGAGGCCCCCGAGGAACTCGCATGGGGACTGGCCTTTCCTGAGGCCACCAGAGCGGGTCCCTGAGGTCCCCGTCGTAAGTCGAGAGCACCTGCCGCAACTCGAGAAAATCCAGGAGGTTTGGCCCTCCAGGCGAGATGAGGCCCATTTCCGCTGAGGGTTCTCGAGGCCAATCACGTCTAACCACTGGAACTTCCAAAGGGTCCTTCACACCCTTGCTGCAACTCAAGAAGTTCCCCGACATACCCGTCTCCACTCGAGAGGAAGCACGTGGGGTCCCGCACACATCCAGGGGAGCCCCGTTTCCGCCTCCTAGCTCGAGATGAGGGATCCTTTCCCTGTTTCTTAGGGAAAGAATTCCCGGCGTTCCCGTCGCATCTCAAGAGGAGGCGCTCTCCACAGGAAAGGCGAGAGGAACTCCAGGGTCGTGCCACCATTCCAAGAGTCCCCCAGATGTGTCAGTCCATTCCAGAGGAACCTGTTTTCCCTGCACTGCCTTGACGTTCAAGCCGAGGATCGACTCCCACCAGTGTGCACGTGGGACAGCCCTGTGGGAAAGCCTCGTGGGAAAGACTCGTGGGAAAGACACGAGGGAAAATCATAGATCCTTTTCTCTACTCGGCGGACTGCGTGACACTGCTGCTACCGCTCTGGAGGAAAGGCAAGTACATGCCCGCATTCGAGAAGAGGACTGACTCCCCTGGGGAGACTCCAGAAGTACCCCAAGATCCATGTCAGCACTGGACAGGAATCCTCAGGTTCCGGCCCCGACTCCACACAAGGTCTTAGGCCCCGGCATCGACGGGAGAGGAATCCCCAGAGGCCCCCGAGGAACTCGCATGGGGACTGGCCTTTCCTGAGGCCACCAGAGCGGGTCCTTGAGGTCCCCGTCGTAAGTCGAGAGCACCTGCCGCAACTCGAGAATATCCAGGAGGTTTTGCCCTCCAGGCGAGATGAGGCCCATTTCCACTGAGGCTTCTCGAGGCCAATCACGTCTAACCACTGGAACTTCCAAAGGGTCCTTCACACCATTGCTGCAACTCAAGAAGTTCCCCGACATACCCGTCTCCACTCGAGAGGAAGCACGTGGGTCCCGCACACATCCAGGGGAGCCCCGTTTCCGCCTCCTAGCTCGAGATGAGGGATCCTTTCCCTGTTTCGTAGGGAAAGAATTCCCGGCGTTCCCGTCGCATCTCAAGAGGAGGCGCTCTCCACAGGAAAGGCGAGAGGAACTCCAGGGTCGTGCCACCATTCCAAGAGTCCCCCAGATGTGCCAGTCCATTCCAGAGGAACCTGTTTTCCCTGCACTGCCTTGACGTTCAAGCCGAGGATCGACTCCCACCACGTGTGCACGTGGGACAGCCCTGTGGGAAAGCCTCGTGGGAAAGCCTCGAGGGAAAGACTCAATGGAAAACCATAGATCATTTGATCCACGCGGCGGACTGCGTGACACTGCTGCTACCGCTCTGGAGGAGAGCGCAAGGGCATGCCCGCATTCGAGACGAGGACTGACTCCCCTGGGGAGACTCCAGAAGTACCCCAAGATCCATGTCAGCACTGGAGAGGAATCCTCAGGTTCCGGCCCCGACTCCACACAAGGTCTTAGGCCCCGGCATCGACGGGAGAGGAATCCCGAGCGGCCCCCGAGGAACTCGCATGGGGACTGGCCTTTCCTGAGGCCACCAGAGCGGGTCCCTGAGGTCCCCGTCGTAAGTCGAGAGCACCTGCCGCAACTCGAGAAAATCCAGGAGGTTTTGCCCTCTAGGCGAGATGAGGCCCATTTCCGCTGAGGCTTCTCGAGGCTAATCACGTCTAACCACTGGAACTTCCAAAGGGTCCTTCACACCCTTGCTGCAACTCAAGAAGTTCCCCGACATACCCGTCTCCACTCGAGAGGAAGCACGTGGGTCCCGCACACATCCAGGGGAGCCCCGTTTCCGCCTCCTAGCTCGAGATGAGTGATCCTTTCCCTGTTTCGTAGTGAAAGAATTCCCGGGGTTCCCGTCGCATCTCAAGAGGAGGCGCTCTCCACAGGAAAGGCGAGAGGAACTCCAGGGTCGTGCCACCATTCCAAGAGTCCCCCAGATGTATCAGTCCATTCCAGAGGAACCTGTTTTCCCTGCACTGCCTTGACGTTCAAGCCGAGGATCGACTCCCACCACGTGTGCACGTGGGACAGCCCTGTGGGAAAGCCTCGTGGGAAAGCCTCGTGGGAAAGACTCGAGGGAAAACCATAGATCCTTTGATCCACGCGGCGGACTGCGTGACACTGCTGCTACCGCTCTGGAGGAAAGCGCAAGTGCATGCCCGCATTCGAGACGAGGACTGACTCCCCTGGGGAGACTCCAGAAGTACCCCAAGATCCATGTCAGCACTGGAGAGGAATCCTCAGGTTCCGGCCCCGACTCCACACAAGGTCTTAGGCCCCGGCATCGACGGGAGAGGAATCCCGAGAGGCCCCCGAGGAACTCGCATGGGGACTGGCCTTTCCTGAGGCCACCAGAGCGGGTCCCTGAGGTCCCCGTCGTAAGTCGAGAGCACCTGCCGCAACTCGAGAGAATCCAGGAGGTTTTGCCCTCCAGGCGAGATGAGGCCCATTTCCGCTGAGGCTTCTCGAGGCTAATCACGTCTAACCACTGGAACTTCCAAAGGGTCCTTCACACCCTTGCTGCAACTCAAGAAGTTCCCCGACATACCCGTCTCCACTCGAGAGGAAGCACGTGGGGTCCCGCACACATCCAGGGGAGCCCCGTTTCCGCCTCCTAGCTCGAGATGAGGGATCCTTTCCCTGTTTCGTAGGGAAAGAATTCCCGGCGTTCCCGTCGCATCTCAAGAGGAGGCGCTCTCCACAGGAAAGGCGAGAGGAACTCCAGGGTCGTGCCACCATTCCAAGAGTCCCCCAGATGTGTCAGTCCATTCCAGAGGAACCTGTTTTCCCTGCACTGCCTTGACGTTCAAGCCGAGGATCGACTCCCACCACGTGTGCACGTGGGACAGCCCTGTGGGAAAGCCTCGTGGGAAAGCCTCGTGGGAAAGACTCGAGGGAAAACCAAACATCCTTTGATCCACGCGGCGGACTGCGTGACACTGCTGCTACCGCTCTGGAGGGAAGCGCAAGTGCATGCCCGCATTCGAGACGAGGACTGACTCCCCTGGGGAGAATCCAGAAGTACCCCAAGATCCATGTCAGCACTGGAGAGGAATCCTCAGGTTCCGGCCCCGACTCCACACAAGGTCTTAGGCCCCGGCATCGACGGGAGAGGAATCCCGAGAGGCCCCCGAGGAACTCGCATGGGGACTGGCCTTTCCTGCGGCCCCCAGAGCATTTCCCTGAGGTCCCCGTCGTAAGTCGAGAGCACCTGTCGCAACTCGAGAAAATCCAGGAGGTTTTGCCCTCCAGGCCAGATGAGGCCCATTTCCACTGAGGCTTCTCGAGGCCAATCATATCTAACCACTGGAACTTCCAAAGGGTCCTTCACACCATTGCTGCAACTCAAGAAGTTCCCCGACATACCTGTCTGCACTCGAGAGGAAGCACGTGGGGTCCCGCACACATCCAGGGGAGCCCCGTTTCCGCCTCCTAGCTCGAGATGAGGGATCCTTTCCCTGTTTCGTAGGGAAAGAATTCCCGGCGTTCCCGTCGCATCTCAAGAAGACGCGCTCTCCACCGGAAGGGCGAGAGGAACTCCAGGGTCATGCCACCATTCCAAGAGTCCCCCAGATGTGTCAGTCCATTCCAGAGGAACCTGTTTTCCCTGCACTGCCTTGACGTTCAAGCCGAGGATCGACTCCCACCACGTGTGCACGTGGGAGAGCCCTGTGGGAAAGCCTCGTGGGAAAGCCTCGTGGGAAAGACTCGAGGGAAAACCATAGATCCTTTGATCCACGCGGCGGACTGCGTGACACTGCTGCTACCGCTCTGGAGGAAAGCGCAAGTGCATGCCCGCATTCTAGACGAGGACTGACTCCCCAGGGGAGACTCCAGAAGTACCCCAAGATCCATGTCAGCACTGGAGAGGAATCCTCAGGTTCCGGCCCCGACTCCACACAAGGTCTTAGGCCCCGGCATCGACGGGAGAGGAATCCCGAGAGGCCCCCGAGGAACTCGCATGGGGACTGGCCTTTCCTGAGGCCACCAGAGCGGGTCCGTGAGGTCCCCATCGTAAGTCGAGAGCACCTGCCGCAACTCGAGAAAATCCAGGAGGTTTTGCCCTCCATGCGAGATGAGGCCCATTTACGCTGAGGCTTCTCGAGGCCAATCACGTCTAACCACTGGAACTTCCAAAGGGTCCTTCACACCCTTGCTGCAACTCAAGAAGTTCCCCGACATACCCGTCTCCACTCGAGAGGAAGCACGTGGGTCCCGCACACATCCAGGGGAGCCCCGTTTCCGCCTCCTAGCTCGAGATGAGGGATCCTTTCCCTGTTTCGTAGGGAAAGAATTCCCGGCGTTCCCGTCGCAACTCAAGAGGAGGCGCTCTCCACAGGAAAGGCGAGAGGAACTCCAGGGTCGTGCCACCATTCCAAGAGTCCCCCAGATGTGCCAGTCCATTCCAGAGGAAACTGTTTTCCCTGCACTGCCTTGACGTTCAAGCCGAGGATCAACTCCCACCACAGTGCACGTGGGACAGCCCTGTGGGAAAGCCTCGTGGGAAAGCCTCGTGGGAAAGACTCGAGGGAAAACCATACATCCTTTGATCCACGCGGCGGACTGCGTGACACTGCTGCTACCGCTCTGGAGGAAAGCGCAAGTGCATGCCCGCATTCGAGACGAGGACTGACCTCCCTGGGGAGACTCCAGAAGTACCCCAAGATCCATGTCAGCACTGGAGAGGAATCCTCAGGTTCCGGCCCCGACTCCACACAAGGTCTTAGGCCCCGGCATCGACGGGAGAGGAATCCCCAGAGGCCCCCGAGGAACTCGCATGGGGACTGGCCTTTCCTGAGACCACCACAGCGGGTCCCTGAGGTCCCCGTCGTACGTCGAGAGCACCTGCCGCAACTCGAGAAAATCCAGGAGGTTTTGCCATTCAGGCGAGATGAGGCCCATTTTCGCTGAGTCTTCTAGAGGCTAATCACATCTAACCACTGGAACTTCCAAAGGGTCCTTCACACCCTTGCTGCAACACAAGAAGTTCCCCGATACAGCCGTCTCCACTCGAAGGAAGCACGAGGGTCACGCACACATCCAGCGGAGACCCGTTTCCGCCTCCTAGCTCGAGATGCGGGATCCTTTCCCTGTTTCGTAGGGAAAGAATTCCCGGCGTTCCTGTCGCATCTCAAGAGAAGGCGCTCTCCACAGGAAAGGCGAGAGCAACTCCAGGGTCGTGCCACCATTCCAAGAGTCCCCCAGACGTGTCAGTCCATTCCAGAGGAACCTGTTTTCCCTGCACTGCCTTGACGTTCATGCCGAGGATCGACTCCCACCAGTGTGCACGTGGGACAGCCCTGTGGGAAAGCCTCGTGGGAAAGCCTCATGGGAAAGACATGAGGGAAAATCATAGATCCTTTTCTCTACTCGGCGGACTGCGTGACCCTGCTGCTACCGCTCTGGAGGAAAGCGCAAGTGCATGCCCGCATTCGAGACGAGGACTGACTCCCCTGGGGAGACTCCAGAAGTACCCCAAGATCCATGTCAGCACTGGACAGGAATCCTCAGGTTCCGGCCCCGACTCCACACAAGGTCTTAGGCCCCGGCATCGACGGGAGAGGAATCCCCAGAGGCCCCCGAGGAACTCGCATGGGGACTGGCCTTTCCTAAGGCCACCAGAGCGGGTCCCTGAGGTCCCCGTCGTAAGTCGAGAGCACCTGCCGCAACTCGAGAAAATCCAGGAGGTTTTGCCCTCCAGGCGAGATGAGGCCCATTTCCGCTGAGGCTTCTCGAGGCCAATCACGTCTAACCACTGGAACTTCCAAAGGGTCCTTCACACCCTTGCTGCAACTCAAGAAGTTCCCCGACATACCCGTCTCCACTCGAGAGGAAGCACGTGGGGTCCCGCACATATCCAGGGGAGCCCCGTTTCGGCCTCCTAGCTCGAGATGAGGGATCCTTTCCCTGTTTCTTAGGGAAAGAATTCCCGGCATTCCCGTCGCATCTCAAGAGGAGGCGCTCTCCACAGGAAAGGCGAGAGGAACTCCAGGGTCGTGCCACCATTCCAAGAGTCCCCCAGATGTGTCAGTCCATTCCAGAGGAACCTGTTTTCCCTGCACTGCCTTGACGTTCAAGCCGAGGATCGACTCCCACCACGTGTGCACGTGGGACAGCCCTGTGGGAAAGCCTCGTGGGAAAGTCTCGTGGGAAAGACACGAGGGAAAATCATAGATCCTTTTCTCTACTCGGCGGACTGCGTGACACTGCTGCTACCGCTCTGGAGGAAAGGCAAGTACATGCCCGCATTCGAGACGAGGACTGACTCCCCTGGGGAGACTCCAGAAGTACCCCAAGATCCATGTCAGCACTGGACAGGAATCCTCAGGTTCCGGCCCCGACTCCACACAAGGTCTTAGGCCCCGGCATCGACGGGAGAGGAATCCCCAGAGGCCCCCGAGGAACTCGCATGGGGACTGGCCTTTCCTGAGGCCACCAGAGCGGGTCCCTGAGGTCCCCGTCGTAAGTCGAGAGCACCTGCCGCAACTCGAGAAAATCCAGGAGGTTTTGCCCTCCAGGCGAGATGAGGCCCATTTCCGCTGAGGCTTCTCGAGGCTAATCACATCTAACCACTGGAACTTCCAAAGGGTCCTCACACGCTTGCTGCAACTCAAGAAGTTCCCCGACATACCCGTCTCCACTCGAGAGGAAGCACGAGGGTCCCGCACACATCCAGGGGAGCCCCGTTTCCGCCTCCTAGCTCGAGATGAGGGATCCTTTCCCTGTTTCGTAGGGAAAGAATTCCCGGCGTTCCCGTCGCATCTCAAGAGTAGGCGCTCTCCACAGGAAAGGCGAGAGGAACTCCAGGGTCGTTCCACCATTCCAAGAGTCCCCCAGATGTGTCAGTCCATTCCAGAGGAACCTGTTTTCCCTGCACTGCGTTGAAGTTCAAGCCGAGGATCGACTCCCACCTCGTGTGCACGTGGGACAGCCCTGTGGGAAAGCCTCGTGGGAAAGCCTCGTGGGAAAGACTCGAGGGAAAACCATAGATCCTTTGATCCACGCGGCGGACTGCGTGACACTGCTGCTACCGCTCTGGAGGAAAGCGCAAGTGAATGCCCGCATTCGAGACGAGGACTGACTCCCCTGGGGAGACTCCACAAGTACCCCAGGATCCATGTCAGCACTGGAGAGGAATCCTCAGGTTCCGGCCCCGACTACACACAAGGTCTTAGGCCCCGGCATCGACGGGAGAGGAATCCCGAGAGGCCCCCGAGGAATTCGCATGGGGACTGGCCTTTCCTGAGGCCACCAGAGCGGGTCCCTGAGGTCCCCGTCGTAAGTCGAGAGCACCTGCCGCAACTCGAGAATATCCAGGAGGTTTTTCCCTCCAGGCGAGATGAGGCCCATTTCCGCTGAGGCTTCTCGAGGCCAATCACGTCTAACCACTGGAACTTCCCAAGGGTCCTTCACACCATTGCTGCAACTCAAGAAGTTCCCCGACATACCCGTCTCCACTCGAGAGGAAGCACGTGGGTCCTGCACACATCCAGGGGAGCCCCGTTTCCGCCTCCTAGCTCGAGATGAGGGATCCTTTCCCTGTTTCGTAGGGAAAGAATTCCCGGCGTTCCCGTCGCATCTCAAGAGGAGGCGCTCTCCACAGGAAAGGCGAGAGGAACTCCAGGGTCGTGCCACCATTCCAAGAGTCCCCCAGATGTGCCAGTCCATTCCAGAGGAACCTGTTTTCCCTGCACTGCCTTGACGTTCAAGCCGAGGATCGACTCCCACCACGTGTGCACGTGGGACAGCCCTGTGGGAAAGCCTCGTGGGAAAGCCTCGTGGGAAAGACTCGAGGGAAAACCATAGATCCTTTGATCCACGCGGCGGACTGCGTGACACTGCTGCTACCACTCTGGAGGAAAGCGCAAGTGCATGCCCGCATTCGAGACGAGGACTGACTCCCCTGGGGAGACTCCAGAAGTACCCCAAGATCCATGTCAGCACTGGAGAGGAATCCTCAGGTTCCGGCCCCGACTCCACACAAGGTCTTAGGCCCCGGCATCGACGGGAGAGGAATCCCGAGAGGCCCCCGAGGAACTCGCATGGGGACTGGCCTTTCCTGAGGCCACCAGAGCGGGTCCCTGAGGTCCCCGTCGTAAGTCGAGAGCACCTGCCGCAACTCGAGAGAATCCAGGAGGTTTTGCCCTCCAGGCGAGATGAGGCCCATTTCCGCTGAGGCTTCTCGAGGCTAATCACGTCTAACCACTGTAACTTCCAAAGGGTCCTTCACAACATTGCTGCAACTCAAGAAGTTCCCCGACATACCCGTCTCCACTCGAGAGGAAGCACGTGGGTCACGCACACATCCAGGGGAGCCCCGTTTCCGCCTCCTAGCTCGAGATGAGGGATCCTTTCCCTGTTTCGTAGGGAAAGAATTCCCGGCGTTCCCGTCGCATCTCAAGAGCAGGCGCTCTCCACAGGAAAGGCGAGAGGAACTCCAGGGTCGTGCCACCATTCCAAGAGTCCCCCAGATGTGTCAGTCCATTCCAGAGGAACCTGTTTTCCCTGCACTGCCTTGACGTTCAAGCCGAGGATCGACTCCCACCACGTGTGCACGTGGGACAGCCCTGTGGGAAAGCCTCGTGGGAAAGCCTCGTGGGAAAGACTCGAGGGAAAACCAAACATCCTTTGATCCACGCGGCGGACTGCGTGACACTGCTGCTACCCCTCTGGAGGGAAGCGAAGTGCATGCCCGCATTCGAGACGAGGACTGACTCCCCTGGGGAGAATCCAGAAGTACCCCAAGATCCATGTCAATACTGGAGAGGAATCCTCAGGTTCCGGCCCCGACTCCACACAAGGTCTTAGGCCCCGGCATCGACGGGAGAGGAATCCCGAGAGGCCCCCGAGGAACTCGCATGGGGACTGGCCTTTCCTGAGGCCACCAGAGCATTTCCCTGAGGTCCCCGTCGTAAGTCGAGAGCACCTGCCGCAACTCGAGAAAATCCAGGAGGTTTTGCCCTCCAGGCCAGATGAGGCCCATTTCCGCTGAGGCTTCTCGAGGCCAATCACATCTAACCACTGGAACTTCCAAGGGGTCTTTGACACCATTGCTTCAACTCAAGAAGTTCCCCGACATACCTGTCTGCACTCGAGAGGAAGCACGTGGGGTCCCGCACACATCCAGGGGAGCCCCGTTTCCGCCTCCTAGCTCGAGATGAGGGATCCTTTCCCTGTTTCGTAGGGAAAGAATTCCCGGCGTTCCCGTCGCATCTCAAGAGGAGGCGCTCTCCACAGGAAAGGCGAGAGGAACTCCAGGGTCGTGACACCATTCCAAGAGTCCCCCAGATGTGTCAGTCCATTCCAGAGGAACCTGTTTTCCCTGCACTGCCTTGACGTTCAAGCCGAGGATCGACTCCCAACACGTGTGCACGTGGGACAGCCCTGTGGGAAATCCTCGTGGGAAAGCCTCGTGGGAAAGACTCGAGGGAAAACCATAGATCCTTTGATCCACGCGGGGGACTGCGTGACACTGCTGCTACCGCTCTGGAGGAAAGCGCAAGTGCATGCCCGCATTCGAGACGAGGACTGACTCCCCTGGGGAGACTCCAGAAGTACCCCAAGATCCATGTCAGCACTGGAGAGGAATCCTCAGGTTCCGGCCCCGACTCCACACAAGGTCTTAGGCCCCGGCATCGACGGGAGAGGAATCCCGAGAGGCCCCCGAGGAACTCGCATGGGGACTGGCCTTTCCTGAGGCCACCAGAGCGGGTCCCTGAGGTCCCCGTCGTATGTCGAGAGCACCTGCCGCAACTCGAGAAAATCCAGGAGGTTTTGCCCTCCAGGCGAGATGAGGCCCATTTCCGCTGAGGCTTCTCGAGGCCAATCACGTCTAACTACTGAAACTTCCAAAGGGTTCTTCACACACTTGCTGCAACTCAAGAAGTTCCCCGACATACCCGTCTCCACTCGAGAGGAAGCACGTGGGGTCCCGCACACATCCAGGGGAGCCCCGTTTCCGCCTCCTAGCTCGAGATGAGGGATCCTTTCCCTGTTTCGTAGGGAAAGAATTCCCGGCGTTCCCGTCGCACCTCAAGAAGACGCGCTCTCCACCGGAAGGGCGAGAGGAACTCCAGGGTCATGCCACCATTCCAAGAGTCCCCCAGATGTGTCAGTCCATTCCAGAGGAACCTGTTTTCCCTGCACTGCCTTGACGTTCAAGCCGAGGATCGACTCCCACCACGTGTGCACGTGGGAGAGCCCTGTGGGAAAGCCTCGTGGGAAAGCCTCGTGGGAAAGACTCGAGGGAAAACCATAGATCCTTTGATCCACGCGGCGGACTGCGTGACACTGCTGCTACCGCTCTGGAGGAAAGCGCAAGTGCATGCCCGCATTCTAGACGAGGACTGACTCCCCAGGGGAGACTCCAGAAGTACCCCAAGATCCATGTCAGCACTGGAGAGGAATCCTCAGGTTCCGGCCCCGACTCCACACAAGGTCTTAGGCCCCGGCATCGACGGGAGAGGAATCCCGAGAGGCCCCCGAGGAACTCGCATGGGGACTGGCCTTTCCTGAGGCCACCAGAGCGGGTCCGTGAGGTCCCCATCGTAAGTCGAGAGCACATGCCGCAACTCGAGAAAATCCAGGAGGTTTTGCCCTCCAGGCGAGATGAGGCCCATTTACGCTGAGGCTTCTCGAGGCCAATCACGTCTAACCACTGGAACTTCCAAAGGGTCCTTCACACCCTTGCTGCAACTCAAGAAGTTCCCCGACATACCCGTCTCCACTCGAGAGGAAGCACGTGGGTCCCGCACACATCCAGGGGAGCCCCGTTTCCGCCTCCTAGCTCCAGATGATGGATCCTTTCCCTGTTTCGTAGGGAAAGAATTCCCGGCGTTCCCGTCGCAACTCAAGAGGAGGCGCTCTCCACAGGAAAGGCGAGAGGAACTCCAGGGTCGTGCCACCATTCCAAGAGTCCCCCAGATGTGCCAGTCCATTCCAGAGGAAACTGTTTTCCCTGCACTGCCTTGACGTTCAAGCCGAGGATCGACTCCCACCACAGTGCACGTGGGACAGCCCTGTGGGAAAGCCTCGTGGGAAAGCCTCGTGGGAACGACTCGAGGGAAAACCATAGATCCTTTGATCCACGCGGCGGACTGCGTGACACTGCTGCTACCGCTCTGGAGGAAAGCGCAAGTGCATGCCCGCATTCGAGACGAGGACTGACTCCCCTGGGGAGACTCCAGAATTACCCCAAGATCCATGTCAGCACTGGAGAGGAATCCTCAGGTTCCGGCCCCGACTCCACACAAGGTCTTAGGCCCCGGCATCGACGGGAGAGGAATCCCGAGAGGCCCCCGAGGAACTCGCATGGGGACTGGCCTTTCCTGAGGCCACAAGAGCGGGTCCCTGAGGTCCCCGTCGTAAGTCGAGAGCACCTGCCGCAACTCGAGAAAATCCAGGAGGTTTTGCCCTCCAGGCGAGATGAGGCCCATTTCCGCTGAGGCTTCTCGAGGCCAATCACATCTAACCACTGGAACTTCCAAAGGGTCCTTCACACCCTTGCTGCAACTCAAGAAGTTCCCCGACATACCCGTCTCCACTCGAGAGGAAGCACGTGGGGTCCCGCACACATCCAGGGGAGCCTCGTTTCCGCCTCCTAGCTCGAGATGAGGGATCCTTTCCCTGTTTCGTAGGGAAAGAATTCCCGGCGTTCCCGTCGCATCTCAAGAGGAGGCGCTCTCCACAGGAAAGGCGAGAGGAACTCCAGGGTCGTGCCACCATTCCAAGAGTCCCCCAGATGTGTCAGTCCATTCCAGAGGAACCTGTTTTCCCTGCACTGCCTTGACGTTCAAGCCGAGGATCGAGTCCCACCACGTGTGCACGTGGGTCAGCCCTGTGGGAAAGCCTCGTGGGAAAGCCTCCTGGGAAAGACTCGAGGGAAAACCATAGATCCTTTGATCCACGCGGCGGAATGCGTGACACTGCTGCTACCGCTCTGGAGGAAAGCGCAAGTGCATGCCCGCATTCGAGACGAGGACTGACTCCCCTGGGGAGACTCCAGAAGTTCCCCCTAGATCCATGTCAGCACTGGAGAGGAATCCTCAGGTTCCGGCCCCGACTCCACACAAGGTCTTAGGCCCCGGCATCGACGGGAGAGGAATCCCGAGACGCCCCCGTTGAACTCGCATGGGGACTGGCCTTTCCTGAGGCCACCAGAGCGGTTCCCTGAGGTCCCCGTCGTAAGTCGAGAGCACCTGCCGCAACTCGAGAAAATCCAGGAGGTTTTGACCTCCAGGCGAGATGAGGCCCATTTCCGCTGCGGCTTCTCGAGGCCAATCACATCTAACCACTGGAACTTCCAAAGGGTCCTTCACACCCTTGCTGCAACTCAAGAAGTTCCCCGACATACCCGTCTGCACTCGAGAGGAAGCACGTGGGGTCCCGCACACATCCAGGGGAGCCCCGTTTCCGCCTCCTAGCTCGAGATGAGGGATCCTTCCCTGTTTCGTAGGGAAAGAATTCCCGGCGTTCCCGTCGCATCTCAAGAGGAGGCGCTCTCCACAGGAAAGGCGAGAGGAACTTCAGGGTCATGCCACCATTCCAAGAGTCCCCCAGATGTGTCAGTCCATTCCAGAGGAACCTGTTTTCCCTGCACTGCCTTGACGTTCAAGCCGAGGATCGACTCCCACCACGTGTGCACGTGGGACAGCCCTGTGGGAAAGCCTCGTGGGAAAGCCTCGTGGGAAAGACTCGAGGGAAAACCATAGATCCTTTGATCCACGCGGCGGACTGGGTGACACTGCTGCTACCGCTCTGGAGGAAAGCGCAAGTGCATGCCCGCATTCGAGACGAGGACTGACTCCCCTGGGGAGACTCCAGAAGTACCCCAAGATCCATGTCAGCACTGGAGAGGAATCCTCAGGTTCCGGCCCCGAGTCCACACAAGGTCTTAGGCTCCGGCATCGACGGGAGAGGAATCCCGAGACGCCCCCGAGGAACTCGCATGGGGACTGGCCTTTCTTGAGGCCACCAGAGCGGGTCCCTGATGTCCCCGTCGTAAGTCGAGAGCACCTGCCACAACTCGAGAAAATCCAGGAGGTTTTGCCCTCCAGGCGAGATGAGGCCCATTTCCGCTGAGGCTTCTCGAGGCCAATCACATCTAACCACTGGAACTTCCAAAGGGTCCTTCACACCCTTGCTGCAACTCAAGAAGTTCCCCGACATACCCGTCTCCACTCGAGGGGAAGCACGAGGGTCCCCCACACATCCAGGGGAGCCCCGTTTCCACCTCCTAGCTCGAGATGAGGGATCCTTTCCCTGTTTCGTAGGGAAAGAATTCCCGGCGTTCCCGTCGCATCTCAAGAGGAGGCGCTCTCCACAGGAAAGGCGAGAGGAACTCCAGGGTCATGCCACCATTCCAAGAGTCCCCCAGATGTGTCAGTCCATTCCAGAGGAACCTGTTTTCCCTGCACTGCCTTGACGTTCAAGCCGAGGATCGACTCCCACCACGTGTGCACGTGGGACAGCCCTGTGGGAAAGCCTCGTGGGAAAGCCTCGTGGGAAAGACTCGAGGGAAAACCATAGATCCTTTGATCCACGCGGCGGACTGCGTGACACTGCTGCTACCGCTCTGGAGGAAAGCGCAAGTGCATGCCCGCATTCGAGACGAGGACTGACTCCCCTGGGGAGACTCCAGAAGTACCCCAAGATCCATGTCAGCACTGGAGAGGAATCCTCAGGTTCCGGCCCCGACTCCACACAAGGTCTTAGGCCCCGGCATCGACGGGAGAGGAATCCCGAGACGCCCCCGAGGAACTCGCATGGGGACTGGCCTTTCCTGAGGCCACCAGAGCGGGTCCCTGATATCCCCGTCGTAAGTCGAGAGCACCTGCCGCAACTCGAGAAAATCCAGGAGGTTTTGCCCTCCAGGCGAGATGAGGCCCATTTCCGCTGAGGCTTCTCGAGGCCAATCACATCTAACCACTGGAACTTCCAAAGGGTCCTTCACACCCTTGCTGCAACTCAAGAAGTTCCCCGACATACCCGTCTCCACTCGAGGGGAAGCACGAGGGTCCCCCACACATCCAGGGGAGCCCCCTTTCCACCTCCTAGCTCGAGATGAGGGATCCTTTCCCTGTTTCGTAGGGAAAGAATTCCCGGCGTTCCCGTCGCATCTCAAGAGGAGGCGCTCTCCACAGGAAAGGCGAGAGGAACTCCAGGGTCATGCCACAATTCCAAGAGTCCCCCAGATGTGTCAGTCCATTCCAGAGGAACCTGTTTTCCCTGCACTGCCTTGACGTTCAAGCCGAGGATCGACTCCCACCACGTGTGCACGTGGGACAGCCCTGTGGGAAAGCCTCGTGGGAAAGCCTCGTGGGAAAGACTCGAGGGAAAACCATAGATCCTTTGATCCACGCGGCGGACTGCGTGACACTGCTGCTACCGCTCTGGAGGAAAGCGCAAGTGCATGCCCGCATTCGAGACGAGGACTGACTCCCCTGGGGAGACTCCAGAAGTACCCCAAGATCCATGTCAGCACTGGAGAGGAATCCTCAGGTTCCGGCCCCGACTCCACACAAGGTCTTAGGCCCCGGCATCGACGGGAGAGGAATCCCGAGAGGCCCCCGAGGAACTCGCATGGGGACTGGCCTTTCCTGAGGCCACCAGAGCGGGTCCCTGAGGTCCCCGTCGTAAGTCGAGAGCACCTGCCGCAACTCGAGAAAATCCAGGATGTTTTGCCCTCCAGGCGAGATGAGGCCCATTTCCGCTGAGGCTTCTCGAGGCCAATCACATCTAACCACTGGAACTTCCAAAGGGTCCTTCACACCCTTGCTGCAACTCAAGAAGTTCCCCGATACAGCCGTCTCCGCTCGAGAGGAAGCATGTGGGGTCCCGCACACATCCAGGGGAGCCCCGTTTCCGCCTCGTAGCGCGAGATGAGGGATCTTTTCCTGTTTCGTAGGGAAAGAATTCCCGGCGTTCCCGTCGCATCTCAAGAGGAGGCGTTCTCCACAGGAAAGACGAGAGGAACTCCAGGTCGTGCCACCATTCCAAGAGTCCCCCAGATGTGTCAGTCCATTCCAGAGGAACCTGTTTTCCCTGCACTGCCTTGACGTTCAAGCCGAGGATCGACTCCCACCACGTGTGCACGTGGGACAGCCCTGTGGGAAAGCCTCGTGGGAAAGCCTCGTGGGAAAGACTCGAGGGAAAACCATAGATCCTTTGATCCAAGCGGCGGACAGCGTGACACTGCTGCTACCGCTCTGGAGGAAAGCGCAAGTGCATGCCCGCATTCGAGACGAGGACTGACTCCCCTGGGGAGACTCCAGAAGTACCCCAAGATCCATGTCAGCACTGGACAGGAATCCTCAGGTTCCGGCCCCGACTCCACACAAGGTCTTAGGCCCCGGCATCGACGGGAGAGGAATCCCCAGAGGCCCCCGAGGAACTCGCATGGGGACTGGCCTTTCCTGAGGCCACCAGAGCGGGTCCCTGAGGTCCCCGTCGTAAGTCGAGAGCACCTGCCGCCACTCGAGAAAATCCAGGAGGTTTTGCCCTCCAGGCGAGATGAGGCCCATTTCCGCTGAGGCTTCTCGAGGCCAATCACGTCTAACCACTGGAACTTCCAAAGGGTCCTTCACACGCTTGCTGCAACTCAAGAAGTTCCCCGACATACCCGTCTCCACTCGAGAGGAAGCACGTGGGGTCCCGCACACATCCAGGGGAGCCCCGTTTCCGCCTCCTAGCTCGAGATGAGGGATCCTTTCCCTGTTTCTTAGGGAAAGAATTCCCGGCGTTCCCGTCGCATCTCAAGAGGAGGCGCTCTCCACAGGAAAGGGGAGAGGAACTCCAGGGTCGTGCCACCATTCCAAGAGTCCCCCAGATGTGTCAGTCCATTCCAGAGGAACCTGTTTTCCCTGCACTGCCTTGACGTTCAAGCCGAGGATCGACTCCCATCACGTGTGCACGTGGGACAGCCCTGTGGGAAAGCCACGTGGGAAAGCCTCGTGGGAAAGACTCGAGGGAAAACCATAGATCCTTTGATCCACGCGGCGGACTGCGTGACACTGCTGCTACCGCTCTGGAGGAAAGCGCAAGTGCATGCCCGCATTCGAGACGAGGACTGACTTCCCTGGGGAGACTCCAGAAGTACCCCAAGATCCATGTCAGCACTGGAGAGGAATCCTCAGGTTCCGGCCCCGACTCCACACAAGGTCTTAGGCCCCGGCATCGACGGGAGAGGAATCCCCAGAGGCACCCGAGGAACTCGCATGGGGACTGGCCTTTCCTGAGACCACCACAGCGGGTCCCTGAGGTCCCCGTCGTACGTCGAGAGCACCTGCCGCAACTCGAGAAAATCCAGGAGGTTTTGCCATTCAGGCGAGATGAGGCCCATTTTCGCTGAGTCTTCTAGAGGCTAATCACATCTAACCACTGGAACTTCCAAAGGGTCCTTCACACCCTTGCTGCAACACAAGAAGTTCCCCGATACAGCCGTCTCCACTCGAGAGGAAGCACGAGGGTCACGCACACATCCAGCGGAGACCCGTTTCCGCCTCCTAGCTAGAGATGAGGGATCCTTTCCCTGTTTCCTAGGGAAAGAATTCCCGGCGTTCCTGTCGCATCTCAAGAGAAGGCGCCCTCCACAGGAAAGGCGGGAGCAACTCCAGGGTCGTGCCACCATTCCTCGAGTCCCCCAGATGTGTCAGTCCATTCCAGAGGAACCTGTTTTCCCTGCACTGCCTTGACGTTCAAGCCGAGGATCGACTCCCACCAGTGTGCACGTGGGACAGCCCTGTGGGAAAGCCTCGTGGGAAAGCCTCGTGGGAAAGACACGAGGGAAAATCATAGATCCTTTTCTCTACTCGGCGGACTGCGTGACCCTGCTGCTACCGCTCTGGAGGAAAGCGCAAGTGCATGCCCGCATTCGAGACGAGGATGACTCCCCTGGGGAGACTCCAGAAGTACCCCAAGATCCATGTCAGCACTGGACAGGAATCCTCAGGTTCCGGCCCCGACTCCACACAAGGTCTTAGGCCCCGGCATCGACGGGAGAGGAATCCCCAGAGGCCCCCGAGGAACTCGCATGGGGACTGGCCTTTCCTGAGGCCACCAGAGCGGGTCCCTGAGGTCCCCGTCGTAAGTCGAGAGCACCTGCCGCAACTCGAGAAAATCCAGGAGGTTTGGCCCTCCAGGCGAGATGAGGCCCATTTCCGCTGAGGGTTCTCGAGGCCAATCACGTCTAACCACTGGAACTTCCAAAGGGTCCTTCACACCCTTGCTGCAACTCAAGAAGTTCCCCGACATACCCGTCTCCACTCGAGAGGAAGCACGTGGGGTCCCGCACACATCCAGGGGAGCCCCGTTTCCGCCTCCTAGCTCGAGATGAGGGATCCTTTCCCTGTTTCTTAGGGAAAGAATTCCCGGCGTTCCCGTCGCATCTCAAGAGGAGGCGCTCTCCACAGGAAAGGCGAGAGGAACTCCAGGGTCGTGCCACCATTCCAAGAGTCCCCCAGATGTGTCAGTCCATTCCAGAGGAACCTGTTTTCCCTGCACTGCCTTGACGTTCAAGCCGAGGATCGACTCCCACCAGTGTGCACGTGGGACAGCCCTGTGGGAAAGCCTCGTGGGAAAGACTCGTGGGAAAGACACGAGGGAAAATCATAGATCCTTTTCTCTACTCGGCGGACTGCGTGACACTGCTGCTACCGCTCTGGAGGAAAGGCAAGTACATGCCCGCATTCGAGAAGAGGACTGACTCCCCTGGGGAGACTCCAGAAGTACCCCAAGATCCATGTCAGCACTGGACAGGAATCCTCAGGTTCCGGCCCCGACTCCACACAAGGTCTTAGGCCCCGGCATCGACGGGAGAGGAATCCCCAGAGGCCCCCGAGGAACTCGCATGGGGACTGGCCTTTCCTGAGGCCACCAGAGCGGGTCCTTGAGGTCCCCGTCGTAAGTCGAGAGCACCTGCCGCAACTCGAGAATATCCAGGAGGTTTTGCCCTCCAGGCGAGATGAGGCCCATTTCCACTGAGGCTTCTCGAGGCCAATCACATCTAACCACTGGAACTTCCAAAGGGTCCTTCACACCATTGCTGCAACTCAAGAAGTTCCCCGACATACCCGTCTCCACTCGAGAGGAAGCACGTGGGTCCCGCACACATCCAGGGGAGCCCCGTTTCCGCCTCCTAGCTCGAGATGAGGGATCCTTTCCCTGTTTCGTAGGGAAAGAATTCCCGGCGTTCCCGTCGCATCTCAAGAGGAGGCGCTCTCCACAGGAAAGGCGAGAGGAACTCCAGGGTCGTGCCACCATTCCAAGAGTCCCCCAGATGTGCCAGTCCATTCCAGAGGAACCTGTTTTCCCTGCACTGCCTTGACGTTCAAGCCGAGGATCGACTCCCACCACGTGTGCACCTGGGACAGCCCTGTGGGAAAGCCTCGTGGGAAAGCCTCGAGGGAAAGACTCAATGGAAAACCATAGATCATTTGATCCACGCGGCGGACTGCGTGACACTGCTGCTACCGCTCTGGAGGAGAGCGCAAGGGCATGCCCGCATTCGAGACGAGGACTGACTCCCCTGGGGAGACTCCAGAAGTACCCCAAGATCCATGTCAGCACTGGAGAGGAATCCTCAGGTTCCGGCCCCGACTCCACACAAGGTCTTAGGCCCCGGCATCGACGGGAGAGGAATCCCGAGCGGCCCCCGAGGAACTCGCATGGGGACTGGCCTTTCCTGAGGCCACCAGAGCGGGTCCCTGAGGTCCCCGTCGTAAGTCGAGAGCACCTGCCGCAACTCGAGAAAATCCAGGAGGTTTTGCCCTCTAGGCGAGATGAGGCCCATTTCCGCTGAGGCTTCTCGAGGCTAATCACGTCTAACCACTGGAACTTCCAAAGGGTCCTTCACACCCTTGCTGCAACTCAAGAAGTTCCCCGACATACCCGTCTCCACTCGAGAGGAAGCACGTGGGTCCCGCACACATCCAGGGGAGCCCCGTTTCCGCCTCCTAGCTCGAGATGAGTGATCCTTTCCCTGTTTCGTAGTGAAAGAATTCCCGGGGTTCCCGTCGCATCTCAAGAGGAGGCGCTCTCCACAGGAAAGGCGAGAGGAACTCCAGGGTCGTGCCACCATTCCAAGAGTCCCCCAGATGTATCAGTCCATTCCAGAGGAACCTGTTTTCCCTGCACTGCCTTGACGTTCAAGCCGAGGATCGACTCCCACCACGTGTGCACGTGGGACAGCCCTGTGGGAAAGCCTCGTGGGAAAGCCTCGTGGGAAAGACTCGAGGGAAAACCATAGATCCTTTGATCCACGCGGCGGACTGCGTGACACTGCTGCTACCGCTCTGGAGGAAAGCGCAAGTGCATGCCCGCATTCGAGACGAGGACTGACTCCCCTGGGGAGACTCCAGAAGTACCCCAAGATCCATGTCAGCACTGGAGAGGAATCCTCAGGTTCCGGCCCCGACTCCACACAAGGTCTTAGGCCCCGGCATCGACGGGAGAGGAATCCCGAGAGGCCCCCGAGGAACTCGCATGGGGACTGGCCTTTCCTGAGGCCACCAGAGCGGGTCCCTGAGGTCCCCGTCGTAAGTCGAGAGCACCTGCCGCAACTCGAGAGAATCCAGGAGGTTTTGCCCTCCAGGCGAGATGAGGCCCATTTCCGCTGAGGCTTCTCGAGGCTAATCACGTCTAACCACTGTAACTTCCAAAGGGTCCTTCACACCCTTGCTGCAACTCAAGAAGTTCCCCGACATACCCGTCTCCACTCGAGAGGAAGCACGTGGGGTCCCGCACACATCCAGGGGAGCCCCGTTTCCGCCTCCTAGCTCGAGATGAGGGATCCTTTCCCTGTTTCGTAGGGAAAGAATTCCCGGCGTTCCCGTCGCATCTCAAGAGGAGGCGCTCTCCACAGGAAAGGCGAGAGGAACTCCAGGGTCGTGCCACCATTCCAAGAGTCCCCCAGATGTGTCAGTCCATTCCAGAGGAACCTGTTTTCCCTGCACTGCCTTGACGTTCAAGCCGAGGATCGACTCCCACCACGTGTGCACGTGGGACAGCCCTGTGGGAAAGCCTCGTGGGAAAGCCTCGTGGGAAAGACTCGAGGGAAAACCAAACATCCTTTGATCCACGCGGCGGACTGCGTGACACTGCTGCTACCGCTCTGGAGGGAAGCGCAAGTGCATGCCCGCATTCGAGACGAGGACTGACTCCCCTGGGGAGAATCCAGAAGTACCCCAAGATCCATGTCAGCACTGGAGAGGAATCCTCAGGTTCCGGCCCCGACTCCACACAAGGTCTTAGGCCCCGGCATCGACGGGAGAGGAATCCCGAGAGGCCCCCGAGGAACTCGCATGGGGACTGGCCTTTCCTGCGGCCCCCAGAGCATTTCCCTGAGGTCCCCGTCGTAAGTCGAGAGCACCTGTCGCAACTCGAGAAAATCCAGGAGGTTTTGCCCTCCAGGCCAGATGAGGCCCATTTCCACTGAGGCTTCTCGAGGCCAATCATATCTAACCACTGGAACTTCCAAAGGGTCCTTCACACCATTGCTGCAACTCAAGAAGTTCCCCGACATACCTGTCTGCACTCGAGAGGAAGCACGTGGGGTCCCGCACACATCCAGGGGAGCCCCGTTTCCGCCTCCTAGCTCGAGATGAGGGATCCTTTCCCTGTTTCGTAGGGAAAGAATTCCCGGCGTTCCCGTCGCATCTCAAGAAGACGCGCTCTCCACCGGAAGGGCGAGAGGAACTCCAGGGTCATGCCACCATTCCAAGAGTCCCCCAGATGTGTCAGTCCATTCCAGAGGAACCTGTTTTCCCTGCACTGCCTTGACGTTCAAGCCGAGGATCGACTCCCACCACGTGTGCACGTGGGAGAGCCCTGTGGGAAAGCCTCGTGGGAAAGCCTCGTGGGAAAGACTCGAGGGAAAACCATAGATCCTTTGATCCACGCGGCGGACTGCGTGACACTGCTGCTACCGCTCTGGAGGAAAGCGCAAGTGCATGCCCGCATTCTAGACGAGGACTGACTCCCCAGGGGAGACTCCAGAAGTACCCCAAGATCCATGTCAGCACTGGAGAGGAATCCTCAGGTTCCGGCCCCGACTCCACACAAGGTCTTAGGCCCCGGCATCGACGGGAGAGGAATCCCGAGAGGCCCCCGAGGAACTCGCATGGGGACTGGCCTTTCCTGAGGCCACCAGAGCGGGTCCGTGAGGTCCCCATCGTAAGTCGAGAGCACCTGCCGCAACTCGAGAAAATCCAGGAGGTTTTGCCCTCCATGCGAGATGAGGCCCATTTACGCTGAGGCTTCTCGAGGCCAATCACGTCTAACCACTGGAACTTCCAAAGGGTCCTTCACACCCTTGCTGCAACTCAAGAAGTTCCCCGACATACCCGTCTCCACTCGAGAGGAAGCACGTGGGTCCCGCACACATCCAGGGGAGCCCCGTTTCCGCCTCCTAGCTCGAGATGAGGGATCCTTTCCCTGTTTCGTAGGGAAAGAATTCCCGGCGTTCCCGTCGCAACTCAAGAGGAGGCGCTCTCCACAGGAAAGGCGAGAGGAACTCCAGGGTCGTGCCACCATTCCAAGAGTCCCCCAGATGTGCCAGTCCATTCCAGAGGAAACTGTTTTCCCTGCACTGCCTTGACGTTCAAGCCGAGGATCAACTCCCACCACAGTGCACGTGGGACAGCCCTGTGGGAAAGCCTCGTGGGAAAGCCTCGTGGGAAAGACTCGAGGGAAAACCATACATCCTTTGATCCACGCGGCGGACTGCGTGACACTGCTGCTACCGCTCTGGAGGAAAGCGCAAGTGCATGCCCGCATTCGAGACGAGGACTGACCTCCCTGGGGAGACTCCAGAAGTACCCCAAGATCCATGTCAGCACTGGAGAGGAATCCTCAGGTTCCGGCCCCGACTCCACACAAGGTCTTAGGCCCCGGCATCGACGGGAGAGGAATCCCCAGAGGCCCCCGAGGAACTCGCATGGGGACTGGCCTTTCCTGAGACCACCACAGCGGGTCCCTGAGGTCCCCGTCGTACGTCGAGAGCACCTGCCGCAACTCGAGAAAATCCAGGAGGTTTTGCCATTCAGGCGAGATGAGGCCCATTTTCGCTGAGTCTTCTAGAGGCTAATCACATCTAACCACTGGAACTTCCAAAGGGTCCTTCACACCCTTGCTGCAACACAAGAAGTTCCCCGATACAGCCGTCTCCACTCGAAGGAAGCACGAGGGTCACGCACACATCCAGCGGAGACCCGTTTCCGCCTCCTAGCTCGAGATGCGGGATCCTTTCCCTGTTTCGTAGGGAAAGAATTCCCGGCGTTCCTGTCGCATCTCAAGAGAAGGCGCTCTCCACAGGAAAGGCGAGAGCAACTCCAGGGTCGTGCCACCATTCCAAGAGTCCCCCAGATGTGTCAGTCCATTCCAGAGGAACCTGTTTTCCCTGCACTGCCTTGACGTTCATGCCGAGGATCGACTCCCACCAGTGTGCACGTGGGACAGCCCTGTGGGAAAGCCTCGTGGGAAAGCCTCATGGGAAAGACATGAGGGAAAATCATAGATCCTTTTCTCTACTCGGCGGACTGCGTGACCCTGCTGCTACCGCTCTGGAGGAAAGCGCAAGTGCATGCCCGCATTCGAGACGAGGACTGACTCCCCTGGGGAGACTCCAGAAGTACCCCAAGATCCATGTCAGCACTGGACAGGAATCCTCAGGTTCCGGCCCCGACTCCACACAAGGTCTTAGGCCCCGGCATCGACGGGAGAGGAATCCCCAGAGGCCCCCGAGGAACTCGCATGGGGACTGGCCTTTCCTAAGGCCACCAGAGCGGGTCCCTGAGGTCCCCGTCGTAAGTCGAGAGCACCTGCCGCAACTCGAGAAAATCCAGGAGGTTTTGCCCTCCAGGCGAGATGAGGCCCATTTCCGCTGAGGCTTCTCGAGGCCAATCACGTCTAACCACTGGAACTTCCAAAGGGTCCTTCACACCCTTGCTGCAACTCAAGAAGTTCCCCGACATACCCGTCTCCACTCGAGAGGAAGCACGTGGGGTCCCGCACATATCCAGGGGAGCCCCGTTTCGGCCTCCTAGCTCGAGATGAGGGATCCTTTCCCTGTTTCTTAGGGAAAGAATTCCCGGCATTCCCGTCGCATCTCAAGAGGAGGCGCTCTCCACAGGAAAGGCGAGAGGAACTCCAGGGTCGTGCCACCATTCCAAGAGTCCCCCAGATGTGTCAGTCCATTCCAGAGGAACCTGTTTTCCCTGCACTGCCTTGACGTTCAAGCCGAGGATCGACTCCCACCACGTGTGCACGTGGGACAGCCCTGTGGGAAAGCCTCGTGGGAAAGTCTCGTGGGAAAGACACGAGGGAAAATCATAGATCCTTTTCTCTACTAGGCGGACTGCGTGACACTGCTGCTACCGCTCTGGAGGAAAGGCAAGTACATGCCCGCATTCGAGACGAGGACTGACTCCCCTGGGGAGACTCCAGAAGTACCCCAAGATCCATGTCAGCACTGGACAGGAATCCTCAGGTTCCGGCCCCGACTCCACACAAGGTCTTAGGCCCCGGCATCGACGGGAGAGGAATCCCCAGAGGCCCCCGAGGAACTCGCATGGGGACTGGCCTTTCCTGAGGCCACCAGAGCGGGTCCCTGAGGTCCCCGTCGTAAGTCGAGAGCACCTGCCGCAACTCGAGAAAATCCAGGAGGTTTTGCCCTCCAGGCGAGATGAGGCCCATTTCCGCTGAGGCTTCTCGAGGCTAATCACATCTAACCACTGGAACTTCCAAAGGGTCCTCACACGCTTGCTGCAACTCAAGAAGTTCCCCGACATACCCGTCTCCACTCGAGAGGAAGCACGAGGGTCCCGCACACATCCAGGGGAGCCCCGTTTCCGCCTCCTAGCTCGAGATGAGGGATCCTTTCCCTGTTTCGTAGGGAAAGAATTCCCGGCGTTCCCGTCGCATCTCAAGAGTAGGCGCTCTCCACAGGAAAGGCGAGAGGAACTCCAGGGTCGTTCCACCATTCCAAGAGTCCCCCAGATGTGTCAGTCCATTCCAGAGGAACCTGTTTTCCCTGCACTGCGTTGAAGTTCAAGCCGAGGATCGACTCCCACCTCGTGTGCACGTGGGACAGCCCTGTGGGAAAGCCTCGTGGGAAAGCCTCGTGGGAAAGACTCGAGGGAAAACCATAGATCCTTTGATCCACGCGGCGGACTGCGTGACACTGCTGCTACCGCTCTGGAGGAAAGCGCAAGTGAATGCCCGCATTCGAGACGAGGACTGACTCCCCTGGGGAGACTCCACAAGTACCCCAGGATCCATGTCAGCACTGGAGAGGAATCCTCAGGTTCCGGCCCCGACTACACACAAGGACTTAGGCCCCGGCATCGACGGGAGAGGAATCCCGAGAGGCCCCCGAGGAATTCGCATGGGGACTGGCCTTTCCTGAGGCCACCAGAGCGGGTCCCTGAGGTCCCCGTCGTAAGTCGAGAGCACCTGCCGCAACTCGAGAATATCCAGGAGGTTTTTCCCTCCAGGCGAGATGAGGCCCATTTCCGCTGAGGCTTCTCGAGGCCAATCACGTCTAACCACTGGAACTTCCCAAGGGTCCTTCACACCATTGCTGCAACTCAAGAAGTTCCCCGACATACCCGTCTCCACTCGAGAGGAAGCACGTGGGTCCTGCACACATCCAGGGGAGCCCCGTTTCCGCCTCCTAGCTCGAGATGAGGGATCCTTTCCCTGTTTCGTAGGGAAAGAATTCCCGGCGTTCCCGTCGCATCTCAAGAGGAGGCGCTCTCCACAGGAAAGGCGAGAGGAACTCCAGGGTCGTGCCACCATTCCAAGAGTCCCCCAGATGTGCCAGTCCATTCCAGAGGAACCTGTTTTCCCTGCACTGCCTTGACGTTCAAGCCGAGGATCGACTCCCACCACGTGTGCACGTGGGACAGCCCTGTGGGAAAGCCTCGTGGGAAAGCCTCGTGGGAAAGACTCGAGGGAAAACCATAGATCCTTTGATCCACGCGGCGGACTGCGTGACACTGCTGCTACCACTCTGGAGGAAAGCGCAAGTGCATGCCCGCATTCGAGACGAGGACTGACTCCCCTGGGGAGACTCCAGAAGTACCCCAAGATCCATGTCAGCACTGGAGAGGAATCCTCAGGTTCCGGCCCCGACTCCACACAAGGTCTTAGGCCCCGGCATCGACGGGAGAGGAATCCCGAGAGGCCCCCGAGGAACTCGCATGGGGACTGGCCTTTCCTGAGGCCACCAGAGCGGGTCCCTGAGGTCCCCGTCGTAAGTCGAGAGCACCTGCCGCAACTCGAGAGAATCCAGGAGGTTTTGCCCTCCAGGCGAGATGAGGCCCATTTCCGCTGAGGCTTCTCGAGGCTAATCACGTCTAACCACTGTAACTTCCAAAGGGTCCTTCACAACATTGCTGCAACTCAAGAAGTTCCCCGACATACCCGTCTCCACTCGAGAGGAAGCACGTGGGTCACGCACACATCCAGGGGAGCCCCGTTTCCGCCTCCTAGCTCGAGATGAGGGATCCTTTCCCTGTTTCGTAGGGAAAGAATTCCCGGCGTTCCCGTCGCATCTCAAGAGCAGGCGCTCTCCACAGGAAAGGCGAGAGGAACTCCAGGGTCGTGCCACCATTCCAAGAGTCCCCCAGATGTGTCAGTCCATTCCAGAGGAACCTGTTTTCCCTGCACTGCCTTGACGTTCAAGCCGAGGATCGACTCCCACCACGTGTGCACGTGGGACAGCCCTGTGGGAAAGCCTCGTGGGAAAGCCTCGTGGGAAAGACTCGAGGGAAAACCAAACATCCTTTGATCCACGCGGCGGACTGCGTGACACTGCTGCTACCCCTCTGGAGGGAAGCGCAAGTGCATGCCCGCATTCGAGACGAGGACTGACTCCCCTGGGGAGAATCCAGAAGTACCCCAAGATCCATGTCAATACTGGAGAGGAATCCTCAGGTTCCGGCCCCGACTCCACACAAGGTCTTAGGCCCCGGCATCGACGGGAGAGGAATCCCGAGAGGCCCCCGAGGAACTCGCATGGGGACTGGCCTTTCCTGAGGCCACCAGAGCATTTCCCTGAGGTCCCCGTCGTAAGTCGAGAGCACCTGCCGCAACTCGAGAAAATCCAGGAGGTTTTGCCCTCCAGGCCAGATGAGGCCCATTTCCGCTGAGGCTTCTCGAGGCCAATCACATCTAACCACTGGAACTTCCAAGGGGTCTTTGACACCATTGCTTCAACTCAAGAAGTTCCCCGACATACCTGTCTGCACTCGAGAGGAAGCACGTGGGGTCCCGCACACATCCAGGGGAGCCCCGTTTCCGCCTCCTAGCTCGAGATGAGGGATCCTTTCCCTGTTTCGTAGGGAAAGAATTCCCGGCGTTCCCGTCGCATCTCAAGAGGAGGCGCTCTCCACAGGAAAGGCGAGAGGAACTCCAGGGTCGTGACACCATTCCAAGAGTCCCCCAGATGTGTCAGTCCATTCCAGAGGAACCTGTTTTCCCTGCACTGCCTTGACGTTCAAGCCGAGGATCGACTCCCAACACGTGTGCACGTGGGACAGCCCTGTGGGAAATCCTCGTGGGAAAGCCTCGTGGGAAAGACTCGAGGGAAAACCATAGATCCTTTGATCCACGCGGGGGACTGCGTGACACTGCTGCTACCGCTCTGGAGGAAAGCGCAAGTGCATGCCCGCATTCGAGACGAGGACTGACTCCCCTGGGGAGACTCCAGAAGTACCCCAAGATCCATGTCAGCACTGGAGAGGAATCCTCAGGTTCCGGCCCCGACTCCACACAAGGTCTTAGGCCCCGGCATCGACGGGAGAGGAATCCCGAGAGGCCCCCGAGGAACTCGCATGGGGACTGGCCTTTCCTGAGGCCACCAGAGCGGGTCCCTGAGGTCCCCGTCGTATGTCGAGAGCACCTGCCGCAACTCGAGAAAATCCAGGAGGTTTTGCCCTCCAGGCGAGATGAGGCCCATTTCCGCTGAGGCTTCTCGAGGCCAATCACGTCTAACTACTGAAACTTCCAAAGGGTTCTTCACACACTTGCTGCAACTCAAGAAGTTCCCCGACATACCCGTCTCCACTCGAGAGGAAGCACGTGGGGTCCCGCACACATCCAGGGGAGCCCCGTTTCCGCCTCCTAGCTCGAGATGAGGGATCCTTTCCCTGTTTCGTAGGGAAAGAATTCCCGGCGTTCCCGTCGCACCTCAAGAAGACGCGCTCTCCACCGGAAGGGCGAGAGGAACTCCAGGGTCATGCCACCATTCCAAGAGTCCCCCAGATGTGTCAGTCCATTCCAGAGGAACCTGTTTTCCCTGCACTGCCTTGACGTTCAAGCCGAGGATCGACTCCCACCACGTGTGCACGTGGGAGAGCCCTGTGGGAAAGCCTCGTGGGAAAGCCTCGTGGGAAAGACTCGAGGGAAAACCATAGATCCTTTGATCCACGCGGCGGACTGCGTGACACTGCTGCTACCGCTCTGGAGGAAAGCGCAAGTGCATGCCCGCATTCTAGACGAGGACTGACTCCCCAGGGGAGACTCCAGAAGTACCCCAAGATCCATGTCAGCACTGGAGAGGAATCCTCAGGTTCCGGCCCCGACTCCACACAAGGTCTTAGGCCCCGGCATCGACGGGAGAGGAATCCCGAGAGGCCCCCGAGGAACTCGCATGGGGACTGGCCTTTCCTGAGGCCACCAGAGCGGGTCCGTGAGGTCCCCATCGTAAGTCGAGAGCACATGCCGCAACTCGAGAAAATCCAGGAGGTTTTGCCCTCCAGGCGAGATGAGGCCCATTTACGCTGAGGCTTCTCGAGGCCAATCACGTCTAACCACTGGAACTTCCAAAGGGTCCTTCACACCCTTGCTGCAACTCAAGAAGTTCCCCGACATACCCGTCTCCACTCGAGAGGAAGCACGTGGGTCCCGCACACATCCAGGGGAGCCCCGTTTCCGCCTCCTAGCTCCAGATGATGGATCCTTTCCCTGTTTCGTAGGGAAAGAATTCCCGGCGTTCCCGTCGCAACTCAAGAGGAGGCGCTCTCCACAGGAAAGGCGAGAGGAACTCCAGGGTCGTGCCACCATTCCAAGAGTCCCCCAGATGTGCCAGTCCATTCCAGAGGAAACTGTTTTCCCTGCACTGCCTTGACGTTCAAGCCGAGGATCGACTCCCACCACAGTGCACGTGGGACAGCCCTGTGGGAAAGCCTCGTGGGAAAGCCTCGTGGGAACGACTCGAGGGAAAACCATAGATCCTTTGATCCACGCGGCGGACTGCGTGACACTGCTGCTACCGCTCTGGAGGAAAGCGCAAGTGCATGCCCGCATTCGAGACGAGGACTGACTCCCCTGGGGAGACTCCAGAATTACCCCAAGATCCATGTCAGCACTGGAGAGGAATCCTCAGGTTCCGGCCCCGACTCCACACAAGGTCTTAGGCCCCGGCATCGACGGGAGAGGAATCCCGAGAGGCCCCCGAGGAACTCGCATGGGGACTGGCCTTTCCTGAGGCCACAAGAGCGGGTCCCTGAGGTCCCCGTCGTAAGTCGAGAGCACCTGCCGCAACTCGAGAAAATCCAGGAGGTTTTGCCCTCCAGGCGAGATGAGGCCCATTTCCGCTGAGGCTTCTCGAGGCCAATCACATCTAACCACTGGAACTTCCAAAGGGTCCTTCACACCCTTGCTGCAACTCAAGAAGTTCCCCGACATACCCGTCTCCACTCGAGAGGAAGCACGTGGGGTCCCGCACACATCCAGGGGAGCCTCGTTTCCGCCTCCTAGCTCGAGATGAGGGATCCTTTCCCTGTTTCGTAGGGAAAGAATTCCCGGCGTTCCCGTCGCATCTCAAGAGGAGGCGCTCTCCACAGGAAAGGCGAGAGGAACTCCAGGGTCGTGCCACCATTCCAAGAGTCCCCCAGATGTGTCAGTCCATTCCAGAGGAACCTGTTTTCCCTGCACTGCCTTGACGTTCAAGCCGAGGATCGAGTCCCACCACGTGTGCACGTGGGTCAGCCCTGTGGGAAAGCCTCGTGGGAAAGCCTCCTGGGAAAGACTCGAGGGAAAACCATAGATCCTTTGATCCACGCGGCGGAATGCGTGACACTGCTGCTACCGCTCTGGAGGAAAGCGCAAGTGCATGCCCGCATTCGAGACGAGGACTGACTCCCCTGGGGAGACTCCAGAAGTTCCCCCTAGATCCATGTCAGCACTGGAGAGGAATCCTCAGGTTCCGGCCCCGACTCCACACAAGGTCTTAGGCCCCGGCATCGACGGGAGAGGAATCCCGAGACGCCCCCGTTGAACTCGCATAGGGACTGGCCTTTCCTGAGGCCACCAGAGCGGTTCCCTGAGGTCCCCGTCGTAAGTCGAGAGCACCTGCCGCAACTCGAGAAAATCCAGGAGGTTTTGACCTCCAGGCGAGATGAGGCCCATTTCCGCTGCGGCTTCTCGAGGCCAATCACATCTAACCACTGGAACTTCCAAAGGGTCCTTCACACCCTTGCTGCAACTCAAGAAGTTCCCCGACATACCCGTCTGCACTCGAGAGGAAGCACGTGGGGTCCCGCACACATCCAGGGGAGCCCCGTTTCCGCCTCCTAGCTCGAGATGAGGGATCCTTCCCTGTTTCGTAGGGAAAGAATTCCCGGCGTTCCCGTCGCATCTCAAGAGGAGGCGCTCTCCACAGGAAAGGCGAGAGGAACTTCAGGGTCATGCCACCATTCCAAGAGTCCCCCAGATGTGTCAGTCCATTCCAGAGGAAACTGTTTTCCCTGCACTGCCTTGACGTTCAAGCCGAGGATCGACTCCCACCACGTGTGCACGTGGGACAGCCCTGTGGGAAAGCCTCGTGGGAAAGCCTCGTGGGAAAGACTCGAGGGAAAACCATAGATCCTTTGATCCACGCGGCGGACTGGGTGACACTGCTGCTACCGCTCTGGAGGAAAGCGCAAGTGCATGCCCGCATTCGAGACGAGGACTGACTCCCCTGGGGAGACTCCAGAAGTACCCCAAGATCCATGTCAGCACTGGAGAGGAATCCTCAGGTTCCGGCCCCGAGTCCACACAAGGTCTTAGGCTCCGGCATCGACGGGAGAGGAATCCCGAGACGCCCCCGAGGAACTCGCATGGGGACTGGCCTTTCTTGAGGCCACCAGAGCGGGTCCCTGATGTCCCCGTCGTAAGTCGAGAGCACCTGCCACAACTCGAGAAAATCCAGGAGGTTTTGCCCTCCAGGCGAGATGAGGCCCATTTCCGCTGAGGCTTCTCGAGGCCAATCACATCTAACCACTGGAACTTCCAAAGGGTCCTTCACACCCTTGCTGCAACTCAAGAAGTTCCCCGACATACCCGTCTCCACTCGAGGGGAAGCACGAGGGTCCCCCACACATCCAGGGGAGCCCCGTTTCCACCTCCTAGCTCGAGATGAGGGATCCTTTCCCTGTTTCGTAGGGAAAGAATTCCCGGCGTTCCCGTCGCATCTCAAGAGGAGGCGCTCTCCACAGGAAAGGCGAGAGGAACTCCAGGGTCATGCCACCATTCCAAGAGTCCCCCAGATGTGTCAGTCCATTCCAGAGGAACCTGTTTTCCCTGCACTGCCTTGACGTTCAAGCCGAGGATCGACTCCCACCACGTGTGCACGTGGGACAGCCCTGTGGGAAAGCCTCGTGGGAAAGCCTCGTGGGAAAGACTCGAGGGAAAACCATAGATCCTTTGATCCACGCGGCGGACTGCGTGACACTGCTGCTACCGCTCTGGAGGAAAGCGCAAGTGCATGCCCGCATTCGAGACGAGGACTGACTCCCCTGGGGAGACTCCAGAAGTACCCCAAGATCCATGTCAGCACTGGAGAGGAATCCTCAGGTTCCGGCCCCGACTCCACACAAGGTCTTAGGCCCCGGCATCGACGGGAGAGGAATCCCGAGACGCCCCCGAGGAACTCGCATGGGGACTGGCCTTTCCTGAGGCCACCAGAGCGGGTCCCTGATATCCCCGTCGTAAGTCGAGAGCACCTGCCGCAACTCGAGAAAATCCAGGAGGTTTTGCCCTCCAGGCGAGATGAGGCCCATTTCCGCTGAGGCTTCTCGAGGCCAATCACATCTAACCACTGGAACTTCCAAAGGGTCCTTCACACCCTTGCTGCAACTCAAGAAGTTCCCCGACATACCCGTCTCCACTCGAGGGGAAGCACGAGGGTCCCCCACACATCCAGGGGAGCCCCCTTTCCACCTCCTAGCTCGAGATGAGGGATCCTTTCCCTGTTTCGTAGGGAAAGAATTCCCGGCGTTCCCGTCGCATCTCAAGAGGAGGCGCTCTCCACAGGAAAGGCGAGAGGAACTCCAGGGTCATGCCACAATTCCAAGAGTCCCCCAGATGTGTCAGTCCATTCCAGAGGAACCTGTTTTCCCTGCACTGCCTTGACGTTCAAGCCGAGGATCGACTCCCACCACGTGTGCACGTGGGACAGCCCTGTGGGAAAGCCTCGTGGGAAAGCCTCGTGGGAAAGACTCGAGGGAAAACCATAGATCCTTTGATCCACGCGGCGGACTGCGTGACACTGCTGCTACCGCTCTGGAGGAAAGCGCAAGTGCATGCCCGCATTCGAGACGAGGACTGACTCCCCTGGGGAGACTCCAGAAGTACCCCAAGATCCATGTCAGCACTGGAGAGGAATCCTCAGGTTCCGGCCCCGACTCCACACAAGGTCTTAGGCCCCGGCATCGACGGGAGAGGAATCCCGAGAGGCCCCCGAGGAACTCGCATGGGGACTGGCCTTTCCTGAGGCCACCAGAGCGGGTCCCTGAGGTCCCCGTCGTAAGTCGAGAGCACCTGCCGCAACTCGAGAAAATCCAGGATGTTTTGCCCTCCAGGCGAGATGAGGCCCATTTCCGCTGAGGCTTCTCGAGGCCAATCACATCTAACCACTGGAACTTCCAAAGGGTCCTTCACACCCTTGCTGCAACTCAAGAAGTTACCCGACATACCCGTCTGCACTCGAGAGGAAGCACGTGGGGTCCCGCACACATCCAGGGGAGCCCCGTTTCCGCCTCCTAGCTCGAGATGAGGGATCCTTTCCCTGTTTCGTAGGGAAAGAATTCCCGGCGTTCCCGTCGCATCTCAAGAGGAGGCGCTCTCCACAGGAAAGGCGAGAGGAACTCCAGGGTCATGCCACCATTCCAAGAGTCCCCCAGATGTGTCAGTCCATTCCAGAGGAACCTGTTTTCCCTGCACTGCGTTGACGTTCAAGCCGAGGATCGACTCCCACCACGTGTGCACGTGGGACAGCCCTGTGGGAAAGCCTCGTGGGAAAGCCTCGTGGGAAAGACTCGAGGGAAAACCATAGATCCTTTGATCCACGCGGCGGACTGCGTGACACTGCTGCTACCGCTCTGGAGGAAAGCGCAAGTGCATGCCCGCATTCGAGACGAGGACTGACTCCCATGGGGAGACTCCAGAAGTACCCCAAGATCCATGTCAGCACTGGAGAGGAATCCTCAGGTTCCGGCCCCGACTCCACACAAGGTCTTAGGCCCCGGCATCGACGGGAGAGGAATCCCGAGAGGCCCCCGAGGAACTCGCATGGGGACTGGCCTTTCCTGAGGCCACCAGAGCGGTTCCCTGAGGTCCCCGTCGTAAGTCGGAGCACCTGCCGCAACTCGAGAAAATCCAGGAGGTTTTGACCTCCAGGCCAGATGAGGCCCATTTCCGCTGAGGCTACTCGAGGCCAATCACATCTAACCACTGGAACTTCCAAAGGGTCCTTCACACCATTGCTGCAACTCAAGAAGTTCCCCGACATACCTGTCTGCACTCGAGAGGAAGCACGTGGGGTCCCGCACACATCCAGGGGAGCCCCGTTTCCGCCTCCTAGCTCGAGATGAGGGATCCTTTCCCTGTTTCGTAGGGAAAGAATTCCCGGCGTTCCCGTCGCATCTCAAGAGGAGGCGCTCTCCACAGGAAAGGCGAGAGGAATTCCAGGGTCGTGCCACCATTCCAAGAGTCCCCCAGATGAGTCAGTCCATTCCAGAGGAACCTGTTTTCCCTGCACTGCCTTGACGTTCAAGCCGAGGATCGACTCCCACCACGTGTGCACGTGGGACAGCCCTGTGGGAAAGCCTCGTGGGAAAGCCTCGTGGGAAAGACTCGAGAGAAAACCATCGATCCTTTGATCCACGCGGCGGACTGCGTGACACTGCTGCTCCCGCTCTGGAGGAAAGCGCAAGTGCATGCCCGCATTCGAGACGAGGACTGACTCCCCTGGGGAGACTCCAGAAGTACCCCAAGATCCATGTCAGCACTGGAGAGGAATCCTCAGATTCCGGCCCCGACTACACACAAGGTCTTAGGCCCTGGCATCGACGGGAGAGGAATCCCGAGAGGCCCCCGAGGAATTCGCATGGGGACTGGCATTTCCTGAGGCCACCAGAGCGGGTCCCTGAGGTCCCCGTCGTAAGTCGAGAGCACCTGCCGCAACTCGAGAATATCCAGGAGGTTTTGCCCTCCAGGCGAGATGAGGCCCATTTCCGCTGAGGCTTCTCGAGTCCAATCACGTCTAACCACTGGAACTTCCAAAGGGTCCTTCACACCCTTGCTGCAACTCAAGAAGTTCCCCGACATACCCGTCTCCACTCGAGAGGAAGCACGTGGGTCCCGCACACATCCAGGGGAGCCCCGTTTCCGCCTCCTAGCTCGAGGTGAGGGATCCTTTCCCTGTTTCGTAGGGAAAGAATTCCCGGCGTTCCCGTCGCATCTCAAGAGGAGGCGCTCTCCACAGGAAAGGCGAGAGGAACTCCAGGGTCGTGCCACCATTCCAAGAGTCCCCCAGATGTGCCAGTCCATTCCAGAGGAACCTGTTTTCCCTGCACTGCCTTGACGTTCAAGCCGAGGATCGACTCCCACCACGTGTGCACGTGGGACAGCCCTGTGGGAAAGCCTCGTGGGAAAGCCTCGTGTGAAAGACTCGAGGGAAAACCATAGATCCTTTGATCCACGCGGCGGACTGCGTGACACTGCTGCTACCGCTCTGGAGGAAAGCGCAAGTGCATGCCCGCGTTCGAGACGAGGACTGACTCCCCTGGGGAGACTCCAGAAGTATCCCAAGATCCATGTCAGCACTGGAGAGGAATCCTCAGGTTCCGGTCCCGACTCCACGCAAGGTCTTAGGCCCCGGCATCGACGGGAGAGGAACCCGAGAGTCCCCCGTGGAACTCGCATGGGGACTGGCCTTTCCTGAGGCCAACAGAGCGGGTCCCTGAGGTCCCCGTCGTAAGTCGAGAGCACCTGCCGCAACTCTAGAAAATCCAGGAGGTTTTGCACTCCAGGCGAGATGAGGCCCATTTCCGCTGAGGCTTCTCGAGGCCAATTACATCTAACCACTGGAACTTCCAAAGGGTCCTTCACACCCTTGCTGCAACTCAAGAAGTTCCCCGACATACCCGTCTGCACTCCAGAGGAAGCACGTGGTGTCCCGCACACATCCAGGGGAGCCCCGTTTCCGCCTCCTAGCTCGAGATGAGGGATCCTTTCCCTGTTTCGTAGGGAAAGAATTCCCGGCGTTCCCGTCGCATCTCAAGAGGAGGCGCTCTCCACAGGAAAGGCGAGAGGAACTCCAGGGTCATGCCACCATTCCAAGAGTCCCCCAGATGTGTCAGTCCATTCCAGAGGAACCTGTTTTCCCTGCACTGCGTTGACGTTCAAGCCGAGGATCGACTCCCACCACGTGTGCACGTGGGACAGCCCTGTGGGAAAGCCTCGTGGGAAAGCCTCGTGGGAAAGACTCGAGGGAAAACCATAGATCCTTTGATCCACGCGGCGGACTGGGTGACACTGCTGCTACCGCTCTGGAGGAAAGCGCAAGTGCATGCCCGCATTCGAGACGAGGACTGACTCCCCTGGGGAGACTCCAGAAGTACCCCAAGATCCATGTCAGCACTGGAGAGGAATCCTCAGGTTCCGGCCCCGAGTCCACACAAGGTCTTAGGCTCCGGCATCGACGGGAGAGGAATCCCGAGACGCCCCCGAGGAACTCGCATGGGGACTGGCCTTTCTTGAGGCCACCAGAGCGGGTCCCTGATGTCCCCGTCGTAAGTCGAGAGCACCTGCCACAACTCGAGAAAATCCAGGAGGTTTTGCCCTCCAGGCGAGATGAGGCCCATTTCCGCTGAGGCTTCTCGAGGCCAATCACATCTAACCACTGGAACTTCCAAAGGGTCCTTCACACCCTTGCTGCAACTCAAGAAGTTCCCCGACATACCCGTCTCCACTCGAGGGGAAGCACGAGGGTCCCCCACACATCCAGGGGAGCCCCGTTTCCACCTCCTAGCTCGAGATGAGGGATCCTTTCCCTGTTTCGTAGGGAAAGAATTCCCGGCGTTCCCGTCGCATCTCAAGAGGAGGCGCTCTCCACAGGAAAGGCGAGAGGAACTCCAGGGTCATGCCACCATTCCAAGAGTCCCCCAGATGTGTCAGTCCATTCCAGAGGAACCTGTTTTCCCTGCACTGCCTTGACGTTCAAGCCGAGGATCGACTCCCACCACGTGTGCACGTGGGACAGCCCTGTGGGAAAGCCTCGTGGGAAAGCCTCGTGGGAAAGACTCGAGGGAAAACCATAGATCCTTTGATCCACGCGGCGGACTGCGTGACACTGCTGCTACCGCTCTGGAGGAAAGCGCAAGTGCATGCCCGCATTCGAGACGAGGACTGACTCCCCTGGGGAGACTCCAGAAGTACCCCAAGATCCATGTCAGCACTGGAGAGGAATCCTCAGGTTCCGGCCCCGACTCCACACAAGGTCTTAGGCCCCGGCATCGACGGGAGAGGAATCCCGAGACGCCCCCGAGGAACTCGCATGGGGACTGGCCTTTCCTGAGGCCACCAGAGCGGGTCCCTGATATCCCCGTCGTAAGTCGAGAGCACCTGCCGCAACTCGAGAAAATCCAGGAGGTTTTGCCCTCCAGGCGAGATGAGGCCCATTTCCGCTGAGGCTTCTCGAGGCCAATCACATCTAACCACTGGAACTTCCAAAGGGTCCTTCACACCCTTGCTGCAACTCAAGAAGTTCCCCGACATACCCGTCTCCACTCGAGGGGAAGCACGAGGGTCCCCCACACATCCAGGGGAGCCCCCTTTCCACCTCCTAGCTCGAGATGAGGGATCCTTTCCCTGTTTCGTAGGGAAAGAATTCCCGGCGTTCCCGTCGCATCTCAAGAGGAGGCGCTCTCCACAGGAAAGGCGAGAGGAACTCCAGGGTCATGCCACAATTCCAAGAGTCCCCCAGATGTGTCAGTCCATTCCAGAGGAACCTGTTTTCCCTGCACTGCCTTGACGTTCAAGCCGAGGATCGACTCCCACCACGTGTGCACGTGGGACAGCCCTGTGGGAAAGCCTCGTGGGAAAGCCTCGTGGGAAAGACTCGAGGGAAAACCATAGATCCTTTGATCCACGCGGCGGACTGCGTGACACTGCTGCTACCGCTCTGGAGGAAAGCGCAAGTGCATGCCCGCATTCGAGACGAGGACTGACTCCCCTGGGGAGACTCCAGAAGTACCCCAAGATCCATGTCAGCACTGGAGAGGAATCCTCAGGTTCCGGCCCCGACTCCACACAAGGTCTTAGGCCCCGGCATCGACGGGAGAGGAATCCCGAGAGGCCCCCGAGGAACTCGCATGGGGACTGGCCTTTCCTGAGGCCACCAGAGCGGGTCCCTGAGGTCCCCGTCGTAAGTCGAGAGCACCTGCCGCAACTCGAGAAAATCCAGGATGTTTTGCCCTCCAGGCGAGATGAGGCCCATTTCCGCTGAGGCTTCTCGAGGCCAATCACATCTAACCACTGGAACTTCCAAAGGGTCCTTCACACCCTTGCTGCAACTCAAGAAGTTACCCGACATACCCGTCTGCACTCGAGAGGAAGCACGTGGGGTCCCGCACACATCCAGGGGAGCCCCGTTTCCGCCTCCTAGCTCGAGATGAGGGATCCTTTCCCTGTTTCGTAGGGAAAGAATTCCCGGCGTTCCCGTCGCATCTCAAGAGGAGGCGCTCTCCACAGGAAAGGCGAGAGGAACTCCAGGGTCATGCCACCATTCCAAGAGTCCCCCAGATGTGTCAGTCCATTCCAGAGGAACCTGTTTTCCCTGCACTGCGTTGACGTTCAAGCCGAGGATCGACTCCCACCACGTGTGCACGTGGGACAGCCCTGTGGGAAAGCCTCGTGGGAAAGCCTCGTGGGAAAGACTCGAGGGAAAACCATAGATCCTTTGATCCACGCGGCGGACTGCGTGACACTGCTGCTACCGCTCTGGAGGAAAGCGCAAGTGCATGCCCGCATTCGAGACGAGGACTGACTCCCATGGGGAGACTCCAGAAGTACCCCAAGATCCATGTCAGCACTGGAGAGGAATCCTCAGGTTCCGGCCCCGACTCCACACAAGGTCTTAGGCCCCGGCATCGACGGGAGAGGAATCCCGAGAGGCCCCCGAGGAACTCGCATGGGGACTGGCCTTTCCTGAGGCCACCAGAGCGGTTCCCTGAGGTCCCCGTCGTAAGTCGGAGCACCTGCCGCAACTCGAGAAAATCCAGGAGGTTTTGACCTCCAGGCCAGATGAGGCCCATTTCCGCTGAGGCTACTCGAGGCCAATCACATCTAACCACTGGAACTTCCAAAGGGTCCTTCACACCATTGCTGCAACTCAAGAAGTTCCCCGACATACCTGTCTGCACTCGAGAGGAAGCACGTGGGGTCCCGCACACATCCAGGGGAGCCCCGTTTCCGCCTCCTAGCTCGAGATGAGGGATCCTTTCCCTGTTTCGTAGGGAAAGAATTCCCGGCGTTCCCGTCGCATCTCAAGAGGAGGCGCTCTCCACAGGAAAGGCGAGAGGAATTCCAGGGTCGTGCCACCATTCCAAGAGTCCCCCAGATGAGTCAGTCCATTCCAGAGGAACCTGTTTTCCCTGCACTGCCTTGACGTTCAAGCCGAGGATCGACTCCCACCACGTGTGCACGTGGGACAGCCCTGTGGGAAAGCCTCGTGGGAAAGCCTCGTGGGAAAGACTCGAGAGAAAATCATCGATCCTTTGATCCACGCGGCGGACTGCGTGACACTGCTGCTCCCGCTCTGGAGGAAAGCGCAAGTGCATGCCCGCATTCGAGACGAGGACTGACTCCCCTGGGGAGACTCCAGAAGTACCCCAAGATCCATGTCAGCACTGGAGAGGAATCCTCAGATTCCGGCCCCGACTACACACAAGGTCTTAGGCCCTGGCATCGACGGGAGAGGAATCCCGAGAGGCCCCCGAGGAATTCGCATGGGGACTGGCATTTCCTGAGGCCACCAGAGCGGGTCCCTGAGGTCCCCGTCGTAAGTCGAGAGCACCTGCCGCAACTCGAGAATATCCAGGAGGTTTTGCCCTCCAGGCGAGATGAGGCCCATTTCCGCTGAGGCTTCTCGAGTCCAATCACGTCTAACCACTGGAACTTCCAAAGGGTCCTTCACACCCTTGCTGCAACTCAAGAAGTTCCCCGACATACCCGTCTCCACTCGAGAGGAAGCACGTGGGTCCCGCACACATCCAGGGGAGCCCCGTTTCCGCCTCCTAGCTCGAGGTGAGGGATCCTTTCCCTGTTTCGTAGGGAAAGAATTCCCGGCGTTCCCGTCGCATCTCAAGAGGAGGCGCTCTCCACAGGAAAGGCGAGAGGAACTCCAGGGTCGTGCCACCATTCCAAGAGTCCCCCAGATGTGCCAGTCCATTCCAGAGGAACCTGTTTTCCCTGCACTGCCTTGACGTTCAAGCCGAGGATCGACTCCCACCACGTGTGCACGTGGGACAGCCCTGTGGGAAAGCCTCGTGGGAAAGCCTCGTGTGAAAGACTCGAGGGAAAACCATAGATCCTTTGATCCACGCGGCGGACTGCGTGACACTGCTGCTACCGCTCTGGAGGAAAGCGCAAGTGCATGCCCGCGTTCGAGACGAGGACTGACTCCCCTGGGGAGACTCCAGAAGTATCCCAAGATCCATGTCAGCACTGGAGAGGAATCCTCAGGTTCCGGCCCCGACTCCACGCAAGGTCTTAGGCCCCGGCATCGACGGGAGAGGAACCCGAGAGTCCCCCGTGGAACTCGCATGGGGACTGGCCTTTCCTGAGGCCAACAGAGCGGGTCCCTGAGGTCCCCGTCGTAAGTCGAGAGCACCTGCCGCAACTCTAGAAAATCCAGGAGGTTTTGCACTCCAGGCGAGATGAGGCCCATTTCCGCTGAGGCTTCTCGAGGCCAATTACATCTAACCACTGGAACTTCCAAAGGGTCCTTCACACCCTTGCTGCAACTCAAGAAGTTCCCCGACATACCCGTCTGCACTCCAGAGGAAGCACGTGGTGTCCCGCACACATCCAGGGGAGCCCCGTTTCCGCCTCCTAGCTCGAGATGAGGGATCCTTTCCCTGTTTCGTAGGGAAAGAATTCCCGGCGTTCCCGTCGCATCTCAAGAGGAGGCGCTCTCCACAGGAAAGGCGAGAGGAACTCCAGGGTCATGCCACCATTCCAAGAGTCCCCCAGATGTGTCAGTCCATTCCAGAGGAACCTGTTTTCCCTGCACTGCGTTGACGTTCAAGCCGAGGATCGACTCCCACCACGTGTGCACGTGGGACAGCCCTGTGGGAAAGCCTCGTGGGAAAGCCTCGTGGGAAAGACTCGAGGGAAAACCATAGATCCTTTGATCCACGCGGCGGACTGCGTGACACTGCTGCTACCGCTTTGGAGGAAAGCGCAAGTGCATGCCCGCATTCGAGACGAGGACTGACTCCCATGGGGAGACTCCAGAAGTACCCCAAGATCCATGTCAGCACTGGAGAGGAATCCTCAGGTTCCGGCCCCGACTCCACACAAGGTCTTAGGCCCCGGCATCGACGGGAGAGGAATCCCGAGACGCCCCCGTTGAACTCGCATGGGGACTGGCCTTTCCTGAGGCCACCAGAGCGGTTCCCTGAGGTCCCCGTCGTAAGTCGAGAGCACCTGCCGCAACTCGAGAAAATCCAGGAGGTTTTGACCTCCAGGCCAGATGAGGCCCATTTCCGCTGAGGCTTCTCGAGGCCAATCACATCTAACCACTGGAACTTCCAAAGGGTCCTTCACACCATTGCTGCAACTCAAGAAGTTCCCCGACATACCTGTCTGCACTCGAGAGGAAGCACGTGGGGTCCCGCACACATCCAGGGGAGCCCCGTTTCCGCCTCCTAGCTCGAGATGAGGGATCTTTTCCCTGTTTCGTAGGGAAAGAATTCCCGGCGTTCCCGTCGCATCTCAAGAGGAGGCGCTCTCCACAGGAAAGGCGAGAGGAACTCCAGGGTCGTGCCACCATTCCAAGAGTCCCCCAGATGAGTCAGTCCATTCCAGAGGAACCTGTTTTCCCTGCACTGCCTTGACATTCAAGCCGAGGATCGACTCCCACCACGTGTGCACGTGGGACAGCCCTGTGGGAAAGCCTCGTGGGAAAGCCTCGTGGGAAAGACTCGAGAGAAAACCATCGATCCTTTGATCCACGCGGCGGACTGCGTGACACTGCTGCTACCGCTCTGGAGGAAAGCGCAATGCAGGCCCGCATTCGAGACGAGGACTGACTCCCCTGGGGAGACTCCAGAAGTACCCCAAGATCCATGTCAGCACTGGAGAGGAATCCTCAGGTTCCGGCCCCGACTCCACACAAGGTCTTAGGCCCCGGCATCGACGGGAGAGGAATCCCGAGAGGCCCCCGAGGAACTCGCATGGGGACTGGCCTTTCCTGAGGCCACCAGAGCGGTTCCCTGAGGTCCCCATCGTAAGTCGAGAGCACCTGCCGCAACTCGAGAAAATCCAGGAAGTTTTGCCCTCCAGGCGAGATGAGGCCCATTTCCGCTGAGGCTTCTCGAGGCCAATCACGTCTAACCACTGGAACTTCCAAAGGGTTCCTCACAACCTTGCTGCAACTCAAGAAGTTCCCCGACATACCCGTCTCCACTCGAGAGGAAGCACGTGGGGTCCCGCACACATCCAGGGGAGCCCCGTTTCCGCCTCCTAGCTCGAGATGAGGGATCCTTTCCCTGTTTCGTAGGGAAAGAATTCCCGGCGTTCCCGTCGCATCTCAAGAGGAGGAGCTCTCCACAGGAAAGGCGAGAGGAACTCCAGGGTCATGCCACCATTCCAAGAGTCCCCCAGATGTGTCAGTCCATTCCAGAGGAACCTGTTTTCCCTGTACTGCCTTGACGTTCAAGCCGAGGATCGACTCCCAACACGTGTGCACGTGGGACAGCCCTGTGGGAAAGCCTCGTGGGAAAGCCTCGTGGGAAAGACTCGAGGGAAAACCATAGATCTTTGATCCACGCGGCGGACTGCGTGACACTGCTGCTACCGATCTGGAGGAAAGCGCAAGTGCATGCCCGCATTCGAGACGAGGACTGACTCCCCTGGGGAGACTCCAGAAGTACCCCAAGATCCATGTCAGCACTGGAGAGGAATCCTCAGGTTCCGGCCCCGACTCCACACAAGGTCTTAGGCCCCGGCATCGACGGGAGAGGAATCCCGAGAGGCCCCCGAGGAACTCGCATGGGGACTGGCCTTTCCTGAGGCCACCAGATCGGGTCCCTGAGGTCCCCGTCGTAAGTCGAGAGCACCTGCCGCAACTCGAGAAAATCCAGGAGGTTTTGCCCTCCAGGCGAGATGAGGCCCATTTCCGCTGAGGCTTCTCGAGGCCAATCACATCTAACCACTGGAACTTCCAAAGGGTCCTTCACACCCTTGCTGTAACTCAAGAAGTTCCCCGACATACCGGTCTCCGCTCGAGAGGAAGCACGTGGGGTCCCGCACACATCCAGGGGAGCCCCGTTTCCGCCTCCTAGCTCGAGATGATGGGTCCTTTCCCTGTTTCGTAGGGAAAGAATTCCCGGCGTTCCCGTCGCATCTCATGAGGAGGCGCTCTCCAAGGAAAGGCGAGAGGAACTCCAGGGTCGTGCCACCATTCCAAGAGTCCCCCAGATGTGTCAGTCCATTCCAGAGGAACCTGTTTTCCCTGCACTGCCTTGACGTTCAAGCCGAGGATCGACTCCCACCACGTGTGCACGTGGGACAGCCCTGTGGGAAAGCCTCGTGGGAAAGCCTCGTGGGAAAGACTCGAGAGAAAACCATCGATCCTTTGATCCACGCGGCGGACTGCGTGACACTGCTGCTACCGCTCTGGAGGAAAGCGCAATGCAGGCCCGCATTCGAGACGAGGACTGACTCCCCTGGGGAGACTCCAGAAGTACCCCAAGATCCATGTCAGCACTGGAGAGGAATCCTCAGGTTCCGGCCCCGACTCCACACAAGGTCTTAGGCCCCGGCATCGACGGGAGAGGAATCCCGAGAGGCCCCCGAGGAACTCGCATGGGGACTGGCCTTTCCTGAGGCCACCAGAGCGGTTCCCTGAGGTCCCCATCGTAAGTCGAGAGCACCTGCCGCAACTCGAGAAAATCCAGGAAGTTTTGCCCTCCAGGCGAGATGAGGCCCATTTCCGCTGAGGCTTCTCGAGGCCAATCACGTCTAACCACTGGAACTTCCAAAGGGTTCCTCACAACCTTGCTGCAACTCAAGAAGTTCCCCGACATACCCGTCTCCACTCGAGAGGAAGCACGTGGGGTCCCGCACACATCCAGGGGAGCCCCGTTTCCGCCTCCTAGCTCGAGATGAGGGATCCTTTCCCTGTTTCGTAGGGAAAGAATTCCCGGCGTTCCCGTCGCATCTCAAGAGGAGGAGCTCTCCACAGGAAAGGCGAGAGGAACTCCAGGGTCATGCCACCATTCCAAGAGTCCCCCAGATGTGTCAGTCCATTCCAGAGGAACCTGTTTTCCCTGTACTGCCTTGACGTTCAAGCCGAGGATCGACTCCCACCACGTGTGCACGTGGGACAGCCCTGTGGGAAAGCCTCGTGGGAAAGCCTCGTGGGAAAGACTCGAGGGAAAACCATAGATCTTTGATCCACGCGGCGGACTGCGTGACACTGCTGCTACCGATCTGGAGGAAAGCGCAAGTGCATGCCCGCATTCGAGACGAGGACTGACTCCCCTGGGGAGACTCCAGAAGTACCCCAAGATCCATGTCAGCACTGGAGAGGAATCCTCAGGTTCCGGCCCCGACTCCACACAAGGTCTTAGGCCCCGGCATCGACGGGAGAGGAATCCCGAGAGGCCCCCGAGGAACTCGCATGGGGACTGGCCTTTCCTGAGGCCACCAGATCGGGTCCCTGAGGTCCCCGTCGTAAGTCGAGAGCACCTGCCGCAACTCGAGAAAATCCAGGAGGTTTTGCCCTCCAGGCGAGATGAGGCCCATTTCCGCTGAGGCTTCTCGAGGCCAATCACATCTAACCACTGGAACTTCCAAAGGGTCCTTCACACCCTTGCTGTAACTCAAGAAGTTCCCCGACATACCGGTCTCCGCTCGAGAGGAAGCACGTGGGGTCCCGCACACATCCAGGGGAGCCCCGTTTCCGCCTCCTAGCTCGAGATGATGGGTCCTTTCCCTGTTTCGTAGGGAAAGAATTCCCGGCGTTCCCGTCGCATCTCATGAGGAGGCGCTCTCCAAGGAAAGGCGAGAGGAACTCCAGGGTCGTGCCACCATTCCAAGAGTCCCCCAGATGTGTCAGTCCATTCCAGAGGAACCTGTTTTCCCTGCACTGCCTTGACGTTCAAGCCGAGGATCGACTCCCACCACGTGTGCACGTGGGACAGCCCTGTGGGAAAGCCTCGTGGGAAAGCCTCGTGGGAAAGACTCGAGGGAAAACCATACATCCTTTGATCCACGCGGCGGACTGCGTGACACTGCTGCTACCGCTCTGGAGGAAAGCGGAAGTGCATGCCCGCATTCGAGACGAGGACTGACTCCCCTGGGGAGACTCCAGAAGTACCCCAAGATCCATGTCAGCACTGGAGAGGAATCCTCAGGTTCCGGCCCCGACTCCACACAAGGTCTTAGGCCCCGGCATCGACGGGAGAGGAATCCCGAGAGGCCCCCGAGGTACTCGCATGGGGACTGGCCTTTCCTGAGGCCACCAGAGCGGTTCCCTGAGATCCCCGTCGTAAGTCGAGAGTACCTGCCGCAACTCGAGAAAATCCAGGAGGTTTTGCCCTCCAGGCGAGATGAGGCCCATTTCCGCTGAGGCTTCTCGAGGCCAATCACATCTAACCGCTGGAACTTCCAAAGGGTCCTTCACACCCTTGCTGCAACTCAAGAAGTTCCCCGACATACCCGTCTCCACTCGAGAGGAAGCACGTGGGGTCCCGCACACATCCAGGGGAGCCCCGTTTCCGCCTCCTAGCTCGAGATGAGGGATCCTTCCCTGTTTCGTAGGGAAAGAATTCCCGGCGTTCCCGTCGCATCTCAAGTGGAGGCGCTCTCCACAGGAAAGGCGAAAGGAACTCCAGGGTCGTGACACCATTCCAAGAGTCCCCCAGATGTGTCAGTCCATTCCAGAGGAACCTGTTTTCCCTGCACTGCCTTGACGTTCAAGCCGAGGATCGACTCCCACCACGTGTGCACGTGGGACAGCCCTGTGGGAAAGCCTCGTGGGAAAGCCTCGTGGGAAAGACTCGAGGGAAAACCATAGATCCTTTGATCCACGCGGCGGACTGCGTGACACTGCTGCTACCGCTCTGGAGGAAAGCGCAAGTGCATGCCCGCATTTGAGACGAGGACTGACTCCCCTGGGGAGACTCCAGAAGTACCCCAAGATCCATGTCAGTACTGGAGAGGAATCCTCAGGTTCCGGCCCCGAATCCACACAAGGTCTTAGGCCCCGGCATCGATGGGAGAGGAATCCCGAGAGGCCCACGAGGAACTCGCATGGGGACTGGCCTTTCCTGAGGCCACCAGAGCGGGTCCCTGAGGTCCCCGTCGTAAGTCGAGAGCACCTGCCGCAACTCGAGAAAATCCAGGAGGTTTTGCCCTCCAGGCGAGATGAGGCCCATTTCCGCTGAGGCTTCTCGAGGCCAATCACATCTAACCACTGGAACTTCCAAAGGGTCCTTCACACCCTTGCTGCAACTCAAGAAGTTCCCCGACATACCCGTCTCCACTCGAGAGGAAGCACGTGGTGTCCCGCACACATCCAGGGGAGCCCCGTTTCGCCTCCTAGCTCGAGATGAGGGATCCTTTCCCTGTTTCGTAGGGAAAGAATTCCCGGCGTTCCCGTCGCATCTCAAGAGGAGGCGCTCTCCACAGGAAAGGCGAGAGGAGCTCCAGGGTCGTGCCACCATTCCAAGAGTCCCCCAGATGTGTCAGTCCATTCCAGAGGAACCTGTTTTCCCTGCACTGCCTTGACGTTCAAGCCGAGGATCGACTCCCACCACGTGTGCACGTGGGACAGCCCTGTGGGAAAGCCTCGTGGGAAAGCCTCGTGGGAAAGACTCGAGGGAAAACCATAGATCCTTTGATCCACGCGGCGGACTGCGTGACACTGCTGCTACCGCTCTGGAGGAAAGCGCAAGTGCATGCCCGCATTCGAGACGAGGACTGACTCCCCTGGGGAGACTCAAGAAGTACCCCAAGATCCATGTCAGCACTGGAGAGGAATCCTCAGGTTCCGGCCCCGACTCCACACAAGGTCTTAGGCCCCGGCATCGACGGGAGAGGAATCCCGAGAGGCCCCCGAGGAACTCGCATGGGGACTGGCCTTTCCTGAGGCCACCAGAGCGGGTCCCTGAGGTCCCCGTCGTAAGTCGTGAGCACCTGCCGCAACTCGAGAAAATCCAGGAGGTTTTGCCCTCCAGGCGAGATGAGGCCCATTTCCGCTGAGTCTTCTCGAGGCCAATCACATCTAACCACTGGAACTTCCAAAGGGTCCTTCACACCATTGCTGCAACTCAAGAAGTTCCCCGACATATCCGTCTCCACTCGAGAGGAAGCACGTGGTGTCCCGCACACATCCAGGGGAGCCCCGTTTCCGCCTCCTAGCTCGAGATGAGGGATCCTTTCACTGTTTCGTAGGGAAAGAATTCCCGGCGTTCCCGTCGCATCTCAAGAGGAGGCGCTCTCCACAGGAAAGGCGAGAGGAGCTCCAGGGTCGTGCCACCATTCCAAGAGTCCCCCAGATGTGTCAGTCCATTCCAGAGGAACCTGTTTTCCCTGCACTGCCTTGACGTTCAAGCCGAGGATCGACTCCCACCACGTGTGCACGTGGGACAGCCCTGTGGGAAAGCCTCGTGGGAAAGCCTCGTGGGAAAGACTCGAGGGAAAACCATAGATCCTTTGATCCACGCGGCGGACTGCGTGACACTGTTGCTACCGCTCTGGAGGAAAGCGCAAGTGCATGCCCGCATTCGAGACGAGGACTGACTCCCCTGGGGAGACTCCAGAAGTACCCCAAGATCCATGTCAGCACTGGAGAGGAATCCTCAGGTTCCGGCCAAGTCTCCACACAAGGTCTTAGGCCCCGTCATCGACGGGAGAGGAATCCCGAGAGGCCCCCGAGGAACTCGCATGGGGACTGGCCTTTCCTCAGGCCACCAGAGCGGGTCCCTGAGGTCCCCGTCGTAAGTCGAGAGCACCTGCCGCAACTCGAGAAAATCCAGGAGGTTTTGCCCTCCAGGCGAGATGAGGCCCATTTCCGCTGAGTCTTCTTGAGGCCAATCACATCTAACCACTGGAACTTCCAAAGGGTCCTTCACACCCTTGCTGCAACTCAAGAAGTTCCCCGACATACCCGTCTCCACTCGAGAGGAAGCACGTGGGGTCCCGCACACATCCAGGGGAGCCCCGTTTCCGCCTCCTAGCTCGAGATGAGGGATCCTTCCCTGTTTCGTAGGGAAAGAATTCCCGGCGTTCCCGTCGCATCTCAAGAGGAGGCGCTCTCCACAGGAAAGGCGAAAGGAACTCCAGGGTCGTGACACCATTCCAAGAGTCCCCCAGATGTGTCAGTCCATTCCAGAGGAACCTGTTTTCCCTGCACTGCCTTGACGTTCAAGCCGAGGATCGACTCCCACCACGTGTGCACGTGGGACAGCCCTGTGGGAAAGCCTCGTGGGAAAGCCTCGTGGGAAAGACTCGAGGGAAAACCATAGATCCTTTGATCCCCGCGGCAGACTGCGTGACACTGCTGCTACCGCTCTGGAGGAAAGCGCAAGTGCATGCCCTCATTCGAGACGAGGACTGACTCCCCTGGGGAGACTCCAGAAGTACCCCAAGATCCATGTCAGTACTGGAGAGGAATCCTCAGGTTCCGGCCCCGAATCCACACAAGGTCTTAGGCCCCGGCATCGATGGGAGAGGAATCCCGAGAGGCCCACGAGGAACTCGCATGGGGACTGGCCTTTCCTGAGGCCACCAGAGCGGGTCCCTGAGGTCCCCGTCGTAAGTCGAGAGCACCTGCCGCAACTCGAGAAAATCCAGGAGGTTTTGCCCTCCAGGCGAGATGAGGCCCATTTCCGCTGAGGCTTCTCGAGGCTAATCACGTCTAACCACTGGAACTTCCAAAGGGTCCTTCACACCCTTGCTGCAACTCAAGAAGTTCCCCGACATACCCGTCTGCACTCGAGAGGAAGCACGTGGGGTCCCGCACACATCCAGGGGAGCCCCGTTTCCGCCTCCTAGCTCGAGATGAGGGATCCTTTCCCTGTTTCGTAGGGAAAGAATTCCCGGCGTTCCCGTCGCATCTCAAGAGGAGGCGCTCTCCACAGGAAAGATGAAGGGAACTCCAGGGTCGAGACACCATTCCAAGAGTCCCCCAGATGTGTCAGTCCATTCCAGAGGAACCTGTTTTCCCTGCACTGCCTTGACGTTCAAGCCGAGGATCGACTCCCACCACGTGTGCACGTGGGACAGCCCTGTGGGAAAGCCTCGTGGGAAAGCCTCGTTGGAAAGACTCGAGGGAAAACCATAGATCCTTTGATCCACGCGGCGTACTGCGTGACACTGCTGCTACCGCTCTGGAGGAAAGCGCAAGTGCATGCCCGCATTCGAGACGAGGACTGACTCCCCTGGGGAGACTCCAGAAGTACCCCAAGATCCATGTCAGCACTGGAGAGGAATCCTCAGGTTCCGGCCCCGACTCCACACAAGGTCTTAGGCACCGGCATCGACGGGAGAGGAATCCCGAGACGCCCCCGAGGAACTCGCATGGGGACTGGCCTTTCCTGAGGCCACCAGAGCGAGTCCCTGAGGTCCCCGTCGTAAGTCGAGAGCACCTGCCGCAACTCGAGAAAATCCAGGAGGTTTTGCCCTCCAGGCGAGATGAGGCCCATTTCCGCTGAGGCTTCTCGAGGCCAATCACATCTAACCACTGGAACTTCCAAAGGGTCCTTCACACCATTGCTGCAACTCAAGAAGTTCCCCGACATACCCGTCTCCACTCGAGAGGAAGCACGTGGGGTCCCGCACACATCCAGGGGAGCCCCGTTTCCGCCTCCTAGCTCGAGATGAGGGATCCTTTCCCTGTTTCGTAGGGAAAGAATTCCCGGCGTTCCCGTCGCATCTCAAGAGAAGGCGCTCTCCACAGGAAAGGCGAGAGGAACTCCAGGGTCATGCCACCATTCCAAGAGTCCCCTAGATGTGTCAGTCCATTCCAGAGGAACCTGTTTTCCCTGCACTGCCTTGACGTTCAAGCCGAGGATCGACTCCCACCACGTGTGCACGTGGGACAGCCCTGTGGGAAAGCCTCGTGGGAAAGCCTCGTGGGAAAGACTCGAGGGAAAACCATAGATCCTTTGATCCACGCGGCGGACTGCGTGACACTGCTCCTACCGCTATGGAGGAAAGCGCAAGTGCATGCCCGCATTCGAGACGAGGACTGACTCCCCTGGGGAGACTCCAGAAGTACCCCAAGATCCATGTCAGCACTGGAGAGGAACCCTCAGGTTCCGGCCCCGACTCCACACAAGGTCTTAGGCCCCGGCATCGACGGGAGAGGAATCCCCAGAGGCCCCCGAGGAACTCGCATGGGGACTGGCCTTTCCTGAAGCCACCAGAGCGGGTCCCTGAGGTCCCCGTCGTAAGTCGAGAGCACCTGCCGCAACTCGAGAAAATCCAGGAGGTTTTGCCCTCCAGGCGAGATGAGGCCCATTTCCGCTGAGTCTTCAAGAGGCCAATCACATCTAACCACTGGAACTTCCAAAGGGTCCTTCACACCCTTGCTGCAACTCAAGAAGTTCCCCGACATACCCGTCTCCACTCGAGAGGAAGCACGTGGGGTCCCGCACACATCCAGGGGAGACCCGATTCCGCCTCCTAGCTCGAGATGAGGGATCCTTCCCTGTTTCGTAGGGAAAGAATTCCCGGCGTTCCCGTCGCATCTCAAGAGGAGGCGCTCTCCACAGAAAAGGCGAAAGGAACTCCAGGGTCGTGCCACCATTCCAAGAGTCCCCCAGATGTGTCAGTCCATTCCAGAGGAACCTGTTTTCCCTGCACTGCCTTGACGTTCAAGCCGAGGATCGACTCCCACCACCTGTGCACGTGGGACAGCCCTGTGGGAAAGCCTCGTGGGAAAGCCTCGTGGGAAAGACTCGAGGGAAAACCATAGATCCTTTGATCCCCGCGGCGGACTGCGTGACACTGCTGCTACCGCTCTGGAGGAAAGCGCAAGTGCATGCCCTCATTCGAGACGAGGACTGACTCCCCTGGGGAGACTCCAGAAGTACCCCAAGATCCATGTCAATACTGGAGAGGAATCCTCAGGTTCCGGCCCCGAATCCACACAAGGTCTTAGGCCCCGGCATCGATGGGAGAGGAATCCCGAGAGGCCCACGAGGAACTCGCATGGGGACTGGCCTTTCCTGAGGCCACCAGAGCGGGTCCCTGAGGTCCCCGTGGTAAGTCGAGAGCACCTGCCGCAACTCGAGAAAATCCAGGAGGTTTTGCCCTCCAGGCGAGATGAGGCCCATTTCTGCTGAGGCTTCTCGAGGCTAATCACGTCTAACCACTGGAACTTCCAAAGGGTCCTTCACACCCTTGCTGCAACTCAAGAAGTTCCCCGACATACCTGTCTCCACTCGAGAGGAAGCACGTGGTGTCCCGCCCACATCCAGGGGAGCTCCGTTTCCGACTCTTATCTCGAGATGAGGGATCCTTTCCCTGTTTCGTAGGGAAAGAATTCCCGGCGTTCCCGTCGCATCTCAAGAGGAGGCGCTATCAACAGGAAAGGCGAGAGGAACTGAAGGGTCGTGCCACCATTCCAAGAGTCCCCCAGATGTGTCAGTCCATTCCAGAGGAACCTGTTTTCCCTGCACTGCCTTGACGTTCAAGCCGAGGATCGAGTCCCACCACGTGTGCACGTGGGACAGCCCTGTGGGAAAGCCTCGTGGGAAAGCCTCGTGGGAAAGACTCGAGGGAAAACCATAGATCCTTTGATCCACGCGGCGGACTGTGTGACACTGCTGCTACCGCTCTGGAGGAAAGCGCAAGTGCATGCCCGCATTCGAGACGAGGACTGACTCCCCTGGGGAGACTCCAGAAGTACCCCAAGATCCATGTCAGCACTGGAGAGGAATCCTCAGGTTCCGGCCCCGACTCCACACAAGGTCTTAGGCCACGGCATCGACGGGAGAGGAATCCCCCGAGGAACTCGCATGGGGACTGGCCTTTCCTGAGGCCACCAGAGCGGGTCCCTGAGGTCCCCGTCGTAAGTCGAGAGCACCTGCCGCAACTCGAGAAAATCCAGGAGGTTTTGCCCTCCAGGCGAGATGAGGCCCATTTCCGCTGAGGCTTCTCGAGGCCAATCACATCTAACCACTGGAACTTCCAAAGGGTCCTTCACACCCTTGCTGCAACTCAAGAAGTTCCCCGACATACCCGTCTCCACTCGAGAGGAAGCACGTGGTGTCCCGCAAACATCCAGGGGAGCCCCGTTTCGCCTCCTAGCTCGAGATGAGGGATCCTTTCCCTGTTTCGTAGGGAAAGAATTCCCGGCGTTCCCGTCGCATCTCAAGAGGAGGCGCTCTCCACAGGAAAGGAGAGAGGAACTCCAGGGTCGTGCCACCATTCCAAGAGTCCCCCAGATGTGTCAGTCCATTCCAGAGGAACCTGTTTTCCCTGCACTGCCTTGACGTTCAAGCCGAGGATCGACTCCCACCACGTGTGCACGTGGGACAGCCCTGTGGGAAAGCCTCGTGGGAAAGCCTCGTGGGAAAGACTCGAGGGAAAACCATAGATCCTTTGATCCACGCGGCGGACTGCGTGACACTGCTGCTACCGCTCTGGAGGAAAGCGCAAGTGCATGCCCGCATTCGAGACGAGGACTGACTCCCCTGGGGAGACTCCAGAAGTACCCCAAGATCCATGTCAGCACTGGAGAGGAATCCTCAGGTTCCGGCCCCGACTCCACACAAGGACTTAGGCCCCGGCATCGACGGGAGAGGGATCCCGAGAGGCCCCCGAGGAACTCGCATGGGGACTGGCTTTTCCTGAGGCCACCAGAGCGGGTCCCTGAGGTCCCCGTCGTTAGTCGAGATCACCTGCCGCAACTCGAGAAAATCCAGGATGTTTTGCCCTCGAGGCGAGATGAGGCTCATTTCCGCAGAGGTTTTCGAGGCTAATCACGTCTAAACACTGGAACTTCCAAAGGGTCCTTCACACCCTTGCTGCAACTCAAGAAGTTCCCCGACATACCCGTCTCCACTCGAGAGGAAGCACGTGGTGTCCCGCAAACATCCAGGGGAGCCCCGTTTCGCCTCCTAGCTCGAGATGAGGGATCCTTTCCCTGTTTCGTAGGGAAAGAATTCCCGGCGTTCCCGTCGCATCTCAAGAGGAGGCGCTCTCCACAGGAAAGGCGAAAGGAACTCCAGGGTCGTGCCACCATTCCAAGAGTCCCCCAGATGTGTCAGTCCATTCCAGAGGAACCTGTTTTCCCTGCACTGCCTTGACGTTCAAGCCGAGGATCGACTCCCACCACCTGTGCACGTGGGACAGCCCTGTGGGAAAGCCTCGTGGGAAAGCCTCGTGGGAAAGACTCGAGGGAAAACCATAGATCCTTTGATCCCCGCGGCGGACTGCGTGACACTGCTGCTACCGCTCTGGAGGAAAGCGCAAGTGCATGCCCTCATTCGAGACGAGGACTGACTCCCCTGGGGAGACTCCAGAAGTACCCCAAGATCCATGTCAATACTGGAGAGGAATCCTCAGGTTCCGGCCCCGACTCCACACAAGGTCTTAGGCCCCGGCATCGATGGGAGAGGAATCCCGAGAGGCCCACGAGGAACTCGCATGGGGACTGGCCTTTCCTGAGGCCACCAGAGCGGGTCCCTGAGGTCCCCGTGGTAAGTCGAGAGCACCTGCCGCAACTCGAGAAAATCCAGGAGGTTTTGCCCTCCAGGCGAGATGAGGCCCATTTCTGCTGAGGCTTCTCGAGGCTAATCACGTCTAACCACTGGAACTTCCAAAGGGTCCTTCACACCCTTGCTGCAACTCAAGAAGTTCCCCGACATACCTGTCTCCACTCGAGAGGAAGCACGTGGTGTCCCGCCCACATCCAGGGGAGCTCCGTTTCCGACTCTTATCTCGAGATGAGGGATCCTTTCCCTGTTTCGTAGGGAAAGAATTCCCGGCGTTCCCGTCGCATCTCAAGAGGAGGCGCTCTCCACAGGAAAGGCGAGAGGAACTGAAGGGTCGTGCCACCATTCCAAGAGTCCCCCAGATGTGTCAGTCCATTCCAGAGGAACCTGTTTTCCCTGCACTGCCTTGACGTTCAAGCCGAGGATCGAGTCCCACCACGTGTGCACGTGGGACAGCCCTGTGGGAAAGCCTCGTGGGAAAGCCTCGTGGGAAAGACTCGAGGGAAAACCATAGATCCTTTGATCCACGCGGCGGACTGTGTGACACTGCTGCTACCGCTCTGGAGGAAAGCGCAAGTGCATGCCCGCATTCGAGACGAGGACTGACTCCCCTGGGGAGACTCCAGAAGTACCCCAAGATCCATGTCAGCACTGGAGAGGAATCCTCGGGTTCCGGCCACGACTCCACACAAGGTCTTAGGCCACGGCATCGACGGGAGAGGAATCCCCCGAGGAACTCGCATGGGGACTGGCCTTTCCTGAGGCCACCAGAGCGGGTCCCTGAGGTCCCCGTCGTAAGTCGAGAGCACCTGCCGCAACTCGAGAAAATCCAGGAGGTTTTGCCCTCCAGGCGAGATGAGGCCCATTTCCGCTGAGGCTTCTCGAGGCCAATCACATCTAACCACTGGAACTTCCAAAGGGTCCTTCACACCCTTGCTGCAACTCAAGAAGTTCCCCGACATACCCGTCTCCACTCGAGAGGAAGCACGTGGTGTCCCACAAACATCCAGGGGAGCCCCGTTTCGCCTCCTAGCTCGAGATGAGGGATCCTTTCCCTGTTTCGTAGGGAAAGAATTCCCGGCGTTCCCGTCGCATCTCAAGAGGAGGCGCTCTCCACAGGAAAGGAGAGAGGAACTCCAGGGTCGTGCCACCATTCCAAGAGTCCCCCAGATGTGTCAGTCCATTCCAGAGGAACCTGTTTTCCCTGCACTGCCTTGACGTTCAAGCCGAGGATCGAGTCCCACCACGTGTGCACGTGGGACAGCCCTGTGGGAAAGCCTCGTGGGAAAGCCTCGTGGGAAAGACTCGAGGGAAAACCATAGATCCTTTGATCCACGCAGCGGACTGTGTGACACTGCTGCTACCGCTCTGGAGGAAAGCGCAAGTGCATGCCCGCATTCGAGACGAGGACTGACTCCCCTGGGGAGACTCCAGAAGTACCCCAAGATCCATGTCAGCACTGGAGAGGAATCCTCAGGTTCCGGCCCCGACTCCACACAAGGTCTTAGGCCACGGCATCGACGGGAGAGGAATCCCCCGAGGAACTCGCATGGGGACTGGCCTTTCCTGAGGCCACCAGAGCGGGTCCCTGAGGTCCCCGTGGTAAGTCGAGAGCACCTGCCGCAACTCGAGAAAATCCAGGAGGTTTTGCCCTCCAGGCGAGATGAGGCCCATTTCTGCTGAGGCTTCTCGAGGCTAATCACGTCTAACCACTGGAACTTCCAAAGGGTCCTTCACACCCTTGCTGCAACTCAAGAAGTTCCCCGACATACCCGTCTCCACTCGAGAGGAAGCACGTGGTGTCCCGCCCACATCCAGGGGAGCTCCGTTTCCGACTCTTATCTCGAGATGAGGGATCCTTTCCCTGTTTCGTAGGGAAAGAATTCCCGGCGTTCCCGTCGCATCTCAAGAGGAGGCGCTCTCCACAGGAAAGGCGAGAGGAACTGAAGGGTCGTGCCACCATTCCAAGAGTCCCCCAGATGTGTCAGTCCATTCCAGAGGAACCTGTTTTCCCTGCACTGCCTTGACGTTCAAGCCGAGGATCGAGTCCCACCACGTGTGCACGTGGGACAGCCCTGTGGGAAAGCCTCGTGGGAAAGCCTCGTGGGAAAGACTCGAGGGAAAACCATAGATCCTTTGATCCACGCAGCGGACTGTGTGACACTGCTGCTACCGCTCTGGAGGAAAGCGCAAGTGCATGCCCGCATTCGAGACGAGGACTGACTCCCCTGGGGAGACTCCAGAAGTACCCCAAGATCCATGTCAGCACTGGAGAGGAATCCTCAGGTTCCGGCCCCGACTCCACACAAGGTCTTAGGCCCCGGCATCGACGGGAGAGGAATCCCCAGAGGCCCCCGAGGAACTCGCATGGGGACTGGCCTTTCCTGAAGCCACCAGAGCGGGTCCCTGAGGTCCCCGTCGTAAGTCGAGAGCACCTGCCGCAACTCGAGAAAATCCAGGAGGTTTTGCCCTCCAGGCGAGATGAGGCCCATTTCCGCTGAGTCTTCAAGAGGCCAATCACATCTAACCACTGGAACTTACAAAGGGTCCTTCACACCCTTGCTGCAACTCAAGAAGTTCCCCGACATACCCGTCTCCACTCGAGAGGAAGCACGTGGGGTCCCGCACACATCCAGGGGAGACCCGATTCCGCCTCCTAGCTCGAGATGAGGGATCCTTCCCTGTTTCGTAGGGAAAGAATTCCCGGCGTTCCCGTCGCATCTCAAGAGGAGGCGCTCTCCACAGGAAAGGCGAAAGGAACTCCAGGGTCGTGCCACCATTCCAAGAGTCCCCCAGATGTGTCAGTCCATTCCAGAGGAACCTGTTTTCCCTTCACTGCCTTGACGTTCAAGCCGAGGATCGACTCCCACCACGTGTGCACGTGGGACAGCCCTGTGGGAAAGCCTCGTGGGAAAGCCTCGTTTGAAAGACTCGAGGGAAAAACATAGATCCTTTGATCCACGCGGCGGACTGCGTGACACTGCTGCTACCGCTCTGGAGGAAAGCGCAAGTGCATGCCCGCATTCGAGACGAGGACTGACTCTCCTGGGGAGACTCCAAAAATACCCCAAGATCCATGTCAGCACTGGAGAGGAATCCTCAGGTTCCGGCCCCGACTCCACACAAGGTCTTAGGCCCCGGCATCGATGAGAGAGGAATCCCCAGAGGCCCCCGAGGAACTCGCATGGGGACTGGCCTTTCCTGAGGCCACAAGAGCGGGTCCCTGAGGTCCTCGTCGTAAGTCGAGAGCACCTGCCGCAACTCGAGAAAATCCAGGAGGATTTGCCCTCAAGGCGAGATGAGGCCCATTTCCGCTGAGGCTTCTCGAGGCCAATCACATCGAACCACTGGAACTTCCAAAGGGCCCTTCACACCCTTGCTGCAGCTCAAGAAGTTCCCCGACATACCCGTCTCCACTCGAGAGGAAGCACGTGGTGTCCCGCACACATCCAGGGGAGCCCCGTTTCGCCTCCTAGCTCGAGATGAGGGATCCTTTCCCTGTTTCGTAGGGAAAGAATTCCCGGCGTTCCCGTCGCATCTCAAGAGGAGGCGCTCTCCACAGGAAAGGGGAGAGGAACTCCATGGTCGTGCCACCATTCCAAGAGACCCCCAGATGTGTCAGTCCATTACAGAGGAACCTGTTTTCCCTGCACTGCCTTGACTTTCAAGCCGAGGATCGACTCCCACCACGTGTGCACGTGGGACCGCCCTGTGGGAAAGCCTCGTGGGAAAGCCTCGTGGGAAAGACTCGAGGGAAAACCATAGATCCTTTGATCCACGCGGCGGGCTCCGTGACACTGCTGCTACGGCTCTGGAGGAAAGCGCCAGTGCATGCCCGCATTCGAGACGAGGACTGACTCCCCTGGGGAGACTCCAGAAGTACCCCAAGATCCATGTCAGCACTGGAGAGGAATCCTCAGGTTCCGGCCCCGACTCCACACAAGGACTTAGGCCCCGGCATCGACGGGAGAGGGATCCCGAGAGGCCCCCGAGGAACTCGCATGGGGACTGGCTTTTCCTGAGGCCACCAGAGCGGGTCCCTGAGGTCCCCGTCGTTAGTCGAGATCACCTGCCGCAACTCGAGAAAATCCAGGATGTTTTGCCCTCCAGGCGAGATGAGGCTCATTTCCGCAGAGGTTTTCGAGGCTAATCACGTCTAAACACTGGAACTTCCAAAGGGTCCTTCACACCCTTGCTGCAACTCAAGAAGTTCCCCGACATACCCGTCTCCACTCGAGAGGAAGCACGTGGTGTCCCGCAAACATCCAGGGGAGCCCCGTTTCGCCTCCTAGCTCGAGATGAGGGATCCTTTCCCTGTTTCGTAGGGAAAGAATTCCCGGCGTTCCCGTCGCATCTCAAGAGGAGGCGCTCTCCACAGGAAAGGCGAGAGGAACTGAAGGGTCGTGCCACCATTCCAAGAGTCCCCCAGATGTGTCAGTCCATTCCAGAGGAACCTGTTTTCCCTGCACTGCCTTGACGTTCAAGCCGAGGATCGACTCCCACCACGTGTGCACGTGGGACAGCCCTGTGGGAAAGCCTCGTGGGAAAGCCTCGTTTGAAAGACTCGAGGGAAAAACATAGATCCTTTGATCCACGCGGCGGACTGCGTGACACTGCTGCTACCGCTCTGGAGGAAAGCGCAAGTGCATGCCCGCATTCGAGACGAGGACTGACTCTCCTGGGGAGACTCCAAAAATACCCCAAGATCCATGTCAGCACTGGAGAGGAATCCTCAGGTTCCGGCCCCGACTCCACACAAGGTCTTAGGCCCCGGCATCGATGGGAGAGGAATCCCCAGAGGCCCCCGAGGAACTCGCATGGGGACTGGCCTTTCCTGAGGCCACCAGAGCGGGTCCCTGAGGTCCTCGTCGTAAGTCGAGAGCACCTGCCGCAACTCGAGAAAATCCAGGAGGATTTGCCCTCAAGGCGAGGTGAGGCCCATTTCCGCTGAGGCTTCTCGAGGCCAATCACATCGAACCACTGGAACTTCCAAAGGGTCCTTCACACCCTTGCTGCAGCTCAAGAAGTTCCCCGACATACCCGTCTCCACTCGAGAGGAAGCACGTGGTGTCCCGCACACATCCAGGGGAGCCCCGTTTCGCCTCCTAGCTCGAGATGAGGGATCCTTTCCCTGTTTCGTAGGGAAAGAATTCCCGGCGTTCCCGTCGCATCTCAAGAGGAGGCGCTCTCCACAGGAAAGGGGAGAGGAACTCCATGGTCGTGCCACCATTCCAAGAGACCCCCAGATGTGTCAGTCCATTACAGAGGAACCTGTTTTCCCTGCACTGCCTTGACTTTCAAGCCGAGGATCGACTCCCACCACGTGTGCACGTGGGACCGCCCTGTGGGAAAGCCTCGTGGGAAAGCCTCGTGGGAAAGACTCGAGGGAAAACCATAGATCCTTTGATCCACGCGGCGGGCTCCGTGACACTGCTGCTACGGCTCTGGAGGAAAGCGCCAGTGCATGCCCGCATTCGAGACGAGGACTGACTCCCCTGGGGAGACTCCAGAAGTACCCCAAGATCCATGTCAGCACTGGAGAGGAATCCTCAGGTTCCGGCCCCGACTCCACACAAGGACTTAGGCCCCGGCATCGACGGGAGAGGGATCCCGAGAGGCCCCCGAGGAACTCGCATGGGGACTGGCTTTTCCTGAGGCCACCAGAGCGGGTCCCTGAGGTCCCCGTCGTTAGTCGAGATCACCTGCCGCAACTCGAGAAAATCCAGGATGTTTTGCCCTCCAGGCGAGATGAGGCTCATTTCCGCAGAGGTTTTCGAGGCTAATCACGTCTAAACACTGGAACTTCCAAAGGGTCCTTCACACCCTTGCTGCAACTCAAGAAGTTCCCCGACATACCCGTCTCCACTCGAAAGGAAGCACGTGGGGTCCCGCACACATCCAGGGGAGCCCCGTTTCCGCCTCCTAGCTCGAGATGAGGGATCCTTTCCCTGTTTCGTAGAGAAAGAATTCCCGGCGTTCCCGTCGCATCTCAAGAGGAGGCGCTCTCCACAGGAAAGGCGAGAGGAACTCCAGGGTCGTGCCACCATTCCAAGAGTCCCCCAGATGTGTCAGTCCATTCCAGAGGAACCTGTTTTCCCTGCACTGCCTTGACGTTCAAGCCGAGGATCGACTCCCACCACGTGTGCACGTGGGACAGCCCTGTGGGAAAGCCTCGTGGGAAAGCCTCGTGGGAAAGACTCGAGGGAAAACCATAGATCCTTTGATCCACGCGGCGGACTGCGTGACACTGCTGCTACCGCTCTGGAGGAAAGCGCAAGTGCATGCCCGCATTCGAGACGAGGACTGACTCCCCTGGGGAGACTCCAGAAGTACCCCAAGATCCATGTCAGCACTGGAGAGGAATCCTCATGTTCCGGCCCCGACTTCACACAAGGTCTTAGGCCCCGGCATCGACGGGAGAGGAATCCCCAGAGGAACTCGCATGGGGACTGTCCTTTCCTGAGGCCACCAGAGCGGGTCCCTGAGGTCCTCGTCGTAAGTCGAGAGCACCTGCCGCAACTCGAGAAAATCCAGGCGGTTTTGCCCTCCAGGCGAGATGAAGCCCATTTCCGCTGAGGCTTCTCTAGGCCAATCACATCTAACCACTGGAACTTCCAAAGGGTCCTTCACACCCTTGCTGCAACTCAAGAAGTTCCCCGACATACCCGTCTCCACTCGAGAGGAAGCACGTGGGGTCCGGCACACATCCAGGGGAGCCCCGTTTCCGCCTCCTAGCTCCAGATGAGGGATCCTTTCCCTGTTTCGTAGGGAAAGAATTCCCGGCGTTCCCGTCGCATCTCAAGAGGAGGCGCTCTCCACAGGAAAGGCGAGAGGAACTGAAGGGTCGTGTCACCATTCCAAGAGTCCCCCAGATGTGTCAGTCCATTCCAGAGGAACCTGTTTTCCCTGCACTGCCTTGACTTTCAAGCCGAGGATCGACTCCCACCACGTGTGCACGTGGGACAGCCCTGTGGGAAAGCCTCGTGGGAAAGCCTCGTTTGAAAGACTCGAGGGAAAAACATAGATCCTTTGATCCACGCGGCGGACTGCGTGACACTGCTGCTACCGCTCTGGAGGAAAGCGCAAGTGCATGCCCGCATTCGAGACGAGGACTGACTCTCCTGGGGAGACTCCGGAAATACCCCAAGATCCATGTCAGCACTGGAGAGGAATCCTCAGGTTCCGGCCCCGACTCCACACAAGGTCTTAGGCACCGGCATCGATGGGAGAGGAATCCCCAGAGGCCCCGAGGAACTCGCATCGGGACTGGCCTTTCCTGAGGCCACCAGAGCGGGTCCCTGAGGTCCTCGTCGTAAGTCGAGAGCACCTGCCGCAACTCGAGAAAATCCAGGAGGATTTGCCCTCAAGGCGAGATGAGGCCCATTTCCGCTGAGGCTTCTCGAGGCCAATCACATCGAACCACTGGAACTTCCAAAGGGTCCTTCACACCCTTGCTGCAGCTCAAGAAGTTCCCCGACATACCCGTCTCCACTCGAGAGGAAGCACGTGGTGTCCCGCACACATCCAGGGGAGCCCCGTTTCGCCTCCTAGCACGAGATGAGGGATCCTTTCCCTGTTTCGTAGGGAAAGAATTCCCGGCGTTCCCGTCGCATCTCAAGAGGAGGCGCTCTCCACAGGAAAGGGGAGAGGAACTCCATGGTCGTGCCACCATTCCAAGAGACCCCCAGATGTGTCAGTCCATTACAGAGGAACCTGTTTTCCCTGCACTGCCTTGACTTTCAAGCCGAGGATCGACTCCCACCACGTGTGCACGTGGGACCGCCCTGTGGGAAAGCCTCGTGGGAAAGCCTCATGGGAAAGACTCGAGGGAAAACCATAGATCCTTTGATCCACGCGGCGGGCTCCGTGACACTGCTGCTACGGCTCTGGAGGAAAGCGCCAGTGCATGCCCGCATTCGAGACGAGGACTGACTCCCCTGGGGAGACTCCAGAAGTACCCCAAGATCCATGTCAGCACTGGAGAGGAATCCTCAGGTTCCGGCCCCGACTCCACACAAGGACTTAGGCCCCGGCATCGACGGGAGAGGGATCCTGAGAGGCCCCCGAGGAACTCGCATGGGGACTGGCCTTTCCTGAGGCCACCAGAGCGGGTCCCTGAGGTCCCCGTCGTTAGTCGAGATCACCTGCCGCAACTCGAGAAAATCCAGGATGTTTTGCCCTCCAGGCGAGATGAGGCTCATTTCCGCAGAGGTTTTCGAGGCTAATCACGTCTAAACACTGGAACTTCCAAAGGGTCCTTCACACCCTTGCTGCAACTCAAGAAGTTCCCCGACATACCCGTCTCCACTCGAAAGGAAGCACGTGGGGTCCCGCACACATCCAGGGGAGCCCCGTTTCCGCCTCCTAGCTCGAGATGAGGGATCCTTTCCCTGTTTCGTAGAGAAAGAATTCCCGGCGTTCCCGTCGCATCTCAAGAGGAGGCGCTCTCCACAGGAAAGGCGAGAGGAACTCCAGGGTCGTGCCACCATTCCAAGAGTCCCCCAGATGTGTCAGTCCATTCCAGAGGAACCTGTTTTCCCTGCACTGCCTTGACGTTCAAGCCGAGGATCGACTCCCACCACGTGTGCACGTGGGACAGCCCTGTGGGAAAGCCTCGTGGGAAAGCCTCGTGGGAAAGACTCGAGGGAAAACCATAGATCCTTTGATCCACGCGGCGGACTGCGTGACACTGCTGCTACCGCTCTGGAGGAAAGCGCAAGTGCATGCCCGCATTCGAGACGAGGACTGACTCCCCTGGGGAGACTCCAGAAGTACCCCAAGATCCATGTCAGCACTGGAGAGGAATCCTCAGGTTCCGGCCCCGACTTCACACAAGGTCTTAGGCCCCGGCATCGACGGGAGAGGAATCCCCAGAGGAACTCGCATGGGGACTGTCCTTTCCTGAGGCCACCAGAGCGGGTCCCTGAGGTCCTTGTCGTAAGTCGAGAGCACCTGCCGCAACTCGAGAAAATCCAGGCGGTTTTGCCCTCCAGGCGAGATGAAGCCCATTTCCGCTGAGGCTTCTCGAGGCCAATCACATCTAACCACTGGAACTTCCAAAGGGTCCTTCACACCCTTGCTGCAACTCAAGAAGTTCCCCGACATACCCGTCTCCACTCGAGAGGAAGCACGTGGGGTCCGGCACACATCCAGGGGAGCCCCGTTTCCGCCTCCTAGCTCGAGATGAGGGATCCTTTCCCTGTTTCGTAGGGAAAGAATTCCCGGCGTTCCCGTCGCATCTCAAGAGGAGGCGCTCTCCACAGGAAAGGCGAGAGGAACTGAAGGGTCGTGTCACCATTCCAAGAGTCCCCCAGATGTGTCAGTCCATTCCAGAGGAACCTGTTTTCCCTGCACTGCCTTGACTTTCAAGCCGAGGATCGACTCCCACCACGTGTGCACGTGGGACAGCCCTGTGGGAAAGCCTCGTGGGAAAGCCTCGTTTGAAAGACTCGAGGGAAAAACATAGATCCTTTGATCCACGCGGCGGACTGCGTGACACTGCTGCTACCGCTCTGGAGGAAAGCGCAAGTGCATGCCCGCATTCGAGACGAGGACTGACTCTCCTGGGGAGACTCCGGAAATACCCCAAGATCCATGTCAGCACTGGAGAGGAATCCTCAGGTTCCGGCCCCGACTCCACACAAGGTCTTAGGCACCGGCATCGATGGGAGAGGAATCCCCAGAGGCCCCGAGGAACTCGCATCGGGACTGGCCTTTCCTGAGGCCACCAGAGCGGGTCCCTGAGGTCCCCGCCGTAAGTCGAGAGCACCTGCCGCAACTCGAGAACATCCAGGAGGTTTTGCCCTCCAGGCGAGATGAGGCTCATTTCCGCTGAGGCTTCTCGAGGCCAATCACATCTAACCACTGGAACTTCCAAAGGGTGCTTCACACCATTGCTGCAACTCAAGAAGTTCCCCGACATACCCGTCTCCACTCGAGAGGAAGCACGTGGGGTCCCACACACATTCAGGGGAGCCCCGTTTCCGCCTCCTAGCTCGAGATGAGGGATCCTTTCCCTGTTTCGTAGGGAAAGAATTCCCGGCGTTCCCGTCGCATCTCAAGAGGAGGCGCTCTCCACAGGAAAGGCGAGAGGAACTCCAGGGTCGTGCCACCATTCCAAGAGTCCCCCAGATGTGTCAGTCCATTCCAGAGGAACCTGTTTTCCCTGCACTGCCTTGACGTTCAAGCCGAGGATCGACTCCCACCACGTGTGCACGTGGGACAGCCCTGTGGGAAAGCCTCGTGGGAAAGCCTCGTGGGAAAGACTCGAGGGAAAACCATAGATCCTTTGATCCACGCGGCGGACTGCGTGACACTGCTGCTACCGCTCTGGTGGAAAGCGCAAGTGCATGCCCGCATTCGAGACGAGGACTGACTCCCCTGGGGAGACTCCAGAAGTACCCCAAGATCCATGTCAGCACTGGAGAGGAATCCTCAGGTTCCGGCCCCGACTCCACACAAGGTCTTAGGCCCCGGCATCGACGGGAGAGGAATGCCGAGAGGCCCCCGAGGAACTCGCATGGGGACTGGCCTTTCCTGAGGCCACCAGAGCGGGTCCCTGAGGTCCCCGTCGAAAGTCGAGAGCACCTGCCGCAACTCGAGAAAATCCAGGAGGTTTTGCCCTCCAGGCGAGATGAGGCCCATTTCCGCTGAGGCTTCTCGAGGCCAATCACATCGAACCACTGGAACTTCCAAAGGGTCCTTCACACCCTTGCTGCAGCTCAAGAAGTTCCCCGACATACCCGTCTCCACTCGAGAGGAAGCACGTGGTGTCCCGCACACATCCAGGGGAGCCCCGTTTCGCCTCCTAGCTCGAGATGAGGGATCCTTTCCCTGTTTCGTAGGGAAAGAATTCCCGGCGTTCCCGTCGCATCTCAAGAGGAGGCGCTCTCCACAGGAAAGGGGAGAGGAACTCCAGGGTCGTGCCACCATTCCAAGAGACCCCCAGATGTGTCAGTCCATTACAGAGGAACCTGTTTTCCCTGCACTGCCTTGACTTTCAAGCCGAGGATCGACTCCCACCACGTGTGCACGTGGGACAGCCCTGTGGGAAAGCGTCGTGGGAAAGACTCGAGGGAAAACCATCGATCCTTTGATCCACGCGGCAGACTGCGTGACACTGCTGCTACCGCTCTGGAGGAAAGCGCAAGTGCATGCCCGCATTCGAGGCGAGGACTGACTCCCCTGGGTAGACTCCAGAAGTACCCCAAGATCCATGTCAGCACTGGAGAGGAATCCTCAGGTTCCGGCCCCGACTCCACACAAGGTCTTAGGCACCGGCATCGATGGGAGAGGAATCCCCAGAGGCCCCCGAGGAACTCGCAAGGGGACTGGCCTTTCCTGAGGCCCCCAGAGCGGGTCCCTGAGGTCCCCGTCGTAAGTCGAGAGCACCTGCCGCAACTCGAGAAAATCCAGGAGGTTTTGCCCTCCAGGCGAGATGAGGCCCATTTCCGGTGAGGCTTCTCGAGGCTAATCACCTCTAAATACTGGAACTTTCAACGGGTCCTTCACACCCTTGCTGCGAATAAAGAAGTTCCCCAACATACCCGTCTCCACTCCAGAGGAAGCACGTGGGGTCCCGCACACATCCAGGGGAGCACCGTTTCCGCCTCCTAGCTCGAGATGAGGGATCCTTTCCCTGTTTCATAGGGAAAGAATTCCCGGCGTTCCCGTCGCATCTCAAGAGGAGATGCTCTCCACAGGAAAGGGGAGAGGAACTCCAGGGTCATGCCACCATTCCAAGAGACCCCCAGATATGTCAGTCCATTACAGAGGAACCTATTTTCCCTCCACTGCCTTGACGTTCAAGCCGAGGATCGACTCCCACCACGTGTGCACGTGGGACAGCCCTGTGGGAAAGCCTCGTGGGAAAGCCTCGTGGGAAAGACTCGAGGGAAAACCATAGATCCTTTGATCCACGCGGCGGACTGCGTGACACTGCTGCTACCGCTCTGGAGGAAAGCGCAAGTGCATGCCCGCATTCGAGACGAGGACTGACTCCCCTGGGGAGACTCCAGAAGTACCCCAAGGTCCATGTCAGCACTGGAGAAGAATCCTCAGGTTCCGGCCCCGACTCCACACAAGGTCTTAGGCCCTGGCATCGACGGGAGAGGAATCCCGAGAGGCCCCCGAGGAACTCGCATGGGGACTGGCCTTTCCTGAGGCCACCAGAGCGGTTCCCTGAGGTCCCCATCGTAAGTCGAGAGCACCTGCCGCAACTCGAGAAAATCCAGGAGGTTTTGCCCTCCAGGCGAGATGAGGCCCATTTCCGCTGAGGCTTCTCGAGGCCAATCACATCGAACCACTGGAACTTCCAGAGGGTCCTTCACACCCTTGCTGCAGCTCAAGAAGTTCCCCGACATACCCGTCTCCACTCGAGAGGAAGCACGTGGTGTCCCGCACACATCCAGGGGAGCCCCGTTTCGCCTCCTAGCTCGAGATGAGGGATCCTTTCCCTGTTTCGTAGGGAAAGAATTCCCGGCGTTCCCGTCGCATCTCAAGAGGAGGCGCTCTCCACAGGAAAGGGGAGAGGAACTCCATGGTCGTGCCACCATTCCAAGAGACCCCCAGATGTGTCAGTCCATTACAGAGGAACCTGTTTTCCCTGCACTGCCTTGACTTTCAAGCCGAGGATCGACTCCCACCACGTGTGCACGTGGGACCGCCCTGTGGGAAAGCCTCGTGGGAAAGCCTCGTGGGAAAGACTCGAGGGAAAACCATAGATCCTTTGATCCACGCGGCGGGCTCCGTGACACTGCTGCTACGGCTCTGGAGGAAAGCGCCAGTGCATGCCCGCATTCGAGACGAGGACTGACTCCCCTGGGGAGACTCCAGAAGTACCCCAAGATCCATGTCAGCACTGGAGAGGAATCCTCAGGTTCCGGCCCCGACTCCACACAAGGACTTAGGCCCCGGCATCGACGGGAGAGGGATCCCGAGAGGCCCCCGAGGAACTCGCATGGGAACTGGCTTTTCCTGAGGCCACCAGAGCGGGTCCCTGAGGTCCCCGTCGTTAGTCGAGATCACCTGCCGCAACTCGAGAAAATCCAGGATGTTTTGCCCTCCAGGCGAGATGAGGCTCATTTCCGCAGAGGTTTTCGAGGCTAATCACGTCTAAACACTGGAACTTCCAAAGGGTCCTTCACACCCTTGCTGCAACTCAAGAAGTTCCCCGACATACCCGTCTCCACTCGAAAGGAAGCACGTGGGGTCCCGCACACATCCAGGGGAGCCCCGTTTCCGCCTCCTAGCTCGAGATGAGGGATCCTTTCCCTGTTTCGTAGAGAAAGAATTCCCGGCGTTCCCGTCGCATCTCAAGAGGAGGCGCTCTCCACAGGAAAGGCGAGAGGAACTCCAGGGTCGTGCCACCATTCCAAGAGTCCCCCAGATGTGTCAGTCCATTCCAGAGGAACCTGTTTTCCCTGCACTGCCTTGACGTTCAAGCCGAGGATCGACTCCCACCACGTGTGCACGTGGGACAGCCCTGTGGGAAAGCCTCATGGGAAAGCCTCGTGGGAAAGACTCGAGGGAAAACCATAGATCCTTTGATCCACGCGGCGGACTGCGTGACACTGCTGCTACCGCTCTGGAGGAAAGCGCAGGTGCATGCCCGCATTCGAGACGAGGACTGACTCCCCTGGGGAGACTCCAGAAGTACCCCAAGATCCATGTCAGCACTGGAGAGGAATCCTCAGGTTCCGGCCCCGACTTCACACAAGGTCTTAGGCCCCGGCATCGACGGGAGAGGAATCCCCAGAGGAACTCGCATGGGGACTGTCCTTTCCTGAGGCCACCAGAGCGGGTCCCTGAGGTCCTCGTCGTAAGTCGAGAGCACCTGCCGCAACTCGAGAAAATCCAGGCGGTTTTGCCCTCCAGGCGAGATGAAGCCCATTTCCGCTGAGGCTTCTCGAGGCCAATCACATCTAACCACTGGAACTTCCAAAGGGTCCTTCACACCCTTGCTGCAACTCAAGAAGTTCCCCGACATACCCGTCTCCACTCGAGAGGAAGCACGTGGGGTCCGGCACACATCCAGGGAAGCCCCGTTTCCGCCTCCTAGCTCGAGATGAGGGATCCTTTCCCTGTTTCGTAGGGAAAGAATTCCCGGCGTTCCCGTCGCATCTCAAGAGGAGGCGCTCTCCACAGGAAAGGCGAGAGGAACTGAAGGGTCGTGTCACCATTCCAAGAGTCCCCCAGATGTGTCAGTCCATTCCAGAGGAACCTGTTTTCCCTGCACTGCCTTGACGTTCAAGCCGAGGATCGACTCCCACCACGTGTGCACGTGGGACAGCCCTGTGGGAAAGCCTCGTGGGAAAGCCTCGTTTGAAAGATTCGAGGGAAAAACATAGATCCTTTGATCCACGCGGCGGACTGCGTGACACTGCTGCTACCGCTCTGGAGGAAAGCGCAAGTGCATGCCCGCATTCGAGACGAGGACTGACTCTCCTGGGGAGACTCCGGAAATACCCCAAGATCCATGTCAGCACTGGAGAGGAATCCTCAGGTTCCGGCCCCGACTCCACACAAGGTCTTAGGCACCGGCATCGATGGGAGAGGAATCCCCAGAGGCCCCCGAGGAACTCGCATCGGGACTGGCCTTTCCTGAGGCCACCAGAGCGGGTCCCTGAGGTCCCCGCCGTAAGTCGAGAGCACCTGCCGCAACTCGAGAAAATCCAGGAGGTTTTGCCCTCCAGGCGAGATGAGGCCCATTTCCGCTGACGCTTCTCGAGGCCAATCACATCTAACCACTGGAACTTCCAAAGGGTGCTTCACACCATTGCTGCAACTCAAGAAGTTCCCCGACATACCCGTCTCCACTCGAGAGGAAGCACGTGGGGTCCCACACATCCAGGGGAGCCCCGTTTCCGCCTCCTAGCTCAAGATGAGGGATCCTTTCCCTGTTTCGTAGGGAAAGAATTCCCGGCGTTCCCGTCGCATCTCAAGAGGAGGCGCTCTCCACAGGAAAGGCGAGAGGAACTCCAGTTTCGTGCCACCATTCCAAGAGTCCCCCAGATGTGTCAGTCCATTCCAGAGGAACCTGTTTTCCCTGCACTGCCTTGACGTTCAAGCCGAGGATCGACTCCCACCACGTGTGCACGTGGGACAGCCCTGTGGGAAAGCCTCGTGGGAAAGCCTCGTGGGAAAGACTCGAGGGAAAACCATAGATCCTTTGATCCACGCGGCGGACTGCGTGACACTGCTGCTACCGCTCTGGTGGAAAGCGCAAGTGCATGCCCGCATTCGAGACGAGGACTGACTCCCCTGGGGAGACTCCAGAAGTACCCCAAGATCCATGTCAGCACTGGAGAGGAATCCTCAGGTTCCGGCCCCGACTCCACACAAGGTCTTAGGCCCCGGCATCGACGGGAGAGGAATGCCGAGAAGCCCCCGAGGAACTCGCATGGGGACTGGCCTTTCCTGAGGCCACCAGAGCGGGTCCCTGAGGTCCCCGTCGAAAGTCGAGAGCACCTGCCGCAACTCGAGAAAATCCAGGAGGTTTTGCCCTCCAGGCGAGATGAGGCCCATTTCCGCTGAGGCTTCTCGAGGCCAATCACATCGAACCACTGGAACTTCCAAAGGGTCCTTCACACCCTTGCTGCAGCTCAAGAAGTTCCCCGACATACCCGTCTCCACTCGAGAGGAAGCACGTGGTGTCCCGCACACATCCAGGGGAGCCCCGTTTCGCCTCCTAGCTCGAGATGAGGGATCCTTTCCCTGTTTCGTAGGGAAAGAATTCCCGGCGTTCCCGTCGCATCTCAAGAGGAGGCGCTCTCCACAGGAAAGGGGAGAGGAACTCCAGGGTCGTGCCACCATTCCAAGAGACCCCCGGATGTGTCAGTCCATTCCAGAGGAACCTGTTTTCCCTGCACTGCCTTGACGTTCAAGCCGAGGATCGACTCCCACCACGTGTGCACGTGGGACAGCCCTGTGGGAAAGCCTCGTGGGAAAGACTCGAGGGAAAACCATCGATCCTTTGATCCATGCGGCGGACTGCGTGACACTGCTGCTACCGCTCTGGAGGAAAGCGCAAGTGCATGCCCGCATTCGAGGCGAGGACTGACTCCCCTGGGGAGACTCCAGAAGTACCCCAAGATCCATGTCAGCACTGGAGAGGAATCCTCAGGTTCCGGCCCCGCCTCCACACAAGGTCTTAGGCACCGGCATCGATGGGAGAGGAATCCCCAGAGGCCCCCGAGGAACTCGCAAGGGGACTGGCCTTTCCTGAGGCCCCCAGAGCGGGTCCCTGAGGTCCCCGTCGTAAGTCGAGAGCACCTGCCGCAACTCGAGAAAATCCAGGAGGTTTTGCCCTCCAGGCGAGATGAGGCCCATTTCCGGTGAGGCTTCTCGAGGCTAATCACCTCTAAATACTGGAACTTTCAACGGGTCCTTCACACCCTTGCTGCGAATAAAGAAGTTCCCCAACATACCCGTCTCCACTCCAGAGGAAGCACGTGGGGTCCCGCACACATCCAGGGGAGCACCGTTTCCGCCTCCTAGCTCGAGATGAGGGATCCTTTCCCTGTTTCATAGGGAAAGAATTCCCGGCGTTCCCGTCGAATCTCAAGAGGAGATGCTCTCCACAGGAAAGGGGAGAGGAACTCCAGGGTCATGCCACCATTCCAAGAGACCCCCAGATATGTCAGTCCATTACAGAGGAACCTGTTTTCCCTCCACTGCCTTGACGTTCAAGCCGAGGATCGACTCCCACCACGTGTGCACGTGGGACAGCCCTGTGGGAAAGCCTCGTGGGAAAGCCTCGTGGGAAAGACTCGAGGGAAAACCATAGATCCTTTGATCCACGCGGCGGACTGCGTGACACTGCTGCTACCGCTCTGGAGGAAAGCGCAAGTGCATGCCCGCATTCGAGACGAGGACTGACTCCCCTGGGGAGACTCCAGAAGTACCCCAAGGTCCATGTCAGCACTGGAGAAGAATCCTCAGGTTCCGGCCCCGACTCCACACAAGGTCTTAAGCCCTGGCATCGACGGGAGAGGAATCCCGAGAGGCCCCCGAGGAACTCGCATGGGGACTGGCCTTTCCTGAGGCCACCAGAGCGGTTCCCTGAGGTCCCCATCGTAAGTCGAGAGCACCTGCCGCAACTCGAGAAAATCCAGGAGGTTTTGCCCTCCAGGCGAGATGAGGCCCATTTCCGCTGAGGCTTCTCGAGGCCAATCACATCGAACCACTGGAACTTCCAGAGGGTCCTTCACACCCTTGCTGCAGCTCAAGAAGTTCCCCGACATACCCGTCTCCACTCGAGAGGAAGCACGTGGTGTCCCGCACACATCCAGGGGAGCCCCGTTTCGCCTCCTAGCTCGAGATGAGGGATCCTTTCCCTGTTTCGTAGGGAAAGAATTCCCGGCGTTCCCGTCGCATCTCAAGAGGAGGCGCTCTCCACAGGAAAGGGGAGAGGAACTCCATGGTCGTGCCACCATTCCAAGAGACCCCCAGATGTGTCAGTCCATTACAGAGGAACCTGTTTTCCCTGCACTGCCTTGACTTTCAAGCCGAGGATCGACTCCCACCACGTGTGCACGTGGGACCGCCCTGTGGGAAAGCCTCGTGGGAAAGCCTCGTGGGAAAGACTCGAGGGAAAACCAAAGATCCTTTGATCCACGCGGCGGGCTCCGTGACACTGCTGCTACGGCTCTGGAGGAAAGCGCCAGTGCATGCCCGCATTCGAGACGAGGACTGACTCCCCTGGGGAGACTCCAGAAGTACCCCAAGATCCATGTCAGCACTGGAGAGGAATCCTCAGGTTCCGGCCCCGACTCCACACAAGGACTTAGGCCCCGGCATCGACGGGAGAGGGATCCCGAGAGGCCCCCGAGGAACTCGCATGGGAACTGGCTTTTCCTGAGGCCACCAGAGCGGGTCCCTGAGGTCCCCGTCGTAAGTCGAGAGCACCTGCCGCAACTCGAGAAAATCCAGGATGTTTTGCCCTCCAGGCGAGATGAGGCTCATTTCCGCAGAGGTTTTCGAGGCTAATCACGTCTAAACACTGGAACTTCCAAAGGGTCCTTCACACCCTTGCTGCAACTCAAGAAGTTCCCCGACATACCCGTCTCCACTCGAAAGGAAGCACGTGGGGTCCCGCACACATCCAGGGGAGCCCCGTTTCCGCCTCCTAGCTCGAGATGAGGGATCCTTTCCCTGTTTCGTAGAGAAAGAATTCCCGGCGTTCCCGTCGCATCTCAAGAGGAGGCGCTCTCCACAGGAAAGGCGAGAGGAAATCCAGGGTCGTGCCACCATTCCAAGAGTCCCCCAGATGTGTCAGTCCATTCCAGAGGAACCTGTTTTCCCTGCACTGCCTTGACGTTCAAGCCGAGGATTGACTCCCACCACGTGTGCACGTGGGACAGCCCTGTGGGAAAGCCTCGTGGGAAAGCCTCGTGGGAAAGACTCGAGGGAAAACCATAGATCCTTTGATCCACGCGGCGGACTGCGTGACACTGCTGCTACCGCTCTGGAGGAAAGCGCAAGTGCATGCCCGCATTCGAGACGAGGACTGACTCCCCTGGGGAGACTCCAGAAGTACCCCAAGATCCATGTCAGCACTGGAGAGGAATCCTCAGGTTCCGGCCCCGACTTCACACAAGGTCTTAGGCCCCGGCATCGATGGGAGAGGAATCCCCAGAGGAACTCGCATGGGGACTGTCCTTTCCTGAGGCCACCAGAGCGGGTCCCTGAGGTCCTCGTCGTAAGTCGAGAGCACCTGCCGCAACTCGAGAAAATCCAGGAGGTTTTGCCCTCCAGGCGAGATGAGGCCCATTTCCGCTGACGCTTCTCGAGGCCAATCACATCTAACCACTGGAACTTCCAAAGGGTGCTTCACACCATTGCTGCAACTCAAGAAGTTCCCCGACATACCCGTCTCCACTCGAGAGGAAGCACGTGGGGTCCCACACACATCCAGGGGAGCCCCGTTTCCGCCTCCTAGCTCAAGATGAGGGATCCTTTCCCTGTTTCGTAGGGAAAGAATTCCCGGCGTTCCCGTCGCATCTCAAGAGGAGGCGCTCTCCACAGGAAAGGCGAGAGGAACTCCAGGGTCGTGCCACCATTCCAAGAGTCCCCCAGATGTGTCAGTCCATTCCAGAGGAACCTGTTTTCCCTGCACTGCCTTGACGTTCAAGCCGAGGATCGACTCCCACCACGTGTGCACGTGGGACAGCCCTGTGGGAAAGCCTCGTGGGAAAGCCTCGTGGGAAAGACTCGAGGGAAAACCATAGATCCTTTGATCCACGCGGCGGACTGCGTGACACTGCTGCTACCGCTCTGGTGGAAAGCGCAAGTGCATGCCCGCATTCGAGACGAGGACTGACTCCCCTGGGGAGACTCCAGAAGTACCCCAAGATCCATGTCAGCACTGGAGAGGAATCCTCAGGTTCCGGCCCCGACTCCACACAAGGTCTTAGGCCCCGGCATCGACGGGAGAGGAATGCCGAGAGGCCCCCGAGGAACTCGCATGGGGACTGGCCTTTCCTGAGGCCACCAGAGCGGGTCCCTGAGGTCCCCGTCGAAAGTCGAGAGCACCTGCCGCAACTCGAGAAAATCCAGGAGGTTTTGCCCTCCAGGCGAGATGAGGCCCATTTCCGCTGAGGCTTCTCGAGGCCAATCACATCGAACCACTGGAACTTCCAAAGGGTCCTTCACACCCTTGCTGCAGCTCAAGAAGTTCCCCGACATACCCGTCTCCACTCGAGAGGAAGCACGTGGTGTCCCGCACACATCCAGGGGAGCCCCGTTTCGCCTCCTAGCTCGAGATGAGGGATCCTTTCCCTGTTTCGTAGGGAAAGAATTCCCGGCGTTCCCGTCGCATCTCAAGAGGAGGCGCTCTCCACAGGAAAGGGGAGAGGAACTCCAGGGTCGTGCCACCATTCCAAGAGACCCCCAGATGTGTCAGTCCATTACAGAGGAACCTGTTTTCCCTGCACTGCCTTGACTTTCAAGCCGAGGATCGACTCCCACCACGTGTGCACGTGGGACAGCCCTGTGGGAAAGCCTCGTGGGAAAGACTGGAGGGAAAACCATCGATCCTTTGATCCATGCGGCGGACTGCGTGACACTGCTGCTACCGCTCTGGAGGAAAGCGCAAGTGCATGCCCGCATTCGAGGCGAGGACTGACTCCCCTGGGGAGACTCCAGAAGTACCCCAAGATCCATGTCAGCACTGGAGAGGAATCCTCAGGTTCCGGCCCCGACTCCACACAAGGTCTTAGGCACCGGCATCGATGGGAGAGGAATCCCCAGAGGCCCCCGAGGAACTCGCAAGGGGACTGGCCTTTCCTGAGGCCCCCAGAGCGGGTCCCTGAGGTCCCCGTCGTAAGTCGAGAGCACCTGCCGCAACTCGAGAAAATCCAGGAGGTTTTGCCCTCCAGGCGAGATGAGGCCCATTTCCGGTGAGGCTTCTCGAGGCTAATCACCTCTAAATACTGGAACTTTCAACGGGTCCTTCACACCCTTGCTGCGAATAAAGAAGTTCCCCAACATACCCGTCTCCACTCCAGAGGAAGCACGTGGGGTCCCGCACACATCCAGGGGAGCACCGTTTCCGCCTCCTAGCTCGAGATGAGGGATCCTTTCCCTGTTTCATAGGGAAAGAATTCCCGGCGTTCCCGTCGCATCTCAAGAGGAGATGCTCTCCACAGGAAAGGGGAGAGGAACTCCAGGGTCATGCCACCATTCCAAGAGACCCCCAGATATGTCAGTCCATTACAGAGGAACCTGTTTTCCCTCCACTGCCTTGACGTTCAAGCCGAGGATCGACTCCCACCACGTGTGCACGTGGGACAGCCCTGTGGGAAAGCCTCGTGGGAAAGCCTCGTGGGAAAGACTCGAGGGAAAACCATAGATCCTTTGATCCACGCGGCGGACTGCGTGACACTGCTGCTACCGCTCTGGAGGAAAGCGCAAGTGCATGCCCGCATTCGAGACGAGGACTGACTCCCCTGGGGAGACTCCAGAAGTACCCCAAGGTCCATGTCAGCACTGGAGAAGAATCCTCAGGTTCCGGCCCCGACTCCACACAAGGTCTTAGGCCCTGGCATCGACGGGAGAGGAATCCCGAGAGGCCCCCGAGGAACTCGCATGGGGACTGGCCTTTCCTGAGGCCACCAGAGCGGTTCCCTGAGGTCCCCATCGTAAGTCGAGAGCACCTGCCGCAACTCGAGAAAATCCAGGAGGTTTTGCCCTCCAGGCGAGATGAGGCCCATTTCCGCTGAGGCTTCTCGAGGCCAATCACATCGAACCACTGGAACTTCCAGAGGGTCCTTCACACCCTTGCTGCAGCTCAAGAAGTTCCCCGACATACCCGTCTCCACTCGAGAGGAAGCACGTGGTGTCCCGCACACATCCAGGGGAGCCCCGTTTCGCCTCCTAGCTCGAGATGAGGGATCCTTTCCCTGTTTCGTAGGGAAAGAATTCCCGGCGTTCCCGTCGCATCTCAAGAGGAGGCGCTCTCCACAGGAAAGGGGAGAGGAACTCCATGGTCGTGCCACCATTCCAAGAGACCCCCAGATGTGTCAGTCCATTCCAGAGGAACCTGTTTTCCCTGCACTGCCTTGACTTTCAAGCCGAGGATCGACTCCCACCACGTGTGCACGTGGGACCGCCCTGTGGGAAAGCCTCGTGGGAAAGCCTCGTGGGAAAGACTCGAGGGAAAACCATAGATCCTTTGATCCACGCGGCGGGCTCCGTGACACTGCTGCTACGGCTCTGGAGGAAAGCGCCAGTGCATGCCCGCATTCGAGACGAGGACTGACTCCCCCGGGGAGACTCCAGAAGTACCCCAAGATCCATGTCAGCACTGGAGAGGAATCCTCAGGTTCCGGCCCCGACTCCACACAAGGACTTAGGCCCCGGCATCGACGGGAGAGGGATCCCGAGAGGCCCCCGAGGAACTCGCATGGGAACTGGCTTTTCCTGAGGCCACCAGAGCGGGTCCCTGAGGTCCCCCTCGTTAGTCGAGATCACCTGCCGCAACTCGAGAAAATCCAGGATGTTTTGCCCTCCAGGCGAGATGAGGCTCATTTCCGCAGAGGTTTTCGAGGCTAATCACGTCTAAACACTGGAACTTCCAAAGGGTCCTTCACACCCTTGCTGCAACTCAAGAAGTTCCCCGACATACCCGTCTCCACTCGAAAGGAAGCACGTGGGGTCCCGCACACATCCAGGGGAGCCCCGTTTCCGCCTCCTAGCTCGAGATGAGGGATCCTTTCCCTGTTTCGTAGAGAAAGAATTCCCGGCGTTCCCGTCGCATCTCAAGAGGAGGCGCTCTCCACAGGAAAGGCGAGAGGAACTCCAGGGTCGTGCCACCATTCCAAGAGTCCCCCAGATGTGTCAGTCCATTCCAGAGGAACCTGTTTTCCCTGCACTGCCTTGACGTTCAAGCCGAGGATTGACTCCCACCACGTGTGCATGTGGGACAGCCCTGTGGGAAAGCCTCGTGGGAAAGCCTCGTGGGAAAGACTCGAGGGAAAACCATAGATCCTTTGATCCACGCGGCGGACTGCGTGACACTGCTGCTACCGCTCTGGAGGAAAGCGCAAGTGCATGCCCGCATTCGAGACGAGGACTGACTCCCCTGGGGAGACTCCAGAAGTACCCCAAGATCCATGTCAGCACTGGAGAGGAATCCTCAGGTTCTGGCCCCGACTTCACACAAGGTCTTAGGCCCCGGCATCGACGGGAGAGGAATCCCCAGAGGAACTCGCATGGGGACTGTCCTTTCCTGAGGCCACCAGAGCGGGTCCCTGAGGTCCTCGTCGTAAGTCGAGAGCACCTGCCGCAACTCGAGAAAATCCAGGCGGTTTTGCCCTCCAGGCGAGATGAAGCCCATTTCCGCTGAGGCTTCTCGAGGCCAATCACATCTAACCACTGGAACTTCCAAAGGGTCCTTCACACCCTTGCTGCAACTCAAGAAGTTCCCCGACATACCCGTCTCCACTCGAGAGGAAGCACGTGGGGTCCGGCACACATCCAGGGGAGCCCCGTTTCCGACTCCTAGCTCGAGATGAGGGATCCTTTCCCTGTTTCGTAGGGAAAGAATTCCCGGCGTTCCCGTCGCATCTCAAGAGGAGGCGCTCTCCACAGGAAAGGCGAGAGGAACTGAAGGGTCGTGTCACCATTCCAAGAGTCCCCCAGATGTGTCAGTCCATTCCAGAGGAACCTGTTTTCCCTGCACTGCCTTGACGTTCAAGCCGAGGATCGACTCCCACCACGTGTGCACGTGGGACAGCCCTGTGGGAAAGCCTCGTGGGAAAGCCTCGTTTGAAAGACTCGAGGGAAAAACATAGATCCTTTGATCCACGCGGCGGACTGCGTGACACTGCTGCTACCGCTCTGGAGGAAAGCGCAAGTGCATGCCCGCATTCGAGACGAGGACTGACTCTCCTGGGGAGACTCCGGAAATACCCCAAGATCCATGTCAGCACTGGAGAGGAATCCTCAGGTTCCGGCCCCGACTCCACACAAGGTCTTAGGCACCGGCATCGATGGGAGAGGAATCCCCAGAGGCCCCCGAGGAACTCGCATCGGGACTGGCCTTTCCTGAGGCCACCAGAGCGGGTCCCTGAGGTCCCCGCCGTAAGTCGAGAGCACCTGCCGCAACTCGAGAAAATCCAGGAGGTTTTGCCCTCCAGGCGAGATGAGGCCCATTTCCGCTGACGCTTCTCGAGGCCAATCACATCTAACCACTGGAACTTCCAAAGGGTGCTTCACACCATTGCTGCAACTCAAGAAGTTCCCCGACATACCCGTCTCCACTCGAGAGGAAGCACGTGGGGTCCCACACACATCCAGGGGAGCCCCGTTTCCGCCTCCTAGCTCAAGATGAGGGATCCTTTCCCTGTTTCGTAGGGAAAGAATTCCCGGCGTTCCCGTCGCATCTCAAGAGGAGGCGCTCTCCACAGGAAAGGCGAGAGGAACTCCAGGGTCGTGCCACCATTCCAAGAGTCCCCCAGATGTGTCAGTCCATTCCAGAGGAACCTGTTTTCCCTGCACTGCCTTGACGTTCAAGCCGAGGATCGACTCCCACCACGTGTGCACGTGGGACAGCCCTGTGGGAAAGCCTCGTGGGAAAGCCTCGTGGGAAAGACTCGAGGGAAAACCATAGATCCTTTGATCCACGCGGCGGACTGCGTGACACTGCTGCTACCGCTCTGGTGGAAAGCGCAAGTGCATGCCCGCATTCGAGACGAGGACTGACTCCCCTGGGGAGACTCCAGAAGTACCCCAAGATCCATGTCAGCACTGGAGAGGAATCCTCAGGTTCCGGCCCCGACTCCACACAAGGTCTTAGGCCCCGGCATCGACGGGAGAGGAATGCCGAGAGGCCCCCGAGGAACTCGCATGGGGACTGGCCTTTCCTGAGGCCACCAGAGCGGGTCCCTGAGGTCCCCATCGAAAGTCGAGAGCACCTGCCGCAACTCGAGAAAATCCAGGAGGTTTTGCCCTCCAGGCGAGATGAGGCCCATTTCCGCTGAGGCTTCTCGAGGCCAATCACATCGAACCACTGGAACTTCCAAAGGGTCCTTCACACCCTTGCTCCAGCTCAAGAAGTTCCCCGACATACCCGTCTCCACTCGAGAGGAAGCACGTGGTGTCCCGCACACATCCAGGGGAGCCCCGTTTCGCCTCCTAGCTCGAGATGAGGGATCCTTTCCCTGTTTCGTAGGGAAAGAATTCCCGGCGTTCCCGTCGCATCTCAAGAGGAGGCGCTCTCCACAGGAAAGGGGAGAGGAACTCCAGGGTCGTGCCACCATTCCAAGAGACCCCCAGATGTGTCAGTCCATTACAGAGGAACCTGTTTTCCCTGCATTGCCTTGACTTTCAAGCCGAGGATCGACTCCCACCACGTGTGCACGTGGGACAGCCCTGTGGGAAAGCCTCGTGGGAAAGACTGGAGGGAAAACCATCGATCCTTTGATCCATGCGGCGGACTGCGTGACACTGCTGCTACCGCTCTGGAGGAAAGCGCAAGTGCATGCCCGCATTCGAGGCGAGGACTGACTCCCCTGGGGAGACTCCAGAAGTACCCCAAGATCCATGTCAGCACTGGAGAGGAATCCTCAGGTTCCGGCCCCGACTCCACACAAGGTCTTAGGCACCGGCATCGATGGGAGAGGAATCCCCAGAGGCCCCCGAGGAACTCGCAAGGGGACTGGCCTTTCCTGAGGCCCCCAGAGCGGGTCCCTGAGGTCCCCGTCGTAAGTCGAGAGCACCTGCCGCAACTCGAGAAAATCCAGGAGGTTTTGCCCTCCAGGCGAGATGAGGCCCATTTCCGGTGAGGCTTCTCGAGGCTAATCACCTCTAAATACTGGAACTTTCAACGGGTCCTTCACACCCTTGCTGCGAATAAAGAAGTTCCCCAACATACCCGTCTCCACTCCAGAGGAAGCACGTGGGGTCCCGCACACATCCAGGGGAGCACCGTTTCCGCCTCCTAGCTCGAGATGAGGGATCCTTTCCCTGTTTCATAGGGAAAGAATTCCCGGCGTTCCCGTCGCATCTCAAGAGGAGATGCTCTCCACAGGAAAGAGGAGAGGAACTCCAGGGTCATGCCACCATTCCAAGAGACCCCCAGATATGTCAGTCCATTACAGAGGAACCTGTTTTCCCTCCACTGCCTTGACGTTCAAGCCGAGGATCGACTCCCACCACGTGTGCACGTGGGACAGCCCTGTGGGAAAGCCTCGTGGGAAAGCCTCGTGGGAAAGACTCGAGGGAAAACCATAGATCCTTTGATCCACGCGGCGGACTGCGTGACACTGCTGCTACCGCTCTGGAGGAAAGCGCAAGTGCATGCCCGCATTCGAGACGAGGACTGACTCCCCTGGGGAGACTCCAGAAGTACCCCAAGGTCCATGTCAGCACTGGAGAAGAATCCTCAGGTTCCGGCCCCGACTCCACACAAGGTCTTAGGCCCTGGCATCGACGGGAGAGGAATCCCGAGAGGCCCCCGAGGAACTCGCATGGGGACTGGCCTTTCCTGAGGCCACCAGAGCGGTTCCCTGAGGTCCCCATCGTAAGTCGAGAGCACCTGCCGCAACTCGAGAAAATCCAGGAGGTTTTGCCCTCCAGGCGAGATGAGGCCCATTTCCGCTGAGGCTTCTCGAGGCCAATCACATCGAACCACTGGAACTTCCAGAGGGTCCTTCACACCCTTGCTGCAGCTCAAGAAGTTCCCCGACATACCCGTCTCCACTCGAGAGGAAGCACGTGGTGTCCCGCACACATCCAGGGGAGCCCCGTTTCGCCTCCTAGCTCGAGATGAGGGATCCTTTCCCTGTTTCGTAGGGAAAGAATTCCCGGCGTTCCCGTCGCATCTCAAGAGGAGGCGCTCTCCACAGGAAAGGGGAGAGGAACTCCATGGTCGTGCCACCATTCCAAGAGACCCCCAGATGTGTCAGTCCATTACAGAGGAACCTGTTTTCCCTGCACTGCCTTGACTTTCAAGCCGAGGATCGACTCCCACCACGTGTGCACGTGGGACCGCCCTGTGGGAAAGCCTCGTGGGAAAGCCTCGTGGGAAAGACTCGAGGGAAAACCATAGATCCTTTGATCCACGCGGCGGGCTCCGTGACACTGCTGCTACGGCTCTGGAGGAAAGCGCCAGTGCATGCCCGCATTCGAGACGAGGACTGACTCCCCTGGGGAGACTCCAGAAGTACCCCAAGATCCATGTCAGCACTGGAGAGGAATCCTCAGGTTCCGGCCCCGACTCCACACAAGGACTTAGGCCCCGGCATCGACGGGAGAGGGATCCCGAGAGGCCCCCGAGGAACTCGCATGGGAACTGGCTTTTCCTGAGGCCACCAGAGCGGGTCCCTGAGGTCCCCCTCGTTAGTCGAGATCACCTGCCGCAACTCGAGAAAATCCAGGATGTTTTGCCCTCCAGGCGAGATGAGGCTCATTTCCGCAGAGGTTTTCGAGGCTAATCACGTCTAAACACTGGAACTTCCAAAGGGTCCTTCACACCCTTGCTGCAACTCAAGAAGTTCCCCGACATACCCGTCTCCACTCGAAAGGAAGCACGTGGGGTCCCGCACACATCCAGGGGAGCCCCGTTTCCGCCTCCTAGCTCGAGATGAGGGATCCTTTCCCTGTTTCGTAGAGAAAGAATTCCCGGCGTTCCCGTCGCATCTCAAGAGGAGGCGCTCTCCACAGGAAAGGCGAGAGGAACTCCAGGGTCGTGCCACCATTCCAAGAGTCCCCCAGATGTGTCAGTCCATTCCAGAGGAACCTGTTTTCCCTGCACTGCCTTGACGTTCAAGCCGAGGATTGACTCCCACCACGTGTGCATGTGGGACAGCCCTGTGGGAAAGCCTCGTGGGAAAGCCTCGTGGGAAAGACTCGAGGGAAAACCATAGATCCTTTGATCCACGCGGCGGACTGCGTGACACTGCTGCTACCGCTCTGGAGGAAAGCGCAAGTGCATGCCCGCATTCGAGACGAGGACTGACTCCCCTGGGGAGACTCCAGAAGTACCCCAAGATCCATGTCAGCACTGGAGAGGAATCCTCAGGTTCTGGCCCCGACTTCACACAAGGTCTTAGGCCCCGGCATCGACGGGAGAGGAATCCCCAGAGGAACTCGCATGGGGACTGTCCTTTCCTGAGGCCACCAGAGCGGGTCCCTGAGGTCCTCGTCGTAAGTCGAGAGCACCTGCCGCAACTCGAGAAAATCCAGGCGGTTTTGCCCTCCAGGCGAGATGAAGCCCATTTCCGCTGAGGCTTCTCGAGGCCAATCACATCTAACCACTGGAACTTCCAAAGGGTCCTTCACACCCTTGCTGCAACTCAAGAAGTTCCCCGACATACCCGTCTCCACTCGAGAGGAAGCACGTGGGGTCCGGCACACATCCAGGGGAGCCCCGTTTCCGACTCCTAGCTCGAGATGAGGGATCCTTTCCCTGTTTCGTAGGGAAAGAATTCCCGGCGTTCCCGTCGCATCTCAAGAGGAGGCGCTCTCCACAGGAAAGGCGAGAGGAACTGAAGGGTCGTGTCACCATTCCAAGAGTCCCCCAGATGTGTCAGTCCATTCCAGAGGAACCTGTTTTCCCTGCACTGCCTTGACGTTCAAGCCGAGGATCGACTCCCACCACGTGTGCACGTGGGACAGCCCTGTGGGAAAGCCTCGTGGGAAAGCCTCGTTTGAAAGACTCGAGGGAAAAACATAGATCCTTTGATCCACGCGGCGGACTGCGTGACACTGCTGCTACCGCTCTGGAGGAAAGCGCAAGTGCATGCCCGCATTCGAGACGAGGACTGACTCTCCTGGGGAGACTCCGGAAATACCCCAAGATCCATGTCAGCACTGGAGAGGAATCCTCAGGTTTCGGCCCCGACTCCACACAAGGTCTTAGGCACCGGCATCGATGGGAGAGGAATCCCCAGAGGCCCCCGAGGAACTCGCATCGGGACTGGCCTTTCCTGAGGCCACCAGAGCGGGTCCCTGAGGTCCCCGCCGTAAGTCGAGAGCACCTGCCGCAACTCGAGAAAATCCAGGAGGTTTTGCCCTCCAGGCGAGATGAGGCCCATTTCCGCTGACGCTTCTCGAGGCCAATCACATCTAACCACTGGAACTTCCAAAGGGTGCTTCACACCATTGCTGCAACTCAAGAAGTTCCCCGACATACCCGTCTCCACTCGAGAGGAAGCACGTGGGGTCCCACACACATCCAGGGGAGCCCCGTTTCCGCCTCCTAGCTCAAGATGAGGGATCCTTTCCCTGTTTCGTAGGGAAAGAATTCCCGGCGTTCCCGTCGCATCTCAAGAGGAGGCGCTCTCCACAGGAAAGGCGAGAGGAACTCCAGGGTCGTGCCACCATTCCAAGAGTCCCCCAGATGTGTCAGTCCATTCCAGAGGAACCTGTTTTCCCTGCACTGCCTTGACGTTCAAGCCGAGGATCGACTCCCACCACGTGTGCACGTGGGACAGCCCTGTGGGAAAGCCTCGTGGGAAAGCCTCGTGGGAAAGACTCGAGGGAAAACCATAGATCCTTTGATCCACGCGGCGGACTGCGTGACACTGCTGCTACCGCTCTGGTGGAAAGCGCAAGTGCATGCCCGCATTCGAGACGAGGACTGACTCCCCTGGGGAGACTCCAGAAGTACCCCAAGATCCATGTCAGCACTGGAGAGGAATCCTCAGGTTCCGGCCCCCACTCCACACAAGGTCTTAGGCCCCGGCATCGACGGGAGAGGAATGCCGAGAGGCCCCCGAGGAACTCGCATGGGGACTGGCCTTTCCTGAGGCCACCAGAGCGGGTCCCTGAGGTCCCCGTCGAAAGTCGAGAGCACCTGCCGCAACTCGAGAAAATCCAGGAGGTTTTGCCCTTCAGGCGAGATGAGGCCCATTTCCGCTGAGGCTTCTCGAGGCCAATCACATCGAACCACTGGAACTTCCAAAGGGTCCTTCACACCCTTGCTGCAGCTCAAGAAGTTCCCCGACATACCCGTCTCCACTCGAGAGGAAGCACGTGGTGTCCCGCACACATCCAGGGGAGCCCCGTTTCGCCTCCTAGCTCGAGATGAGGGATCCTTTCCCTGTTTCGTAGGGAAAGAATTCCCGGCGTTCCCGTCGCATCTCAAGAGGAGGCGCTCTCCACAGGAATGGGGAGAGGAACTCCAGGGTCGTGCCACCATTCCAAGAGACCCCCAGATGTGTCAGTCCATTACAGAGGAACCTGTTATCCCTGCACTGCCTTGACTTTCAAGCCGAGGATCGACTCCCACCACGTGTGCACGTGGGACAGCCCTGTGGGAAAGCCTCGTGGGAAAGACTCGAGGGAAAACCATCGATCCTTTGATCCACGCGGCGGACTGCGTGACACTGCTGCTACCGCTCTGGAGGAAAGCGCAAGTGCATGCCCGCATTCGAGGCGAGGACTGACTCCCCTGGGGAGACTCCAGAAGTACCCCAAGATCCATGTCAGCACTGGAGAGGAATCCTCAGGTTCCGGCCCCGACTCCACACAAGGTCTTAGGCACCGGCATCGATGGGAGAGGAATCCCCAGAGGCCCCCGAGGAACTCGCAAGGGGACTGGCCTTTCCTGAGGCCCCCAGAGCGGGTCCCTGAGGTCCCCGTCGTAAGTCGAGAGCACCTGCCGCAACTCGAGAAAATCCAGGAGGTTTTGCCCTCCAGGCGAGATGAGGCCCATTTCCGGTGAGGCTTCTCGAGGCTAATCACCTCTAAATACTGGAACTTTCAACGGGTCCTTCACACCCTTGCTGCGAATAAAGAAGTTCCCCAACATACCCGTCTCCACTCCAGAGGAAGCACGTGGGGTCCCGCACACATCCAGGGGAGCACCGTTTCCGCCTCCTAGCTCGAGATGAGGGATCCTTTCCCTGTTTCATAGGGAAAGAATTCCCGGCGTTCCCGTCGCATCTCAAGAGGAGATGCTCTCCACAGGAAAGGGGAGAGGAACTCCAGGGTCATGCCACCATTCCAAGAGACCCCCAGATATGTCAGTCCATTACAGAGGAACCTGGTTTCCCTCCACTGCCTTGACGTTCAAGCCGAGGATCGACTCCCACCACGTGTGCACGTGGGACAGCCCTGTGGGAAAGCCTCGTGGGAAAGCCTCGTGGGAAAGACTCGAGGGAAAACCATAGATCCTTTGATCCACGCGGCGGACTGCGTGACACTGCTGCTACCGCTCTGGAGGAAAGCGCAAGTGCATGCCCGCATTCGAGACGAGGACTGACTCCCCTGGGGAGACTCCAGAAGTACCCCAAGGTCCATGTCAGCACTGGAGAAGAATCCTCAGGTTCCGGCCCCGACTCCACACAAGGTCTTAGGCCCTGGCATCGACGGGAGAGGAATCCTGAGAGGCCCCCGAGGAACTCGCATGGGGACTGGCCTTTCCTGAGGCCACCAGAGCGGTTCCCTGAGGTCCCCATCGTAAGTCGAGAGCACCTGCCGCAACTCGAGAAAATCCAGGAGGTTTTGCCCTCCAGGCGAGATGAGGCCCATTTCCGCTGAGGCTTTTCGAGGCCAATCACATCTAACCACTGGAACTTCCAAAGGGTCCTTCACACCATTGCTGCAACTCAAGAAGTTCCCCGACATACCCGTCTCCACTCGAGAGGAAGCACGTGGTTTCCCGCACACATCCAGGGGAGCCCCATTTCCGCCTCCTAGCTCGAGATGAGGGATCCTTTCCCTGTTTCGAAGGGAAAGAATTCCCGGCGATCCGGTCGCATCTCAAGAGGAGGCGCTCTCCACAGGAAAGGCGAGAGGAACTCCAGGGTCGTGACATCATTCCAAGAGTCCCCCAGATGTGTCAGTCCATTCCAGAGGAACCTGTTTTCCCTGCACTGCCTTGACGTTCAAGCCGAGGATCGACTCCCACCACGTGTGCAGGTGGGACAGCCCTTTGGGAAAGCCTCGTGGGAAAGCCTCGTGGGAAAGACTCGAGGGAAAACCATAGATCCTTTGATCCACGCGGCGGACTGCGTGACACTGCTGCTACCGCTCTGGAGGAAAGCGTAAGTGCATGCCCGCATTCGAGACGAGGACTGACTCCCCTGGGGAGACTCCAGAAGTACCCCAAGATCCATGTCAGCACTGGAGAGGAATCCTCAGGTTCCGGCCCCGACTCCACACAAGGTCTTAGGCCCCGGCATCGACGGGAGAGGAATCCGGAGAGGCCCCCGAGGAACTCGCATGGGGACTGGCCTTTCCTGAGGCCACCAGAGCGGGTCCCTGAGGTCCCCGTCGTAAGTCAACAGCACATGCCGCAACTCGAGAAAATCCAGGAGGTTTTGCCCTCCAGGCGAGATGAGGCCCATTTCCGCTGAGGCTTCTCGAGGCTAATCACATCTAACCACTGGAACTTCCAAAGGGTCCTTCACACCCTTGCTGCAACTCAAGAAGTTCCCCGACATACCCGTCTCCACTCGAGAGGAAGCACGTGGGGGTCCCGCACACATCCAGGGGAGCCCCGTTTCCGCCTCCTAGATCGAGATGAGGGATCATTTCCCTGTTTCTTAGGGAAAGAATTCCCGGCGTTCCCGTCGCATCTCAAGAGGAGGAGCTCTCCACAGGAGAGGCGAGAGGAACTCCAGGGTCGTGACACCATTCCAAGAGACGCCCAGATGGGTCAGTCTATTCCAGAGGAACCTGTTTTCCCTGCACTGCCTTGACGTTCAAGCTGAGGATCGACTCCCACCACCTGTGCACGTGGGACAGCCCTGTGGGAAAGCCTCGTGGGAAAGCCTCGTGGGAAAGACTCGAGGGAAAACCATAGATCCTTTGATCCACGCGGCGGACTGCGTGACACTGCTGCTACCGCTCTGGAGGAAAGCGCAAGTGCATGCCCGCATTCGAGACGAGGACTGACTCCCCTGGGGAGACTCCAGAAGTACCCCAAGATCCATGTCAGCACTGGAGAGGAATCCTCAGGTTCCGGCCCCGACTCCACACAAGGTCTTAGGCCCCGGCATCGACGGGAGAGGAATCCCGAGAGGCCCCCGAGGAACTCGCATGGGGACTGGCCTTTCCTGAGGCCACCAGAGCGGGTCACTGAGGTCCCCGTCGTAAGTCGAGAGCACCTGCCGCAACTCGAGAAAATCCAGGAGGTTTTGCCCTCCAGGCGAGATGAGGCCCATTTCCGCTGAGGCTTCTCGAGGCTAATCACGTCTAACCACTGGAACTTCCAAAGGGTCCTTCAGACCCTTGCTGCAACTCAAGAAATTCCTCGACATACCCGTCTCCACTCGAGAGGAAGCACGTGGGGTCCCACACACATCCAGGGGAGCCACATTTCCGCCTCCTAGCTCGAGATGAGGGATCCTTTCCCTGTTTCGTAGGGAAAGAATTCCCGGCGTTCCCGTCGCAACTCAAGAGGAGGTGCTCTCCACAGGAAAGGCGAGAGGAACTCCAGGGTCGTGCCACCATTCCAAGAGTCCCCCAGATGTGTCAGTCCATTCCAGAGGAACCTGTTTTCCCTGCACTGCCTTAACGTTCAAGCCGAGGATCCACTCCCACCACGTGTGCACGTGGGACAGCCCTGTGGGAAAGCCTCGTGGGAAAGCCTCGTGGGAAAGACTCGAGGGAAAACCATAGATCCTTTGATCCACGCGGCGGATTGCGTGACACTGCTGCTACCGCTCTGGAGGAAAGCGCAAGTGCATGCCCGCATTCGAGACGAGGACTGACTCCCCTGGGGAGACTCCAGAAGTACCCCAAGATCCATGTCAGCACTGGAGAGAAATCCTCAGGTTCCGGCCCCGACTCCACACAAGGTCTTAGGCCCCGGCATCGACGGGAGAGGAATCCGGAGAGGGCCCCGAGGAACTCGCATGGGGACTGGCCTTTCCTGAGGCCACCAGAGCGGGTCCCTGAGGTCCCCGTCGTAAGTCGACAGCACATGCCGCAACTCGAGAAAATCCAGGAGGTTTTGCCCTCCAGGCGAGATGAGGCCCATTTCCGCTGAGGCTTCTCGAGGCTAATCACATCTAACCACTGGAACTTCCAAAGGGTACTTCACACCCTTGCTGCAACTCAAGAAGTTCCCCGACATACCCATCTCCACTCGAGAGGAAGCACGTGGGGTCCCGCACACATCCAGGGGAGCCCCGTTTCCGCCTCCTAGCTCGAGATGAGGGATCCTTTCCCTGTTTCTTAGGAAAGCATTCCCGGCGTTCCCGTCGCATCTCAAGAGGAGGGGCTCTCCACAGGAGAGGCGAGAAGAACTCCAGGGTCGTGCCACCATTCCAAGAGACGCCCAGATGTGTCAGTCCATTACAGAGGAACCTGTTTTCCCTGCACTGCCTTGACGTTCAAGCGGAGGATCGACTCCCACCACCTGTGCACGTGGGACAGCCCTGTGGGAAAGCCTCGTGGGAAAGCCTCGTGGGAAAGACTCGAGGGAAAATCATAGATCCTTTGATCCACGCGGCGGAATGCGTAACACTGCTGCTACCGCTCTAGAGGAAAGCGCAAGTGCATGCCCGCATTCGAGACGAGGACTGACTCCCCGGGGGAGACTCCAGAAGTACCCCAAGATCCATGTCAGCACTGGAGAGGAATCCTCAGGTTCCGGCCCCGACTCCACACAAGGTCTTAGGCCCGGCATCGACGGGAGAGTAATCCCGAGAGGCCCCCGAGGAATTCGCATGGGGACTGGCCTTTCCTGAGGCCACCAGAGCGGGTCCCTGAGGTCCCCGTCGTAAGTCGAGAGCACCTGCCAGAACTCGAGAAACTCCAGGAGGTTTTGCCCTCCAGGCGAGATGAGGCCCATTTCCGCTGAGGCTTCTCGAGGCGAATCACGTCTAACCACTGGAACTTCCAAAGGGTCCTTCACACCCTTGCTGCAACTCAAGAAGTTCCCCGACATACCCGTCTCCACTCGAGAGGAAGCCCGTGGGGTCCCGTACACATCCAGGGGAGCCCCGTTTCCGCCTCCTAGCTCGAGATGAGGGATCCTTTCCCTGTTTCGTAGGGAAAGAATTCCCGGCGTTCCCGTCGCATCTCAAGAGGAGGCGCTCTCCACAGGAGAGGCGAGAGGAACTCCAGGGTCGTGCCACCATTCCAAGAGACGCCCAGATGGGTAAGTCCATTCCAGAGGAACCTGTTTTCCCTGCACTGCCTTGACGTTCAAGCCGAGGATCGACTCCCACCACCTGTGCACGTGGGACAGCCCTGTGGGAAAGCCTCGTGGGAAAGCCTCGTGGGAAAGACTCGAGGGAAAACCATAGATCCTTTGATCCACGCGGCGGACTGCGTGACACTGCTGCTACCGCTCTGGAGGAAAGCGCAAGTGCATGCCCGCATTCGAGACGAGGACTGACTCCCCTGGGGAGACTCCAGAAGTACCCCAAGATCCATGTCAGCACTGGAGAGGAATCCTCAGGTTCCGGCCCCGACTCCACACAAGGTCTTAGGCCCCGGCATCGACGGGAGAGGAATGCCGAGAGGCCCCCGAGGAACTCGCATGGGGACTGGCCTTTCCTGAGGCCACCAGAGCGGGTCCCTGAGGTCCCCGTCGTAAGTCGAGAGCACCTGCCGCAACTCGAGAAAATCCAGGAGGTTTTGCCCTCCAGGCGAGATGAGGCCCATTTCCGCTGAGGCTTCTCGAGGCTAATCACGTCTAACCACTGGAACTTCCAAAGGGTCCTTCACACCCTTGCTGCAACTCAAGAAGTTCCCCGACATACCCGTCTGCACTCGAGAGGAAGCACGTGGGGTCCCGCACACATCCAGGGGAGCCCCGTTTCCGCCTCCTAGCTCGAGATGAGGGATCCTTTCCCTGTTTAGTAGGGCAAGAATTCCCGGCGTTCCCGTCGCATCTCAAGAGGAGGCGCTCTCCACAGGAAAGGCGAGAGGAACTCCAGGGTCGTGCCACCATTCCAAGAGTCCCCCAGATGTGCCAGTCCATTCCAGAGGAACCTGTTTTCCCTGCACTGCCTTAACGTTCAAGCCGAGGATCCACTCCCACCACGTGTGCACGTGGGACAGCCCTGTGGGAAAGCCTCGTGGGAAAGCCTCGTGGGAAAGACTCGAGGGAAAACCATAGATCCTTTGATCCACGCGGCGGATTGCGTGACACTGCTGCTACCGCTCTGGAGGAAAGCGCAAGTGCATGCCCGCATTCGAGACGAGGACTGACTCCCCTGGGGAGACTCCAGAAGTACCCCAAGATCCATGTCAGCACTGGAGAGAAATCCTCAGGTTCCGGCCCCGACTCCACACAAGGTCTTAGGCCCCGGCATCGACGGGAGAGGAATCCGGAGAGGGCCCCGAGGAACTCGCATGGGGACTGGCCTTTCCTGAGGCCACCAGAGCGGGTCCCTGAGGTCCCCGTCGTAAGTCGACAGCACATGCCGCAACTCGAGAAAATCCAGGAGGTTTTGCCCTCCAGGCGAGATGAGGCCCATTTCCGCTGAGGCTTCTCGAGGCTAATCACATCTAACCACTGGAACTTCCAAAGGGTACTTCACACCCTTGCTGCAACTCAAGAAGTTCCCCGACATACCCATCTCCACTCGAGAGGAAGCACGTGGGGTCCCGCACACATCCAGGGGAGCCCCGATTCCGCCTCCTAGCTCGAGATGAGGGATCCTTTCCCTGTTTCTTAGGAAAGCATTCCCGGCGTTCCCGTCGCATCTCAAGAGGAGGGGCTCTCCACAGGAGAGGCGAGAGGAACTCCAGGGTCGTGCCACCATTCCAAGAGACGCCCAGATGTGTCAGTCCATTACAGAGGAACCTGTTTTCCCTGCACTGCCTTGACGTTCAAGCGGAGGATCGACTCCCACCACCTGTGCACGTGGGACAGCCCTGTGGGAAAGCCTCGTGGGAAAGCCTCGTGGGAAAGACTCGAGGGAAAATCATAGATCCTTTGATCCACGCGGCGGAATGCGTAACACTGCTGCTACCGCTCTAGAGGAAAGCGCAAGTGCATGCCCGCATTCGAGACGAGGACTGACTCCCCGGGGGAGACTCCAGAAGTACCCCAAGATCCATGTCAGCACTGGAGAGGAATCCTCAGGTTCCGGCCCCGACTCCACACAAGGTCTTAGGCCCGGCATCGACGGGAGAGTAATCCCGAGAGGCCCCCGAGGAATTCGCATGGGGACTGGCCTTTCCTGAGGCCACCAGAGCGGGTCCCTGAGGTCCCCGTCGTAAGTCGAGAGCACCTGCCAGAACTCGAGAAACTCCAGGAGGTTTTGCCCTCCAGGCGAGATGAGGCCCATTTCCGCTGAGGCTTCTCGAGGCGAATCACGTCTAACCACTGGAACTTCCAAAGGGTCCTTCACACCCTTGCTGCAACTCAAGAAGTTCCCCGACATACCCGTCTCCACTCGAGAGGAAGCCCGTGGGGTCCCGTACACATCCAGGGGAGCCCCGTTTCCGCCTCCTAGCTCGAGATGAGGGATCCTTTCCCTGTTTCGTAGGGAAAGAATTCCCGGCGTTCCCGTCGCATCTCAAGAGGAGGCGCTCTCCACAGGAGAGGCGAGAGGAACTCCAGGGTCGTGCCACCATTCCAAGAGACGCCCAGATGGGTAAGTCCATTCCAGCGGAACCTGTTTTCCCTGCACTGCCTTGACGTTCAAGCCGAGGATCGACTCCCACCACCTGTGCACGTGGGACAGCCCTGTGGGAAAGCCTCGTGGGAAAGCCTCGTGGGAAAGACTCGAGGGAAAACCATAGATCCTTTGATCCACGCGGCGGACTGCGTGACACTGCTGCTACCGCTCTGGAGGAAAGCGCAAGTGCATGCCCGCATTCGAGACGAGGACTGACTCCCCTGGGGAGACTCCAGAAGTACCCCAAGATCCATGTCAGCACTGGAGAGGAATCCTCAGGTTCCGGCCCCGACTCCACACAAGGTCTTAGGCCCCGGCATCGACGGGAGAGGAATGCCGAGAGGCCCCCGAGGAACTCGCATGGGGACTGGCCTTTCCTGAGGCCACCAGAGCGGGTCCCTGAGGTCCCCGTCGTAAGTCGAGAGCACCTGCCGCAACTCGAGAAAATCCAGGAGGTTTTGCCCTCCAGGCGAGATGAGGCCCATTTCCGCTGAGGCTTCTCGAGGCTAATCACGTCTAACCACTGGAACTTCCAAAGGGTCCTTCACACCCTTGCTGCAACTCAAGAAGTTCCCCGACATACCCGTCTGCACTCGAGAGGAAGCACGTGGGGTCCCGCACACATCCAGGGGAGCCCCGTTTCCGCCTCCTAGCTCGAGATGAGGGATCCTTTCCCTGTTTAGTAGGGCAAGAATTCCCGGCGTTCCCGTCGCATCTCAAGAGGAGGCGCTCTCCACAGGAAAGGCGAGAGGAACTCCAGGGTCGTGCCACCATTCCAAGAGTCCCCCAGATGTGTCAGTCCATTCCAGAGGAACCTGTTTTCCCTGCACTGCCTTGACGTTCAAGCCGAGGATCCACTCCCACCACGTGTGCACGTGGGACAGCCCTGTGGGAAAGCCTCGTGGGAAAGCCTCGTGGGAAAGACTCGAGGGAAAACCATAGATCCTTTGATCCACGCGGCGGACTGCGTGACACTGCTGCTACCGCTCTGGAGGAAAGCGCAAGTGCATGCCCGCATTCGAGACGAGGACTGACTCCCCTGGGGAGATTCCAGAAGTACCCCAAGATCCATGTCAGCACTGGAGAGGAATCCTCAGGTTCCGGCCCCGACTCCACACAAGGTCTTAGGCCCCGGCATCGACGGGAGAGGAATCCCGAGAGGCCCCTGAGGAACTCGCATGGGGACTGGCCTTTCCTGAGGCCACCAGAGTGGGTCCCTGAGGTCCCCGTCGTAAGTCGAGAGCACCTGCCACAACTCGAGAAAATCCAGGAGGTTTTGCCCTCCAGGCGAGATGAGGCCCATTTCCGCTGAGGCTTCTCGAGCCTAATCACGTCTAACCACTGGAACTTCCAAAGGGTCCTTCACACCCTTGCTGCAACTCAAGCAGTTCCGCGACATACCCGTCTCCACTCGAGAGGAAGCACGTGGGGTCCCGCACACATCCAGGGAAGCCCCGTTTCCGCCTCCTAGCTCGAGATGAGGGATCCTTTCCCTGTTTCGTAGGGAAAGAATTCCCGGCGTTCCCGTCGCATCTCAAGAGGAGGCGCTCTCCACAGGAAAGGCGAGAGGAACTCCAGGGTCGTGGCACCATTCCAAGAGACCCCCAGATGTGTCAGTCCATTCCAGAGGAACCTGTTTTCCCTGCACTGCCTTGACGTTCAAGCCGAGGATCGACTCCCACCACGTGTGCACGTGGGACAGCCCTGTGGGAAAGCCTCGTGGGAAAGCCTCGTGGGAAAGACTCGAGGGAAAACCATAGATCCTTTGATCCACGCGGCGGACTGCGTGACACTGCTGCTACCGCTCTGGAGGAAAGCGCAAGTGTATGCCCGCTTTCGAGACGAGGACTGACTCCCCTGGGGAGACTCTAGAAGTACAAAAAGATCCATGTCAGCACTGGAGAAGAATCCTCAGGTTCCGGCCCCGACTCCACACAAGATCTTAGGCCCCGGCATGGACGGGAGAGGAATGCCGAGAGGCCCCCGAGGAACTCGCCTGGGGACTGGCCTTTCCTGAGGCCACCAGAGCGGGTCCCTCAGGTCCCCGTCGTAAGTCGAGAGCACCTGCCGCAACTCGAGAAAATCCAGGAGGTTTTGCCCTCCAGGCGAGATGAGGCCCATTTCCGCTGAGGCTTCTCGAGGCTAATCACGTCTAACCACTGGAACTTCCAAAGGGTCCTTCACACCCTTGCTGCAACTCAAGAAGTTCCCCGACATACCCGTCTGCACTCGAGAGGAAGCACGTGGGGTCCCGCACACATCCAGGGGAGCCCCGTTTCCGCCTCCTAGCTCGAGATGAGGGATCCTTTCCCTGTTTAGTAGGGAAAGAATTCCCGGCGTTCCCGTCGCATCTCAAGAGGAGGCGCTCTCCACAGGAAAGGCGAGAGGAACTCCAGGGTCGTGCCACCATTCCAAGAGTCCCCCAGATGTGTCAGTCCATTCCAGAGGAACCTGTTTTCCCTGCACTGCCTTGACGTTCAAGCCGAGGATCGACTCCCACCACGTGTGCACGTGGGACAGCCCTGTGGGAAAGCCTCGTGGGAAAGCCTCGTGGGAAAGACTCGAGGGAAAACCATAGATCCTTTGATCCACGCGGCGGACTGCGTGACACTGCTGCTACCGCTCTGGAGGAAAGCGCAAGTGCATGCCCGCATTCGAGACGAGGACTGACTCCCCTGGGGAGATTCCAGAAGTACCCCAAGATCCATGTCAGCACTGGAGAGGAATCCTCAGGTTCCGGCCCCGACTCCACACAAGGTCTTAGGCCCCGGCATCGACGGGAGAGGAATCCCGAGAGGCCCATGAGGAACTCGCATGGGGACTGGCCTTTCCTGAGGCCACCAGAGTGGGTCCCTGAGGTCCCCGTCGTAAGTCGAGAGCACCTGCCGCAACTCGAGAAAATCCAGGAGGTTTTGCCCTCCAGGCGAGATGAGGCCCATTTCCGCTGAGGCTTCTCGAGGCTAATCACGTCTAACCACTGGAACTTCCAAAGGGTCCTTCACACCCTTGCTGCAACTCAAGAAGTTCCCCGACATACCCGTCTCCACTCGAGAGGAAGCACGTGGGGTCCCGCACACATCCAGGGGAGCCCCGTTTCCGACTCCTAGCTCGAGATGAGGGATCCTTTCCCTGTTTCGTAGGGAAAGAATTCCCGGCGTTCCCGTCGCATCTCAAGTGGAGGCGCTCTCCACAGGAAAGGCGAGAGGAACTCCAGGGTCGTGCCACCATTCCAAGAGTCCCCCAGATGTGTCAGTCCATTTCAGAGGAACCTGTTTTCCCTGCACTGCCTTGACGTTCAAGCCGAGGATCGACTCCCACCACGTGTGCACGTGGGACAGCCCTGTGGGAAAGCCTCGTGGGAAAGCCTCGTGGGAAAGACTCGAGGGAAAACCATAGATCCTTTGATCCACGCGGCGGACTGCGTGACACTGCTGCTACCGCTCTGGAGGAAAGCGCAATTGCATGCCCGCATTCGAGACGAGGACTGACTCCCCTGGGGAGACTCCAGAAGTACCCCAAGATCCATGTCAGCACTGGAGAGGAATCCTCAGGTTCCGGCCCCGACCCACACAAGGTCTTAGGCCCCGGCATCGAAGGGAGAGGAATGCCGAGAGGCCCCCGAGGAACTCGCATGGGGACTGGCCTTTCCTGAGGCCACCAGAGCGGGTCCCTCAGGTCCCCATCGTAAGTCGAGAGCACCTGCCACAACTCGAGAAAATCCAGGAGGTTTTGCCCTCCAGGCGAGATGAGGCCCATTTCCGCTGAGGCTTCTCGAGCCTAATCACGTCTAACCACTGGAACTTCCAAAGGGTCCTTCACACCCTTGCTGCAACTCAAGCAGTTCCGCGACATACCCGTATCCACTCGAGAGGAAGCACGTGGGGTCCCGCACACATCCAGGGAAGCCCCGTTTCCGCCTCCTAGCTCGAGATGAGGGATCCTTTCCCTGTTTCGTAGGGAAAGAATTCCCGGCGTTCCCGTCGCATCTCAAGAGGAGGCGCTCTCCACAGGAAAGGCGAGAGGAACTCCAGGGTCGTGGCACCATTCCAAGAGACCCCCAGATGTGTCAGTCCATTCCAGAGGAACCTGTTTTCCCTGCACTGCCTTGACGTTCAAGCCGAGGATCGACTCCCACCACGTGTGCACGTGGGACAGCCCTGTGGGAAAGCCTCGTGGGAAAGCCTCGTGGGAAAGACTCGAGGGAAAACCATAGATCCTTTGATCCACGCGGCGGACTGCGTGACACTGCTGCTACCGCTCTGGAGGAAAGCGCAAGTGTATGCCCGCTTTCGAGACGAGGACTGACTCCCCTGGGGAGACTCTAGAAGTACAAAAAGATCCATGTCAGCACTGGAGAAGAATCCTCAGGTTCCGGCCCCGACTCCACACAAGATCTTAGGCCCCGGCATGGACGGGAGAGGAATCCCGAGAGGCCCCCGAGCAACTCGCCTGGGGACTGGCCTTTCCTGAGGCCACCAGAGCTGGTCCCTCAGGTCCCCGTCGTAAGTCGAGAGCACCTGCCGCAACTCGAGAAAATCCAGGAGGTTTTGCCCTCCAGGCGAGATGAGGCCCATTTCCGCTGAGGCTTCTCGAGGCTAATCACGTCTAACCACTGGAACATCCAAAGGGTCCTTCACACCCTTGCTGCATCTCAAGAAGTTCCCCGGCATACCCGTCTCCACTCGAGAGGAAGCACGTGGGGTCCCGCACACATCCAGGGGAGCCCCGTTTCCGCCTCCTAGCTCGAGATGAGGGATCCTTTCCCTGTTTCGTAGGGAAAGAATTCCCGGCGTTCCCGTCGCATCTCAAGAGGAGGCGCTCTCCACAGGAAAGGCGAGAGGGATTCCAGGGTCGTGCCACCATTCCAAGAGTCCCCCAGATGTGTCAGTCCATTCCAGAGGAACCTGTTTTCCCTGCACTGCCTTGACGTTCAAGCCGAGGATCGACTCCCACCACGTGTGCACGTGGGACAGCCCTGTGGGAAAGCCTCGTGGGAAAGCCTCGTGGGAAAGACTCGAGGGAAAACCATAGATCCTTTGATCCACGCGGCGGACTGCGTGACACTGCTGCTACCGCTCTGGAGGAAAGCGCAAGTGCATGCCCGCATTCGAGACGAGGACTGACTCCCCTGGGGAGACTCTAGAAGTACCCCAAGATCCATGTCAGCACTGGAGAGGAATCCTCAGGTTCCGGCCCCGACTCCACACAAGGTCTTAGGCCCCGGCATCGACGGGAGAGGAATGCCGAGAGGCCCCAAAGGAACTCGCATGGGGACTGGCCTTTCCTGAAGCCACCAGAGCGGGTCCCTGAGGTCCCCGTCGTAAGACGAGAGCACCTGCCGCAACTCGAGAAAATCCAGGAGGTTTTGCCCTCCAGGCGAGATGAGGCCCATTTCCGCTGAGGCTTCTCGAGGCTAATCACGTCTAACCACTGGAACTTCCAAAGGGTGCTTCACACACTTGCTGCAACTGAAGAAGTTCCCCGACATACCCGTCTCCACTCGAGAGGAAGCACGTGGGGTCCCTCACACATCCAGGGGAGCCACGTTTCCGCCTCCTAGCTCGAGATGAGAGATCCTTTCCCTCTTTCGTAGGGAAAGAATTCCCGGCGTTCCCGTCGCATCTCCAGAGGAGGCGCTCTAAACAGGAAAGGCGAGAGGAACTCCAGGGTCGTGCCACCATTCCAAGAGTCCCCCAGATGTGTCAGTCCATTCCAGAGGAACCTGTTTTCCCTGCACTGCCTTGACGTTCAAGCCGAGGATCGACTCCCACCACGTGTGCACGTGGGACAGCCCTGTGGGAAAGCCTCGTGGGAAAGCCTCGTGGGAAAGACTCGAGGGAAAACCATAGATCCTTTGATCCACGCGGCGGACTGCGTGACACTGCTGCTACCGCTCTGGAGGAAAGCGCAAGTGCATGCCCGCATTCGAGACGAGGACTGACTCCCCTGGGGAGACTCCAGAAGTACCCCAAGATCCATGTCAGCACTGGAGAGGAATCCTCAGGTTCCGGCCCCGACTCCACACAAGGTCTTAGGCCCCGGCATCGACGGGAGAGGAATGCCGAGAGGCCCCCGAGGAACTCGCATGGGGACTGGCCTTTCCTGAGGCCACCAGAGCGGGTCCCTGAGGTCCCCGTCGTAAGTCGAGAGCACCTGCCGCAACTCGAGAAAATCCAGGAGGTTTTGCCCTCCAGGCGAGATGAGGCCCATTTCCGCTGAGGCTTCTCGAGGCTAATCACGTCTAACCACTGAAACTTCCAAAGGGTCCTTCACACCCTTGCTGCAACTCAAGAAGTTCCCCGACATACCCGTCTGCACTCGAGAGGAAGCACGTGGGGTCCCGCACACATCCAGGGGAGCCCCGTTTCCGCCTCCTAGCTCGAGATGAGGGATCCTTTCCCTGTTTAGTAGGGAAAGAATTCCCGGCGTTCCCGTCGCATCTCAAGAGGAGGCGCTCTCCACAGGAAAGGCGAGAGGAACTCCAGGGTCGTGCCACCATTCCAAGAGTCCCCCAGATGTGTCAGTCCATTCCAGAGGAACCTGTTTTCCCTGCACTGCCTTGACGTTCAAGCCGAGGATCCACTCCCACCACGTGTGCACGTGGGACAGCCCTGTGGGAAAGCCTCGTGGGAAAGCCTCGTGGGAAAGACTCGAGGGAAAACCATAGATCCTTTGATCCACGCGGCGGACTGCGTGACACTGCTGCTACCGCTCTGGAGGAAAGCGCAAGTGCATGCCCGCATTCGAGACGAGGACTGACTCCCCTGGGGAGATTCCAGAAGTACCCCAAGATCCATGTCAGCACTGGAGAGGAATCCTCAGGTTCCGGCCCCGACTCCACACAAGGTCTTAGGCCCCGGCATCGACGGGAGAGGAATCCCGAGAGGCCCCTGAGGAACTCGCATGGGGACTGGCCTTTCCTGAGGCCACCAGAGTGGGTCCCTGAGGTCCCCGTCGTAAGTCGAGAGCACCTGCCGCAACTCGAGAAAATCCAGGAGGTTTTGCCCTCCAGGCGAGATGAGGCCCATTTCCGCTGAGGCTTCTCGAGGCTAATCACGTCTAACCACTGGAACTTCCAAAGGGTCCTTCACACCCTTGCTGCAACTCAAGAAGTTCCCCGACATACCCGTCTCCACTCGAGAGGAAGCACGTGGGGTCCCGCACACATCCAGGGGAGCCCCGTTTCCGACTCATAGCTCGAGATGAGGGATCCTTTCCCTGTTTCGTAGGGAAAGAATTCCCGGCGTTCCCGTCGCATCTCAAGTGGAGGCGCTCTCCACAGGAAAGGCGAGAGGAACTCCAGGGTCGTGCCACCATTCCAAGAGTCCCCTAGATGTGTCAGTCCATTCCAGAGGAACCTGTTTTCCCTGCACTGCCTTGACGTTCAAGCCGAGGATCGACTCCCACCACGTGTGCACGTGGGACAGCCCTGTGGGAAAGCCTCGTGGGAAAGCCTCGTGGGAAAGACTCGAGGGAAAACCATAGATCCTTTGATCCACGCGGCGGACTGCGTGACACTGCTGCTACCGCTCTGGAGGAAAGCGCAAGTGCATGCCCGCATTCGAGACGAGGACTGACTCCCCTGGGGAGACTCCAGAAGTACCCCAAGATCCATGTCAGCACTGGAGAGGAATTCTCAGGTTCCGGCCCCGACCCACACAAGGTCTTAGGCCCCGGCATCGAAGGGAGAGGAATGCCGAGAGGCCCCCGAGGAACTCGCATGGGGACTGGCCTTTCCTGAGGCCACCAGAGCGGGTCCCTCAGGTCCCCATCGTAAGTCGAGAGCACCTGCCACAACTCGAGAAAATCCAGGAGGTTTTGCCCTCCAGGCGAGATGAGGCCCATTTCCGCTGAGGCTTCTCGAGGCTAATCACGTCTAACCACTGGAACTTCCAAAGGGTCCTTCACACCCTTGCTGCAACTCAAGAAGTTCCCCGACATACCCGTCTCCACTCGAGAGGAAGCACGTGGGGTCCCGCACACATCCAGGGGAGCCCCGTTTCCGCCTCCTAGCTCGAGATGAGGGATCCTTTCCCTGTTTCGTAGGGAAAGAATTCCCGGCGTTCCCGTCGCATCTCAAGAGGAGGCGCTCTCCACAGGAAAGGCGAGAGGAACTCCAGGGTCGTGCCACCATTCCAAGAGTCCCCAGATGTGTCAGTCCATTCCAGAGGAAACTGTTTTCCCTGCACTGCCTTGACGTTCAAGCCGAGGATCCACTCCCACCACGTGTGCACGTGGGACAGCCCTGTGCGAAAGCCTCGTGGGAAAGCTTCGTGGGAAAGACTCGAGGGAAAACCATAGATCCTTTGATCCACGCGGCGGACTGCGTGACACTGCTGCTGCCGCTCTGGAGGAAAGCGCAAGTGCATGCCCGCATTCGAGACGAGGACTGACTCCCCATGGAAGACTCCAGAAGTACCCCAAGATCCATGTCAGCATTGGAGAGGAATCCTCAGGTTCCGGCCCCGACTCCACACAAGGTCTTAGGCCCCGGCATCGACGGGAGAGGAATCCTGAGAGGCCCCCGAGGAACTCGCATGGGGACTGGCCTTTCCTGAGGCCACCAGAGCGGGTCCCTGAGGTCCCCGTCGTAAGTCGAGAGCAACTGCCGCAACTCGAGAAAATCCAGGAGGTTTTGCCCTCCAGGCGAGATGAGGCCCATTTCCGCTGAGGCTTCTCGAGGCTAATCACGTCTAACCACTGGAACTTCCAAAGGGTCCTTCACACCCTTGCTGCAACACAAGAAGTTCCCCGACATACCCGTCTCCACTCGAGAGGAAGCACGTGGGGTCCCGCACACATCCAGGGGAGCCCCGTTTCCGCCTCCTAGCTCGAGATGAGGGATCCTTTCCCTGTTTCGTAGGGAAAGAATTCCCGGCGTTCCCGTCGCATCTCAAGAGGAGGCGCTCTCCACAGGAAAGGCGAGAGGAACTCCAGGGCCGTGCCACCATTCAAAGAGTCCCCAGATGTATCAGTCCATTCCAGAGGAACCTGTTTTCCCTGCACTGCCTTGACGTTCAAGCCGAGGATCCACTCCCACCACGTGTGCACGTGGGACAGCCCTGTGCGAAAGCCTCGTGGGAAAGCTTCGTGGGAAAGACTCGAGGGAAAACCATAGATCCTTTGATCCACGCGGCGGACTGCGTGACACTGCTGCTACCGCTCTGGAGGAAAGCACAAGTGCATGCCCGCATTCGAGACGAGGACTGACTCCCCTGGGGAGACTCCAGAAGTACCCCAAGATCCATGTCAGCACTGGAGAGGAATCCTCAGGTTCCGGCCCCGACTCCACACAAGGTCTTAGGCCCCGGCATCGACGGGAGAGGAATCCCGAGAGGCCCGCGAGGAATTCGCATGGGGACTGGCCTTTCCTGAGGCCACCAGAGCGGGTCCCTGAGGTCCCCGTCGTAAGTCTAGAGCACCTGCCGCAACTCGAGAAAATCCAGGAGGTTTTGCCCTCCAGGCGAGATGAGGCCCATTTCCGCTGAGGCTTCTCGAGGCTAATCACGTCTAACCACTGGAACTTCCAAAGGGTCCTTCACACCCTTGCTGCAACTCAAGAAGTTCCCCGACATACCCGTCTCCACTCGAGAGGAAGCACGTGGGGTCCCGCACACATCCAGGGGAGCCCCGTTTCCGCCTCCTAGCTCGAGATGAGGGATCCATTCCCTGTTTCGGAGGGAAAGAATTCCCGGCGTTCCCGTCGCATCTCAAGAGGAGGCGCTCTCCACAGGAAAGGCGAGAGGAACTCCAGGGTCGTGCCAACATTCCAAGAGACCCCCAGATGTGTCAGTCCATTCCAGAGGAACCTGTTTTCCCTGCACTGCCTTGACGTTCAAGCCGAGGATCCACTCCCACCACGTGTGCACGTGGGACAGCCCTGTGGGAAAGCCTCGTGGGAAAGCCTCGTGGGAAAGACTCGAGTGAAAACCATAGATCCTTTGATCCACGCGGCGGATTGCGTGACACTGCTGCTACCGCTCTGGAGGAAAGCGCAAGTGCATGCCCGCATTCGAGACGAGGACTGACTCCCCTGGGGAGACTCCAGAAGTACCCCAAGATCCATGTCAGCACTGGAGAGGAATCCTCAGGTTCCGGCCCCGACTCCACACAAGGTCTTAGGCCCCGGCATCGACGGGAGAGGAATCCCGAGAGGCCCCCGAGGAACTCGCATGGGGACTGGCCTTTCCTGAGGCCACTAGAGCGGGTCCCTGAGGTCCCCGTCGTAGGTCGAGAGCACCTGCCGCAACTCGAGAAAATCCAGGAGGTTTTGCCCTCCAGGCGAGATGAGGCCCATTTCCGCTGATTATTCTCGAGGCTAATCACGTCTAACCACTGGAAATTCCAAAGGGTCCTTCACACCCTTGCTGCAACTCAAGCAGTTCCGGAACATACCCGTCTCCACTCGAGAGGAAGCACGTGGGGTCCCGCACACATCCAGGGGAGCCCCGTTTCCGCCTCCTAGCTCGAGATGAGGGATCCTTTCCCTGTTTCGTAGGGAAAGAATTCCCGGCGTTCCCGTCGCATCTCAAGAGGTGGCGCTCTCCACAGGAAAGGCGAGAGGAACTCCAGGATCGTGGCACCATTCCAAGAGACCCCCAGATGTGTCAGTCCATTCCAGAGGAACCTGTTTTCCCTGCACTGCCTTGACGTTCAAGCCGAGGATCGACTCCCACCACGTGTGCACGTGGGACAGCCCTGTGGGAAAGCCTCGTGGGAAAGCCTCGTGGGAAAGACTCGAGGGAAAACCATAGATCCTTTGATCCACGCGGCGGACTGCGTGACACTGCTGCTACCGCTCTGGAGGAAAGCGCAAGTGCATGCCCGCATTCGAGACGAGGACTGACTCCCCTGGGGAGACTCCAGGAGTACCCCAAGATCCATGTCAGCACTGGAGAGGAATCCTCAGGTTCCGGCCCCGACTCCACACAATGTCTTAGGCCCCGGCATCGATGGGAGAGGAATCCCGAGAGGCCCCCGAGGAACTCGCATGGGGACTGGCCTTTCCTGAGGCCACCAGAGCGGGTCCCTGAGGTTCCCGTCGTAAGTCGAGAGCACCTGCCGCAACTCGAGAAAATCCAGGAGGTTTTGCCCTCCAGGCGAGATGAGGCCCATTTCCGCTGAGGCTTCTCGATGCGAATCACGTCTAACCACTGGAACTTCCAAAGGGTCCTTCACACCCTTGCTGCAACTCAAGAAGTTCCCCGACATACCCGTCTCCACTCGAGAGGAAGCACGTGGGGTCCCGCACACATCCAGGGGAGCCCCGTTTCCGCCTCCTAGCTCGAGATGAGGGATCCTTTCCCTGTTTCGTAGGGAAAGAATTCCCGGCGTTCCCGTCGCATCTCAAGAGGAGGCGCTCTACACAGGAAAGGCGAGAGGAACTCCAGGGTCGTGCCAGCATTCCAAGAGTCCCCCAGATGTGTCAGTCCATTCCAGAGGAACCTGTTTTCCCTGCACTGCCTTGACGTTCAAGCCGAGGATCGACTCCCACCACGTGTGCACGTGGGACAGCCCTGTGGGAAAGCCTCGTGGGAAAGCCTCGTGGGAAAGACTCGAGGGAAAACCATAGATCCTTTGATCCACGCGGCGGACTGCGTGACACTGCTGCTACCGCTCTGGAGGAAAGCGCAAGTGCATGCCCGCATTCGAGACGAGGACTGACTCCCCTGGGGAGACTCCAGAAGTACCCCAAGATCCATGTCAGCACTGGAGAGGAATCCTCAGGTTCCGGCCCCGACTCCACACAAGGTCTTAGGCCCCGGCATCGACGGGAGAGGAATCCCGAGAGGACCCCGAGGAACTCGCATGGGGACTGGCCTTTCCTGAGGCCACCAGAGCGGGTCCCTGAGGTCCCCGTCGTAAGTCGAGAGCACCTGGCGCAACTCGAGAAAATCCAGGAGGTTTTGCCCTCCAGGCGAGATGAGGCCCATTTCCGCTGAGGCTTCTCGAGGCTAATCACGTCTAACCACTGGAACTTCCAAAGGGTCCTTCACACCCTTGCTGCAACTCAAGAAGTTCCCCGACATACCCGTCTCCACTCGAAAGGAAGCACGTGGGGTCCCTCACACATCCAGGGGAGCCCCGTTTCCGCCTCCTAGCTCGAGATGAGGGATCCTTTCCCTGTTTCATAGGGAAAGAATTCCCGGCGTTCCCGTCGCATCTCAAGAGGAGGCGCTCTCCACAGGAAAGGCGAGAGGAACTCCAGGGTCGTGCCACCATTCCAAGAGTCCCCCAGATGTGTCAGTCCATTCCAGAGGAACCTGTTTTCCCTGCACTGCCTTGACGTTCAAGCCGAGGATCCACTCCCACCACGTGTGCACGTGGGACAGCGCTGTGGGAAAGCCTCGTGGGAAAGCCTCGTGGGAAAGACTCGAGGGAAAACCATAGATCCTTTGATCCACGCGGCGGACTGCGTGACACTGCTGCTACCGCTCTGGAGGAAAGCGCAAGTGCATGCCCGCATTCGAGACGAGGACTGACTCCCCTGGGGAGACTCCAGAAGTACCCCAAGATCCATGTCAGCACTGGAGAGGAATCCTCAGGTTCCGGCCCCGACTCCACACAAGGTCTTAGGCCCCGGCATCGACGGGAGAGGAATCCCGAGAGGCCCCCGAGGAACTCGCATGGGGACTGGCCTTTCCTGAGGCCACCAGAGCGGGTCCCTGAGGTCCCCGTCGTAAGTCGAGAGCACCTGCCGCAACTCGAGAAAATCCAGGAGGTTTTGCCCTCCAGGCGAGATGAGGCCCATTTCCGCTGAGGCTTCTCGAGGCTAATCACGTCTAACCACTGGAACTTCCAAAGGGTCCTTCACACCCTTGCTGCAACTCAAGAAGTTCCCCGACATACCCGTCTCCACTCGAGAGGAAGCACGTGGGGTCCCGCACACATCCAGGGGAGCCCCGTTTCCGCCTCCTAGCTCGAGATGAGGGATCCTTTCCCTGTTTCGTAGGGAAAGAATTCCCGGCGTTCCCGTCGCATCTCAAGAGGAGGCGCTCTACACAGGAAAGGCGAGAGGAACTCCAGGGTCGTGCCAGCATTCCAAGAGTCCCCCAGATGTGTCAGTCCATTCCAGAGGAACCTGTTTTCCCTGCACTGCCTTGACGTTCAAGCCGAGGATCGACTCCCACCACGTGTGCACGTGGGACAGCCCTGTGGGAAAGCCTCGTGGGAAAGCCTCGTGGGAAAGACTCGAGGGAAAACCATAGATCCTTTGATCCACGCGGCGGACTGCGTGACACTGCTGCTACCGCTCTGGAGGAAAGCGCAAGTGCATGCCCGCATTCGAGACGAGGACTGACTCCCCTGGGGAGACTCCAGAAGTACCCCAAGATCCATGTCAGCACTGGAGAGGAATCCTCAGGTTCCGGCCCCGACTCCACACAAGGTCTTAGGCCCCGGCATCGACGGGAGAGGAATCCTGAGAGGCCCCCGAGGAACTCGCATGGGGACTGGCCTTTCCTGAGGCCACCAGAGCGGGTCCCTGAGGTCCCCGTCGTAAGTCGAGAGCACCTGCCGCAACTCGAGAAAATCCAGGAGGTTTTGCCCTCCAGGCGAGATGAGGCCCATTTCCGCTGAGGCTTCTCGAGGCTAATCACGTCTAACCACTGGAACTTCCAAAGGGTCCTTCACACCCTTGCTGCAACTCAAGAAGTTCCCCGACATACCCGTCTCCACTCGAGAGGAAGCACGTGGGGTCCCGCACACATCCAGGGGAGCCCCGTTTCCGCCTCCTAGCTCGAGATGAGGGATCCTTTCCCTGTTTCGTAGGGAAAGAATTCCCGGCGTTCCCGTCGCATCTCAAGAGGAGGCGCTCTCCACAGGAAAGGCGAGAGGAACTCCAGGGTCGTGCCACCATTCCAAGAGTCCCCAGATGTGTCAGTCCATTCCAGAGGAAACTGTTTTCCCTGCACTGCCTTGACGTTCAAGCCGAGGATCCACTCCCACCACGTGTGCACGTGGGACAGCCCTGTGCGAAAGCCTCGTGGGAAAGCTTCGTGGGAAAGACTCGAGGGAAAACCATAGATCCTTTGATCCACGCGGCGGACTGCGTGACACTGCTGCTGCCGCTCTGGAGGAAAGCGCAAGTGCATGCCCGCATTCGAGACGAGGACTGACTCCCCATGGAAGACTCCAGAAGTACCCCAAGATCCATGTCAGCATTGGAGAGGAATCCTCAGGTTCCGTCCCCGACTCCACACAAGGTCTTAGGCCCCGGCATCGACGGGAGAGGAATCCTGAGAGGCCCCCGAGGAACTCGCATGGGGACTGGCCTTTCCTGAGGCCACCAGAGCGGGTCCCTGAGGTCCCCGTCGTAAGTCGAGAGCAACTGCCGCAACTCGAGAAAATCCAGGAGGTTTTGCCCTCCAGGCGAGATGAGGCCCATTTCCGCTGAGGCTTCTCGAGGCTAATCACGTCTAACCACTGGAACTTCCAAAGGGTCCTTCACACCCTTGCTGCAACACAAGAAGTTCCCCGACATACCCGTCTCCACTCGAGAGGAAGCACGTGGGGTCCCGCACACATCCAGGGGAGCCCCGTTTCCGCCTCCTAGCTCGAGATGAGGGATCCTTTCCCTGTTTCGTAGGGAAAGAATTCCCGGCGTTCCCGTCGCATCTCAAGAGGAGGCGCTCTCCACAGGAAAGGCGAGAGGAACTCCAGGGCCGTGCCACCATTCAAAGAGTCCCCAGATGTATCAGTCCATTCCAGAGGAACCTGTTTTCCCTGCACTGCCTTGACGTTCAAGCCGAGGATCCACTCCCACCACGTGTGCACGTGGGACAGCCCTGTGCGAAAGCCTCGTGGGAAAGCTTCGTGGGAAAGACTCGAGGGAAAACCATAGATCCTTTGATCCACGCGGCGGACTGCGTGACACTGCTGCTACCGCTCTGGAGGAAAGCACAAGTGCATGCCCGCATTCGAGACGAGGACTGACTCCCCTGGGGAGACTCCAGAAGTACCCCAAGATCCATGTCAGCACTGGAGAGGAATCCTCAGGTTCCGGCCCCGACTCCACACAAGGTCTTAGGCCCCGGCATCGACGGGAGAGGAATCCCGAGAGGCCCGCGAGGAATTCGCATGGGGACTGGCCTTTCCTGAGGCCACCAGAGCGGGTCCCTGAGGTCCCCGTCGTAAGTCTAGAGCACCTGCCGCAACTCGAGAAAATCCAGGAGGTTTTGCCCTCCAGGCGAGATGAGGCCCATTTCCGCTGAGGCTTCTCGAGGCTAATCACGTCTAACCACTGGAACTTCCAAAGGGTCCTTCACACCCTTGCTGCAACTCAAGAAGTTCCCCGACATACCCGTCTCCACTCGAGAGGAAGCACGTGGGGTCCCGCACACATCCAGGGGAGCCCCGTTTCCGCCTCCTAGCTCGAGATGAGGGATCCATTCCCTGTTTCGGAGGGAAAGAATTCCCGGCGTTCCCGTCGCATCTCAAGAGGAGGCGCTCTCCACAGGAAAGGCGAGAGGAACTCCAGGGTCGTGCCAACATTCCAAGAGACCCCCAGATGTGTCAGTCCATTCCAGAGGAACCTGTTTTCCCTGCACTGCCTTGACGTTCAAGCCGAGGATCCACTCCCACCACGTGTGCACGTGGGACAGCCCTGTGGGAAAGCCTCGTGGGAAAGCCTCGTGGGAAAGACTCGAGTGAAAACCATAGATCCTTTGATCCACGCGGCGGATTGCGTGACACTGCTGCTACCGCTCTGGAGGAAAGCGCAAGTGCATGCCCGCATTCGAGACGAGGACTGACTCCCCTGGGGAGACTCCAGAAGTACCCCAAGATCCATGTCAGCACTGGAGAGGAATCCTCAGGTTCCGGCCCCGACTCCACACAAGGTCTTAGGCCCCGGCATCGACGGGAGAGGAATCCCGAGAGGCCCCCGAGGAACTCGCATGGGGACTGGCCTTTCCTGAGGCCACTAGAGCGGGTCCCTGAGGTCCCCGTCGTAGGTCGAGAGCACCTGCCGCAACTCGAGAAAATCCAGGAGGTTTTGCCCTCCAGGCGAGATGAGGCCCATTTCCGCTGATTATTCTCGAGGCTAATCACGTCTAACCACTGGAAATTCCAAAGGGTCCTTCACACCCTTGCTGCAACTCAAGCAGTTCCGGAACATACCCGTCTCCACTCGAGAGGAAGCACGTGGGGTCCCGCACACATCCAGGGGAGCCCCGTTTCCGCCTCCTAGCTCGAGATGAGGGATCCTTTCCCTGTTTCGTAGGGAAAGAATTCCCGGCGTTCCCGTCGCATCTCAAGAGGTGGCGCTCTCCACAGGAAAGGCGAGAGGAACTCCAGGATCGTGGCACCATTCCAAGAGACCCCCAGATGTGTCAGTCCATTCCAGAGGAACCTGTTTTCCCTGCACTGCCTTGACGTTCAAGCCGAGGATCGACTCCCACCACGTGTGCACGTGGGACAGCCCTGTGGGAAAGCCTCGTGGGAAAGCCTCGTGGGAAAGACTCGAGGGAAAACCATAGATCCTTTGATCCACGCGGCGGACTGCGTGACACTGCTGCTACCGCTCTGGAGGAAAGCGCAAGTGCATGCCCGCATTCGAGACGAGGACTGACTCCCCTGGGGAGACTCCAGGAGTACCCCAAGATCCATGTCAGCACTGGAGAGGAATCCTCAGGTTCCGGCCCCGACTCCACACAATGTCTTAGGCCCCGGCATCGAAGGGAGAGGAATCCCGAGAGGCCCCCGAGGAACTCGCATGGGGACTGGCCTTTCCTGAGGCCACCAGAGCGGGTCCCTGAGGTTCCCGTCGTAAGTCGAGAGCACCTGCCGCAACTCGAGAAAATCCAGGAGGTTTTGCCCTCCAGGCGAGATGAGGCCCATTTCCGCTGAGGCTTCTCGATGCGAATCACGTCTAACCACTGGAACTTCCAAAGGGTCCTTCACACCCTTGCTGCAACTCAAGAAGTTCCCCGACATACCCGTCTCCACTCGAGAGGAAGCACGTGGGGTCCCGCACACATCCAGGGGAGCCCCGTTTCCGCCTCCTAGCTCGAGATGAGGGATCCTTTCCCTGTTTCGTAGGGAAAGAATTCCCGGCGTTCCCGTCGCATCTCAAGAGGAGGCGCTCTACACAGGAAAGGCGAGAGGAACTCCAGGGTCGTGCCAGCATTCCAAGAGTCCCCCAGATGTGTCAGTCCATTCCAGAGGAACCTGTTTTCCCTGCACTGCCTTGACGTTCAAGCCGAGGATCGACTCCCACCACGTGTGCACGTGGGACAGCCCTGTGGGAAAGCCTCGTGGGAAAGCCTCGTGGGAAAGACTCGAGGGAAAACCATAGATCCTTTGATCCACGCGGCGGACTGCGTGACACTGCTGCTACCGCTCTGGAGGAAAGCGCAAGTGCATGCCCGCATTCGAGACGAGGACTGACTCCCCTGGGGAGACTCCAGAAGTACCCCAAGATCCATGTCAGCACTGGAGAGGAATCCTCAGGTTCCGGCCCCGACTCCACACAAGGTCTTAGGCCCCGGCATCGACGGGAGAGGAATCCCGAGAGGACCCCGAGGAACTCGCATGGGGACTGGCCTTTCCTGAGGCCACCAGAGCGGGTCCCTGAGGTCCCCGTCGTAAGTCGAGAGCACCTGGCGCAACTCGAGAAAATCCAGGAGGTTTTGCCCTCCAGGCGAGATGAGGCCCATTTCCGCTGAGGCTTCTCGAGGCTAATCACGTCTAACCACTGGAACTTCCAAAGGGTCCTTCACACCCTTGCTGCAACTCAAGAAGTTCCCCGACATACCCGTCTCCACTCGAAAGGAAGCACGTGGGGTCCCTCACACATCCAGGGGAGCCCCGTTTCCGCCTCCTAGCTCGAGATGAGGGATCCTTTCCCTGTTTCATAGGGAAAGAATTCCCGGCGTTCCCGTCGCATCTCAAGAGGAGGCGCTCTCCACAGGAAAGGCGAGAGGAACTCCAGGGTCGTGCCACCATTCCAAGAGTCCCCCAGATGTGTCAGTCCATTCCAGAGGAACCTGTTTTCCCTGCACTGCCTTGACGTTCAAGCCGAGGATCCACTCCCACCACGTGTGCACGTGGGACAGCGCTGTGGGAAAGCCTCGTGGGAAAGCCTCGTGGGAAAGACTCGAGGGAAAACCATAGATCCTTTGATCCACGCGGCGGACTGCGTGACACTGCTGCTACCGCTCTGGAGGAAAGCGCAAGTGCATGCCCGCATTCGAGACGAGGACTGACTCCCCTGGGGAGACTCCAGAAGTACCCCAAGATCCATGTCAGCACTGGAGAGGAATCCTCAGGTTCCGGCCCCGACTCCACACAAGGTCTTAGGCCCCGGCATCGACGGGAGAGGAATCCCGAGAGGCCCCCGAGGAACTCGCATGGGGACTGGCCTTTCCTGAGGCCACCAGAGCGGGTCCCTGAGGTCCCCGTCGTAAGTCGAGAGCACCTGCCGCAACTCGAGAAAATCCAGGAGGTTTTGCCCTCCAGGCGAGATGAGGCCCATTTCCGCTGAGGCTTCTCGAGGCTAATCACGTCTAACCACTGGAACTTCCAAAGGGTCCTTCACACCCTTGCTGCAACTCAAGAAGTTCCCCGACATACCCGTCTCCACTCGAGAGGAAGCACGTGGGGTCCCGCACACATCCAGGGGAGCCCCGTTTCCGCCTCCTAGCTCGAGATGAGGGATCCTTTCCCTGTTTCGTAGGGAAAGAATTCCCGGCGTTCCCGTCGCATCTCAAGAGGAGGCGCTCTACACAGGAAAGGCGAGAGGAACTCCAGGGTCGTGCCAGCATTCCAAGAGTCCCCCAGATGTGTCAGTCCATTCCAGAGGAACCTGTTTTCCCTGCACTGCCTTGACGTTCAAGCCGAGGATCGACTCCCACCACGTGTGCACGTGGGACAGCCCTGTGGGAAAGCCTCGTGGGAAAGCCTCGTGGGAAAGACTCGAGGGAAAACCATAGATCCTTTGATCCACGCGGCGGACTGCGTGACACTGCTGCTACCGCTCTGGAGGAAAGCGCAAGTGCATGCCCGCATTCGAGACGAGGACTGACTCCCCTGGGGAGACTCCAGAAGTACCCCAAGATCCATGTCAGCACTGGAGAGGAATCCTCAGGTTCCGGCCCCGACTCCACACAAGGTCTTAGGCCCCGGCATCGACGGGAGAGGAATCCCGAGAGGACCCCGAGGAACTCGCATGGGGACTGGCCTTTCCTGAGGCCACCAGAGCGGGTCCCTGAGGTCCCCGTCGTAAGTCGAGAGCACCTGGCGCAACTCGAGAAAATCCAGGAGGTTTTGCCCTCCAGGCGAGATGAGGCCCATTTCCGCTGAGGCTTCTCGAGGCTAATCACGTCTAACCACTGGAACTTCCAAAGGGTCCTTCACACCCTTGCTGCAACTCAAGAAGTTCCCCGACATACCCGTCTCCACTCGAAAGGAAGCACGTGGGGTCCCTCACACATCCAGGGGAGCCCCGTTTCCGCCTCCTAGCTCGAGATGAGGGATCCTTTCCCTGTTTCATAGGGAAAGAATTCCCGGCGTTCCCGTCGCATCTCAAGAGGAGGCGCTCTCCACAGGAAAGGCGAGAGGAACTCCAGGGTCGTGCCACCATTCCAAGAGTCCCCCAGATGTGTCAGTCCATTCCAGAGGAACCTGTTTTCCCTGCACTGCCTTGACGTTCAAGCCGAGGATCGACTCCCACCACGTGTGCACGTGGGACAGCCCTGTGGGAAAGCCTCGTGGGAAAGCCTCGTGGGAAAGACTCGAGGGAAAACCATAGATCCTTTGATCCACGCGGCGGACTGCGTGACACTGCTGCTACCGCTCTGGAGGAAAGCGCAAGTGCATGCCCGCATTCGAGACGAGGACTGACTCCCCTGGGGAGACTCCAGAAGTACCCCAAGATCCATGTCAGCACTGGAGAGGAATCCTCAGGTTCCGGCCCCGACTCCACACAAGGTCTTAGGCCCCGGCATCGACGGGAGAGGAATCCCGAGAGGCCCCCGAGGAACTCGCATGGGGACTGGCCTTTCCTGAGGCCACTAGAGCGGGTCCCTGAGGTCCCCGTCGTAGGTCGAGAGCACCTGCCGCAACTCGAGAAAATCCAGGAGGTTTTGCCCTCCAGGCGAGATGAGGCCCATTTCCGCTGATTATTCTCGAGGCTAATCACGTCTAACCACTGGAAATTCCAAAGGGTCCTTCACACCCTTGCTGCAACTCAAGCAGTTCCGGAACATACCCGTCTCCACTCGAGAGGAAGCACGTGGGGTCCCGCACACATCCAGGGGAGCCCCGTTTCCGCCTCCTAGCTCGAGATGAGGGATCCTTTCCCTGTTTCGTAGGGAAAGAATTCCCGGCGTTCCCGTCGCATCTCAAGAGGTGGCGCTCTCCACAGGAAAGGCGAGAGGAACTCCAGGATCGTGGCACCATTCCAAGAGACCCCCAGATGTGTCAGTCCATTCCAGAGGAACCTGTTTTCCCTGCACTGCCTTGACGTTCAAGCCGAGGATCGACTCCCACCACGTGTGCACGTGGGACAGCCCTGTGGGAAAGCCTCGTGGGAAAGCCTCGTGGGAAAGACTCGAGGGAAAACCATAGATCCTTTGATCCACGCGGCGGACTGCGTGACACTGCTGCTACCGCTCTGGAGGAAAGCGCAAGTGCATGCCCGCATTCGAGACGAGGACTGACTCCCCTGGGGAGACTCCAGGAGTACCCCAAGATCCATGTCAGCACTGGAGAGGAATCCTCAGGTTCCGGCCCCGACTCCACACAATGTCTTAGGCCCCGGCATCGATGGGAGAGGAATCCCGAGAGGCCCCCGAGGAACTCGCATGGGGACTGGCCTTTCCTGAGGCCACCAGAGCGGGTCCCTGAGGTTCCCGTCGTAAGTCGAGAGCACCTGCCGCAACTCGAGAAAATCCAGGAGGTTTTGCCCTCCAGGCGAGATGAGGCCCATTTCCGCTGAGGCTTCTCGATGCGAATCACGTCTAACCACTGGAACTTCCAAAGGGTCCTTCACACCCTTGCTGCAACTCAAGAAGTTCCCCGACATACCCGTCTCCACTCGAGAGGAAGCACGTGGGGTCCCGCACACATCCAGGGGAGCCCCGTTTCCGCCTCCTAGCTCGAGATGAGGGATCCTTTCCCTGTTTCGTAGGGAAAGAATTCCCGGCGTTCCCGTCGCATCTCAAGAGGAGGCGCTCTACACAGGAAAGGCGAGAGGAACTCCAGGGTCGTGCCAGCATTCCAAGAGTCCCCCAGATGTGTCAGTCCATTCCAGAGGAACCTGTTTTCCCTGCACTGCCTTGACGTTCAAGCCGAGGATCGACTCCCACCACGTGTGCACGTGGGACAGCCCTGTGGGAAAGCCTCGTGGGAAAGCCTCGTGGGAAAGACTCGAGGGAAAACCATAGATCCTTTGATCCACGCGGCGGACTGCGTGACACTGCTGCTACCGCTCTGGAGGAAAGCGCAAGTGCATGCCCGCATTCGAGACGAGGACTGACTCCCCTGGGGAGACTCCAGAAGTACCCCAAGATCCATGTCAGCACTGGAGAGGAATCCTCAGGTTCCGGCCCCGACTCCACACAAGGTCTTAGGCCCCGGCATCGACGGGAGAGGAATCCCGAGAGGACCCCGAGGAACTCGCATGGGGACTGGCCTTTCCTGAGGCCACCAGAGCGGGTCCCTGAGGTCCCCGTCGTAAGTCGAGAGCACCTGGCGCAACTCGAGAAAATCCAGGAGGTTTTGCCCTCCAGGCGAGATGAGGCCCATTTCCGCTGAGGCTTCTCGAGGCTAATCACGTCTAACCACTGGAACTTCCAAAGGGTCCTTCACACCCTTGCTGCAACTCAAGAAGTTCCCCGACATACCCGTCTCCACTCGAGAGGAAGCACGTGGGTCCAGCACACATCCAGGGGAGCCCCGTTTCCGCCTCCTAGCTCGAGATGAGGGATCCTTTCCCTGTTTCGTAGGGAAAGAATTCCCGGCGTTCCCGTCGCATCTCAAGAGGAGGCGCTCTCCACAGGAAAGGCGAGAGGAACTCCAGGGTCATGCCACCATTCCAAGAGTCCCCCAGATGTGTCAATCCATTCCAGAGGAACCTGTTTTCCCTGCACTGCCTTGACGTTCAAGCCGAGGATCGACTCCCACCACGTGTGCACGTGGGACAGCCCTGTGGGAAAGCCTCGTGGGAAAGCCTCGTGGGAAAGACTCGAGGGAAAACCATAGATCCTTTGATCCACGCGGCGGACTGCGTGACACTGCTGCTACCGCTCTGGAGGAAAGCGCAAGTGCATGCCCGCATTCGAGACGAGGACTGACTCCCCTGGGGAGACTCCAGAAGTACCCCAAGATCCATGTCAGCACTGGAGAGGAATCCTCAGGTTCCGGCCCCGACTCCACACAAGGTCTTAGGCCCCGGCATCGCCGGGAGAGGAATCCCGAGAGGCCCCCGAGGAACTCGCATGGGGACTGGCCTTTCCTGAGGCCAACAGAGCGGGTCCCTGAGGTCCCCGTCGTAAGTCGAGAGCACCTGCAGCAACTCGAGGAAATCAAGGAGGTTTTGCCCTCCAGGCGAGATGAGGCCCATTTCCGCTGAGGCTTCTCGAGGCTAATCACGTCTAACGACTGGAACTTCCAAAGGGTCCTTCACAACCTTGCTGCAACTCAAGAAGTTCCCCGACATACCCGTCTCCACTCGAGAGGAAGCACGTGGGTCCCGCACACATCCAGGGGAGCCCCGTTTCCGCCTCCTAGCTCGAGATGAGGGATCTTTTCCCTGTTTCGTAGGGAAACAATTCCCGGCGTTCCCGTCGCATCTCAAGAGGAGGCGCTCTCCACAGGAAAGGCGAGATGAACTCCAGGGTCGTGCCACCATTCCAAGAGTCCCCCAGATGTGTCAGTCCATTCCAGAGGAACCTGTTTTCCCTGCACTGCCTTGACGTTCAAGCCGAGGATCGACTCCCACCACGTGTGCACGTGGGACAGCCCTGTGGGAAAGCCTCGTGGGAAAGCCTCGTGGGAAAGACTCGAGGGAAAACCATAGATCCTTTGATCCACGCGGCGGACTGCGTGACACTGCTGCTACCGCTCTGGAGGAAAGGGCAAGTGCATGACCGCATTCGAGACGAGGACTGACTCCCCTGGAGAGACTCCAGAAGTACCCCAAGAACCATGTCAGCACTGTAGAGGAATCCTCAGGTTCCGGCCCCGACTCCACACAAGGTCTTAGGCCCCGGCATCGACGGGAGAGGAATCCCGAGAGGCACCCGAGGAACTCGCATGGGGACTGGCCTTTCCTGAGGCCACCAAAGCGGGTCCCTGAGGTCCCCGTCGTAAGTCGAGAGCACCTGCCGCAACTCGAGGAAATCCAGGAGGTTTTGCCCTCCAGGCGAGATGAGGCCCATTTCCGCTGAGGCTTCTCGAGGCTAATCACGTCTAACCACTGGAACTTCCAAAGGGTCCTTCACACCCTTGCTGCAACTCAAGAAGTTCCCCGACATACCCGTCTCCACTCGAGGGGAAGCACGTGGGTCCAGCACACATCCAGGGGAGCCCCGTTTCCGCCTCCTAGCTCGAGATGAGGGATCCTTTCCCTGTTTCGTAGGGAAAGAATTCCCGGCGTTCCCGTCGCATCTCAAGAGGAGGCGCTCTCCACAGGAAAGGCGAGAGGAACTCCAGGGTCATGCCACCATTCCAAGAGCCCCCAGATGTGTCAATCCATTCCAGAGGAACCTGTTTTCCCTGCACTGCCTTGACGTTCAAGCCGAGGATCGACTCGCACCACGTGTGCACCTGGGACAGCCCTGTGGGAAAGCCTCGTGGGAAAGCCTCGTGGGAAAGACTCGAGGGAAAACCATAGATCCTTTGATCCACGCGGCGGACTGCGTGACACTGCTGCTACCGCTCTGGAGGAAAGCGCAAGTGCATGCCCGCTTTCGAGACGAGGACTGACTCCCCTGGGGAGACTCCAGAAGTACCCCAAGATCCATGTCAGCACTGGAGAGGAATCCTCAGGTTCCGGCCCCGACTCCACACAAGGTCTTAGGCCCCGGCATCGACGGGAGAGGAATCCCGAGAGGCCCCCGAGGAACTCGCATGGGGACTGGCCTTTCCTGAGGCCACCAGAGCGGGTCCCTGAGGTCCCCGTCGTAAGTCGAGAGCACCTGCCGCAACTCGAGAAAATCCAGGAGGTTTTCACCTCCAGGCGAGATGAGGCCCATTTCCGCTGAGGCTTCTCGAGGCCAATCACATCTAACCACTGGAACTTCCAAAGGGTCCTTCACACCCTTGCTGCAACTCAAGAAGTTCCCCGACATACCCGTCTGCACTCGAGAGGAAGCACGTGGTGTCCCGCACACAGCCAGGGGAGCCCCGTCTCCGCCTCCTAGCTCGAGATGAGGGATCCTTTCCCTGTTTCGTAGGGAAAGAATTCCCGGCGTTCCCGTCGCATCTCAAGAGGAGGCGCTCTCCACAGGAAAGGCGAGAGGAACTCCAGGGTCGTGCCACCATTCCAAGAGTCCCCCAGATGTGTCAGTCCATTCCAGAGGAACCTGTTTTCCCTGCACTGCCTTGACGTTCAAGCCGAGGATCGACTCCCACCACGTGTGCACGTGGGACAGCCCTGTGGGAAAGCCTCGTGGGAAAGCCTCGTGGGAAAGATTCGAGGGAAAACCATCGATCCTTTGATCCACGCGGCGGACTGCGTGACACTGCTGCTACCGCTCTGGAGGAAAGCGCAAGTGCATCCCCGCATTCGAGACGATTACTGACTCCCCTGGGGAGACTCCAGAAGTACCCCAAGATCCATGTCAGCACTGGAGAGGAATCCTCAGGTTCCGGCCCCGACTCCACACAAGGTCTTAGGCCCCGGCATCGACGGGAGAGGAATCCCGAGACGCCCCCGAGGAACTCGCATGGGGACTGGCCTTTCCTGAGGCCACCAGAGCGGTTCCCTGAGGTCCCCGTCGTAAGTCGAGAGCACCTGCCGCAACTCGAGAAAATCCAGGAGGTTTTGCCCTCCAGGCGAGATGAGGCCCATTTCCGCTGAGGCTTCTCGAGACCAATCACATCTAACCACTGGAACTTCCAAAGGATCCTTCACACCATTGCTGCAACTCAAGAAGTTCCCCGACATACCCGTCTCCACTCGAGAGGAAGCACGTGGGGTCCCGCACACATCCAGGGGAGCACCGTTTCCGCCTTCTAGCTCGAGATGAGGGATCCTTTCCCTGTTTCGTAGGGAAAGAATTCCCGGCGTTCCCGTCGCATCTCAAGAGGAGGCGCTCTCCACAGGAAAGGCGAGAGGAACTCCAGGGTCGAGACACCATTCCAAGACTCCCCCGGATGTGTCAGTCCATTCCAGAGGAACCTGTTTTTCCTGCACTGCCTTGACGTTCAAGCCGAGGATCGACTCCCACCACGTGTGCACGTGGGACAGCCCTGTGGGAAAGCCTCGTGGGAAAGCCTCGTGGGAAAGACTCGAGGGAACACCATAGATCCTTTGTTCAACGCGGCGGACTGCGTGACACTGCTGCTACCGCTCTGGAGGAAAGCGCAAGTGCATGCCCACATTCGAGACGAGGACTGACTCCCCTGGGGAGACTCCAGAAGTACCCCAAGATCCATGTCAGCACTGGAGAGGAATCCTCAGGTTCCGGCCCCGACTCCACACAAGGTCTTAGGCCCCGGCATCGACGGGAGAGGAATCCCCCGAGGAACTCGCATGGGGACTGGCCTTTCCTGAGGCCACCAGAGCGGGTCCCTGAGGTCCCCGTCGTAAGTCGAGAGCACCTGCCGCAACTCGAGAAAATCCAGGAGGTTTTGCCCTCCAGGCGAGATGAGGCCCATTTCCGCTGAGGCTTCTCGAGGCTAATCACAACTAACCACTGGAACTTCCAAACGGTCCTTCACACCCTTGCTGCAACTCAAGAAGTTCCCCGACATAGCCGTCTGCACTCGAGAGGAAGCATGTGGGGTCCCGCACACATCCAGGGGAGCCCCATTTCCGCCTCCTAGCCCGAGATGAGGGATCCTTTCCCTGTTTCGTAGGGAAAGAATTCCCGGCGTTCCCGTCGCATCTCAAGAGGAGGCGCTCTCCACAGGAAAGGCGAGAGGAACTCCAGGGTCGTGCCACCATTCCAAGAGTCCCCCAGATGTGTCAGTCCATTCCAGAGGAACCTGGTTTCCCTGCACTGCCTTGACGTTCAAGCCGAGGATCGACTCCCACCACGTGTGCACGTGGGACAGCCCTGTGGGAAAGCCTCGTGGGAAAGCCTCGTGGGAAAGACTCGAGGGAAAACCATAGATCCTTTGATCCACGCGGCGGACTGCGTGACACTGCTGCTACCGCTCTGGAGGAAAGCGCAAGTGCATGCCCGCTTTCGAGACGAGGACTGACTCCCCTGGGGAGACTCCAGAAGTACCCCAAGATCCATGTCAGCACTGGAGAGGAATCCTCAGGTTCCGGCCCCGACTCCACACAAGGTCTTAGGCCCCGGCATCGACGGGAGAGGAATCCCGAGAGGCCCCCGAGGAACTCGCATGGGGACTGGCCTTTCCTGAGGCCACCAGAGCGGGTCCCTGAGGTCCCCGTCGTAAGTCGAGAGCACCTGCCGCAACTCGAGAAAATCCAGGAGGTTTTCACCTCCAGGCGAGATGAGGCCCATTTCCGCTGAGGCTTCTCGAGGCCAATCACATCTAACCACTGGAACTTCCAAAGGGTCCTTCACACCCTTGCTGCAACTCAAGAAGTTCCCCGACATACCCGTCTGCACTCGAGAGGAAGCACGTGGTGTCCCGCACACAGCCAGGGGAGCCCCGACTCCGCCTCCTAGCTCGAGATGAGGGATCCTTTCCCTGTTTCGTAGGGAAAGAATTCCCGGCGTTCCCGTCGCATCTCAAGAGGAGGCGCTCTCCACAGGAAAGGCGAGAGGAACTCCAGGGTCGTGCCACCATTCCAAGAGTCCCCCAGATGTGTCAGTCCATTCCAGAGGAACCTGTTTTCCCTGCACTGCCTTGACGTTCAAGCCGAGGATCGACTCCCACCACGTGTGCACGTGGGACAGCCCTGTGGGAAAGCCTCGTGGGAAAGCCTCGTGGGAAAGATTCGAGGGAAAACCATAGATCCTTTGATCCACGCGGCGGACTGCGTGACACTGCTGCTACCGCTCTGGAGGAAAGCGCAAGTGCATCCCCGCATTCGAGACGATTACTGACTTCCCTGGGGAGACTCCAGAAGTACCCCAAGATCCATGTCAGCACTGGAGAGGAATCCTCAGGTTCCGGCCCCGACTCCACACAAGGTCTTAGGCCCCGGCATCGACGGGAGAGGAATCCCGAGAGGCCCCCGAGGAACTCGCATGGGGACTGGCCTTTCCTGAGGCCACCAGAGCGGTTCCCTGAGGTCCCCGTCGTAAGTCGAGAGCACCTGCCGCAACTCGAGAAAATCCAGGAGGTTTTGCCCTCCAGGCGAGATGAGGCCCATTTCCGATGAGGCTTCTCGAGGCCAATCACATCTAACCACTGGAACTTCCAAAGGATCCTTCACACCATTGCTGCAACTCAAGAAGTTCCCCGACATACCCGTCTCCACTCGAGAGGAAGCACGTGGGGTCCCGCACACATCCAGGGGAGCACCGTTTCCGCCTTCTAGCTCGAGATGAGGGATCCTTTCCCTGTTTCGTAGGGAAAGAATTCCCGGCGTTCCCGTCGCATCTCAAGAGGAGGCGCTCTCCACAGGAAAGGCGAGAGGAACTCCAGGGTCGAGACACCATTCCAAGACTCCCCCGGATGTGTCAGTCCATTCCAGAGGAACCTGTTTTCCCTGCACTGCCTTGACGTTCAAGCCGAGGATCGACTCCCACCACGTGTGCACGTGGGACAGCCCTGTGGGAAAGCCTCGTGGGAAAGCCTCGTGGGAAAGACTCGAGGGAACACCATAGATCCTTTGTTCAACGCGGCGGACTGCGTGACACTGCTGCTACCGCTCTGGAGGAAAGCGCAAGTGCATGCCCACATTCGAGACGAGGACTGACTCCCCTGGGGAGACTCCAGAAGTACCCCAAGATCCATGTCAGCACTGGAGAGGAATCCTCAGGTTCCGGCCCCGACTCCACACAAGGTCTTAGGCCCCGGCATCGACGGGAGAGGAATCCCCCGAGGAACTCGCATGGGGACTGGCCTTTCCTGAGGCCACCAGAGCGGGTCCCTGAGGTCCCCGTCGTAAGTCGAGAGCACCTGCCGCAACTCGAGAAAATCCAGGAGGTTTTGCCCTCCAGGCGAGATGAGGCCCATTTCCGCTGAGGCTTCTCGAGGCTAATCACAACTAACCACTGGAACTTCCAAACGGTCCTTCACACCCTTGCTGCAACTCAAGAAGTTCCCCGACATAGCCGTCTGCACTCGAGAGGAAGCATGTGGGGTCCCGCACACATCCAGGGGAGCCCCATATCCGCCTCCTAGCCCGAGATGAGGGATCCTTTCCCTGTTTCGTAGGGAAAGAATTCCCGGCGTTCCCGTCGCATCTCAAGAGGAGGCGCTCTCCACAGGAAAGGCGAGAGGAACTCCAGGGTCGTGCCACCATTCCAAGAGTCCCCCAGATGTGTCAGTCCATTCCAGAGGAACCTGGTTTCCCTGCACTGCCTTGACGTTCAAGCCGAGGATCGACTCCCACCACGTGTGCACGTGGGACAGCCCTGTGGGAAAGCCTCCTGGGAATGCCTCGTGGGAAATACTCGAGGGAAAACCATAGATCCTTTGATCCACGCGGCGGACTGCGTGACACTGCTGTTACCGCTCTGGAGGAAAGCGCAAGTGCATGCCCGCATTCGAGACGAGGACTGACTCCCCTGGGGAAACTCCAGAAGTACCCCAAGATCCATGTCAGCACTGGAGAGGAGTCCTCAGGTTCCGGCCCCGACTCCACACAAGGTCTTAGGCCCCGGCATCTACGGGAGAGGAATCCCGAGAGGCCCCCGAGGAACTCGCATGGGGACTGGCCTTTCCTGAGGCCACCAGAGCGGGTCCCTGAGGTCCCCGTCGTAAGTCGAGAGCACCTGCCGCAACTCGAGAAAATCCAGGAGGTTTTGCCCTCCAGGCGAGATGAGGCCCATTTCCGCTGAGGCTTCTCGAGGCTAATCACATCTAACCACTGGAACTATCAAAGGGTCCTTCACACCCTTGCTGCAACTCAAGAAGTTCCCCGACATAGCCGTCTGCACTAGAGAGGAAGCACGTGGGGTCCCGCACACATCCAGGGGAGCCCCATTTCCGCCTCCTAGCCCGAGATGAGGGATCCTTTCCCTGTTTCATAGGGAAAGAATTCCCGGCGTTCCCGTCGCATCTCAAGAGGAGGCGCTCTCCACAGGAAAGGCGAGAGGAACTCCAGGGTCGTGCCACCATTCCAAGAGACCCCCAGATGTGTCAGTCCATTCCAGAGGAAGCTGTTTTCACTGCACTGCCTTGACGTTCAAGCCGATGATCGACTCCCACCACGTGTGCACGTGGGACAGCCCTGTGGGAAAGCCTCGTGGGAAAGCCTCGTGGGAAAGACTCGTGGGAAAACCATAGATCCTTTGATCCACGCGGCGGACTGCGTGACACTGCTGCTACCGCTCTGGAGGAAAGCGCAAGTGCATGCCCGCATTCGAGACGAGGACTGACTCCCCTGGGGGGACTCCAGAAGTACCCCAAGATCCATGTCAGCACTGGAGAGGAATCCTCAGGTTCCGGCCCCGACTCCACACAAGGTCCTAGGCCCCGGCATCGACGGGAGAGGAATCCCGAGAGGCCCCCGAGGAACTCGCATGGGGACTGGCCTTTCCTGAGGCCTCCAGAGCGGGTCCCTGAGGTCCCGGTCATAAGTCGAGAGCACCTGCCGCAACTCGAGAAAATCCAGGAGGTTTTGCCCTCCAGGCGAGATGAGGCCCATTTCCGCTGAGGCTTCGCGAGGCTAATCACATCTAACCACTGGAACTTCCAAAGGGTCCTTCACACACTAGCTGCAACTCAAGAAGTTCCCCGACATACCCGTCTCCACTCTAGAGGAAGCACGAGGGTCCCGCACACATCCAGGGGAGCCCCGTTTCCGCCTGCTAGCTCGAGATGAGGGATCCTTTCCCTGTTTCGTAGGGAAAGATTTCCCGGCGTTCCCGTCGCATCTCAAGAGCAGGCGCTCTCCACAGGAAAGGCGAGAGGAACTCCAGGGTCGTGCCACCATTCCAAGAGTTCCCCAGATGTGTCAGTCCATTCCAGAGGAACCTGTTTTCCCTGCACTGCCTTGACGTTCAAGCCGAGGATCGACTCCCACCACGTGTGCACGTGGGACAGCCCAGTGGGAAAGTCTCGTGGGAAAGCCTCGTGGGAAAGACTCGAGGGAAAACCATAGATCCTTTGATCCACGCGGCGGACTGCGTGACACTGCTGCTACCGCCCTGGAGGAAAGCGCAAGTGCATGCCCGCATTCGAGACGAGGACTGACTCCCCTGGGGAGACTCCAGAAGTACCCCAAGATCCATGTCAGCACTGGAGAGGAATCCTCAGGTTCCGGCCCCGACTCCACACAAGGTCTTAGGCCCCGGCATCTACGGGAGAGGAATCCCGAGAGGCCCCCGAGGAACTCGCATGGGGACTGGCCTTTCCTGAGGCCACCAGAGCGGGTGCCTGAGGTCCCTGTCGTAGGTCGAGAGCACCTGCCGCAACTCGAGAAAATCCAGGAGGTTTTGCCCTCCAGGCGAGATGAGGCCCATTTCCGCTGAGGCTTCTCGTGGCTAATCACATCTAACCACTGGAACTTCCAAAGGGTCCTTCACACCCTTGCTGCAACTCAAGAAGTTCCCCGACATACTCATTTCCACTCGAGAGGAAGCACGTGGGGTCCCGCACACATCCAGGGGAGCCCCGTTTCCGCCTCCTAGCTCGAGATGAGTGATCCTTTCCCTGTTTCGTAGGGAAAGAATTCCCGGCGTTCCCGTCGCATCTCAAGAGGAGGCGCTCTCCACAGGAAAGGCGAGAGGAACTCCAGGGTCGTGCCACCATTCCAAGAGTCCCCCAGATGTGTCAGTCCATTCCAGAGGAACCTGTTTTCCCTGCACTGCCTTGACGTTCAAGCTGATGATCGACTCCCACCACGTGTGCACGTGGGACAGCCCTGTGGGAAAGCCTCGTGGGAAAGCATCGTGGGAAAGACTCGAGGGAAAACCATAGATCCTTTGATCCACGCGGCGGACTGCGTGACACTGCTGCTACCGCTCTGGAGAAAAGCGCAAGTGCATGCCCGCATTCGAGACGAGGACTGACTCCCCTGGGGAGACTCCAGAAGTACCCCAAGATCCATGTCAGCACTGGAGAGGAATCCTCAGGTTCCGGCCCCGACTCCACACAAGGTCTTAGGCCCCGGCATCGACGGGAGAGGAATCCCGAGAGGCCCCCGAGGAACTCGCATGGGGACTGGCCTTTCCTGAGGCCACCAGAGCGGGTCCCTGAGGTCCCCGTCGTAAGTCGAGACCACCTGCCGCAACTCGAGAAAATCCAGGTGGTTTTGCCCTCCAGGCGAGATGAGGCCCATTTCTGCTGAGGCTTCTCGAGGCTAATCACATCTAACCACTGGAACTTCCAAAGGGTCCTTCACACCCTTGCTGCAATTCAAGAAGTTCCCCGACATACCCGTTTCCACTCGAGAGGAAGCACGTGGGGTCCCGCACACATCCAGGGGAGCCCCGTTTCCGCCTCCTAGCTCGAGATGAGGGATCCTTTCCCTGGTTCGTAGGGAAAGAATTCCCGGCGTTCCCGTCGCATCTCAAGAGGAGGCGCTCTCCACAGGAAAGGCGAGAGGAACTCCAGGGTCGTGCCACCATTCCAAGACTCCCCCGGATGTGTCAGTCCATTCCAGAGGAACCTGTTTTCCCTGCACTGCCTTGACGTTCAAGCCGAGGATCGACTCCCACCACGTGTGCACGTGGGACAGCCCTGTGGGAAAGCCTCGTGGGAAAGCCTCGTGGGAAAGACTCGAGGGAAAACCATAGATCCTTTGATCCACGCGGCGGACAGCGTGACACTGCTGCTACCGCCCTGGAGGAAAGCGCAAGTGCATGCCCGCATTCGAGACGAGGACTGACTCCCCTGGGGAGACTCCAGAAGTACCCCAAGATCCATGTCAGCACTGGAGAGGAATCCTCAGGTTCCGGCCCCGACTCCACACAAGGTCTTAGGCCCCGGCATCGACGGGAGAGGAATCCCGAGAGGCCCCCGAGGAACTCGCATGGGGACTGGCCTTTCCTGAGGTCATCAGAGCGGGTCCCTGAGGTCCCCGTCGTAAGTCGAGAGCACCTGCCGCAACTCGAGAAAATCCAGGAGGTTTTGCCCTGCAGGCGAGATGAGGCCCATTTCCGCTGATGCTTCTCGAGGCTAATCACATCTAACCACTGGAACATCCAAAGGGTCCTTCTCACCCTTGCTGCAACTCAAGAAGTTCCCCGACATACCCGTCTCCACTCGAGAGGAAGCACGAGGGTGCCGCACACATCCAGGGGAGCCCCGTTTCCGCCTCCTAGCTCGAGATGAGGGATCCTTTCCCTGTTTCGTAGGGAAAGAATTCCCGGCGTTCCCGTCGCATCTCAAGAGGAGGCGCTCTCCACAGGAAAGGCGAGAGGAACTCCAGGGTCGTGCCACCATTCCAAGAGTCCCCCAGATGTGTCAGTCCATTCCAGAGGAACCTGTTTTCCCTGCACTGCCTTGACGTTCAAGCTGAGGATCGACTCCCACCACGTGTGCACGTGGGACAGCCCTGTGGGAAAGCCTCGTGGGAAAGCCTCGTGGGAAAGACTCGAGGGAAAACCATAGATCCTTTGATCCACGCGGCGGACTGCGTGACACTGCTGCTACCGCTCTGGAGGAAAGCGCAAGTGCATGCCCGCATTCGAGACGAGGACTGACTCCCCTGGGGAGACTCCAGAAGTACCCCAAGATCCATGTCAGCACTGGAGAGGAATCCTCAGGTTCCGGCCCCGACTCCACACAAGGTCTTAGGCCCCGGCATCGACGGAAGAGGAATCCCGAGAGGCCCCCGAGGAACTCGCATGGGGACTGGCCTTTCCTGAGGCCACCAGAGCGGGTCCCTGAGGTCCCCGTCGTAAGTCGAGAGCACCTGCCGCAACTCGAGAAAATCCAGGAGGTTTTGCCCTGCAGGCGAGATAAGGCCCATTTCCGCTGATGCTTCTCGAGGCTAATCACATCTAACCACTGGAACATCCAAAGGGTCCTTCTCACCCTTGCTGCAACTCAAGAAGTTCCCCGACATACCCGTCTCCACTCGAGAGGAAGCACGAGGGTGCCGCACACATCCAGGGGAGCCCCGTTTCCGCCTCCTACCTCGAGATGAGGGATCCTTTCCCTGTTTCGTAGGGAAAGAATTCCCGGCGTTCCCGTCGCATCTCAAGAGGAGGCGCTCTCCACAGGAAAGGCGAGAGGAACTCCAGGGTCGTGCCACCATTCCAAGAGTCCCCCAGATGTGTCAGTCCATTCCAGAGGAACCTGTTTTCCCTGCACTGCCTTGACGTTCAAGCTGAGGATCGACTCCCACCACGTGTGCACGTGGGACAGCCCTGTGGGAAAGCCTCGTGGGAAAGCCTCGTGGGAAAGACTCGAGGGAAAACCATAGATCCTTTGATCCACGCCGCGGAATGCGTGACACCGCTGCTACCGCTCTGGAGGAAAGCGCAAGTGCATGCCCGCATTCGAGACGAGGACTGACTCCCCTGGGGAGACTCCAGAAGTACCCCAAGATCCATGTCAGCACTGGAGAGGAATCCTCAGGTTCCGGCCCCGACTCCACACAAGGTCTTAGGCCCCGGCATCGACGGGAGAGGAATCCCTAGAGGCCCCCGAGGAACTCGCATGGGGACTGGCCTTTCCTGAGGCCACCAGAGCGGGTCCCTGAGGTCCCCGTCGTAAGTCGAGAGCACCTGCCGCAACTCGAGAAAATCCAGGAGGTTTTGCCCTCCAGGCGAGATGAGGCCCATTTCCGCTGAGGCTTCTCGAGGCTAATCACATCTAACCACTGGAACATCCAAAGGGTCCTTCTCACCCTTGCTGCAACTCAAGAAGTTCCCCAACATACCCGTCTCCACTCGAGAGGAAGCACGAGGGTCCCGCACACATCCAGGGGAGCCCCGTTTCCGCCTCCTAGCTCGAGATGAGGGATCCTTTCCCTGTTTCGTAGGGAAAGAATTCCCGGCGTTCCCGTCGCATCTCAAGAGGAGGCGCTCTCCACAGGAAAGGCGAGAGGAACTCCAGGGTCGTGCCACCATTCCAAGACTCCCCCGGATGTGTCAGTCCATTCCAGAGGAACCTGTTTTCCCTGCACTGCCTTGACGTTCAAGCCGAGGATCGACTCCCACCACGTGTGCACGTGGGACAGCCCTGTGGGAAAGCCTCGTGGGAAAGCCTCGTGGGAAAGACTCGAGGGAAAACCATAGATCCTTTGATCCACGCGGCGGACTGCGGGACACTGCTGCTACCGCTCTGGAGGAAAGCGCAAGTGCATGCCCGCATTCGAGACGAGGACTGACTCCCCTGGGGAGACTCCAGAAGTACCCCAAGATCCATGTCAGCACTGGAGAGGAATCCTCAGATTCCGGCCCCGACTCCACACAAGGTCTTAGGCCCCGGCATCGACGGGAGAGGAATCCCGAGAGGCCCCCGAGGAACTCACATGGGGACTGGCCTTTCCTGAGGCCACCAGAGCGGGTCCCTGAGGTCCCCGTCGTAAGTCGAGAGCACCTGCCGCAACTCGAGAAAATCCAGGAGGTTTTGCCCTCCAGGCAAAATGAGGACCATTTCCGCTGAGGCTTCTCGAAGCTAATCACATCTAACCACTGGAACATCCAAAGGGTCCTTCTCACCCTTGCTGCAACTCAAAAAGTTCCCCGCCATACCCGTCTCCACTCGAGAGGAAGCACGAGGGTCCCGCACACATCCAGGGGAGCCCGGTTTCCGCCTCCTAGCTCGAGATGAGGGATCCTTTCCCTGTTTCGTAGGGAAAGAATTCCCGGCGTTCCCGTCGCATCTCAAGAGGAGGCGCTCTCCACAGGAAAGGCGAGAGGAACTCCAGGGTCGTGCCACCATTCCAAGAGTCCCCCAGATGTGTCAGGCCATTCCAGAGGAACCTGTTTTCCCTGCACTGCCTTGACGTTCAAGCCGAGGATCGACTCCCACCACGTGTGCACGTGGGACAGCCCTGTGGGAAAGCCTCGTGGGAAAGCCTCGTGGGAAAGACTCGAGGGAAAACCATAGATCCTTTGATCCACGCGGCGGATTGCGTGACACTGCTGCTACCGCTCTGGAGGAAAGCGCAAGTGCATGCCCGCATTCGAGACGAGGACTGACTCCCCTGGGGAGACTCCAGAAGTACCCCAAGATCCATGTCAGCACTGGAGAGGAATCCTCAGGTTCCGGCCCCGACTCCACACAAGGTCTTAGGCCCCGGCATCGACGGGAGAGGAATCCCCCGAGGAACTCGCATGGGGACTGGCCTTTCCTGAGGCCACCAGAGCGGGTCCCTGAGGTCCCCGTCGTAAGTCGAGAGCACCTGCCGCAACTCGAGAAAATCCAGGAGGTTTTGCCCTCCAGGCGAGATGAGGCCCATTTCCGCTGAGGCTTCTCGAGGCTAATCACAACTAACCACTGGAACTTCCAAACGGTCCTTCACACCCTTGCTGCAACTCAAGAAGTTCCCCGACATAGCCGTCTGCACTCGAGAGGAAGCATGTGGGGTCCCGCACACATCCAGGGGAGCCCCATTTCCGCCTCCTAGCCCGAGATGAGGGATCCTTTCCCTGTTTCGTAGGGAAAGAATTCCCGGCGTTCCCGTCGCATCTCAAGAGGAGGCGCTCTCCACAGGAAAGGCGAGAGGAACTCCAGGGTCGTGCCACCATTCCAAGAGTCCCCCAGATGTGTCAGTCCATTCCAGAGGAACCTGGTTTCCCTGCACTGCCTTGACGTTCAAGCCGAGGATCGACTCCCACCACGTGTGCACGTGGGACAGCCCTGTGGGAAAGCCTCGTGGGAAAGCCTCGTGGGAAAGACTCGAGGGAAAACCATAGATCCTTTGATCCACGCGGCGGACTGCGTGACACTGCTGCTACCGCTCTGGAGGAAAGCGCAAGTGCATGCCCGCTTTCGAGACGAGGACTGACTCCCCTGGGGAGACTCCAGAAGTACCCCAAGATCCATGTCAGCACTGGAGAGGAATCCTCAGGTTCCGGCCCCGACTCCACACAAGGTCTTAGGCCCCGGCATCGACGGGAGAGGAATCCCGAGAGGCCCCCGAGGAACTCGCATGGGGACTGGCCTTTCCTGAGGCCACCAGAGCGGGTCCCTGAGGTCCCCGTCGTAAGTCGAGAGCACCTGCCGCAACTCGAGAAAATCCAGGAGGTTTTCACCTCCAGGCGAGATGAGGCCCATTTCCGCTGAGGCTTCTCGAGGCCAATCACATCTAACCACTGGAACTTCCAAAGGGTCCTTCACACCCTTGCTGCAACTCAAGAAGTTCCCCGACATACCCGTCTGCACTCGAGAGGAAGCACGTGGTGTCCCGCACACAGCCAGGGGAGCCCCGACTCCGCCTCCTAGCTCGAGATGAGGGATCCTTTCCCTGTTTCGTAGGGAAAGAATTCCCGGCGTTCCCGTCGCATCTCAAGAGGAGGCGCTCTCCACAGGAAAGGCGAGAGGAACTCCAGGGTCGTGCCACCATTCCAAGAGTCCCCCAGATGTGTCAGTCCATTCCAGAGGAACCTGTTTTCCCTGCACTGCCTTGACGTTCAAGCCGAGGATCGACTCCCACCACGTGTGCACGTGGGACAGCCCTGTGGGAAAGCCTCGTGGGAAAGCCTCGTGGGAAAGATTCGAGGGAAAACCATAGATCCTTTGATCCACGCGGCGGACTGCGTGACACTGCTGCTACCGCTCTGGAGGAAAGCGCAAGTGCATCCCCGCATTCGAGACGATTACTGACTTCCCTGGGGAGACTCCAGAAGTACCCCAAGATCCATGTCAGCACTGGAGAGGAATCCTCAGGTTCCGGCCCCGACTCCACACAAGGTCTTAGGCCCCGGCATCGACGGGAGAGGAATCCCGAGAGGCCCCCGAGGAACTCGCATGGGGACTGGCCTTTCCTGAGGCCACCAGAGCGGTTCCCTGAGGTCCCCGTCGTAAGTCGAGAGCACCTGCCGCAACTCGAGAAAATCCAGGAGGTTTTGCCCTCCAGGCGAGATGAGGCCCATTTCCGATGAGGCTTCTCGAGGCCAATCACATCTAACCACTGGAACTTCCAAAGGATCCTTCACACCATTGCTGCAACTCAAGAAGTTCCCCGACATACCCGTCTCCACTCGAGAGGAAGCACGTGGGGTCCCGCACACATCCAGGGGAGCACCGTTTCCGCCTTCTAGCTCGAGATGAGGGATCCTTTCCCTGTTTCGTAGGGAAAGAATTCCCGGCGTTCCCGTCGCATCTCAAGAGGAGGCGCTCTCCACAGGAAAGGCGAGAGGAACTCCAGGGTCGAGACACCATTCCAAGACTCCCCCGGATGTGTCAGTCCATTCCAGAGGAACCTGTTTTCCCTGCACTGCCTTGACGTTCAAGCCGAGGATCGACTCCCACCACGTGTGCACGTGGGACAGCCCTGTGGGAAAGCCTCGTGGGAAAGCCTCGTGGGAAAGACTCGAGGGAACACCATAGATCCTTTGTTCAACGCGGCGGACTGCGTGACACTGCTGCTACCGCTCTGGAGGAAAGCGCAAGTGCATGCCCACATTCGAGACGAGGACTGACTCCCCTGGGGAGACTCCAGAAGTACCCCAAGATCCATGTCAGCACTGGAGAGGAATCCTCAGGTTCCGGCCCCGACTCCACACAAGGTCTTAGGCCCCGGCATCGACGGGAGAGGAATCCCCCGAGGAACTCGCATGGGGACTGGCCTTTCCTGAGGCCACCAGAGCGGGTCCCTGAGGTCCCCGTCGTAAGTCGAGAGCACCTGCCGCAACTCGAGAAAATCCAGGAGGTTTTGCCCTCCAGGCGAGATGAGGCCCATTTCCGCTGAGGCTTCTCGAGGCTAATCACAACTAACCACTGGAACTTCCAAACGGTCCTTCACACCCTTGCTGCAACTCAAGAAGTTCCCCGACATAGCCGTCTGCACTCGAGAGGAAGCATGTGGGGTCCCGCACACATCCAGGGGAGCCCCATATCCGCCTCCTAGCCCGAGATGAGGGATCCTTTCCCTGTTTCGTAGGGAAAGAATTCCCGGCGTTCCCGTCGCATCTCAAGAGGAGGCGCTCTCCACAGGAAAGGCGAGAGGAACTCCAGGGTCGTGCCACCATTCCAAGAGTCCCCCAGATGTGTCAGTCCATTCCAGAGGAACCTGGTTTCCCTGCACTGCCTTGACGTTCAAGCCGAGGATCGACTCCCACCACGTGTGCACGTGGGACAGCCCTGTGGGAAAGCCTCCTGGGAATGCCTCGTGGGAAATACTCGAGGGAAAACCATAGATCCTTTGATCCACGCGGCGGACTGCGTGACACTGCTGTTACCGCTCTGGAGGAAAGCGCAAGTGCATGCCCGCATTCGAGACGAGGACTGACTCCCCTGGGGAGACTCCAGAAGTACCCCAAGATCCATGTCAGCACTGGAGAGGAGTCCTCAGGTTCCGGCCCCGACTCCACACAAGGTCTTAGGCCCCGGCATCTACGGGAGAGGAATCCCGAGAGGCCCCCGAGGAACTCGCATGGGGACTGGCCTTTCCTGAGGCCACCAGAGCGGGTCCCTGAGGTCCCCGTCGTAAGTCGAGAGCACCTGCCGCAACTCGAGAAAATCCAGGAGGTTTTGCCCTCCAGGCGAGATGAGGCCCATTTCCGCTGAGGCTTCTCGAGGCTAATCACATCTAACCACTGGAACTTCCAAAGGGTCCTTCACACCCTTGCTGCAACTCAAGAAGTTCCCCGACATAGCCGTCTGCACTAGAGAGGAAGCACGTGGGGTCCCGCACACATCCAGGGGAGCCCCATTTCCGCCTCCTAGCCCGAGATGAGGGATCCTTTCCCTGTTTCATAGGGAAAGAATTCCCGGCGTTCCCGTCGCATCTCACGAGGAGGCGCTCTCCACAGGAAAGGCGAGAGGAACTCCAGGGTCGTGCCACCATTCCAAGAGACCCCCAGATGTGTCAGTCCATTCCAGAGGAAGCTGTTTTCACTGCACTGCCTTGACGTTCAAGCCGATGATCGACTCCCACCACGTGTGCACGTGGGACAGCCCTGTGGGAAAGCCTCGTGGGAAAGCCTCGTGGGAAAGACTCGTGGGAAAACCATAGATCCTTTGATCCACGCGGCGGACTGCGTGACACTGCTGCTACCGCTCTGGAGGAAAGCGCAAGTGCATGCCCGCATTCGAGACGAGGACTGACTCCCCTGGGGGGACTCCAGAAGTACCCCAAGATCCATGTCAGCACTGGAGAGGAATCCTCAGGTTCCGGCCCCGACTCCACACAAGGTCCTAGGCCCCGGCATCGACGGGAGAGGAATCCCGAGAGGCCCCCGAGGAACTCGCATGGGGACTGGCCTTTCCTGAGGCCTCCAGAGCGGGTCCCTGAGGTCCCGGTCATAAGTCGAGAGCACCTGCCGCAACTCGAGAAAATCCAGGAGGTTTTGCCCTCCAGGCGAGATGAGGCCCATTTCCGCTGAGGCTTCGCGAGGCTAATCACATCTAACCACTGGAACTTCCAAAGGGTCCTTCACACACTAGCTGCAACTCAAGAAGTTCCCCGACATACCCGTCTCCACTCTAGAGGAAGCACGAGGGTCCCGCACACATCCAGGGGAGCCCCGTTTCCGCCTGCTAGCTCGAGATGAGGGATCCTTTCCCTGTTTCGTAGGGAAAGATTTCCCGGCGTTCCCGTCGCATCTCAAGAGCAGGCGCTCTCCACAGGAAAGGCGAGAGGAACTCCAGGGTCGTGCCACCATTCCAAGAGTTCCCCAGATGTGTCAGTCCATTCCAGAGGAACCTGTTTTCCCTGCACTGCCTTGACGTTCAAGCCGAGGATCGACTCCCACCACGTGTGCACGTGGGACAGCCCAGTGGGAAAGTCTCGTGGGAAAGCCTCGTGGGAAAGACTCGAGGGAAAACCATAGATCCTTTGATCCACGCGGCGGACTGCGTGACACTGCTGCTACCGCCCTGGAGGAAAGCGCAAGTGCATGCCCGCATTCGAGACGAGGACTGACTCCCCTGGGGAGACTCCAGAAGTACCCCAAGATCCATGTCAGCACTGGAGAGGAATCCTCAGGTTCCGGCCCCGACTCCACACAAGGTCTTAGGCCCCGGCATCTACGGGAGAGGAATCCCGAGAGGCCCCCGAGGAACTCGCATGGGGACTGGCCTTTCCTGAGGCCACCAGAGCGGGTGCCTGAGGTCCCTGTCGTAGGTCGAGAGCACCTGCCGCAACTCGAGAAAATCCAGGAGGTTTTGCCCTCCAGGCGAGATGAGGCCCATTTCCGCTGAGGCTTCTCGTGGCTAATCACATCTAACCACTGGAACTTCCAAAGGGTCCTTCACACCCTTGCTGCAACTCAAGAAGTTCCCCGACATACTCATTTCCACTCGAGAGGAAGCACGTGGGGTCCCGCACACATCCAGGGGAGCCCCGTTTCCGCCTCCTAGCTCGAGATGAGTGATCCTTTCCCTGTTTCGTAGGGAAAGAATTCCCGGCGTTCCCGTCGCATCTCAAGAGGAGGCGCTCTCCACAGGAAAGGCGAGAGGAACTCCAGGGTCGTGCCACCATTCCAAGAGTCCCCCAGATGTGTCAGTCCATTCCAGAGGAACCTGTTTTCCCTGCACTGCCTTGACGTTCAAGCTGATGATCGACTCCCACCACGTGTGCACGTGGGACAGCCCTGTGGGAAAGCCTCGTGGGAAAGCATCGTGGGAAAGACTCGAGGGAAAACCATAGATCCTTTGATCCACGCGGCGGACTGCGTGACACTGCTGCTACCGCTCTGGAGAAAAGCGCAAGTGCATGCCCGCATTCGAGACGAGGACTGACTCCCCTGGGGAGACTCCAGAAGTACCCCAAGATCCATGTCAGCACTGGAGAGGAATCCTCAGGTTCCGGCCCCGACTCCACACAAGGTCTTAGGCCCCGGCATCGACGGGAGAGGAATCCCGAGAGGCCCCCGAGGAACTCGCATGGGGACTGGCCTTTCCTGAGGCCACCAGAGCGGGTCCCTGAGGTCCCCGTCGTAAGTCGAGACCACCTGCCGCAACTCGAGAAAATCCAGGTGGTTTTGCCCTCCAGGCGAGATGAGGCCCATTTCTGCTGAGGCTTCTCGAGGCTAATCACATCTAACCACTGGAACTTCCAAAGGGTCCTTCACACCCTTGCTGCAATTCAAGAAGTTCCCCGACATACCCGTTTCCACTCGAGAGGAAGCACGTGGGGTCCCGCACACATCCAGGGGAGCCCCGTTTCCGCCTCCTAGCTCGAGATGAGGGATCCTTTCCCTGGTTCGTAGGGAAAGAATTCCCGGCGTTCCCGTCGCATCTCAAGAGGAGGCGCTCTCCACAGGAAAGGCGAGAGGAACTCCAGGGTCGTGCCACCATTCCAAGACTCCCCCGGATGTGTCAGTCCATTCCAGAGGAACCTGTTTTCCCTGCACTGCCTTGACGTTCAAGCCGAGGATCGACTCCCACCACGTGTGCACGTGGGACAGCCCTGTGGGAAAGCCTCGTGGGAAAGCCTCGTGGGAAAGACTCGAGGGAAAACCATAGATCCTTTGATCCACGCGGCGGACAGCGTGACACTGCTGCTACCGCCCTGGAGGAAAGCGCAAGTGCATGCCCGCATTCGAGACGAGGACTGACTCCCCTGGGGAGACTCCAGAAGTACCCCAAGATCCATGTCAGCACTGGAGAGGAATCCTCAGGTTCCGGCCCCGACTCCACACAAGGTCCTAGGCCCCGGCATCGACGGGAGAGGAATCCCGAGAGGCCCCCGAGGAACTCGCATGGGGACTGGCCTTTCCTGAGGTCATCAGAGCGGGTCCCTGAGGTCCCCGTCGTAAGTCGAGAGCACCTGCCGCAACTCGAGAAAATCCAGGAGGTTTTGCCCTGCAGGCGAGATGAGGCCCATTTCCGCTGATGCTTCTCGAGGCTAATCACATCTAACCACTGGAACATCCAAAGGGTCCTTCTCACCCTTGCTGCAACTCAAGAAGTTCCCCGACATACCCGTCTCCACTCGAGAGGAAGCACGAGGGTGCCGCACACATCCAGGGGAGCCCCGTTTCCGCCTCCTAGCTCGAGATGAGGGATCCTTTCCCTGTTTCGTAGGGAAAGAATTCCCGGCGTTCCCGTCGCATCTCAAGAGGAGGCGCTCTCCACAGGAAAGGCGAGAGGAACTCCAGGGTCGTGCCACCATTCCAAGAGTCCCCCAGATGTGTCAGTCCATTCCAGAGGAACCTGTTTTCCCTGCACTGCCTTGACGTTCAAGCTGAGGATCGACTCCCACCACGTGTGCACGTGGGACAGCCCTGTGGGAAAGCCTCGTGGGAAAGCCTCGTGGGAAAGACTCGAGGGAAAACCATAGATCCTTTGATCCACGCGGCGGACTGCGTGACACTGCTGCTACCGCTCTGGAGGAAAGCGCAAGTGCATGCCCGCATTCGAGACGAGGACTGACTCCCCTGGGGAGACTCCAGAAGTACCCCAAGATCCATGTCAGCACTGGAGAGGAATCCTCAGGTTCCGGCCCCGACTCCACACAAGGTCTTAGGCCCCGGCATCGACGGGAGAGGAATCCCTAGAGGCCCCCGAGGAACTCGCATGGGGACTGGCCTTTCCTGAGGCCACCAGAGCGGGTCCCTGAGGTCCCCGTCGTAAGTCGAGAGCACCTGCCGCAACTCGAGAAAATCCAGGAGGTTTTGCCCTCCAGGCGAGATGAGGCCCATTTCCGCTGAGGCTTCTCGAGGCTAATCACATCTAAACACTGGAACATCCAAAGGGTCCTTCTCACCCTTGCTGCAACTCAAGAAGTTCCCCAACATACCCGTCTCCACTCGAGAGGAAGCACGAGGGTCCCGCACACATCCAGGGGAGCCCCGTTTCCGCCTCCTAGCTCGAGATGAGGGATCCTTTCCCTGTTTCGTAGGGAAAGAATTCCCGGCGTTCCCGTCGCATCTCAAGAGGAGGCGCTCTCCACAGGAAAGGCGAGAGGAACTCCAGGGTCGTGCCACCATTCCAAGACTCCCCCGGATGTGTCAGTCCATTCCAGAGGAACCTGTTTTCCCTGCACTGCCTTGACGTTCAAGCCGAGGATCGACTCCCACCACGTGTGCACGTGGGACAGCCCTGTGGGAAAGCCTCGTGGGAAAGCCTCGTGGGAAAGACTCGAGGGAAAACCATAGATCCTTTGATCCACGCGGCGGACTGCGGGACACTGCTGCTACCGCTCTGGAGGAAAGCGCAAGTGCATGCCCGCATTCGAGACGAGGACTGACTCCCCTGGGGAGACTCCAGAAGTACCCCAAGATCCATGTCAGCACTGGAGAGGAATCCTCAGATTCCGGCCCCGACTCCACACAAGGTCTTAGGCCCCGGCATCGACGGGAGAGGAATCCCGAGAGGCCCCCGAGGAACTCACATGGGGACTGGCCTTTCCTGAGGCCACCAGAGCGGGTCCCTGAGGTCCCCGTCGTAAGTCGAGAGCACCTGCCGCAACTCGAGAAAATCCAGGAGGTTTTGCCCTCCAGGCAAAATGAGGACCATTTCCGCTGAGGCTTCTCGAAGCTAATCACATCTAACCACTGGAACATCCAAAGGGTCCTTCTCACCCTTGCTGCAACTCAAAAAGTTCCCCGCCATACCCGTCTCCACTCGAGAGGAAGCACGAGGGTCCCGCACACATCCAGGGGAGCCCGGTTTCCGCCTCCTAGCTCGAGATGAGGGATCCATTCCCTGTTTCGGAGGGAAAGAATTCCCGGCGTTCCCGTCGCATCTCAAGAGGAGGCGCTCTCCACAGGAAAGGCGAGAGGAACTCCAGGGTCGTGCCAACATTCCAAGAGACCCCCAGATGTGTCAGTCCATTCCAGAGGAACCTGTTTTCCCTGCACTGCCTTGACGTTCAAGCCGAGGATCCACTCCCACCACGTGTGCACGTGGGACAGCCCTGTGGGAAAGCCTCGTGGGAAAGCCTCGTGGGAAAGACTCGAGTGAAAACCATAGATCCTTTGATCCACGCGGCGGATTGCGTGACACTGCTGCTACCGCTCTGGAGGAAAGCGCAAGTGCATGCCCGCATTCGAGACGAGGACTGACTCCCCTGGGGAGACTCCAGAAGTACCCCAAGATCCATGTCAGCACTGGAGAGGAATCCTCAGGTTCCGGCCCCGACTCCACACAATGTCTTAGGCCCCGGCATCGATGGGAGAGGAATCCCGAGAGGCCCCCGAGGAACTCGCATGGGGACTGGCCTTTCCTGAGGCCACCAGAGCGGGTCCCTGAGGTTCCCGTCGTAAGTCGAGAGCACCTGCCGCAACTCGAGAAAATCCAGGAGGTTTTGCCCTCCAGGCGAGATGAGGCCCATTTCCGCTGAGGCTTCTCGATGCGAATCACGTCTAACCACTGGAACTTCCAAAGGGTCCTTCACACCCTTGCTGCAACTCAAGAAGTTCCCCGACATACCCGTCTCCACTCGAGAGGAAGCACGTGGGGTCCCGCACACATCCAGGGGAGCCCCGTTTCCGCCTCCTAGCTCGAGATGAGGGATCCTTTCCCTGTTTCGTAGGGAAAGAATTCCCGGCGTTCCCGTCGCATCTCAAGAGGAGGCGCTCTACACAGGAAAGGCGAGAGGAACTCCAGGGTCGTGCCAGCATTCCAAGAGTCCCCCAGATGTGTCAGTCCATTCCAGAGGAACCTGTTTTCCCTGCACTGCCTTGACGTTCAAGCCGAGGATCGACTCCCACCACGTGTGCACGTGGGACAGCCCTGTGGGAAAGCCTCGTGGGAAAGCCTCGTGGGAAAGACTCGAGGGAAAACCATAGATCCTTTGATCCACGCGGCGGACTGCGTGACACTGCTGCTACCGCTCTGGAGGAAAGCGCAAGTGCATGCCCGCATTCGAGACGAGGACTGACTCCCCTGGGGAGACTCCAGAAGTACCCCAAGATCCATGTCAGCACTGGAGAGGAATCCTCAGGTTCCGGCCCCGACTCCACACAAGGTCTTAGGCCCCGGCATCGACGGGAGAGGAATCCCGAGAGGACCCCGAGGAACTCGCATGGGGACTGGCCTTTCCTGAGGCCACCAGAGCGGGTCCCTGAGGTCCCCGTCGTAAGTCGAGAGCACCTGGCGCAACTCGAGAAAATCCAGGAGGTTTTGCCCTCCAGGCGAGATGAGGCCCATTTCCGCTGAGGCTTCTCGAGGCTAATCACGTCTAACCACTGGAACTTCCAAAGGGTCCTTCACACCCTTGCTGCAACTCAAGAAGTTCCCCGACATACCCGTCTCCACTCGAAAGGAAGCACGTGGGGTCCCTCACACATCCAGGGGAGCCCCGTTTCCGCCTCCTAGCTCGAGATGAGGGATCCTTTCCCTGTTTCATAGGGAAAGAATTCCCGGCGTTCCCGTCGCATCTCAAGAGGAGGCGCTCTCCACAGGAAAGGCGAGAGGAACTCCAGGGTCGTGCCACCATTCCAAGAGTCCCCCAGATGTGTCAGTCCATTCCAGAGGAACCTGTTTTCCCTGCACTGCCTTGACGTTCAAGCCGAGGATCCACTCCCACCACGTGTGCACGTGGGACAGCGCTGTGGGAAAGCCTCGTGGGAAAGCCTCGTGGGAAAGACTCGAGGGAAAACCATAGATCCTTTGATCCACGCGGCGGACTGCGTGACACTGCTGCTACCGCTCTGGAGGAAAGCGCAAGTGCATGCCCGCATTCGAGACGAGGACTGACTCCCCTGGGGAGACTCCAGAAGTACCCCAAGATCCATGTCAGCACTGGAGAGGAATCCTCAGGTTCCGGCCCCGACTCCACACAAGGTCTTAGGCCCCGGCATCGACGGGAGAGGAATCCCGAGAGGCCCCCGAGGAACTCGCATGGGGACTGGCCTTTCCTGAGGCCACCAGAGCGGGTCCCTGAGGTCCCCGTCGTAAGTCGAGAGCACCTGCCGCAACTCGAGAAAATCCAGGAGGTTTTGCCCTCCAGGCGAGATGAGGCCCATTTCCGCTGAGGCTTCTCGAGGCTAATCACGTCTAACCACTGGAACTTCCAAAGGGTCCTTCACACCCTTGCTGCAACTCAAGAAGTTCCCCGACATACCCGTCTCCACTCGAGAGGAAGCACGTGGGGTCCCGCACACATCCAGGGGAGCCCCGTTTCCGCCTCCTAGCTCGAGATGAGGGATCCTTTCCCTGTTTCGTAGGGAAAGAATTCCCGGCGTTCCCGTCGCATCTCAAGAGGAGGCGCTCTACACAGGAAAGGCGAGAGGAACTCCAGGGTCGTGCCAGCATTCCAAGAGTCCCCCAGATGTGTCAGTCCATTCCAGAGGAACCTGTTTTCCCTGCACTGCCTTGACGTTCAAGCCGAGGATCGACTCCCACCACGTGTGCACGTGGGACAGCCCTGTGGGAAAGCCTCGTGGGAAAGCCTCGTGGGAAAGACTCGAGGGAAAACCATAGATCCTTTGATCCACGCGGCGGACTGCGTGACACTGCTGCTACCGCTCTGGAGGAAAGCGCAAGTGCATGCCCGCATTCGAGACGAGGACTGACTCCCCTGGGGAGACTCCAGAAGTACCCCAAGATCCATGTCAGCACTGGAGAGGAATCCTCAGGTTCCGGCCCCGACTCCACACAAGGTCTTAGGCCCCGGCATCGACGGGAGAGGAATCCTGAGAGGCCCCCGAGGAACTCGCATGGGGACTGGCCTTTCCTGAGGCCACCAGAGCGGGTCCCTGAGGTCCCCGTCGTAAGTCGAGAGCACCTGCCGCAACTCGAGAAAATCCAGGAGGTTTTGCCCTCCAGGCGAGATGAGGCCCATTTCCGCTGAGGCTTCTCGAGGCTAATCACGTCTAACCACTGGAACTTCCAAAGGGTCCTTCACACCCTTGCTGCAACTCAAGAAGTTCCCCGACATACCCGTCTCCACTCGAGAGGAAGCACGTGGGGTCCCGCACACATCCAGGGGAGCCCCGTTTCCGCCTCCTAGCTCGAGATGAGGGATCCTTTCCCTGTTTCGTAGGGAAAGAATTCCCGGCGTTCCCGTCGCATCTCAAGAGGAGGCGCTCTCCACAGGAAAGGCGAGAGGAACTCCAGGGTCGTGCCACCATTCCAAGAGTCCCCAGATGTGTCAGTCCATTCCAGAGGAAACTGTTTTCCCTGCACTGCCTTGACGTTCAAGCCGAGGATCCACTCCCACCACGTGTGCACGTGGGACAGCCCTGTGCGAAAGCCTCGTGGGAAAGCTTCGTGGGAAAGACTCGAGGGAAAACCATAGATCCTTTGATCCACGCGGCGGACTGCGTGACACTGCTGCTGCCGCTCTGGAGGAAAGCGCAAGTGCATGCCCGCATTCGAGACGAGGACTGACTCCCCATGGAAGACTCCAGAAGTACCCCAAGATCCATGTCAGCATTGGAGAGGAATCCTCAGGTTCCGGCCCCGACTCCACACAAGGTCTTAGGCCCCGGCATCGACGGGAGAGGAATCCTGAGAGGCCCCCGAGGAACTCGCATGGGGACTGGCCTTTCCTGAGGCCACCAGAGCGGGTCCCTGAGGTCCCCGTCGTAAGTCGAGAGCAACTGCCGCAACTCGAGAAAATCCAGGAGGTTTTGCCCTCCAGGCGAGATGAGGCCCATTTCCGCTGAGGCTTCTCGAGGCTAATCACGTCTAACCACTGGAACTTCCAAAGGGTCCTTCACACCCTTGCTGCAACACAAGAAGTTCCCCGACATACCCGTCTCCACTCGAGAGGAAGCACGTGGGGTCCCGCACACATCCAGGGGAGCCCCGTTTCCGCCTCCTAGCTCGAGATGAGGGATCCTTTCCCTGTTTCGTAGGGAAAGAATTCCCGGCGTTCCCGTCGCATCTCAAGAGGAGGCGCTCTCCACAGGAAAGGCGAGAGGAACTCCAGGGCCGTGCCACCATTCAAAGAGTCCCCAGATGTATCAGTCCATTCCAGAGGAACCTGTTTTCCCTGCACTGCCTTGACGTTCAAGCCGAGGATCCACTCCCACCACGTGTGCACGTGGGACAGCCCTGTGCGAAAGCCTCGTGGGAAAGCTTCGTGGGAAAGACTCGAGGGAAAACCATAGATCCTTTGATCCACGCGGCGGACTGCGTGACACTGCTGCTACCGCTCTGGAGGAAAGCACAAGTGCATGCCCGCATTCGAGACGAGGACTGACTCCCCTGGGGAGACTCCAGAAGTACCCCAAGATCCATGTCAGCACTGGAGAGGAATCCTCAGGTTCCGGCCCCGACTCCACACAAGGTCTTAGGCCCCGGCATCGACGGGAGAGGAATCCCGAGAGGCCCGCGAGGAATTCGCATGGGGACTGGCCTTTCCTGAGGCCACCAGAGCGGGTCCCTGAGGTCCCCGTCGTAAGTCTAGAGCACCTGCCGCAACTCGAGAAAATCCAGGAGGTTTTGCCCTCCAGGCGAGATGAGGCCCATTTCCGCTGAGGCTTCTCGAGGCTAATCACGTCTAACCACTGGAACTTCCAAAGGGTCCTTCACACCCTTGCTGCAACTCAAGAAGTTCCCCGACATACCCGTCTCCACTCGAGAGGAAGCACGTGGGGTCCCGCACACATCCAGGGGAGCCCCGTTTCCGCCTCCTAGCTCGAGATGAGGGATCCATTCCCTGTTTCGGAGGGAAAGAATTCCCGGCGTTCCCGTCGCATCTCAAGAGGAGGCGCTCTCCACAGGAAAGGCGAGAGGAACTCCAGGGTCGTGCCAACATTCCAAGAGACCCCCAGATGTGTCAGTCCATTCCAGAGGAACCTGTTTTCCCTGCACTGCCTTGACGTTCAAGCCGAGGATCCACTCCCACCACGTGTGCACGTGGGACAGCCCTGTGGGAAAGCCTCGTGGGAAAGCCTCGTGGGAAAGACTCGAGTGAAAACCATAGATCCTTTGATCCACGCGGCGGATTGCGTGACACTGCTGCTACCGCTCTGGAGGAAAGCGCAAGTGCATGCCCGCATTCGAGACGAGGACTGACTCCCCTGGGGAGACTCCAGAAGTACCCCAAGATCCATGTCAGCACTGGAGAGGAATCCTCAGGTTCCGGCCCCGACTCCACACAAGGTCTTAGGCCCCGGCATCGACGGGAGAGGAATCCCGAGAGGCCCCCGAGGAACTCGCATGGGGACTGGCCTTTCCTGAGGCCACTAGAGCGGGTCCCTGAGGTCCCCGTCGTAGGTCGAGAGCACCTGCCGCAACTCGAGAAAATCCAGGAGGTTTTGCCCTCCAGGCGAGATGAGGCCCATTTCCGCTGATTATTCTCGAGGCTAATCACGTCTAACCACTGGAAATTCCAAAGGGTCCTTCACACCCTTGCTGCAACTCAAGCAGTTCCGGAACATACCCGTCTCCACTCGAGAGGAAGCACGTGGGGTCCCGCACACATCCAGGGGAGCCCCGTTTCCGCCTCCTAGCTCGAGATGAGGGATCCTTTCCCTGTTTCGTAGGGAAAGAATTCCCGGCGTTCCCGTCGCATCTCAAGAGGTGGCGCTCTCCACAGGAAAGGCGAGAGGAACTCCAGGATCGTGGCACCATTCCAAGAGACCCCCAGATGTGTCAGTCCATTCCAGAGGAACCTGTTTTCCCTGCACTGCCTTGACGTTCAAGCCGAGGATCGACTCCCACCACGTGTGCACGTGGGACAGCCCTGTGGGAAAGCCTCGTGGGAAAGCCTCGTGGGAAAGACTCGAGGGAAAACCATAGATCCTTTGATCCACGCGGCGGACTGCGTGACACTGCTGCTACCGCTCTGGAGGAAAGCGCAAGTGCATGCCCGCATTCGAGACGAGGACTGACTCCCCTGGGGAGACTCCAGGAGTACCCCAAGATCCATGTCAGCACTGGAGAGGAATCCTCAGGTTCCGGCCCCGACTCCACACAATGTCTTAGGCCCCGGCATCGATGGGAGAGGAATCCCGAGAGGCCCCCGAGGAACTCGCATGGGGACTGGCCTTTCCTGAGGCCACCAGAGCGGGTCCCTGAGGTTCCCGTCGTAAGTCGAGAGCACCTGCCGCAACTCGAGAAAATCCAGGAGGTTTTGCCCTCCAGGCGAGATGAGGCCCATTTCCGCTGAGGCTTCTCGATGCGAATCACGTCTAACCACTGGAACTTCCAAAGGGTCCTTCACACCCTTGCTGCAACTCAAGAAGTTCCCCGACATACCCGTCTCCACTCGAGAGGAAGCACGTGGGGTCCCGCACACATCCAGGGGAGCCCCGTTTCCGCCTCCTAGCTCGAGATGAGGGATCCTTTCCCTGTTTCGTAGGGAAAGAATTCCCGGCGTTCCCGTCGCATCTCAAGAGGAGGCGCTCTACACAGGAAAGGCGAGAGGAACTCCAGGGTCGTGCCAGCATTCCAAGAGTCCCCCAGATGTGTCAGTCCATTCCAGAGGAACCTGTTTTCCCTGCACTGCCTTGACGTTCAAGCCGAGGATCGACTCCCACCACGTGTGCACGTGGGACAGCCCTGTGGGAAAGCCTCGTGGGAAAGCCTCGTGGGAAAGACTCGAGGGAAAACCATAGATCCTTTGATCCACGCGGCGGACTGCGTGACACTGCTGCTACCGCTCTGGAGGAAAGCGCAAGTGCATGCCCGCATTCGAGACGAGGACTGACTCCCCTGGGGAGACTCCAGAAGTACCCCAAGATCCATGTCAGCACTGGAGAGGAATCCTCAGGTTCCGGCCCCGACTCCACACAAGGTCTTAGGCCCCGGCATCGACGGGAGAGGAATCCCGAGAGGACCCCGAGGAACTCGCATGGGGACTGGCCTTTCCTGAGGCCACCAGAGCGGGTCCCTGAGGTCCCCGTCGTAAGTCGAGAGCACCTGGCGCAACTCGAGAAAATCCAGGAGGTTTTGCCCTCCAGGCGAGATGAGGCCCATTTCCGCTGAGGCTTCTCGAGGCTAATCACGTCTAACCACTGGAACTTCCAAAGGGTCCTTCACACCCTTGCTGCAACTCAAGAAGTTCCCCGACATACCCGTCTCCACTCGAAAGGAAGCACGTGGGGTCCCTCACACATCCAGGGGAGCCCCGTTTCCGCCTCCTAGCTCGAGATGAGGGATCCTTTCCCTGTTTCATAGGGAAAGAATTCCCGGCGTTCCCGTCGCATCTCAAGAGGAGGCGCTCTCCACAGGAAAGGCGAGAGGAACTCCAGGGTCGTGCCACCATTCCAAGAGTCCCCCAGATGTGTCAGTCCATTCCAGAGGAACCTGTTTTCCCTGCACTGCCTTGACGTTCAAGCCGAGGATCCACTCCCACCACGTGTGCACGTGGGACAGCGCTGTGGGAAAGCCTCGTGGGAAAGCCTCGTGGGAAAGACTCGAGGGAAAACCATAGATCCTTTGATCCACGCGGCGGACTGCGTGACACTGCTGCTACCGCTCTGGAGGAAAGCGCAAGTGCATGCCCGCATTCGAGACGAGGACTGACTCCCCTGGGGAGACTCCAGAAGTACCCCAAGATCCATGTCAGCACTGGAGAGGAATCCTCAGGTTCCGGCCCCGACTCCACACAAGGTCTTAGGCCCCGGCATCGACGGGAGAGGAATCCCGAGAGGCCCCCGAGGAACTCGCATGGGGACTGGCCTTTCCTGAGGCCACCAGAGCGGGTCCCTGAGGTCCCCGTCGTAAGTCGAGAGCACCTGCCGCAACTCGAGAAAATCCAGGAGGTTTTGCCCTCCAGGCGAGATGAGGCCCATTTCCGCTGAGGCTTCTCGAGGCTAATCACGTCTAACCACTGGAACTTCCAAAGGGTCCTTCACACCCTTGCTGCAACTCAAGAAGTTCCCCGACATACCCGTCTCCACTCGAGAGGAAGCACGTGGGGTCCCGCACACATCCAGGGGAGCCCCGTTTCCGCCTCCTAGCTCGAGATGAGGGATCCTTTCCCTGTTTCGTAGGGAAAGAATTCCCGGCGTTCCCGTCGCATCTCAAGAGGAGGCGCTCTACACAGGAAAGGCGAGAGGAACTCCAGGGTCGTGCCAGCATTCCAAGAGTCCCCCAGATGTGTCAGTCCATTCCAGAGGAACCTGTTTTCCCTGCACTGCCTTGACGTTCAAGCCGAGGATCGACTCCCACCACGTGTGCACGTGGGACAGCCCTGTGGGAAAGCCTCGTGGGAAAGCCTCGTGGGAAAGACTCGAGGGAAAACCATAGATCCTTTGATCCACGCGGCGGACTGCGTGACACTGCTGCTACCGCTCTGGAGGAAAGCGCAAGTGCATGCCCGCATTCGAGACGAGGACTGACTCCCCTGGGGAGACTCCAGAAGTACCCCAAGATCCATGTCAGCACTGGAGAGGAATCCTCAGGTTCCGGCCCCGACTCCACACAAGGTCTTAGGCCCCGGCATCGACGGGAGAGGAATCCCGAGAGGACCCCGAGGAACTCGCATGGGGACTGGCCTTTCCTGAGGCCACCAGAGCGGGTCCCTGAGGTCCCCGTCGTAAGTCGAGAGCACCTGGCGCAACTCGAGAAAATCCAGGAGGTTTTGCCCTCCAGGCGAGATGAGGCCCATTTCCGCTGAGGCTTCTCGAGGCTAATCACGTCTAACCACTGGAACTTCCAAAGGGTCCTTCACACCCTTGCTGCAACTCAAGAAGTTCCCCGACATACCCGTCTCCACTCGAAAGGAAGCACGTGGGGTCCCTCACACATCCAGGGGAGCCCCGTTTCCGCCTCCTAGCTCGAGATGAGGGATCCTTTCCCTGTTTCATAGGGAAAGAATTCCCGGCGTTCCCGTCGCATCTCAAGAGGAGGCGCTCTCCACAGGAAAGGCGAGAGGAACTCCAGGGTCGTGCCACCATTCCAAGAGTCCCCCAGATGTGTCAGTCCATTCCAGAGGAACCTGTTTTCCCTGCACTGCCTTGACGTTCAAGCCGAGGATCGACTCCCACCACGTGTGCACGTGGGACAGCCCTGTGGGAAAGCCTCGTGGGAAAGCCTCGTGGGAAAGACTCGAGGGAAAACCATAGATCCTTTGATCCACGCGGCGGACTGCGTGACACTGCTGCTACCGCTCTGGAGGAAAGCGCAAGTGCATGCCCGCATTCGAGACGAGGACTGACTCCCCTGGGGAGACTCCAGAAGTACCCCAAGATCCATGTCAGCACTGGAGAGGAATCCTCAGGTTCCGGCCCCGACTCCACACAAGGTCTTAGGCCCCGGCATCGACGGGAGAGGAATCCCGAGAGGTCCCCGAGGAACTCGCATGGGGACTGGCCTTTCCTGAGGCCACCAGAGCGGGTCCCTGAGGTCCCCGTCGTAAGTCGAGAGCACCTGCCGCAACTCGAGACAATCCAGGAGGTTTTGCCCTCCAGGCGAGATGAGGCCCATTTCCGCTGAGGCTTCTCGAGGCTAATCACGTCTAACCACTGGAACTTCCAAAGGGTCCTTCACACCCTTGCTGCAACTCAAGAAGTTCCCCGACATACCCGTCTCCACTCGAGAGGAAGCACGTGGGGTCCCGCACACATCCAGGGGAGCCCCGTTTCCGCCTCCTAGCTCGAGATGAGGGATCCTTTCCCTGTTTCGTAGGGAAAGAATTCCCGGCGTTCCCGTCGCATCTCAAGAGGAGGCGCTCTCCACAGGAAAGGCGAGAGGAACTCCAGGGTCGTGCCACCATTCCAAGAGTCCCCCAGATGTGTCAGTCCATTCCAGAGGAACCTGTTTTCCCTGCACTGCCTTGACGTTCAAGCCGAGGATCGACTCCCACCACGTGTGCACGTGGGACAGCCTTGTGGGAAAGCCTCGTGGGAAAGCCTCTTGGGAAAGACTCGAGGGAAAACCATAGATCCTTTGATCCACGCGGCGGACTGCGTGACACTGCTGCTACCGCTCTGGAGGAAAGCGCAAGTGCATGCCCGCATTCGAGACGAGGACTGACTCCCCTGGGGAGACTCCAGAAGTACCCCAAGATCCATGTCAGCACTGGAGAGGAATCCTCAGGTTCCGGCCCCGACTCCACACAAGGTCTAAGGCCCCGGCATCGACGGGAGAGGAATCCCGAGAGGCCCCCGAGGAACTCGCATGGGGACTGGCCTTTCCTGAGGCCACCAGAGCGGGTCCCTGAGGTCCCCGTCGAAAGTCGAGAGCACCTGCCGCAACTCGAGAAAATCCAGGAGGTTTTGCCCTCCAGGCGAGATGAGGCCCATTTCCGCTGAGGCTTCTCGAGGCTAATCACGTCTAACCACTGGAACTTCCAAAGGGTCCTTCACACCCTTGCTGCATCTCAAGAAGTTCCCCGACATACCCGTCTCCACTCGAGAGGAAGCACGTGGGGTCCCGCACACATCCAGGGGAGCCCCGTTTCCGCCTCCTAGCTCGAGATGAGGGATCCTTCCCCTGTTTGGTAGGGAAAGAATTCCCGGCGTTCCCGTCGCATCTCAAGAGGAGGCGCTCTCCACAGGAAAGGCGAGAGGAACTCCAGGGTCGTGCCACCATTCCAAGAGTCCCCCAGATGTGTCAGTCCATTCCAGAGGAACCTGTTTTCCCTGCACTGCCTTGACGTTCAAGCCGAGGATCGACTCCCACCACGTGTGCACGTGGGACAGCCTTGTGGGAAAGCCTCGTGGGAAAGCATCGTGGGAAAGACTCGAGGGAAAACCATAGATCCTTTGATCCACGCGGCGGACTGCGTGACACTGCTGCTACCGCTCTGGAGGAAAGCGCAAGTGCATGCCCGCATTCGAGACGAGGACTGACTCCCCTGGGGAGACTCCAGAAGTACCCCAAGATCCATGTCAGCACTGGAGAGGAATCCTCAGGTTCCGGCCCTGACTCCACACAAGGTCTTAGGCCCCGGCATCGACGGGAGAGGAATCCCGAGAGGACCCCGAGGAACTCGCATGGGGACTGGCCTTTCCTGAGGCCACCAGAGCGGGTCCCTGAGGTCCCCGTCGTAAGTCGAGAGCACCTGCCGCAACTCGAGAAAATCCAGGAGGTTTTGCCCTCCAGGAGAGATGAGGCCCATTTCTGCTGAGGCTTCTCGAGGCTAATCACGTCTAACCACTGGAACTTCCAAAGGGTCCTTCACACCCTTGCTGCAACTCAAGAAGTTCCCCGACATACCCGTCTCCACTCGAGAGGAAGCACGTGGGGTCCCGCACACATCCAGGGGAGCCCCGTTTCCGCCTCCTAGCTCGAGATGAGGGATCCTTTCCCTGTTTCCTAGGGAAAGAATTCCCGGCGTTCCCGTCGCATCTCAAGAGGAGGCGCTCTCCACAGGAAAGGCGAGAGGAACTCCAGGGTCGTGCTACCATTCCAAGAGTCCCCCAGATGTGTCAGTCCATTCCAGAGGAACCTGTTTTCCCTGCACTGCCTTGACGTTCAAGCCGAGGATCGACTCCCACCACGTGTGCACGTGGGACAGCCCTGTGGGAAAGCCTCGTGGGAAAGCCTCGTGGGAAAGACTCGAGGGAAAACCATAGATCCTTTGATCCACGCGGCGGACTGCGTGACACTGCTGCTACCGCTCTGGAGGAAAGCGCAAGTGCATGCCCGCATTCGAGACGAGGACTGACTCCCCTGGGGAGACTCCAGAAGTACCCCAAGATCCATGTCAGCATTGGAGAGGAATCCTCAGGTTCCGGCCCCTACTCCACACAAGGTCTTAGGCCCCGGCATCGACGGGAGAGGAATCCTGAGAGGCCCCCGAGGAACTCGCATGGGGACTGGCCTTTCCTGAGGCCACCAGAGCGGGTCCCTGAGGTCCCCGTCGTAATTCGAGAGCACCTGCCGCAACTCGAGAAAATCCAGGAGGTTTTGCCCTCCAGGCGAGATGAGGCCCATTTCCGCTGAGGCTTCTCGAGGCTAATCACGTCTAACCACTGGAACTTCCAAAGGGTCCTTCACACCCTTGCTGCAACTCAAGAAGTTCCCCGACATACCCGTCTGCACTCGAGAGGAAGCACGTGGGGTCCCGCACACATCCAGGGAGCCCCGTTTCCGCCTCCTAGCTCGAGATGAGGGATCCTTTCCCTGTTTCATAGGGAAAGAATTCCCGGCGTTCCCGTCGCATCTCAAGAGGAGGCGCTCTCCACAGGAAAGGCGAGAGGAACTCCAGGTTCGTGCCACCATTCCAAGAGTCCCCCAGATGTGTCAGTCCATTCCAGAGGAACCTGTTTTCCCTGCACTGCCTTGAGGTTCAAGCCGAGGTTCCATTCCCACCACGTGTGCACGTGGGACAGCCCTGTGGGAAAGCCTCGTGGGAAAGCCTCGTGGGAAAGACTCGAGGGAAAACCATAGATCCTTTGATCCACGCGGCGGACTGCGTGACACTGCTGCTACCGCTCTGGAGGAAGGCGCAAGTGCATGCCCGCATTCGAGACGAGGACTGACTCCCCTGGGGAGACTCCAGAAGTACCCCAAGATCCATGTCAGCACTGGAGAGGAATCCTCAGGTTCCGGCCCCGACTCCACACAAGGTCTTAGGCCCCGGCATCGACGGGAGAGGAATCCCGAGAGGCCCCCGAGGAACTCGCATGGGGACTGGCCTTTCCTGAGGCCACCAGAGCGGGTCCCTGACGTCCCCGTCGTAAGTCGGGAGCACCTGCCGCAACTCGAGAAAATCCAGGAGGTTTTGCCCTCCAGGCGAGATGAGGCCCATTTCCGCTGAGGCTTCTCGAGGCTAATCACATCTAACCACTGGAACTTCCAAAGGGTCCTTCACACCCTTGCTGCAACTCAAGAAGTTCCCCGACATACCCGTCTCCACTCGAGAGGAAGCACATGGGGTCCCGCACACATCCAGGGGAGCCCCGTTTCCGCCTCCTAGCTCGAGATGAGAGATCCTTTCCCTGTTTCATAGGGAAAGAATTCCCGGCGTTCCCGTCGCATCTCAAGAGGAGGCGCTCTCCACAGGAAAGGCGAGAGGAACTCCAGGGTCGTGCCACCATTCCAAGAGTCCCCCAGATGTGTCAGTCCATTCCAGAGGAACCTGTTTTCCCTGCACTGCCTTGACGTTCAAGCCGAGGATCCACTCCCACCACGTGTGCACGTGGGACAGCCCTGTGGGAAAGCCTCGTGGGAAAGCCTCGTGGGAAAGACTCGAGGGAAAACCATAGATCCTTTGATCCACGCGGCGGACTGCGTGACACTGCTGCTACCGCTCTGGAGGAAAGCGCAAGTGCATGCCCGCATTCGAGACGAGGACTGACTCCCCTGGGGAGACTCCAGAAGTACCCCAAGATCCATGTCAGCACTGGAGAGGAATCCTCAGGTTCCGGCCCCGACTCCACACAAGGTCTTAGGCCCCGGCATCGACGGGAGAGGAATCCCGAGAGGCCCCGGAGGAACTCGCATGGGGACTGGCCTTTCCTGAGGCCACCAGAGCGGGTCCCTGATGTCCCCGTCGTAAGTCGAGAGCATCTGCCGCAACTCGAGAAAATCCAGGAGGTTTTGCCCTCCAGGCGAGATGAGGCCCATTTCCGATGAGGCTTCTCGAGGCTAATCACGTCTAACCACTGGAACTTCCAAAGGGTCCTTCACACCCTTGCTGCAACTCAAGAAGTTCCCCGACATACCCGTCTCTACTCGAGAGGAAGCACGTGGGGTCCCGCACACATCCAGGGGAGCCCCGTTTCTGCCTCCTAGCTCGAGATGAGGGATCCTTTCCCTGTTTCGTAGGGAAACAATTCCCGACGTTCCCGTCGCATCTCAAGAGGAGGCGCTCTCCACAGGAAAGGCGAGAGGAACTCCAGGGTCGTGCCACCATTCCAAGAGTCCCCCAGATGTGTCAGTCCATTCCAGAGGAACCTGTTTTCCCTGCACTGCCTTGACGTTCAAGCCGAGGATCGACTCCCACCACGTGTGCACGTGGGACAGCCCTGTGGGAAAGCCTCGTGGGAAAGCCTCGTGGGAAAGACTCGAGGAAAAACCATAGATCCTTTGATCCACGCGGCGGACTGCGTGACACTGCTGCTACCGCTCTGGAGGAAAGCGCAAGTGCATGCCCGCATTCGAGACGAGGACTGACTCCCCTGGGGAGAATCCAGAAGTACCCCAAGATCCATGTCAGCACTGGAGAGGAATCCGCAGGTTCCGGCCCCGACTCCACACAAGGTCTTAGGCCCCGGCATCGACGGGAGAGGAATCCCGAGAGGCCCCCGAGGAACTCCCATGGGGACTGGCCTTTCCTGAGGCCACCGGAGCGGGTCCCTGTGGTCCCCGTCGTAAGTCGAGAGCACCTGGCGCAACTCGAGAAAATCCAGGAGGTTTTGCCCTCCAGGCGAGATGAGGCCCATTTCCGCTGAGGCTTCTCGAGGCTAATCACGTCTAACCACTGGAACTTCCAAAGGGTCTTTCACACCCTTGCTGCAACTCAAGAAGTTCCCCGACATACCCGTCTCCACTCGAGAGGAAGCACGTGGGTCCCGCACACATCCAGGGGAGCCCCGTTTCCGCCTCCTAGCTCGAGATGAGGGATCCTTTCCCTGTTTCGTAGGGAAAGAATTCCCGGAGTTCCCGTCGCATCTCAAGAGGAGGCGCTCTCCACAGGAAAGGTGAGAGGAACTCCAGGGTCGTGACACCATTCCAAGAGTCCCCAGATGTGTCAGTCCATTCCAGAGGAACCTGTTTTCCCTGCACTTCCTTGACGTTCAAGCCGAGGATCGACTCCCACCACGTGTGCACGTGGGACAGCCCTGTGGGAAAGCCTCGTGGGAAAGCCTCGTGGGAAAGACTCGAGGGAAAACCATAGATCCTTTGCTCCAAGCATCGGACTGCGTGACACTGCTGCTACCGCTCTGGAGGAAAGCGCAAGTGCATGCCCGCATTCGAGACGTGGACTGACTCCCCTGGGGAGACTCCAGAAGTACCCCAAGATCCATGTCAGCACTGGAGAGGAATCCTCAGGTTCCGGCCCCGACTCCACACAAGGTCTTAGGCCCCGGCATCGACGGGAGAGGAATCCCGAGAGGCCCTCGAGGAACTCGCATGGGGACTGGCCTTTCCTGAGGCCACCAGAGCGGGTCCCTGAGGTCCCCGTCGTAAGTCGAGAGCACCTGCCGAAACTCGAGAAAATCCAGGAGGTTTTGCCCTCCAGGCGAGATGAGGCCCATTTACGCTGAGGCTTCTCGAGGCCAATCACATCTAACCACTGGAACTTCCAAAGGGTCCTTCACACCCTTGTTGCAACTCAAGAAGTTCCCAGACATACCCGTCTGCACTCGAGAGGAAGCATGTGGTGTCCCGCACACATCGAGGGGAGCCCCGTTTCCGCCTCCTAGCTCGAGATGAGGGATCCTTTCCCTGTTTCGAAGGGAAAGAATTCCCGGCGTTCCCGTCACATCTCAAGAGGAGGCGCTCTCCACAGGAAAGGCGAGAGGAACTCCAGGTTCGTGCCACCATTCCAAGAGTCCCCCAGATGTGTCAGTCCATTCCAGAGGAACCTGTTTTCCCTGCACTGCCTTGAGGTTCAAGCCGAGGTTCCATTCCCACCACGTGTGCACGTGGGACAGCCCTGTGGGAAAGCCTCGTGGGAAAGCCTCGTGGGAAAGACTCGAGGGAAAACCATAGATCCTTTGATCCACGCGGCGGACTGCGTGACACTGCTGCTACCGCTCTGGAGGAAGGCGCAAGTGCATGCCCGCATTCGAGACGAGGACTGACTCCCCTGGGGAGACTCCAGAAGTACCCCAAGATCCATGTCAGCACTGGAGAGGAATCCTCAGGTTCCGGCCCCGACTCCACACAAGGTCTTAGGCCCCGGCATCGACGGGAGAGGAATCCCGAGAGGCCCCCGAGGAACTCGCATGGGGACTGGCCTTTCCTGAGGCCACCAGAGCGGGTCCCTGACGTCCCCGTCGTAAGTCGGGAGCACCTGCCGCAACTCGAGAAAATCCAGGAGGTTTTGCCCTCCAGGCGAGATGAGGCCCATTTCCGCTGAGGCTTCTCGAGGCTAATCACATCTAACCACTGGAACTTCCAAAGGGTCCTTCACACCCTTGCTGCAACTCAAGAAGTTCCCCGACATACCCGTCTCCACTCGAGAGGAAGCACATGGGGTCCCGCACACATCCAGGGGAGCCCCGTTTCCGCCTCCTAGCTCGAGATGAGAGATCCTTTCCCTGTTTCATAGGGAAAGAATTCCCGGCGTTCCCGTCGCATCTCAAGAGGAGGCGCTCTCCACAGGAAAGGCGAGAGGAACTCCAGGGTCGTGCCACCATTCCAAGAGTCCCCCAGATGTGTCAGTCCATTCCAGAGGAACCTGTTTTCCCTGCACTGCCTTGACGTTCAAGCCGAGGATCCACTCCCACCACGTGTGCACGTGGGACAGCCCTGTGGGAAAGCCTCGTGGGAAAGCCTCGTGGGAAAGACTCGAGGGAAAACCATAGATCCTTTGATCCACGCGGCGGACTGCGTGACACTGCTGCTACCGCTCTGGAGGAAAGCGCAAGTGCATGCCCGCATTCGAGACGAGGACTGACTCCCCTGGGGAGACTCCAGAAGTACCCCAAGATCCATGTCAGCACTGGAGAGGAATCCTCAGGTTCCGGCCCCGACTCCACACAAGGTCTTAGGCCCCGGCATCGACGGGAGAGGAATCCCGAGAGGCCCCGGAGGAACTCGCATGGGGACTGGCCTTTCCTGAGGCCACCAGAGCGGGTCCCTGATGTCCCCGTCGTAAGTCGAGAGCATCTGCCGCAACTCGAGAAAATCCAGGAGGTTTTGCCCTCCAGGCGAGATGAGGCCCATTTCCGATGAGGCTTCTCGAGGCTAATCACGTCTAACCACTGGAACTTCCAAAGGGTCCTTCACACCCTTGCTGCAACTCAAGAAGTTCCCCGACATACCCGTCTCTACTCGAGAGGAAGCACGTGGGGTCCCGCACACATCCAGGGGAGCCCCGTTTCTGCCTCCTAGCTCGAGATGAGGGATCCTTTCCCTGTTTCGTAGGGAAACAATTCCCGACGTTCCCGTCGCATCTCAAGAGGAGGCGCTCTCCACAGGAAAGGCGAGAGGAACTCCAGGGTCGTGCCACCATTCCAAGAGTCCCCCAGATGTGTCAGTCCATTCCAGAGGAACCTGTTTTCCCTGCACTGCCTTGACGTTCAAGCCGAGGATCGACTCCCACCACGTGTGCACGTGGGACAGCCCTGTGGGAAAGCCTCGTGGGAAAGCCTCGTGGGAAAGACTCGAGGAAAAACCATAGATCCTTTGATCCACGCGGCGGACTGCGTGACACTGCTGCTACCGCTCTGGAGGAAAGCGCAAGTGCATGCCCGCATTCGAGACGAGGACTGACTCCCCTGGGGAGAATCCAGAAGTACCCCAAGATCCATGTCAGCACTGGAGAGGAATCCGCAGGTTCCGGCCCCGACTCCACACAAGGTCTTAGGCCCCGGCATCGACGGGAGAGGAATCCCGAGAGGCCCCCGAGGAACTCCCATGGGGACTGGCCTTTCCTGAGGCCACCGGAGCGGGTCCCTGTGGTCCCCGTCGTAAGTCGAGAGCACCTGGCGCAACTCGAGAAAATCCAGGAGGTTTTGCCCTCCAGGCGAGATGAGGCCCATTTCCGCTGAGGCTTCTCGAGGCTAATCACGTCTAACCACTGGAACTTCCAAAGGGTCTTTCACACCCTTGCTGCAACTCAAGAAGTTCCCCGACATACCCGTCTCCACTCGAGAGGAAGCACGTGGGTCCCGCACACATCCAGGGGAGCCCCGTTTCCGCCTCCTAGCTCGAGATGAGGGATCCTTTCCCTGTTTCGTAGGGAAAGAATTCCCGGAGTTCCCGTCGCATCTCAAGAGGAGGCGTTCTCCACAGGAAAGGTGAGAGGAACTCCAGGGTCGTGACACCATTCCAAGAGTCCCCAGATGTGTCAGTCCATTCCAGAGGAACCTGTTTTCCCTGCACTTCCTTGACTTTCAAGCCGAGGATCGACTCCCACCACGTGTGCACGTGGGACAGCCCTGTGGGAAAGCCTCGTGGGAAAGCCTCGTGGGAAAGACTCGAGGGAAAACCATAGATCCTTTGCTCCAAGCATCGGACTGCGTGACACTGCTGCTACCGCTCTGGAGGAAAGCGCAAGTGCATGCCCGCATTCGAGACGTGGACTGACTCCCCTGGGGAGACTCCAGAAGTACCCCAAGATCCATGTCAGCACTGGAGAGGAATCCTCAGGTTCCGGCCCCGACTCCACACAAGGTCTTAGGCCCCGGCATCGACGGGAGAGGAATCCCGAGAGGCCCTCGAGGAACTCGCATGGGGACTGGCCTTTCCTGAGGCCACCAGAGCGGGTCCCTGAGGTCCCCGTCGTAAGTCGAGAGCACCTGCCGAAACTCGAGAAAATCCAGGAGGTTTTGCCCTCCAGGCGAGATGAGGCCCATTTACGCTGAGGCTTCTCGAGGCCAATCACATCTAACCACTGGAACTTCCAAAGGGTCCTTCACACCCTTGTTGCAACTCAAGAAGTTCCCAGACATACCCGTCTGCACTCGAGAGGAAGCATGTGGTGTCCCGCACACATCGAGGGGAGCCCCGTTTCCGCCTCCTAGCTCGAGATGAGGGATCCTTTCCCTGTTTCGAAGGGAAAGAATTCCCGGCGTTCCCGTCACATCTCAAGGAGAGGCGCTCTCCACAGGAAAGGCGAGAGGAACTCCAGGGTCGTGCCACCATTCCAAGAGTCCCCCAGATGTGTCAGTCCATTCCAGAGGAACCTGTTTTCCCTGCACTGCCTTGACGTTCAAGCCGAGGATCGACTCCCACCACGTGTGCACGTGGGACAGCCCTGTGGGAAAGCCTCGTGGGAAAGCCTCGTGGGAAAGACTCGAGGGAAAACCATAGATCCTTTGATCCACGCGGCGGACTGCGTGACACTGCTGCTACCGCTCTGGAGGAAAGCGAAAGTGCATGCCCGCATTCGAGACGAGGACTGACTCCCCTGGGGAGACTCCAGAAGTACCCCAAGATCCATGTCAGCACTGGAGAGGAATCCTCAGGTTCCGGCCCCGACTCCACACAAGGTTTTAGGCCCCGGCAACGACGGGAGAGGAATCCCGAGAGGCCCCCGAGGAACTCGCATGGGGACTGGCCTTTCCTGAGGCCACCAGAGCGTGTCCCTGAGGTCCGCGTCGTAAGTCGAGAGCACCTGGCGCAACTCGAGAAAATCCAGGAGGTTTTGCCCTCCAGGCGAGATGAGGCCCATTTCCGCTGAGGCTTCTCGAGGCTAATCACGTCTAACCACTGGAACTTCCAAAGGGTCCTTCACACCCTTGCTGCAACTCAAGAAGTTCCCCGACATACCCGTCTCCACTCGAGAGGAAGCACGTGGGTCCCGCACACATCCAGGGGAGCCCCGTTTCCGCCTCTTAGCTCGAGATGAGGGATCCTTTCCCTGTTTCGTAGGGAAAGAATTCCCGGCGTTCCCGTCGCATCTCAAGAGGAGGCGCTCTCCACAGGAAAGGCGAGAGGAACTCCAGGGTCGTGCCACCATTCCAAGAGTCCCCCAGATGTGTCAGTCCATTCCAGAGGAACCTGTTTTCCCTGCACTGCCTTGACGTTCAAGCCGAGGATCGACTCCCACCACGTGTGCTCGTGGGACAGCCCTGTGGGAAAGCCTCGTGGGAAAGCCTCGTGGGAAAGACTCGAGGGAAAACCATAGATCCTTTGATCCACGCGGCGGACTGCGTGACACTGCTGCTACCGCTCTGGAGGAAAGCGCAAGTGCATGCCCGCATTCGAGACGAGGACTGACTCCCCTGGGGAGACTCCAGAAGTACCCCAAGATCCATGTCAGCACTGGAGAGGAATCCTCAGGTTCCGGCCCCGACTCCACACAAGGTCTTAGGCCCCGGCATCGACGGGAGAGGAATCCCGAGAGGCCCCCGAGGAACTCGCATGGGGACTGGCCTTTCCTGAGGCCACCAGAGCGGGTCCCTGAGGTCCCCGTCGTAAGTCGAGAGGACCTGCCGCAACTCGAGAAAATCCAGGAGGTTTTGCCCTCCAGGCGAGATGAGGCCCATTTCCGATGAGGCTTCTCGAGGCCAATCACGTCTAACCACTGGAACTTCCAAGGGGTCCTTCACACCCTTGCTGCAACTCAAGCAGTTCCGGGACATACCCGTCTCCACTCGAGAGGAAGCACGTGGGGTCCCGCACACATCGAGGGGAGCCCGGTTTCCGCCTCCTAGCTCGAGATGAGGGATCCTTTCCCTGTTTCGTAGGGAAAGAATTCCCGGTGTTCCCGTCGCATCTCAAGAGGAGGCGCTCTCCACAGGAAAGGTGAGAGGAACTCCAGGGTCGTGACACCATTCCAAGAGTCCCCAGATGTGTCAGTCCATTCCAGAGGAACCTGTTTTCCCTGCACTTCCTTGACGTTCAAGCCGAGGATCGACTCCCACCACGTGTGCACGTGGGACAGCCCTGTGGGAAAGCCTCGTGGGAAAGCCTCGTGGGAAAGACTCGAGGGAAAACCATAGATCCTTTGATCCACGCGGCGGACTGCGTGACACTGCTGCTACCGCTCTGGAGGAAAGCGCAAGTGCATGCCCGCATTCGAGACGAGGACTGACTCCCCTGGGGAGACTCCAGAAGTACCCCAAGATCCATGTCAGCACTGGAGAGGAATCCTCAGGTTCCGGCCCCGACTCCACACAAGGTCTTAGGCCCCGGCATCGACGGGAGAGGAATCCCGAGAGGCCCCGGAGGAACTCGCATGGGGACTGGCCTTTCCTGAGGCCACAAGAGCGGGTCCCTGAGGTCCCCGTCGTAAGTCGAGAGCACCTGCCGCAACTCGAGAAAATCCAGGAGGTTTTGCCCTCCAGGCGAGATGAGGCCCATTTCCGCTGAGGCTTCTCGAGGCTAATCACGTCTAACCACTGGAACTTCCAAAGGGTCCTTCACACCCTTGCTGCAACTCAAGAAGTTCCCCGACATACCCGTCTCCACTCGAGAGGAACCACGTGGTGTCCCGCACACATCCAGGGGAGCCCCGTTTCTGCCTCCTAGCGCGAGATGAGGGATCCTTTCCCTGTTTCGCAGGGAAAGAATTCCCGGCGTTCCCGTCGCATCTCAAGAGGAGGCGCTCTCCACAGGAAAGGCGAGAGGAACTCCAGGGTCGTGCCACCATTCCAAGAGTCCCCCAGATATGTCAGTCCATTCCAGAGGAACCTGTTTTCCCTGCACTGCCTTGACGTTCAAGCCGAGGATCGACTCCCACCACGTGTGCACGTGGGACAGCCCTGTGGGAAAGCCTCGTGGGAAAGCCTCGTGGGAAAGACTCGAGGGAAAACCATAGATCCTTTGATCCACGCGGAGGACTGCCTGACACGGCTGCTACCGCTCTGGAGGAAAGCGCAAGTGCATGCCCGCATTCGAGACGAGGACTGACTCCCCTGGGGAGACTCCAGAAGTACCCCAAGATCCATGTCAGCACTGGAGAGGAATCCTCAGTTTCCGGCCCCGACTCCACACAAGGTCTTAGGCCCCGGCATCGACGGGAGAGGAATCCCGAGAGGACCCCGAGGAACTCGCATGGGGACTGGCCTTTCCTGAGGCCACCAGAGCGGGTCCCTGAGGTCCCCGTCGTAAGTCGAAAGCACCTGCCGCAACTCGAGAAAATCCAGGAGGTTTTGCCCTCCAGGCGAGATGAGGCCCATTTCCGCTGAGGCTTCTCGAGGCTAATCACGTCTAACCACTGGAACTTCCAAAGGGTCATTCACACCCTTGCTGCAACTCAAGAAGTTCCCCGACATACCCGTCTCCAATCGAGAGGAAGCACGTGGGTCCCGCACACATCCAGGGGAGCCCCGTTTCCGCCTCCTAGCTCGAGATGAGGGATCCTTTCCCTGTTTCATAGGGAAAGAATTCCCGGCGTTCCCGTCGCATCTCAAGAGGAGGCGCTCTCCACAGGAATGGCGAGAGGAACTCCATAGTCGTGCCACCATTCCAAGAGTCCCCCAGATGTGTCAGTCCATTCCAGAGGAACCTGTTTTCCCTGCACTGCCTTGACGTTGAAGCCGAGGATCGACTCCCACCACGTGTGCACGTGGGACAGCCCTGTGGGAAAGCCTCGTGGAAAGCCTCGTGTGAAAGAATCGAGGGAAAACCATAGATCCTTTGATCCACGCGGCAGACTGCGTGACACTGCTGCTACCGCTCTGGAGGAAAGCGCAAGTGCATGCCCGCATTCGAGACGAGGACTGACTCCCCTGGGGAGACTCCAGAAGTACCCCAAGATCCATGTCAGCACTGGAGAGGAATCCTCAGGTTCCGGCCCCGACTCCACACAAGGTTTTAGGCCCCGGCATCGACGGGAGAGGAATCCCGAGATGCCCCCGAGGAACTCGCATGGGGACTGGCCTTTCCTGAGGCCACCAGAGCGGTTCCCTGAGGTCCCCGTCGTAAGTCGAGAGCACCTGCCGCAACTCGAGAAAATCCAGGAGGTTTTGCCCTCCAGGCGAGATGAGGCCCATTTCCGCTGAGGCTTCTCGAGGCCAATCACATCTAACCACTGGAACTTCCAAAGGGTCCTTCACACCATTGCTGCAACTCAAGAAGTTCCCCGACATACCCGTCTCCACTCGAGAGGAAGCACGTGGGGCCCCGCACACATCCAGGGGAGCCCCGTTTCCGCCCCCTAGCTCGAGGTGAGGGATCCTTTCCCTGTTTCGTAGGGAAAGAATTCCCGGCGTTCCCGTCGCATCTCAAGAGGAGGCGCTCTCCACAGGAAAGGCCAGAGGAACTCCAGGGTCGTGACACCATTCCAAGAGACCCCCAGATGTGTCAGTCCATTCCAGAGGAACCTGTTTTCCCTGCACTGCCTTGAGGTTCAAGCCGAGGATCGACTCCCACCACGTGTGCACGTGGGACAGCCCTGTGGGAAAGCCCTGTGGGAAAGCCTCGTGGGAAAGACTCCAGGGAAAACCGTAGATCCTTTGATCCACGCGGCGGACAGCGTGACACTGCTGCTACCGCTCTGGAGGAAAGCGCAAGTGCATGCCCGCATTCGAGACGAGGACTGACTCCCCTGGGGAGACTCCAGAAGTACACCAAGATCCATGTCAGCACTGGAGAGGAATCCTCAGGTTCCGGCCCCGACTCCACACAAGGTCTTAGGCCCCGGCATCGACGGGAGAGGAATCCTGAGAGGCCCCCGAGGAACTCGCATGGGGACTGGCCTTTCCTGAGGCCACCAGAGCGGGTCCCTGAGGTCCCCGTCGTAAGTCGACAGCACCTGCCGCAACTCGAGAAAATCCAGGAGGTTTTGCCCTCCAGGCGAGATGAGGCCCATTTCCGCTGAGGCTTCTCGAGGCTAATCACGTCTAACCACTGGAACTTCCAAAGGGTCCTTCACACCCTTGCTGCAACTCAAGAAGTTCCCCGACATACCGGTCTGCACTCGAGAGGAAGCACGTGGGTCCCGCACACATCCAGGGGAGCCCCGTTTCCGCCTCCTAGCTCGAGATGAGGGATCCTTTCCCTGTTTCGTAGGGAAAAAATTCCCGGCGTTCCCGTCGCATCTCAAGAGGAGGCGCTCTCCACAGGAAAGGCGAGAGGAACTCCAGGGTCGTGACACCATTCCAAGAGTCCCCCAGATGTGTCAGTCCATTCCAGAGGAACCTGTTTTCCCTGCACTGCCTTGACGTTCAAGCCGAGGATCGACTCCCACCACGTGTGCACGTGGGACAGCCCTGTGGGAAAGCCTCGTGGGAAAGCCTCGTGGGAAAGACTCGACGGAAAACATAGATCCTTTGATCCACGCGGCGGACTGCGTGACACTGCTGCTACCGCTCTGGAGGAAAGCGCAAGTGCATGCCCGCATTCGAGACGAGGCCTGACTCCCCTGGGGAGACTCCAGAAGTACCCCAAGATCCATGTCAGCACTGGAGAGGAATCCTCAGGTTCCGGCCCCGACTCCACACAAGGTCTTAGGCCCCGGCATCGACGGGAGAGGAATCCCGAGAGGCCCCCGAGGAACTCGCATGGGGACTGGCCTTTCCTGAAGCCACCAGAGCGGGTCCCTGAGGTCCCCGTCGTAAGTCGAGAGCACCTGCCGCCACTCGAGAAAATCCAGGAGGTTTTGCCCTCCAGGCGAGATGAGGCCCATTTCCGCTGAGGCTTCTCGAGGCCAATCACATCTAACCACTGGAACTTCCAAAGGGTCCTTCACACCCTTGCTGCAACTCAAGAAGTTCCCCGACATACCCGTCTCCACTCGAGAGGAAGCACGTGTGGTCCCGCACACATCCAGGGGAGCCCCGTATCCGCCTCCTAGCTCGAGATGAGGGATCCTTTCCCTCTTTCGTAGGGAAAGAATTCCCGGCGTTCCCGTCGCATCTTAAGAGGAGGCGCTCTCCACAGGAAAGGAGAGAGGAACTCCAGGGTCGTGCCACCATTCCAAGAGTCCCCCAGATGTGTCAGTCCATGCCAGAGGAAGCTGTTTTCCCTGCACTGCCTTGACGTTCAAGCCGAGGATCGACTCCCACCACGTGTGCACGTGGGACAGCCCTGTGGGAAAGCCTCGTGGGAAAGCCTCGTGGGAAAGACTCGAGGGAAAACCATAGATCCTTTGATCCACGCGGCGGAGTGCGTGACACTGCTGCTACCGCTCTGGAGGAAAGCGCAAGTGCATGCCCGCATTCGAGACGAGGACTGACTCCCCTGGGGAGACTCCAGAAGTACCCCAAGATCCATGTCAGCACTGGAGAGGAATCCTCAGGTTCCGGCCTCGACTCCACACAAGGTCTTAGGCCCCGGCATCGACGGGAGAGGAATCCCGAGAGGCCCCGGAGGAACTCGCATGGGGACTGGCCTTTCCTGAGGCCACAAGAGCGGGTCCCTGAGGTCCCCGTCGTAAGTCGAGAGCACCTGCCGCAACTCGAGAAAATCCAGGAGGTTTTGCCCTCCAGGCGAGATGAGGCCCATTTCCGCTGAGGCTTCTCGAGGCTAATCACGTCTAACCACTGGAACTTCCAAAGGGTCCTTCACACCCTTGCTGCAACTCAAGAAGTTCCCCGACATACCCGTCTCCACTCGAGAGGAAGCATGTGGGTCCCGGACACATCCAGGGGAGCCCCGTTTCCGCCTACTAGCTCGAGATGAGGGATCCTTTCCCTGTTTCGTAGGGAAAGAATTCCGGCGTTCCCGTCGCATCTCAAGAGGAGGCGCTCTCCACAGGAAAGGCGAGAGGAACTCCAGGGTCGTGACACCATTCCAAGAGTCCCCCAGATGTGTCAGTCCATTCCAGAGGAACCTGTTTTCCCTGCACTGCCTTGACGTTCAAGCCGAGGATCGACTCCCACAACGTGTGCACGTGGGACAGCCCTGTGGGAAAGCCTCTTGGGAAAGCCTCGTGGGAAAGACTGGAGGGAAAAACATAGATCCTTTGATCCACGTGGTGGACTGCGTGACACTGCTGCTACCGCTCTGCAGGAAAGCGCAAGTGTATGCCCGCATTCGAGACGAGCACTGACTCCCCTGGGGAGACTCCAGAAGTACCCCAAGATCCATGTCAGCACTGGAGAGGAATCCTGAGGTTCCCGCCGCGACTCCACACAAGGTCTTAGGCCCCGGCATCGACGGGAGAGGAATCCCGAGAGGCCCCCGAGGAACTCGCATGGGGACTGGCCTTTCCTGAGGCCACCAGAGCGGGTCCCTGAGGTCCCCGTCGTAAGTCGAGAGCACCTGCCGCCACTCGAGAAAACCCAGGAGGTTTTGCCCTCCAGGCGAGATGAGGCCCATTTCCGCTGAGGCTTCTCGAGGCTAATCATATCTAACCACTGTAACTTCCAAAGGGTCCTTCACACCCTTGCTGCAACTCAAGAAGTTGCCCGACATACCCGTCTCCACTCGAGAGGAAGCACGAGGGTCCCGCACACATCCAGGGGAGCCCCGTTTCCGCCTCCTAGCTCGAGATGAGGGATCCTTTCCCTGTTTCGTAGGGAAAGAATTCCCGGCGTTCCCGTCGCATCTCAAGAGGAGGCGCTCTCCACAGGAAAGGCGAGAGGAACTCCAGGGTCGTGCCAGCATTCCAAGAGTCCCCCAGATGTGTCAGTCCATTCCAGAGGAACCTGTTTTCCCTGCACTGCCTTGACGTTCAAGCCGAGGATCGACTCCCACCACGTGTGCACGTGGGACAGCCCTGTGGGAAAGCCTCCTTGGACAGCCTCCTGGGAAAGACTCGAGGGAAAACCATAGATCCTTTGATCCACGCGGCGGACTGCGTGACACTGCTGCTACCGCTCTGGAGGAAAGCGCAAGTGCAGGCCCGCATTCGAGACGAGGACTGACTTCCTTGGGGAGACTCCAGAAGTACCCCAAGATCCATGTCAGCACTGGAGAGGAATCCTCAGGTTCCGGCCCCGACTCCCCACAAGGGCTTAGGCCACGGCATCGACGGGAGAGGAATCCCAAGAGGCCCCCGAGGAACTCGCATGGGGACTGGCCTTTCCTGAGGCCACCAGAGCGGGTCCCTGAGGTCCCCGTCGTAAGTCGAGAGCACCTGCCTCAACTCGAGAAAATCCAGGAGGTTTTGCCCTCCAGGCGGGATGAGGCCCATTTCCGCTGAGGCTTCTCGAGGCTAATCACATCTAACCACTGGAACTTCCAAAGGGTCCTTCACACCCTTGCTGCAACTCAAGAAGTTCCCCGACATACCCGTCTCCACTCGAGAGGAAGCACGAGGGTCCCGCACACATCCAGCGGAGCCCCGATTCCGCCTCCTAGCTCGAGATGAGGGATCCTTTCCCTGTTTCGTAGGGAAAGAGTTCCCGGCGTTCCCGTCGCATCTCAAGAGGAGGCGCTCTCCACAGGAAAGGCGAGAGGAACTCCAGGGTCGTGCCACCATTCCAAGAGTCCCCCAGATGTGTCAGTCCATTCCAGAGGAACCTGTTTTCCCTGCACTGCCTTGACGTTCCAACCGAGGATCGACTCCCACCACGTGTGCACGTGGGACAGCCCTGTGGGAAAGCCTCGTGGGAAAGCCTCGTGGGAAAGACCCGAGGGAAAACCATAGATCCTTTGATCCACGCGGCGGACTGCGTGACACTGCTGCTACCGCTCCGGAGGAAAGCGCAAGTGCATGCCCGCATTCGAGACGAGGACTGACTCCCCTGGGGAGACTCCAGAAGTACCCCCAAGATCCATGTCAGCACTGGAGAGGAATCCTCAGGTTCCGGCCCCGACTCCACACAAGGGCTTAGGCCCCGGCATCGACGGGAGAGGAATCCCGAGACGCCCCCGAGGAACTCGCATGGGGACTGGCCTTTCCTGAGGCCACCAGAGCGGGTCCCTGAGGTCCCCGTCGTAAGTCGAGAGCACCTGCCGCAACTCGAGAAAATCCAGGAGGTTTTGCCCTCCAGGCGAGATGAGGCCCATTTCCGCTGAGGCTTCTCTAGGCTAATCACATCTAACCGCTGGAACTTCCAAAGGGTCCTTCACACGCTTGCTGCAACTCAAGAAGTTCCCTGACATACCCGTCTCCACTCGAGAGGAAGCACGAGGGTCCCGCACACATCCAGGGGAGCCCCGTTTCCGCCTCCTAGCTCGAGATGAGGGATCCTTTCCCTGTTTCGTAGGGAAAGAATTCCCGGCGATCCCGTCGCATCTCAAGAGGAAGCGCTCTCCACAGGAAAGGCGAGAGGAACTCCAGGGTCGTGCCACCATTCCAAGAGTCCCCCAGATGTGTCAGTCCATTCCAGAGGAACCTGTTTTCCCTGCACTGCCTTGACGTTCAAGCCGAGGATCGACTCCCACCACGTGTGCACGTGGGACAGCCCTGTGGGAAAGCCTCGTGGGAAAGACTCGTGGGAAAGACTCGAGGGAAAACCATAGATCCTTTGATCCACGCGGCGGACTGCGTGACACTGCTGCTACCGCTCTAGAGGAAAGCGCAAGTGCATGCCCGCATTCGAGACGAGCACTGACTCCCCTCGGGAGACTCCAGAAGTACCCCAAGATCCATGTCAGCACTGGAGAGGAACCAACAGGTTCCGGCCCCGACTCCACACAAGGTCTTAGGCCCTGGCATCGACGGGAGAGGAATCCCGAGAGGCCCCAGAGGAACTCGCATAGGGACTGGCATTTCCTGAGGCCACCAGAGCGGGTCCCTGAGGTCCCCGTCGTAAGTCGAGAGCACCTGCCGCAACTCGAGAAAATCCAGGAGGTTTTGCCCTCCAGGCGAGATGAGGCCCATTTCCGCTGAGGCTTCTCTAGGCTAACCACATCTAACCACTGGAACTTCCAAAGGGTCCTTCACACCCTTGCTGCAACTCAAGAAGTTCCCCGACATACCCGTCTCCACTCGAGAGGAAGCACGAGGGTCCCGGACACATCCTGGGGAGCCCCGTTTCCGCCTCCTAGCTCGAGATGAGGGATCCTTTCCCTGTTTCGTAAGGAAAGAATTCCCGGCGTTCCCGTCGCATCTCAAGAGGAGGCGCTCTCCACAGGAAAGGCGAGAGGAACTCCAGGGTCGGGCCACCATTCCAAGAGTCCCCCAGATGTGTCAGTCCATTCCAGAGGAACCTGATTTCCCTGCACTGCCTTGACTTTCAAGCCGAGGATCGACTCCCACCACGTGTGCACGTGGGACCGCCCTGTGGGAAAACCTCGTCGGAAAGCCTCGTGGGAAAGACTCGAGGGAAAACCATAGATCCTTTGATCCACGCGGCGGACTGCGTGACACTGCTGCTACCGCTCTGGAGGAAAGCGCAAGTGCATGCCCGCATTCGAGACGAGCACTGACTTCCCTGGGGAGACTCCAGAAGTACCCCAAGATACATGTCAGCACTGGAGAGGAATCCTCAGGTTCCGGCCCCGACTCCACACAAGGTCTTAGGCCCCGGCATCGACGGCAGAGGAATCCCGAGAGGCCCCCGAGGAACTCGCATGGGGACTGGCTTTTCCTGAGGCCACCAGAGCGGGTCCCTGAGGTCCCCGTCGTAAGTCGAGAGCACCTGCCGCAACTCGAGAAAATCCAGGAGGTTTTGCCCTCCAGGCGAGATGACGCCCATTTCCGCTGAGGCTTCTCAAGGCTAATCACATCTAAGCACTGGAACTTCCAAAGGGTCCTTCACACCCTTGCTGCAACTCAAGAAGTTCCCCGACATACCCTTCTACACTCCAGAGGAAGCACGAGGTCCCGCACACATCCAGGGGAGCCCCGTTTCCGCCTCCTAGCTCGAGATGAGGGATCCTTTCCCTGTTTCGTAGGGAAAGAATTCCCGGCGTTCCCGTCGCATCTCAAGAGGAGGCGCTCTCCACAGGAAAGGCGAGAGGAACTCCAGGGTCGTGCCACCATTCCAAGAGTCCCCCAGATGTGTCAGTCCATTCCAGAGGAACCTGTTTTCCCTGCACTGCCTTGACGTTCAAGCCGAGGATCGACTCCCACCACGTGTGCACGTGGGACAGCCCTGTGGGAAATCCTCGTGGGAAAGCCTCGTGGGAAAGACTCGAGGGAAAACCATAGATCCTTTGATCCACGCGGCGGACTGCGTGACACTGCTGCTACCGCTCTGGGGGAAAGCACAAGTGCATGCCCGCATTCGAGACGAGCACTGACTCCCCTGGGGAGACTCCAGAAGTACCCCAAGATCCATGTCAGCACTGGAGAGGAATCCTCAGGTTCCGGCCCCGATTCCACACAAGGTCTTAGGCCCTGGCATTGACGGCAGAGGAATCCCAAAAGGCCCCCGAGGAACTCGCATGGGGACTGGCCTTTCCTGAGGCCACCAGAGCGGGTCCCTGAGGTCCCCGACGTAAGTCGAGAGCACCTGCCGCAACTCGAGAAAATCCAGGAGGTTTTGCCCTCCAGGCGAGATGAGGCCCATTTCCTCTGAGACTTCTCGAGGCTAATCACATCTAACCACTGGAACTTCCAAAGGGTCCTTCACACCCTTGCTGCAACTCAAGATGTTCCCCGACATACCCGTCTCCACTCGAGAGGAAGCACGAGGGTCCCGCACACATCCAGGGGAGCCCCGTTTCCGCCTCCTAGCTCGAGATGAGGGATCCTTTCCCTGTTTCGTAGGGAAAGAATTCCCGGCGTTCCCGTCGCATCTCAAGAGGCGCTCTCCACAGGAAAGTCGAGAGGAACTCCAGGGTCGTGCCACCATTCCAAGAGTCCCCCAGATGTGTCAGTCCATTCCAGAGGAACCTGTTTTCCCTGCACTGCCTTGACGTTCAATCCGAGGATCGACTCCCACCACGTGTGCACGTGGGACAGCCCTGTGGGAAATCCTCGTGGGAAAGCCTCGTGGGAAAGACTCGAGGGAAAACCATAGATCCTTTGATCCACGCGGCGGACTGCGTGACACTGCTGCTACCGCTCTGGGGGAAAGCGCAAGTGCATGCCCGCATTCGAGACGAGCACTGACTCCCCTGGGGAGACTCCAGAAGTTCCCCCAAGATCCATGTCAGCACTGGAGAGGAATCCTCAGGTTCCGGCCCCGACTCCACACAAGGTCTTAGGCCCCGGCATCGACGGCAGAGGAATCCCGAGAGGCCCCCGAGAAACTCGCATGAGGACTGGCCTTGCCTGAGGCCACCAGAGCGGGTCCCTGAGGTCCCCGTCGTAAGTCGAGAGCACCTGCCGCAACTCGAGAAAATCCAGGTGGTTTTGCCCTCCAGGCGAGATGAGGCCCATTTCCGCTGAGGCTTCTCGAGGCTAATCACATCTAACCACTGGAACTTCCAAAGGGTCCTTCAGACCCTTGCTGCAACTCAAGAAGTTCCCCGACATACCCGTCCCCACTCGAGAGGAAGCACGAGGGTCACGCACACATCCAGGGGAGCCCCGTTTCCGCCTCCTAGCCCGAGATGAGGGATCCTTTCCCTGATTCGTAGGGAAAGAATTCCCGGCGTTCCCGTCGCATCTCAAGAGGCGCTCTCCACAGGAAAGGCGAGAGGAACTCCAGGGTCGTGCCACCCTTCAACGAGTCCCCCAGATGTGTCAGTCCATTCCAGAGGAACCTGTTTTCCCTGCACTGCCTTGACGTTCAAGCCGAGGATGGACTCCCAGCACGTGTGCACGTGGGACCGCCCTGTGGGAAAGCCTCCTCAGAAAGCCTCGTGGGAAAGACTCGAGGGAAAACCATAGATCCTTTGTTCCACGCGGCGGACTGCGTGAAACTGCTGCTACCGCTCTGGAGGAAAATGCAAGTGCATGCCCGCATTCGAGACGAGCACTGACTCCCCTGGGGAGACTCCAGAAGTACCCCAAGATCCATGTCAGCACTGGAGAGGAATCCTCAGGTTCCGGCCCCGACTCCACACAAGGTCTTAGGCCCGGGCATCTACGGGAGAGGAATCCCGAGAGGCCCCCGAGGAACTCGCATGGGGACTGGCCTTTCCTGAGGCCACCAGAGCGGGTCCCTGAAGTCCCCGTCATAAGTCTAGAGCACCTGCCTCAACTCGAGAAAATCCAGGAGGTTTTGCCCTCCAGGCGAGATGAGGCTCATTTCCGCTGAGGCTTCTCGAGCCTAATCACATCTAACCAGTGGAATTTCCAAAGGGTCCTTCACACCCTTGCTGCAACTCAAGAAGTTCCCCGCCATGCCCGTCTCCACTCGAGAGGAAGCACGAGGGTCCCGCACACATCCAGGGGAGACCCGTTTCCGAGTCCTAGCTCGAGATGAGGGATCCTTTCCCTGTTTCGTAGGGAAAGAATTCCCGGCGTTCCCGTCGCATCTCAAGAGGAGGCACTCTCCACAGGAAAGGCGAGAGGAACTCCAGGGTCGTGCCACCCTTCAACGAGTCCCCCAGATGTGTCAGTCCATTCCAGAGGAACCTGTTTTCCCTGCACTGCCTTGACTTTCAAGCAGAGGATCGACTCCCACCACGTGTGCACGTGGGACCGCCCTGTGGGAAAACCTCGTCGGAAAGCCTCGTGGGAAAGACTCGAGGGAAAACCATAGATCCTTTGATCCACGCGGCGGACTGCGTGACACTGCTGCTACCGCTCTGGAGGAAAGCGCAATTGCATGCCCGCATTCGAGACGAGCACTGAATTCCCTGGGGAGACTGCAGAAGTACCCCAAGATCCATGTCAGCACTGGAGAGGAATCTTCAGGTTCCGGCCCCGACTCCACACAAGGTCTTAGGCCCCGGCATCGACGGGAGAGGAATCTCGAGAGGCCCTCGAGGAACTCGCATGGGGACTGGCCTTTCCTGAGGCCACCAGAGCGGGTCCCTGAGGTCCTCTTCGTAAGTCGAGAGCACCTGCCGCAACTCAAGAAAATCCAGGAGGTTTTGCCCTCCAGGCCAGATGAGCCCCATTTCCGCTGAGGCTTCTCATGGCTAATCACATCTAACCACTGGAACTTCCAAAGGGTCCTTCACACCCTTGCTGCAACTCAAGAAGTTCCCCGACATACCCGTCGCCACTCGAGAGGAAGCACGAGGGTCCCGCACACATCCAGGGGAGCCCCGATTCCGCCTCCTAGCTCGAGATGAGGGATCCTTTCCCTGTTTCGTAGGGAAAGAATTCCCGGCGTTCCCGTCGCATCTCAAGAGGAGGCGCTCTCCACAGGAAAGGCGAGAGGAACTCCAGGGTCGTGCCACCATTCCAAGAGTCCCCCAGATGTGTCAGTCCATTCCAGAGGAACCTGTTTTCCCTGCACTGCCTTGACGTTCAAGCCGAGGATCGACTCCCACCACGTGTGCACGTGGGACAGCCCTGTGGGAAAGCCTCGTGGGAAAGCCTCGTGGGAAAGACTCGAGGGAAAACCATAGATCCTTTGATCCACGCGGCGGACTGCGTGATACTGCTGCTACCGCTCTGGAGGAAAGCGCAAGTGCAGGCCCGCATTCGAGACGAGCACTGACTCCCCTGGGTAGACTCCAGAAGTTCCCCCAAGATCCATGTCAGCACTGGAGAGGAATCCTCAGGTTCCGGCCCCGACTCCACACAAGGTCTTAGGCCCCGGCATCGACGGCAGAGGAATCCCGAGAGGCCCCCAAGAAACTCGCATGAGGACTGGCCTTGCCTGAGGCCACCAGAGCGGGTCCCTGAGGTCCCCGTCGTAAGTCGAGAGCACCTGCCGCAACTCGAGAAAATCCAGGAGGTTTTGCCCTCCAGGCGAGATGAGGCCCATTTCCGCTGAGGCTTCTCGAGGCTCATCACATCTAACCCCTGGAACTTCCAAAGGGTCCTTCACACCCTTGCTGCAACTCAAGAAGTTCCCCGACCTACCCGTCTCCACTCGAGAGGAAGCACGAGGGTCCCGCACACATCCAGGGGAGCCCCGTTTCCGCCTCCTAGCTCGAGATGAGGGATCCTTTACCTGTTTCGTAGGGAAAGAATTCCCGGCGTTCCCGTCGCATCTCAAGGAGAGGCGCTCTCCACAGGAAAGGCGAGAGGAACTCCAGGTTCGTGCCACCATTCCAAGAGTCCCCCAGATGTGTCAGTCCATTCCAGAGGAACCTGTTTTCCCTGCACTGCCTTGACGTTCAAGCCGAGGATCGACTCCCACCACGTATGCACGTGGGGCCGCCCTGTGGGAAAGCCTCGTGGGAAAGCCTCGTGGGAAACACTTGAGGGAAAAACATAGATCCTTTGATCCACGCGGCGGACTGCGTGACACTGCTGCTACCGCTCTGAAGGAAAGTGCAAGTGCATTCCCGCATTCGAGACGAGCACTGACTCCCCTGGGGAGACTCCAGAAGTACCCCAAGATCCATGTCAGCCCTGGAGAGGAATCCTCAGGTTCCGGCCCCGACTCCACACAAAGTCTTAGGCCCCGGCATCGACGGCAGAGGAAACCCAAGAGGCCCCCGAGGAACTCGCATGGGGACTGGCCTTTCCTGAGGCCACCAGAGCGGGTCCCTGAGGTCCCCGTCGTAAGTCGAGAGCACCTGCCTCAACTCGAGAAAGTCCAGGAGTTTTTGCCCTCCAGGCGAGATGAGGCCCATTTCCGCTGAGGCTTCTCGAGGCTAATCACATCTAACCACTGGAACTTCCAAAGGGTCCTTCACACCCTTGCTGCAACTCAAGAAGTTCCCCGATATACCCGTCTCCACTCGAGAGGAAGCACTAGGTTCCCGCACACATCCAGGGGAGCCCCGTTTCCGCCTCCTAGCTCGAGATGAGGGATCCTTTCCCTGTTTCGTAGGGAAAGAATTCCCGGCGTTCCCGTCGCATCTCAAGAGGCGCTCCCCACAGGAAAGGCGAGAGGAACTCCAGGGTCGTGCCACCCTTCAAAGAGTCCCCCAGATGTGTCAGTCCATTCCAGAGTAACCTGATTTCCCTGCACTGCCTTGACGTTCAAGCCGAGGATGGACTCCCAGCACGTGTGCACGTGGGACCGCCCTGTGGGAAAGCCTCGTCGGAAAGCCTCGTGGGAAAGACTCGAGGGAAAACCATAGATGCTTTGATCCACGCGGCGGACTGCGTGACACTGCTGCTACCGCTCTGCAGAAAAGCGCAAGTGCATGCCCGCATTCGAGACGAGGACTGACTCCCCTGGGGAGACTCCAGAATTACCCCAAGATCCATGTCAGCACTGCAGAGGAATCCTCAGGTTCCGGCCCCGACTCCACACAAGGTCTTAGTCCCCGGCATCGACGGGAGAGGAATCCCGAGAGGCCCCCGACGAACTCGCATGGGGACTGGCCTTTCCTGAGGCCACCAGAGCGGGTCCCTGAGGTCCCCGACGTAATTCGAGAGCACCTGCCGCAACTCGAGAAAATCCAGGAGGTTTTGCCCTCCAGGCGAGATGAGGCCCATTTCCGCTGAGGCTTCTCGAGGCTAATCACATCTAACCACTGGAACTTCCAAAGGGTCCTTCACCCCCTTGCTGCAACTCAAGAAGTTCCCCGCCATACCCGTCTCCACTCGAGTGGAATCACGAGGGACCCGCACACATCCAGAGGAGCCCCGTTTCTGCCTCCTAGCTCGAAATGAGGGATCCTTTCCCTGTTTCGTAGGGAAAGAATTCCCGGCGTTCCCGTCGCATCTCAAGAGGAGGCGCTCTCCACAGGAAAGGCGAGAGGAACTCCAGGGTCGTGCTACCATTCCAAGAGACCTCAGATGTTTCAGTCCATTCCAGAGGAACGTCTTTTCCCTGTACTGCCTTGACGTTCAAGCCGAGGATCGACTCCCACCACGTGTGCACGTGGGACAGCCCTGTGGGAAAGCCTCGTGGGACAGCCTCGTGGGAAAGACTTGAGGGAAAACCATAGATCCTTTGATCCACGCGGCGGACTGCGTGACACTCCTGCTACCGCTCTGGAGGAAAGCGCATGTGCATGCCCGCATTCGAGACGAGGACTGACTCCCCTGGGTAGACTCCAGAAGTTCCCCCAAGATCCATGTCAGCACTGGGGAGGAATCCTCAGGTTCCGGCCCCGACTCCATACAAGGTCTTAGGCCCCGGCATCGACGGCAGAGGAATCCCGAGAGGCCCCCGAGAAACTCGCATGAGGACTGGCCTTTCCTGAGGCCACCAGAGCGGGTCCCTGAGGTCCCCGTCGTAAGTCGAGAGCACCTGCCGCAACTCGAGAAAATCCAGGTGGTTTTGCCCTCCAGGCGAGATGAGGCCCATTTCCGCTGAGGATTCTCGAGGCTAATCACATCTAACCACTTGAACTTCCAAAGGGTCCTTCAGACCCTTGCTGCAACTCAAGAAGTTCCCCGACATACCCGTCCCCACTCGAGAGGAAGCAAGAGGGTCCCGCACACATCCAGGGGAGCCCCGTTTCCGCCTCCTAGCCCGAGATGAGGGATCCTTTCCCTGATTCGTAGGGAAAGAATTCCCGGCGTTCCCGTCGCATCTCAAGAGGCGCTCTCCACAGGAAAGGCGAGAGGAACTCCAGGGTCGTGCCACCCTTCAACGAGTCCCCCAGATGTGTCAGTCCATTCCAGAGGAACCTGTTTTCCCTGCACTGCCTTGACGTTCAAGCAGAGGATGGACTCCCAGCACGTGTGCACGTGGGACCGCCCTGTGGGAAAGCCTCCTCGGAAAGCCTCGTGGGAAAGACTCGAGGGAAAACCATAGATCCTTTGTTCCACGCGGCGGACTGCGTGAAACTGCTGCTACCGCTCTGGAGGAAAATGCAAGTGCATGCCCGCATTCGAGACGAGCACTGACTCCCCTGGGGAGACTCCAGAATTACCCCAAGATCCATGTCAGCACTGGAGAGGAATCCTCAGGTTCCGGCCCCGACTCCACAAAAGGTCTTAGGCCCCGGCATCGTAGTGAGAGGAATCCCGAGAGGCCCCCGAGGAACTCGCATGGGGACTGGCCTTTCCTGAGGCCACCAGAGCGGGTCCCTGAGGTCCCCGTCGTAAGTCGAGAGCACCTGCCGCAACTCGAGAAAATCCAGGAGGTTTTGCCCTCCAGGCGAGATGAGGCTCATTTCCCTGAAGCTTCTCGAGGCTAATCACATCTAACCACTGGAACTTCCAAAGGGTCCTTAACACCCTTGCTGCAACTCAAGAAGTTCCCCGACATAACCGTCTCCACTCGAGAGGAAGCACGTGGGGTCCCGCACACATCCAGGGGTGCCCCGTTTCCGCCTCCTAGTTCGAGATGAGGGATCCTATCCCTGTTTCGTAGGGAAAGAATTCCCGGCGTTCCCGTCACATCTCAAGAGGAGGCGCTCTCCACAGGAAAGGCGAGAGCAACTCCAGGGTCGTGCCACCATTCCAAGAGTCCCCCAGATGTGTCAGTCCATTCCAGAGGAACCTGTTTTCCCTGCACTGCCTTGACGTTAAAGCCGAGGATCGACTCCCACCACGTGTGCACTTGGGATAGCCCTGTGGGAAAGCCTCGTGGGAAAGCCTCGTGGGAAAGACTCGAGGGAAAACCATAGATCCTTTGATCCACGCGGCGGACTGCGTGACACTGCTGCTACCGCTCTGGAGGAAAGCGCAAGTGCATGCCCGTATTCGAGACGAGGACTGACTCCCCTGGGGAGACTCCAGAAATACCCCAAGATCCATGTCAGCACTGGAGAGGAATCCTCAGGTTCCCGCCCCGACTCCACACAAGGTCTTAGGCCCCGGCATCGACGGGAGTGGAATCCCGAGAGGCCCGCGAGGAACTCGCATAGGGACTGGCCTTTCCTGAGGCCACCAGAGCGGGTCCATGAGGTCCCCGTTGTAAGTCGAGAGCACCTGCCGCAACTCGAGAAAATCCAGGAGGTTTTGCCCTCCAGGCGAGATAAGGCCCATTTTCGCTGAGGCTTCTCGAGGCTAATCACATCTAACCACTGGAACTTCCAATGGGTCCTTCACACCCTTGCTGCAACTCAAGAAGTTCCCCGACCTACCCGTCTCCACTCGAGAGGAAGCACGTGGGGTCCCGCACACATCCAGGGGAGCCCCGTTTCCACCTCCTAGCTCGAGATGAGGGATCCTTTCCCTGTTTCGTAGGGAAAGAATTCCCGGCGTTCCCGTCGCATCTCAAGAGGAGGCGCTCTCCACAGGAAAGGGGAGAGGAACTCCAGGGTCGTGCCAGCATTCCAAGAGTCCCCCAGATGTGTCAGTCCATTCCAGAGGAACCTGTTTTCCCTGCACTGCCTTGACGTTCAAGCCGAGGATCGACTCCCAAAACGTGTGCACGTGGGACAGCCCTGTGGGAAAGCCTCTTGGGAAAGCCTCGTGGGAAAGACTCGAGGGAAAACCATAGATCCTTTGATCCACGCGGCGGACTGCGTGACACTGCTGCTACCGCTCTGGAGGAAAGCGCAAGTGCATGCCCGCATTCGAGACGAGGACTGACTCCCCTGGGGAGACTCCAGAAGTACCCCAAGATCCATGTCAGCACTGGAGAGGAATCCTCAGGTTCCGGCCCCGAATCCACACAAGGTCTTAGTCCCCGGCATCGACGGGAGAGGAATCCCGAGAGGCCCCCGAGGAACTCGCATGGGGACTGGCCTTTCCTAAGGCCAACAGAGCGGGTCCCTGAGGTCCCCGTCGTAAGTCGAGAGCACCTGCCGCAACTCGAGAAAATCCAGGAGGTTTTCCCCTCCAGGCGAGATGAGGCCCATTTCCGCTGAGGCTTCTCGAGGCTAATCACATCTAACGACTGGAACTTCCTAAGGGTCCTTCCCACCCTTGCTGCAACTCAAGAAGTTCCCCGACATATCTGTCTCCACTCGAGAGGAAGCACGTGGGGTCCCGCACACATCCAGGGAATCCCCGTTTCCCCCTCCTAGCTCGAGATGAGGGATCCTTTCCCTGTTTCGTAGGGAAAGAATTGCCGGCGTTCCCGTCGCATCTCAAGAGGAGGCGCTCTCCACAGGAAAGGCGAGAGGAACTCCAGGGTCGTGCCACCATTCCAAGAGACCACCAGATGTGTCAGTCCATTCCAGATTAACCTGTTTTCCCTGCACTGCCTTGACCTTCAAGCTGAGGATCGACTCACACCACGTGTGCACGTGGGACAGCCCTGTGGGAAAGCCCCGTGGGAAAGCCTCGTGGGAAAGACTCGAGGGAAAACCATAGATCCTTTGATCCACGCGGCGGACTGCATGACACTGCTGCTACCGCTCTGGAGGAAAGCGCATGTGCTTGCCCGCATTCGAGACGAGGACTGACTCCCCTGGGGAGACTCCAGAAGTACCCCAAGATCCATGTCAGCACTGGAGAGGAATCCTCAGGTTCCGGCCCCAACTCCACACAAGGTCTTAGTCCCTGGCATCGACGGGAGAGGAATCCCGAGAGGCCCCCGACGAACTCGCATGGGGATTGGCCTTTCCTGAGGCCACCAGAGCCGGTCCCTGAGGTCCCCGACGTAAGTCGAGAGCACCTGCCGCAACTCGAGAAAATCCAGGAGGTTTTGCCCTCCAGGCGAGATGAGGCCCATTTCCGCTGAGGCTTCTCGAGGCTAATCACATCTAACCACTGGAACTTCCAAAGGGTCCTTCACACCCTTGCTGCAACTCAAGAAGTTCCCCGCCATACCCGTCTCCACTCGAGTTGAAGCACGAGGGCCCGCACACATCCAGAGGAGCCCCGTTTCCGCCTCCTAGCTCGAAATGAGGGATCCTTTCCCTGTTTCGTAGGGAAAGAATTCCCGGCGTTCCCGTCGCATCTCAAGAGGAGGCGCTCTCCACAGGAAAGGCGAGAGGAACTCCAGGGTCGTGCTACCATTCCAAGAGACCCCAGATGTTTCAGTCCATTCCAGAGGAACGTCTTTTCCCTGTACTGCCTTGACGTTCAAGCCGAGGATCGACTCCCACCACGTGTGCACGTGGGACAGCCCTGTGGGAAAGCCTCGTGGGACAGCCTCGTGGGAAAGACTTGAGGGAAAACCATAGATCCTTTGATCCACGCGGCGGACTGCGTGACACTGCTGCTACCGCTCTGGAGGAAAGCGCATGTGCATGCCCGCATTCGAGACGAGGACTGACTCCCCTGGGGAGACTCCAGAAGTACACCAAGATCCATGTCAGCACTGGAGAGGAATCCTCAGGTTCCGGCCCCGACTCCACACAAGGTCTTAGGCCCCGGCATCGACGGGAGAGGAATCCCGAGAGGCCCTCGAGGAACTCGCATGGGGACTGGCCTTTCCTGAGGCCACCAGAGCGGGTCCCTGAGGTCCCCGTCGTAAGTCGAGAGCACCTGTCGCAACTCGAGAAAATCCAGGAGGTTTTGCCCTCCAGGCGAGATGAGGCCCATTTCCGCTGAGGCTTCTCGAGGCTAATCACATCTAACCACTGGAACTTCCTAAGGGTCCTTCACACCCTTGCTGCAACTCAAGAAGTTCCCCTACATACCCGTCTCCACTCGAGAGGAAGCACGAGGGTCCCGCACACATCCAGGAGAGCCCCGTTTCCGCCTCCTAGCTCGAGATGAGGGATCCTTTCCCTGATTCGTAGGGAAAGAATTCCCGGTGTTCCCGTCGCATCTCAAGAGGAGGCGCTCTCCACAGGAAAGGCGAGAGGAACTCCAGGGTCGTGCCACCATTCCAAGAGTCCCCCAGATGTGTCAGTCCATTTCAGAGGAACCTGTTTTCCCTGCACTGCCTCGACGTTCAAGCCGAGGATCGACTCCCACCACGTGTGCACGTGGGACCGCCATGTGGGAAAGCCTCGTCGGAAAGCCTCGTGGGAAAGACTCGAGGGAAAACCATATATCCTTTGATCCACGCGGCGGACTGCGTGACACTTCTGCTACCGCTCTGGAGGAAAGCGCAAGTGCATGCCCGCATTGGTGACGAGGACTGACTCCCCTGGGGAGACTCCAGAAGTACCCCAAGATCCATGTCAGCACTGGAGAGGAATCCTCAGGTTCCGGCCGCGACTCCTCACAAGGTCTTAGGCCCCGGCATCGACGGGAGAGGAATCCCGAGAGGCCCCCGAAGAACTCGCATGGGGACTGGCCTTTCCTGAGGCCACCAGAGCGGGTCCCTGAGGTCCCCGTCGTAAGTCGAGAGCACCTGCCGCAACTCGAGAAAATCCAGGAGGTTTTGCCCTCCAGGCGAGATGAGGCCCATTTCCCTGAAGCTTCTCGAGGCTAATCACATCTAACCACTGGAACTTCCAAAGGGTCCTTAACACCCTTGCTGCAACTCAAGAAGTTCCCCGACATAACCGTCTCCACTCGAGAGGAAGCACGTGGGGTCCCGCACACATCCAGGGGTGCCCCGTTTCCGCCTCCTAGTTCGAGATGAGGGATCCTATCCCTGTTTCGTAGGGAAAGAATTCCCGGCGTTCCCGTCGCATCTCAAGAGGAGGCGCTCTCCACAGGAAAGGCGAGAGGAACTCCATGGTCGTGCCACCATTCCAAGAGTCCCCCAGATGTGTCAGTCCATTCCAGAGGAACCTGTTTTCCCTGCACTGCCTTGACGTTCAAGCCGAGGATCGACTCCCACCACGTGTGCACTTGGGATAGCCCTGTGGGAAAGCCTCGTGGGAAAGCCTCGTGGGAAAGACTCGAGGGAAAACCATAGATCCTTTGATCCACGCGGCGGACTGCGTGACACTGCTGCTACCGCTCTGGAGGAAAGCGCAAGTGCATGCCCGCATTCGAGACGAGGACTGACTCCCCTGGGGAGACTCCAGAAGTACCCCAAGATCCATGTCAGCACTGGAGAGGAATCCTCAGGTTCCCGCCCCGACTCCACACAAGGTCTTAGGCCCCGGCATCGACGGGAGTGGAATCCCGAGAGGCCCCCGAGGAACTCGCATAGGGACTGGCCTTTCCTGAGGCCACCAGAGCGGGTCCATGAGGTCCCCGTTGTAAGTCGAGAGCACCTGCCGCAACTCGAGAAAATCCAGGAGGTTTTGCCCTCCAGGCGAGATAAGGCCCATTTCCGCTGAGGCTTCTCGAGGCTAATCACATCTAACCACTGGAACTTCCAATGGGTCCTTCACACCCTTGCTGCAACTCAAGAAGTTCCCCGACCTACCCGTCTCCACTCGAGAGGAAGCACGTGGGGTCCCGCACACATCCAGGGAATCCCCGTTTCCCCCTCCTAGCTCGAGATGAGGGATCCTTTCCCTGTTTCGTAGGGAAAGAATTGCCGGCGTTCCCGTCGCATCTCAAGAGGAGGCGCTCTCCACAGGAAAGGCGAGAGGAACTCCAGGGTCGTGCCAGCATTCCAAGAGTCCCCCAGATGTGTCAGTCCATTCCAGAGGAACCTGTTTTCCCTGCACTGCCTTGACCTTCAAGCTGAGGATCGACTCACACCACGTGTGCACGTGGGACAGCCCTGTGGGAAAGCCCCGTGGGAAAGCCTCATGGGAAAGACTCGAGGGAAAACCATAGATCCTTTGATCCACGCGGCGGACTGCGTGACACTGCTGCTACCGCTCTGGAGGAAAGCGCATGTGCTTGCCCGCATTCGAGACGAGGACTGACTCCCCTGGGGAGACTCCAGAAGTACACCAAGATCCATGTCAGCACTGGAGAGGAATCCTCAGGTTCCGGCCCCAACTCCACACAAGGTCTTAGTCCCCGGCATCGACGGGAGAGGAATCCCGAGAGGCCCCCGACGAACTCGCATGGGGATTGGCCTTTCCTGAGGCCACCAGAGCCGGTCCCTGAGGTCCCCGACGTAAGTCGAGAGCACCTGCCGCAACTCGAGAAAATCCAGGAGGTTTTGCCCTCCAGGCGAGATGAGGCCCATTTCCGCTGAGGCTTCTCGAGGCTAATCACATCTAACCACTGGAACTTCCAAAGGGTCCTTCACACCCTTGTTGCAACTCAAGAAGTTCCCCGCCATACCCGTCTCCACTCGAGTGGAAGCACGAGGGACCCGCACACATCCAGAGGAGCCCCGTTTCCGCCTCCTAGCTCGAAATGAGGGATCCTTTCCCTGTTTCGTAGGGAAAGAATTCCCGGCGTTCCCGTCGCATCTCAAGAGGAGGCGCTCTCCACAGGAAAGGCGAGAGGAACTCCAGGGTCGTGCTACCATTCCAAGAGACCCCAGATGTTTCAGTCCATTCCAGAGGAACGTCTTTTCCCTGTACTGCCTTGACGTTCAAGCCGAGGATCGACTCCCACCACGTGTGCACGTGGGACAGCCCTGTGGGAAAGCCTCGTGGGACAGCCTCGTGGGAAAGACTTGAGGGAAAACCATAGATCCTTTGATCCACGCGGCGGACTGCGTGACACTGCTGCTACCGCTCTGGAGGAAAGCGCATGTGCATGCCCGCATTCGAGACGAGGACTGACTCCCCTGGGGAGACTCCAGAAGTACACCAAGATCCATGTCAGCACTGGAGAGGAATCCTCAGGTTCCGGCCCCGACTCCACACAAGGTCTTAGGCCCCGGCATCGACGGGAGAGGAATCCCGAGAGGCCCTCGAGGAACTCGCATGGGGACTGGCCTTTCCTGAGGCCACCAGAGCGGGTCCCTGAGGTCCCCGTCGTAAGTCGAGAGCACCTGTCGCAACTCGAGAAAATCCAGGAGGTTTTGCCCTCCAGGCGAGATGAGGCCCATTTCCGCTGAGGCTTCTCGAGGCTAATCACATCTAACCACTGGAACTTCCTAAGGGTCCTTCACACCCTTGCTGCAACTCAAGAAGTTCCCCTACATACCCGTCTCCACTCGAGAGGTAGCACGAGGGTCCCGCACACATCCAGGAGAGCCCCGTTTCCGCCTCCTAGCTCGAGATGAGGGATCCTTTCCCTGTTTCATAGGGAAAGAATTCCCGGTGTTCCCGTCGCATCTCAAGAGGAGGCGCTCTCCACAGGAAAGGCGAGAGGAACTCCAGGGTCGTGCCACCATTCCAAGAGTCCCCCAGATGTGTCAGTCCATTTCAGAGGAACCTGTTTTCCCTGCACTGCCTCGACGTTCAAGCCGAGGATCGACTCCCACCACGTGTGCACGTGGGACCGCCATGTGGGAAAGCCTCGTCGGAAAGCCTCGTGGGAAAGACTCGAGGGAAAACCATATATCCTTTGATCCACGCGGCGGACTGCGTGACACTTCTGCTACCGCTCTGGAGGAAAGCGCAAGTGCATGCCCGCATTGGTGACGAGGACTGACTCCCCTGGGGAGACTCCAGAAGTACCCCAAGATCCATGTCAGCACTGGAGAGGAATCCTAAGGTTCCGGCCGCGACTCCTCACAAGGTCTTAGGCCCCGGCATCGACGGGAGAGGAATCCCGAGAGGCCCCCGAAGAACTCGCATGGGGACTGGCCTTTCCTGAGGCCACCAGAGCGGGTCCCTGAGGTCCCCGTCGTAAGTCGAGAGCACCTGCCGCAACTCGAGAAAATCCAGGAGGTTTTGCCCTCCAGGCGAGATGAGGCCCATTTCCCTGAAGCTTCTCGAGGCTAATCACATCTAACCACTGGAACTTCCAAAGGGTCCTTAACACCCTTGCTGCAACTCAAGAAGTTCCCCGACATAACCGTCTCCACTCGAGAGGAAGCACGTGGGGTCCCGCACACATCCAGGGGTGCCCCGTTTCCGCCTCCTAGTTCGAGATGAGGGATCCTATCCCTGTTTCGTAGGGAAAGAATTCCCGGCGTTCCCGTCGCATCTCAAGAGGAGGCGCTCTCCACAGGAAAGGCGAGAGGAACTCCATGGTCGTGCCACCATTCCAAGAGTCCCCCAGATGTGTCAGTCCATTCCAGAGGAACCTGTTTTCCCTGCACTGCCTTGACGTTCAAGCCGAGGATCGACTCCCACCACGTGTGCACTTGGGATAGCCCTGTGGGAAAGCCTCGTGGGAAAGCCTCGTGGGAAAGACTCGAGGGAAAACCATAGATCCTTTGATCCACGCGGCGGACTGCGTGACACTGCTGCTACCGCTCTGGAGGAAAGCGCAAGTGCATGCCCGCATTCAAGACGAGGACTGACTCCCCTGGGGAGACTCCAGAAGTACCCCAAGATCCATGTCAGCACTGGAGAGGAATCCTCAGGTTCCCGCCCCGACTCCATACAAGGTCTTAGGCCCCGGCATCGACGGGAGTGGAATCCCGAGAGGCCCCCGAGGAACTCGCATAGGGACTGGCCTTTCCTGAGGCCACCAGAGCGGGTCCATGAGGTCCCCGTTGTAAGTCGAGAGCACCTGCCGCAACTCGAGAAAATCCAGGAGGTTTTGCCCTCCAGGCGAGATAAGGCCCATTTCCGCTGAGGCTTCTCGAGGCTAATCACATCTAACCACTGGAACTTCCAATGGGTCCTTCACACCCTTGCTGCAACTCAAGAAGTTCCCCGACCTACCCGTCTCCACTCGAGAGGAAGCACGTGGGGTCCCGCACACATCCAGGGAATCCCCGTTTCCCCCTCCTAGCTCGAGATGAGGGATCCTTTCCCTGTTTCGTAGGGAAAGAATTGCCGGCGTTCCCTTCGCATCTCAAGAGGAGGCGCTCTCCACAGGAAAGGCGAGAGGAACTCCAGGGTCGTGCCAGCATTCCAAGAGTCCCCCAGATGTGTCAGTCCATTCCAGAGGAACCTGTTTTCCCTGCACTGCCTTGACCTTCAAGCTGAGGATCGACTCACACCACGTGTGCACGTGGGACAGCCCTGTGGGAAAGCCCCGTGGGAAAGCCTCATGGGAAAGACTCGAGGGAAAAACATAGATCCTTTGATCCACGCGGCGGACTGCGTGACACTGCTGCTACCGCTCTGGAGGAAAGCGCATGTGCTTGCCCGCATTCGAGACGAGGACTGACTCCCCTGGGGAGACTCCAGAAGTACACCAAGATCCATGTCAGCACTGGAGAGGAATCCTCAGGTTCCGGCCCCAACTCCACACAAGGTCTTAGTCCCCGGCATCGACGGGAGAGGAATCCCGAGAGGCCCCCGACGAACTCGCATGGGGACTGGCCTTTCCTGAGGCCACCAGAGCGGGTCCCTGAGGTCCCCGACGTAAGTCGAGAGCACCTGCCGCAACTCGAGAAAATCCAGGAGGTTTTGCCCTCCAGGAGAGATGAGGCCCATTTCCGCTGAGGCTTCTCGAGGCTAATCACATCTAACCACTGGAACTTCCAAAGGGTCCTTCACACCCTTGCTGCAACTCAAGAAGTTCCCCGCCATACCCGTCTCCACTCGAGTGGAAGCACGAGGGACCCGCACACATCCAGAGGAGCCCCGTTTCCGCCTCCTAGCTCGAAATGAGGGATCCTTTCCCTGTTTCGTAGGGAAAGAATTCCCGGCGTTCCCGTCGCATCTCAAGAGGAGGCGCTCTCCACAGGAAAGGCGAGAGGAACTCCAGGGTCGTGCTACCATTCCAAGAGACCCCAGATGTTTCAGTCCATTCCAGAGGAAAGTCTTTTCCCTGTACTGCCTTGACGTTCAAGCCGAGGATCGACTCCCACCACGTGTGCACGTGGGACAGCCCTGTGGGAAAGCCTCGTGGGACAGCCTCGTGGGAAAGACTTGAGGGAAAACCATAGATCCTTTGATCCACGCGGCGGACTGCGTGACACTTCTGCTACCGCTCTGGAGGAAAGCGCAAGTGCATGCCCGCATTGGTGACGAGGACTGACTCCCCTGGGGAGACTCCAGAAGTACCCCAAGATCCATGTCAGCACTGGAGAGGAATCCTCAGGTTCCGGCGGCGACTCCTCACAAGGTCTTAGGCCCCGGCATCGACGGGAGAGGAATCCCGACAGGCCCCCGAAGAACTCGCATGGGGACTGGCCTTTCCTGAGGCCACCAGAGCGGGTCCCTGAGGTCCCCGTCGTAAGTCGAGAGCACCTGCCGCAACTCGAGAAAATCCAGGAGGTTTTGCCCTCCAGGCGAGATGAGGCCCATTTCCGCTGAGGCTTCTCGAGGCTAATCACATCTAACCACTGGAACTTCCAAAGGGTCATTTACACCCTTGCTGCAACTCAAGAAGTTCCCCGACATACCCGTCACCACTCGAGAGGAAGCACGAGGGTCCCGCACACATCCAGGGGAGCCCCGTTTCCGCCTCCTAGCTCGAGATGAGGGATCCTTTCCCTGTTTCGTAGGGAAAGAATTCCCGGCGTTCCCGTCGCATCTCAAGAGGAGGCGCTCTCCACAGGAAAGGCGAGAGGAACTCCAGGGTCGTGCCACCATTCCAAGAGTCCCCCAGATGTGTCAGTCCATTCCAGAGGAACCTGATTTCCCTGCACTGCCTTGACTTTCAAGCCGAGGATCGACTCCCACCACGTGTGCACGTGGGACCGCCCTGTGGGAAAACCTCGTCGGAAAGCCTCGTGGGAAAGACTCGAGGGAAAACCATAGATCCTTTGATCCACGCGGCGGACTGCGTGACACTGCTGCTACCGCTCTGGAGGAAAGCGCAAGTGCATGCCCGCATTCGAGACGAGCACTGACTTCCCTGGGGAGACTCCAGAAGTACCCCAAGATACATGTCAGCACTGGAGAGGAATCCTCAGGTTCCGGCCCCGACTCCACACAAGGTCTTAGGCCCCGGCATCGACGGCAGAGGAATCCCGAGAGGCCCCCAAGGAACTCGCATCGGGACTGGCTTTTCCTGAGGCCACCAGAGCGGGTCCCTGAGGTCCCCGTCGTAAGTCGAGAGCACCTGCCGCAACTCGAGAAAATCCAGGAGGTTTTGCCCTCCAGGCGAGATGATGCCCATTTCCGCTGAGGCTTCTCAAGGCTAATCACATCTAAGCACTGGAACTTCCAAAGGGTCCTTCACACCCTTGCTGCAACTCAAGAAGTTCCCCGACATACCCTTCTACACTCCAGAGGAAGCACGAGGTCCCGCACACATCCAGGGGAGTCCCGTTTCCGCCTCCTAGCTCGAGATGAGGGATCCTTTCCCTGTTTCGTAGGGAAAGAATTCCCGGCGTTCCCGTCGCATCTCAAGAGGAGGCGCTCTCCACAGGAAAGGCGAGAGGAACTCCAGGGTCGTGCCACCATTCCAAGAGTCCCCCAGATGTGTCAGTCCATTCCAGAGGAACCTGTTTTCCCTGCACTGCCTTGACGTTCAAGCCGAGGATCGACTCCCACCACGTGTGCACGAGGGACAGCCCTGTGGGAAATCCTCGTGGGAAAGCCTCGTGGGAAAGACTCGAGGGAAAACCATAGATCCTTTGATCCACGCGGCGGACTGCGTGACACTGCTGCTACCGCTCTGGGGGAAAGCATAAGTGCATGCCCGCATTCGAGACGAGCACTGACTCCCCTGGGGAGACTCCAGAAGTACCCCAAGATCCATGTCAGCACTGGAGAGGAATCCTCAGGTTCCGGCCCCGATTCCACACAAGGTCTTAGGCCCTGGCATTGACGGCAGAGGAATCCCAAGAGGCCCCCGAGGAACTCGCATGGGGACTGGCCTTTCCTGAGGCCACCAGAGCGGGTCCCTGAGGTCCCCGACGTAAGTCGAGAGCACCTGCCGCAACTCGAGAAAATCCAGGAGGTTTTGCCCTCCAGGCGAGATGAGGCCCATTTCCTCTGAGGCTTCTCGAGGCTAATCACATCTAACCACTGGAACTTCCAAAGGGTCCTTCACACCCTTGCTGCAACTCAAGATGTTCCCCGTCATACACGTCTCCACTCGAGAGGAAGCACGAGGGTCCCGCACACATCCAGGGGAGCCCCGTTTCCGCCTCCTAGCTCGAGATGAGGGATCCTTTCCCTGTTTCGTAGGGAAAGAATTCCCGGCGTTCCCGTCGCATCTCAAGAGGCGCTCTCCACAGGAAAGTCGAGAGGAACTCCAGGGTCGTGCCACCATTCCAAGAGTCCCCCAGATGTGTCAGTCCATTCCAGAGGAACCTGTTTTCCCTGCACTGCCTTGACGTTCAATCCGAGGATCGAATCCCACCACGTGTGCACGTGGGACAGCCCTGTGGGAAATCCTCGTGGGAAAGCCTCGTGGGAAAGACTCGAGGGAAAACCATAGATCCTTTGATCCACGCGGCGGACTGCGTGACACTGCTGCTACCGCTCTGGGGGAAAGCGCAAGTGCATGCCCGCATTCGAGACGAGCACTGACTCCCCTGGGGAGACTCCAGAAGTTCCCCCAAGATCCATGTCAGCACTGGAGAGGAATCCTCAGGTTCCGGCCCCGACTCCACACAAGGTCTTAGGCCCCGGCATCGACGGCAGAGGAATCCCGAGAGGCCCCCGAGAAACTCGCATGAGGACTGGCCTTGCCTGAGGCCACCAGAGCGGGTCCCTGAGGTCCCCGTCGTAAGTCGAGAGCACCTGCCGCAACTCGAGAAAATCCAGGTGGTTTTGCCCTCCAGGCGAGATGAGGCCCATTTCCGCTGAGGCTTCTCGAGGCTAATCACATCTAACCACTGGAACTTCCAAAGGGTCCTTCAGACCCTTGCTGCAACTCAAGAAGTTCCCCGACATACCCGTCCCCACTCGAGAGGAAGCACGAGGGTCCCGTACACATCCAGGGGAGCCCCGTTTCCGCCTCCTAGCCCGAGATGAGGGATCCTTTCCCTGATTCGTAGGGAAAGAATTCCCGGCGTTCCCGTCGCATCTCAAGAGGCGCTCTCCACAGGAAAGGCGAGAGGAACTCCAAGGTCGTGCCACCCTTCAACGAGTCCCCCAGATGTGTCAGTCCATTCCAGAGGAACCTGTTTTCCCTGCACTGCCTTGACGTTCAAGCCGAGGATGGACTCCCAGCACGTGTGCACGTGGGACCGCCCTGTGGGAAAGCCTCCTCAGAAAGCCTCGTGGGAAAGACTCGAGGGAAAACCATAGATCCTTTGTTCCACGCGGCGGACTGCGTGAAACTGCTGCTACCGCTCTGGAGGAAAATGCAAGTGCATGCCCGCATTCGAGACGAGCACTGACTCCCCTGGGTGACTCCAGAAGTACCCCAAGATCCATGTCAGCACTGGAGAGGGATCCTCAGGTTCCGGCCCCGACTCCACACAAGGTCTTAGGCCCGGGCATCTACGGGAGAGGAATCCCGAGAGGCCCCCGAGGAACTCGCATGGGGACTGGCCTTGCCTGAGGCCACCAGAGCGGGTCCCTGAGGTCCCCGTCGTAAGTCGAGAGCACCTGCCGCAACTCGAGAAAATCCAGGTGGTTTTGCCCTCCAGGCGAGATGAGGCCCATTTCCGCTGAGGCTTCTCGAGGCTAATCACATCTAACCCCTGGAACTTCCAAAGGGTCCTTCACACCCTTGCTGCAACTCAAGAAGTTCCCCGACCTACCCGTCTCCACTCGAGAGGAAGCACGAGGGTCCCGCACACATCCAGGGGAGCCCCGTTTCCGCCTCCTAGCTCGAGATGAGGGATCCTTTACCTGTTTCGTAGGGAAAGAATTCCCGGCGTTCCCGTCGCATCTCAAGGAGAGGCGCTCTCCACAGGAAAGGCGAGAGGAACTCCAGGTTCGTGCCACCATTCCAAGAGTCCCCCAGATGTGTCAGTCCATTCCAGAGGAACCTGTTTTCCCTGCACTGCCTTGACGTTCAAGCCGAGGATCGACTCCCACCACGTATGCACGTGGGGCCGCCCTGTGGGAAAGCCTCGTGGGAAAGCCTCGTGGGAAACACTTGAGGGAAAAACATAGATCCTTTGATCCACGCGGCGGACTGCGTGACACTGCTGCTACCGCTCTGGAGGAAAGTGCAAGTGCATTCCCGCATTCGAGACGAGCACTGACTCCCCTGGGGAGACTCCAGAAGTACCCCAAGATCCATGTCAGCCCTGGAGAGGAATCCTCAGGTTCCGGCCCCAACTCCACACAAAGTCTTAGGCCCCGGCATCGACGGCAGAGGAAACCCAAGAGGCCCCTGAGGAACTCGCATGGGGACTGGCCTTTCCTGAGGCCACCAGAGCGGGTCCCTGAGGTCCCCGTCGTAAGTCGAGAGCACCTGCCTCAACTCGAGAAAGTCCAGGAGTTTTTGCCCTCCAGGCGAGATGAGGCCCATTTCCGCTGAGGCTTCTCGAGGCTAATCACATCTAACCACTGGAACTTCCAAAGGGTCCTTCACACCCTTGCTGCAACTCAAGAAGTTCCCCGATATACCCGTCTCCACTCGAGAGGAAGCACTAGGTTCCCGCACACATCCAGGGGAGCCCCGTTTCCGCCTCCTAGCTCGAGATGAGGGATCCTTTCCCTGTTTCGTAGGGAAAGAATTCCCGGCGTTCCCGTCGCATCTCAAGAGGCGCTCCCCACAGGAAAGGCGAGAGGAACTCCAGGGTCGTGCCACCCTTCAAAGAGTCCCCCAGATGTGTCAGTCCATTCCAGAGTAACCTGATTTCCCTGCACTGCCTTGACGTTCAAGCCGAGGATGGACTCCCAGCACGTGTGCACGTGGGACCGCCCTGTGGGAAAGCCTCGTCGGAAAGCCTAGTGGGAAAGACTCGAGGGAAAACCATAGATCCTTTGATCCACGCGGCGGACTGCGTGACACTGCTGCTACCGCTCTGCAGGAAAGCGCAAGTGCATGCCCGCATTCGAGACGAGGACTGACTCCCCTGGGGAGACTCCAGAATTACCCCAAGATCCATGTCAGCACTGCAGAGGAATCCTCAGGTTCCGGCCCCGACTCCACACAAGGTCTTAGGACTCGGCATCGACGGGAGAGGAATCCCGAGAGGCCCCCGAGGAACTCGCATGGGGACTGGCCTTTCCTGAGGCCACCAGAGCGGGTCCCTGAGGTCCCCGTCGTAAGTCGAGAGCACCTGCCGCAACTCGAGAAAATCCAGGAGGTTTTGCCCTCCAGGCGAGATGAGGCCCATTTCCGCTGAGGCTTCTCGAGGCTCATCACATCTAATCCCTGCAACGTCCAAAGGGTCCTTCACACCCTTGCTGCCACTCAAGAATTTCCCCGACCTACCCGTCTCCACTCGAGAGGAAGCACGTGGGTCCCGCACACATCCAGGGGAGACCCGTTTCCGAGTCCTAGCTCGAGATGAGGGATCCTTTCCCTGTTTCGTAGGGAAAGAATTCCCGGCGTTCCCGTCGCATCCCAAGAGGAGGCACTCTCCACAGGAAAGGCGAGAGGAACTCCAGGGTCGTGCCACCATTCCAAGAGTCCCCCAGATGTGTCAGTCCATTCCAGAGGAACCTGTTTTTCCTGCACTGCCTTGACGTTCAAGCCGAGGATCGACTCCCAACACGTGTGCACGTGGGACAGACCTGTGGGAAAGCCTCCTGGGAAAGCCTCCTGGGAAAGACTCGAGGGAAAACCATAGATCCTTTGATACACGCGGCGGACTGCGTGACACTGCTGCTACCGCTCTGGAGGAAAGCGCAAGTGCATGCCCGCATTCGAGACGAGGACTGACACCCCTGGGGAGACTCCAGAATTACCCCAAGATCCATGTCAGCACTGGAGAGGAATCCTCAGGTTCCGGCCCCGACTCCACAAAAGGTCTTAGGCCCCGGCATCGTAGTGAGAGGAATCCCGAGAGGCCCCCGAGGAACTCGCATGGGGACTGGCCTTTCCTGAGGCCACCAGAGCGGGTCCCTGAGGTCCCCGTCGTAAGTCGAGAGCACCTGCCGCAACTCGAGAAAATCCAGGAGGTTTTGCCCTCCAGGCGAGATGAGGCCCATTTCCCTGAAGCTTCTCGAGGCTAATCACATCTAACCACTGGAACTTCCAAAGGGTCCTTAACACCCTTGCTGCAACTCAAGAAGTTCCCCAACATAACCGTCTCCACTCGAGAGGAAGCACGTGGGGTCCCGCACACATCCAGGGAATCCCCGTTTCCCCCTCCTAGCTCGAGATGAGGGATCCTTTCCCTGTTTCGTAGGGAAAGAATTGCCGGCGTTCCCGTCGCATCTCAAGAGGAGGCGCTCTCCACAGGAAAGGCGAGAGGAACTCCAGGGTCGTGCCACCATTCCAAGAGACCCCCAGATATGTCAGTCCATTCCAGAGGAACCTGTTTTCCCTGCACTGCCTTGACCTTCAAGCTGAGGATCGACTCACACCACGTGTGCACGTGGGACAGCCCTGTGGGAAAGCCCCGTGGGAAAGCCTCGAGGGAAAGACTCGAGGGAAAACCATAGATCCTTTGATCCACGCGGCGGACTGCGTGACACTGCTGCTACCGCTCTGGAGGAAAGCGCATGTGCTTGCCCGCATTCGAGACGAGGACTGACTCCCCTGGGGAGACTCCAGAAGTACACCACGATCCATGTCTGCACTGGAGAGGAATCCTCAGGTTCCGGCCCCAACTCCACACAAGGTCTTAGTCCCCGGCATCGACGGGAGAGGAATCCCGAGAGGCCCCCGACGAACTCGCATGGGGACTGGCCTTTCCTGAGGCCACCAGAGCGGGTCCCTGAGGTCCCCGACGTAAGTCGAGAGCACCTGCCGCAACTCGAGAAAATACAGGAGGTTTTGCCCTCCAGGCGAGATGAGGCCCATTTCCGCTGAGGCTTCTCGAGGCTAATCACATCTAACCACTGGAACTTCCAAAGGGTCCTTCACACCCTTGCTGCAACTCAAGAAGTTCCCCGCCATACCCGTCTCCAATCGAGTGGAAGCACGAGGGACCCGCACACATCCAGAGGAGCCCCGTTTCTGCCTCCTAGCTCGAAATGAGGGATCCTTTCCCTGTTTCGTAGGGAAAGAATTCCCGGCGTTCCCGTCGCATCTCAAGAGGAGGCGCTCTCCACAGGAAAGGCGAGAGGAACTCCAGGGTCGTGCTACCATTCCAAGAGACCTCAGATGTTTCAGTCCATTCCAGAGGAACGTCTTTTCCCTGTACTGCCTTGACGTTCAAGCCGAGGATCGACTCCCACCACGTGTGCACGTGGGACAGCCCTGTGGGAAAGCCTCGTGGGACAGCCTCGTGGGAAAGACTTGAGGGAAAACCATAGATCCTTTGATCCACGCGGCGGACTGCGTGACACTGCTGCTACCGCTCTGGAGGAAAGCGCATGTGCATGCCCGCATTCGAGACGAGGACTGACTCCCCTGGGTAGACTCCAGAAGTTCCCCCAAGATCCATGTCAGCACTGGAGAGGAATCCTCAGGTTCCGGCCCCGACTCCATACAAGGTCTTAGGCCCCGGCATCGACGGCAGAGGAATCCCGAGAGGCCCCCGAGAAACTCGCATGAGGACTGGCCTTTCCTGAGGCCACCAGAGCGGGTCCCTGAGGTCCCCGTCGTAAGTCGAGAGCACCTGCCGCAACTCGAGAAAATCCAGGTGGTTTTGCCCTCCAGGCGAGATGAGGCCCATTTCCGCTGAGGATTCTCGAGGCTAATCACATCTAACCACTTGAACTTCCAAAGGGTCCTTCAGACCCTTGCTGCAACTCAAGAAGTTCCCCGACATACCCGTCCCCACTCGAGAGGAAGCACGAGGGTCCCGCACACATCCAGGGGAGCCCCGTTTCCGCCTCCTAGCCCGAGATGAGGGATCCTTTCCCTGATTCGTAGGGAAAGAATTCCCGGCGTTCCCGTCGCATCTCAAGAGGCGCTCTCCACAGGAAAGGCGAGAGGAACTCCAGGGTCGTGCCACCCTTCAACGAGTCCCCCAGATGTGTCAGTCCATTCCAGAGGAACCTGTTTTCCCTGCACTGCCTTGACGTTCAAGCCGAGGATGGACTCCCAGCACGTGTGCACGTGGGACCGCCCTGTGGGAAAGCCTCCTCGGAAAGCCTCGTGGGAAAGACTCGAGGGAAAACCATAGATCCTTTGTTCCACGCGGCGGACTGCGTGAAACTGCTGCTACCGCTCTGGAGGAAAATGCAAGTGCATGCCCGCATTCGAGACGAGCACTGACTCCCCTGGGGAGACTCCAGAATTACCCCAAGATCCATGTCAGCACTGGAGAGGAATCCTCAGGTTCCGGCCCCGACTCCACAAAAGGTCTTAGGCCCCGGCATCGTAGTGAGAGGAATCCCGAGAGGCCCCCGAGGAACTCGCATGGGGACTGGCCTTTCCTGAGGCCACCAGAGCGGGTCCCTGAGGTCCCCGTCGTAAGTCGAGAGCACCTGCCGCAACTCGAGAAAATCCAGGAGGTTTTGCCCTCCAGGCGAGATGAGGCCCATTTCCCTGAAGCTTCTCGAGGCTAATCACATCTAACCGCTGGAACTTCCAAAGGGTCCTTAACACCCTTGCTGCAACTCAAGAAGTTCCCCGACATACCCGTCTCCACTCGAGAGGAAGCACGTGGGGTCCCGCACACATCCAGGGGAGTCCCGTTTCCACCTCCTTGCTCGAGATGAGGGATCCTTTCCCTGTTTCGTAGGGAAAGAATTCCCGGCGTTCCCGTCGCATCTCAAGAGGAGGCGCTCTCCACAGGAAAGGGGAGAGGAACTCCAGAGTCGTGCCAGCATTCCAAGAGTCCCCCAGATGTGTCAGTCCATTCCAGAGGAACCTGTTTTCCCTGCACTGCCTTGACGTTCAAGCCGAGGATCGACTCCCAAAACGTGTGCACGTGGGACAGCCCTGTGGGAAAGCCTCTTGGGAAAGCCTCGTGGGAAAGACTCGAGGGAAAACCATAGATCCTTTGATCCACGCGGCGGACTGCGTGACACTGCTGCTACCGCTCTGGAGGAAAGCGCAAGTGCATGCCCGCATTCGAGACGAGGACTGACTCCCCTGGGGAGACTCCAGAAGTACCCCAAGATCCATGTCAGCACTGGAGAGGAATCCTCAGGTTCCGGCCCCGAATCCACACAAGGTCTTAGTCCCCGGCATCGACGGGAGAGGAATCCCGAGAGGCCCCCGAGGAACTCGCATGGGGACTGGCCTTTCCTAAGGCCAACAGAGCGGGTCCCTGAGGTCCCCGTCGTAAGTCGAGAGCACCTGCCGCAACTCGAGAAAATCCAGGAGGTTTTCCCCTCCAGGCGAGATGAGGCCCATTTCCGCTGAGGCTTCTCGAGGCTAATCACATCTAACCACTGGAACTTCCTAAGGGTCCTTCACACCCTTGCTGCAACTCAAGAAGTTCCCCGACATATCCGTCTCCACTCGAGAGGAAGCACGTGGAGTCCCGCACACATCCAGGGAATCCCCGTTTCCCCCTCCTAGCTCGAGATGAGGGATCCTTTCCCTGTTTCGTAGGGAAAGAATTGCCGGCGTTCCCGTCGCATCTCAAGAGGAGGCGCTCTCCACAGGAAAGGCGAGAGGAACTCCAGGGTCGTGCCACCATTCCAGGAGACCCCCAGATGTGTCAGTCCATTCCAGAGGAACCTGTTTTCCCTGCACTGCCTTGACCTTCAAGCTGAGGATCGACTCACACCACGTGTGCACGTGGGACAGCCCTGTGGGAAAGCCCCGTGGGAAAGCCTCGTGGGAAAGACTCGAGGGAAAACCATAGATCCTTTGATCCACGCGGAGGACTGCATGACACTGCTGCTACCGCTCTGGAGGAAAGCGCATGTGCTTGCCCGCATTCGAGACGAGGACTGACTCCCCTGGGGAGACTCCAGAAGTACACCAAGATCCATGTCAGCACTGGAGAGGAATCCTCAGGTTCCGGCCCCAACTCCACACAAGGTCTTAGTCCCCGGCATCGACGGGAGAGGAATCCCGAGAGGCCCCCGACGAACTCGCATGGGGATTGGCCTTTCCTGAGGCCACCAGAGCCGGTCCCTGAGGTCCCCGTCGTAAGTCGAGAGCACCTGCCGCAACTCGAGAAAATCCAGGAGGTTTTGCCCTCCAGGCGAGATGAGGCCCATTTCCGCTGAGGCTTCTCGAGGCTAATCACATCTAACCACTGGAACTTCCAAAGGGTCCTTCACACCCTTGCTGCAACTCAAGAAGTTCCCCGCCATACCCGTCTCCACTCGAGTGGAAGCACGAGGGACCCGCACACATCCAGAGGAGCCCCGTTTCCGCCTCCTAGCTCGAAATGAGGGATCCTTTCCCTGTTTCGTAGGGAAAGAATTCCCGGCGTTCCCGTCGCATCTCAAGAGGAGGCACTCTCCACAGGAAAGGCGAGAGGAACTCCAGGGTCGTGCCACCCTTCAACGAGTCCCCCAGATGTGTCAGTCCATTCCAGAGGAACCTGATTTCCCTGCACTGCCTTGACTTTCAAGCAGAGGATCGACTCCCACCACGTGTGCACGTGGGACCGCCCTGTGGGAAAACCTCGTCGGAAAGCCTCGTGGGAAAGACTCGAGGGAAAACCATAGATCCTTTGATCCACGCGGCGGACTGCGTGACACTGCTGCTACCGCTCTGGAGGAAAGCGCAAGTGCATGCCCGCATTCGAGACGAGCACTGACTTCCCTGGGGAGACTGCAGAAGTACCCCAAGATCCATGTCAGCACTGGAGAGGAATCTTCAGGTTCCGGCCCCGACTCCACACAAGGTCTTAGGCCCCGGCATCGACGGGAGAGGAATCTCGAGAGGCCCCCGAGGAACTCGCATGGGGACTGGCCTTTCCTGAGGCCACCAGAGCGGGTCCCTGAGGTCCTCTTCGTAAGTCGAGAGCACCTGCCGCAACTCGAGAAAATCCAGGAGGTTTTGCCCTCCAGGCCAGATGAGCCCCATTTCCGCTGAGGCTTCTCATGGCTAATCACATCTAACCACTGGAACTTCCAAAGGGTCCTTCACACCCTTGCTGCAACTCAAGAAGTTCCCCGACATACCCGTCGCCACTCGAGAGGAAGCACGAGGGTCCCGCACAGATCCAGGGGAGCCCCGATTCCGCCTCCTAGCTCGAGATGAGGGATCCTTTCCCTGTTTCGTAGGGAAAGAATTCCCGGCGTTCCCGTCGCATCTCAAGAGGAGGCGCTCTCCACAGGAAAGGCGAGAGGAACTCCAGGGTCGTGCCACCATTCCAAGAGTCCCCCAGATGTGTCAGTCCATTCCAGAGGAACCTGTTTTCCCTGCACTGCCTTGACGTTCAAGCCGAGGATCGACTCCCACCACGTGTGCACGTGGGACAGCCCTGTGGGAAAGCCTCGTGGGAAAGCCTCCTGGGAAAGACTCGAAGGAAAACCATAGATCCTTTGATCCATGCGCCGGACTGCGTGACACTGCTGCTACCGCTCTGGAGGAAAGCGCAAGTGCAGGCCCGCATTCGAGACGAGCACTGACTCCCCTGGGTAGACTCCAGAAGTTCCCCCAAGATCCATGTCAGCACTGGAGAGGAATCCTCAGGTTCCGGCCCCGACTCCACACAAGGTCTTAGGCCCCGGCATCGACGGCAGAGGAATCCCGAGAGGCCCCCGAGAAACTCGCATGAGGACTGGCCTTGCCTGAGGCCACCAGAGCGGGTCCCTGAGGTCCCCGTCGTAAGTCGAGAGCACCTGCCGCAACTCGAGAAAATCCAGGTGGTTTTGCCCTCCAGGCGAGATGAGGCCCATTTCCGCTGAGGCTTCTCGAGGCTAATCACATCTAACCACTGGAACTTCCAAAGGGTCCTTCAGACCCTTGCTGCAACTCAAGAAGTTCCCCGACATACCCGTCCCCACTCGAGAGGAAGCACGAGGGTCCCGCACACATCCAGGGGAGCCCCGTTTCCGCCTCCTAGCCCGAGATGAGGGATCCTTTCCCTGATTCGTAGGGAAAGAATTCCCGGCGTTCCCGTCGCATCTCAAGAGGCGCTCTCCACAGGAAAGGCGAGAGGAACTCCAGGGTCGTGCCACCCTTCAACGAGTCCCCCAGATGTGTCAGTCCATTCCAGAGGAACCTGTTTTCCCTGCACTGCCTTGACGTTCAAGCCGAGGATGGACTCCCAGCACGTGTGCACGTGGGACCGCCCTGTGGGAAAGCCTCCTCAGAAAGACTCGTGGGAAAGACTCGAGGGAAAACCATAGATCCTTTGATCCACGCGGCGGACTGGGTGACACTGCTGCTACCGCTCTGCAGGAAAGCGCAAGTGCATGCCCGCATTCGAGACGAGGACTGACTCCCCTGGGGAGACTCCAGAAGTTCCCCCAAGATCCATGTCAGCACTGGAGAGGAATCCTCAGGTTCCGGCCCCGACTCCACACAAGGTCTTAGGCCCCGGCATCGACGGCAGAGGAATCCCGAGAGGCCCCCGAGAAACTCGCATGAGGACTGGCCTTGCCTGAGGCCACCAGAGCGGGTCCCTGAGGTCCCCGTCGTAAGTCGAGAGCACCTGCCGCAACTCGAGAAAATCCAGGTGGTTTTGCCCTCCAGGCGAGATGAGGCCCATTTCCGCTGAGGCTTCTCGAGGCTAATCACATCTAACCCCTGGAACTTCCAAAGGGTCCTTCACACCCTTGCTGCAACTCAAGAAGTTCCCCGACCTACCCGTCTCCACTCGAGAGGAAGCACGAGGGTCCCGCACACATCCAGGGGAGCCCCGTTTCCGCCTCCTAGCTCGAGATGAGGGATCCTTTACCTGTTTCGTAGGGAAAGAATTCCCGGCGTTCCCGTCGCATCTCAAGGAGAGGCGCTCTCCACAGGAAAGGCGAGAGGAACTCCAGGTTCGTGCCACCATTCCAAGAGTCCCCCAGATGTGTCAGTCCATTCCAGAGGAACCTGTTTTCCCTGCACTGCCTTGACGTTCAAGCCGAGGATCGACTCCCACCACGTATGCACGTGGGGCCGCCCTGTGGGAAAGCCTCGTGGGAAAGCCTCGTGGGAAACACTTGAGGGAAAAACATAGATCCTTTGATCCACGCGGCGGACTGCGTGACACTGCTGCTACCGCTCTGGAGGAAAGTGCAAGTGCATTCCCGCATTCGAGACGAGCACTGACTCCCCTGGGGAGACTCCAGAAGTACCCCAAGATCCATGTCAGCCCTGGAGAGGAATCCTCAGGTTCCGGCCCCAACTCCACACAAAGTCTTAGGCCCCGGCATCGACGGCAGAGGAAACCCAAGAGGCCCCCGAGGAACTCGCATGGGGACTGGCCTTTCCTGAGGCCACCAGAGCGGGTCCCTGAGGTCCCCGTCGTAAGTCGAGAGCACCTGCCTCAACTCGAGAAAGTCCAGGAGTTTTTGCCCTCCAGGCGAGATGAGGCCCATTTCCGCTGAGGCTTCTCGAGGCTAATCACATCTAACCACTGGAACTTCCAAAGGGTCCTTCACACCCTTGCTGCAACTCAAGAAGTTCCCCGATATACCCGTCTCCACTCGAGAGGAAGCACTAGGTTCCCGCACACATCCAGGGGAGCCCCGTTTCCGCCTCCTAGCTCGAGATGAGGGATCCTTTCCCTGTTTCGTAGGGAAAGAATTCCCGGCGTTCCCGTCGCATCTCAAGAGGCGCTCCCCACAGGAAAGGCGAGAGGAACTCCAGGGTCGTGCCACCCTTCAAAGAGTCCCCCAGATGTGTCAGTCCATTCCAGAGTAACCTGATTTCCCTGCACTGCCTTGACGTTCAAGCCGAGGATGGACTCCCAGCACGTGTGCACGTGGGACCGCCCTGTGGGAAAGCCTCGTCGGAAAGCCTCGTGGGAAAGACTCGAGGGAAAACCATAGATCCTTTGATCCACGCGGCGGACTGCGTGACACTGCTGCTACCGCTCTGCAGGAAAGCGCAAGTGCATGCCCGCATTCGAGACGAGGACTGACTCCCCTGGGGAGACTCCAGAATTACCCCAAGATCCATGTCAGCACTGCAGAGGAATCCTCAGGTTCCGGCCCCGACTCCACACAAGGTCTTAGGACTCGGCATCGACGGGAGAGGAATCCCGAGAGGCCCCCGAGGAACTCGCATGGGGACTGGCCTTTCCTGAGGCCACCAGAGCGGGTCCCTGAGGTCCCCGTCGTAAGTCGAGAGCACCTGCCGCAACTCGAGAAAATCCAGGAGGTTTTGCCCTCCAGGCGAGATGAGGCCCATTTCCGCTGAGGCTTCTCGAGGCTCATCACATCTAATCCCTGCAACGTCCAAAGGGTCCTTCACACCCTTGCTGCAACTCAAGAAGTTCCCCGACCTACCCGTCTCCACTCGAGAGGAAGCACGTGGGTCCCGCACACATCCAGGGGAGCCCCGTTTCCGCCTCCTAGCTCGAGATGAGGGATCCTTTCCCTGTTTCGTAGGGACAGAATTCCCGGCGTTCCCGTCGCATCTCAAGAGGAGGCACTCTCCACAGGAAAGGCGAGAGGAACTCCAGGGTCGTGCCACCATTCCAAGAGTCCCCCAGATGTGTCAGTCCATTCCAGAGGAACCTGTTTTTCCTGCACTGCCTTGACGTTCAAGCCGAGGATCGACTCCCACCACGTGTGCACGTGGGACAGACCTGTGGGAAAGCCTCCTGGGAAAGCCTCCTGGGAAAGACTCGAGGGAAAACCATAGATCCTTTGATACACGCGGCGGACTGCGTGACACTGCTGCTACCGCTCTGGAGGAAAGCGCAAGTGCATGCCCGCATTCGAGACGAGGACTGACACCCCTGGGGAGACTCCAGAATTACCCCAAGATCCATGTCAGCACTGGAGAGGAATCCTCAGGTTCCGGCCCCGACTCCACAAAAGGTCTTAGGCCCCGGCATCGTAGTGAGAGGAATCCCGAGAGGCCCCCGAGGAACTCGCATGGGGACTGGCCTTTCCTGAGGCCACCAGAGCGGGTCCCTGAGGTCCCCGTCGTAAGTCGAGAGCACCTGCCGCAACTCGAGAAAATCCAGGAGGTTTTGCCCTCCAGGCGAGATGAGGCCCATTTCCCTGAAGCTTCTCGAGGCTAATCACATCTAACCACTGGAACTTCCAAAGGGTCCTTAACACCCTTGCTGCAACTCAAGAAGTTCCCCAACATAACCGTCTCCACTCGAGAGGAAGCACGTGGGGTCCCGCACACATCCAGGGAATCCCCGTTTCCCCCTCCTAGCTCGAGATGAGGGATCCTTTCCCTGTTTCGTAGGGAAAGAATTGCCGGCGTTCCCGTCGCATCTCAAGAGGAGGCGCTCTCCACAGGAAAGGCGAGAGGAACTCCAGGGTCGTGCCACCATTCCAAGAGACCCCCAGATATGTCAGTCCATTCCAGAGGAACCTGTTTTCCCTGCACTGCCTTGACCTTCAAGCTGAGGATCGACTCCCACCACGTGTGCACGTGGGACAGCCCTGTGGGAAAGCCCCGTGGGAAAGCCTCGTGGGAAAGACTCGAGGGAAAACCATAGATCCTTTGATCCACGCGGCGGACTGCGTGACACTGCTGCTACCGCTCTGGAGGAAAGCGCATGTGCTTGCCCGCATTCGAGACGAGGACTGACTCCCCTGGGGAGACTCCAGAAGTACACCACGATCCATGTCTGCACTGGAGAGGAATCCTCAGGTTCCGGCCCCAACTCCACACAAGGTCTTAGTCCCCGGCATCGACGGGAGAGGAATCCCGAGAGGCCCCCGACGAACTCGCATGGGGACTGGCCTTTCCTGAGGCCACCAGAGCGGGTCCCTGAGGTCCCCGACGTAAGTCGAGAGCACCTGCCGCAACTCGAGAAAATACAGGAGGTTTTGCCCTCCAGGCGAGATGAGGCCCATTTCCGCTGAGGCTTCTCGAGGCTAATCACATCTAACCACTGGAACTTCCAAAGGGTCCTTCACACCCTTGCTGCAACTCAAGAAGTTCCCCGCCATACCCGTCTCCAATCGAGTGGAAGCACGAGGGACCCGCACACATCCAGAGGAGCCCCGTTTCTGCCTCCTAGCTCGAAATGAGGGATCCTTTCCCTGTTTCGTAGGGAAAGAATTCCCGGCGTTCCCGTCGCATCTCAAGAGGAGGCGCTCTCCACAGGAAAGGCGAGAGGAACTCCAGGGTCGTGCTACCATTCCAAGAGACCTCAGATGTTTCAGTCCATTCCAGAGGAACGTCTTTTCCCTGTACTGCCTTGACGTTCAAGCCGAGGATCGACTCCCACCACGTGTGCACGTGGGACAGCCCTGTGGGAAAGCCTCGTGGGACAGCCTCGTGGGAAAGACTTGAGGGAAAACCATAGATCCTTTGATCCACGCGGCGGACTGCGTGACACTGCTGCTACCGCTCTGGAGGAAAGCGCATGTGCATGCCCGCATTCGAGATGAGGACTGACTCCCCTGGGTAGACTCCAGAAGTTCCCCCAAGATCCATGTCAGCACTGGAGAGGAATCCTCAGGTTCCGGCCCCGACTCCATACAAGGTCTTAGGCCCCGGCATCGACGGCAGAGGAATCCCGAGAGGCCCCCGAGAAACTCGCATGAGGACTGGCCTTTCCTGAGGCCACCAGAGCGGGTCCCTGAGGTCCCCGTCGTAAGTCGAGAGCACCTGCCGCAACTCGAGAAAATCCAGGTGGTTTTGCCCTCCAGGCGAGATGAGGCCCATTTCCGCTGAGGATTCTCGAGGCTAATCCCATCTAACCACTTGAACTTCCAAAGGGTCCTTCAGACCCTTGCTGCAACTCAAGAAGTTCCCCGACATACCCGTCCCCACTCGAGAGGAAGCACGAGGGTCCCGCACACATCCAGGGGAGCCCCGTTTCCGCCTCCTAGCCCGAGATGAGGGATCCTTTCCCTGATTCGTAGGGAAAGAATTCCCGGCGTTCCCGTCGCATCTCAAGAGGCGCTCTCCACAGGAAAGGCGAGAGGAACTCCAGGGTCGTGCCACCCTTCAACGAGTCCCCCAGATGTGTCAGTCCATTCCAGAGGAACCTGTTTTCCCTGCACTGCCTTGACGTTCAAGCCGAGGATGGACTCCCAGCACGTGTGCACGTGGGACCGCCCGGTGGGAAAGCCTCCTCGGAAAGCCTCGTGGGAAAGACTCGAGGGAAAACCATAGATCCTTTGTTCCACGCGGCGGACTGCGTGAAACTGCTGCTACCGCTCTGGAGGAAAATGCAAGTGCATGCCCGCATTCGAGACGAGCACTGACTCCCCTGGGGAGACTCCAGAATTACCCCAAGATCCATGTCAGCACTGGAGAGGAATCCTCAGGTTCCGGCCCCGACTCCACAAAAGGTCTTAGGCCCCGGCATCGTAGTGAGAGGAATCCCGAGAGGCCCCCGAGGAACTCGCATGGGGACTGGCCTTTCCTGAGGCCACCAGAGCGGGTCCCTGAGGTCCCCGTCGTAAGTCGAGAGCACCTGCCGCAACTCGAGAAAATCCAGGAGGTTTTGCCCTCCAGGCGAGATGAGGCCCATTTCCCTGAAGCTTCTCGAGGCTAATCACATCTAACCGCTGGAACTTCCAAAGGGTCCTTAACACCCTTGCTGCAACTCAAGAAGTTCCCCGACATACCCGTCTCCACTCGAGAGGAAGCACGTGGGGTCCCGCACACATCCAGGGGAGTCCCGTTTCCACCTCCTTGCTCGAGATGAGGGATCCTTTCCCTGTTTCGTAGGGAAAGAATTCCCGGCGTTCCCGTCGCATCTCAAGAGGAGGCGCTCTCCACAGGAAAGGGGAGAGGAACTCCAGAGTCGTGCCAGCATTCCAAGAGTCCCCCAGATGTGTCAGTCCATTCCAGAGGAACCTGTTTTCCCTGCACTGCCTTGACGTTCAAGCCGAGGATCGACTCCCAAAACGTGTGCACGTGGGACAGCCCTGTGGGAAAGCCTCTTGGGAAAGCCTCGTGGGAAAGACTCGAGGGAAAACCATAGATCCTTTGATCCACGCGGCGGACTGCGTGACACTGCTGCTACCGCTCTGGAGGAAAGCGCAAGTGCATGCCCGCATTCGAGACGAGGACTGACTCCCCTGGGGAGACTCCAGAAGTACCCCAAGATCCATGTCAGCACTGGAGAGGAATCCTCAGGTTCCGGCCCCGAATCCACACAAGGTCTTAGTCCCCGGCATCGACGGGAGAGGAATCCCGAGAGGCCCCCGAGGAACTCGCATGGGGACTGGCCTTTCCTAAGGCCAACAGAGCGGGTCCCTGAGGTCCCCGTCGTAAGTCGAGAGCACCTGCCGCAACTCGAGAAAATCCAGGAGGTTTTCCCCTCCAGGCGAGATGAGGCCCATTTCCGCTGAGGCTTCTCGAGGCTAATCACATCTAACCACTGGAACTTCCTAAGGGTCCTTCACACCCTTGCTGCAACTCAAGAAGTTCCCCGACATATCCGTCTCCACTCGAGAGGAAGCACGTGGAGTCCCGCACACATCCAGGGAATCCCCGTTTCCCCCTCCTAGCTCGAGATGAGGGATCCTTTCCCTGTTTCGTAGGGAAAGAATTGCCGGCGTTCCCGTCGCATCTCAAGAGGAGGCGCTCTCCACAGGAAAGGCGAGAGGAACTCCAGGGTCGTGCCACCATTCCAGGAGACCCCCAGATGTGTCAGTCCATTCCAGAGGAACCTGTTTTCCCTGCACTGCCTTGACCTTCAAGCTGAGGATCGACTCACACCACGTGTGCACGTGGGACAGCCCTGTGGGAAAGCCCCGTGGGAAAGCCTCGTGGGAAAGACTCGAGGGAAAACCATAGATCCTTTGATCCACGCGGCGGACTGCATGACACTGCTGCTACCGCTCTGGAGGAAAGCGCATGTGCTTGCCCGCATTCGAGACGAGGACTGACTCCCCTGGGGAGACTCCAGAAATACACCAAGATCCATGTCAGCACTGGAGAGGAATCCTCAGGTTCCGGCCCCAACTCCACACAAGGTCTTAGTCCCCGGCATCGACGGGAGAGGAATCCCGAGAGGCCCCCGACGAACTCGCATGGGGATTGGCCTTTCCTGAGGCCACCAGAGCCGGTCCCTGAGGTCCCCGTCGTAAGTCGAGAGCACCTGCCGCAACTCGAGAAAATCCAGGAGGTTTTGCCCTCCAGGCGAGATGAGTCCCATTTCCGCTGAGGCTTCTCGAGGCTAATCACATCTAACCACTGGAACTTCCAAAGGGTCCTTCACACCCTTGCTGCAACTCAAGAAGTTCCCCGCCATACCCGTCTCCACTCGAGTGGAAGCACGAGGGACCCGCACACATCCAGAGGAGCCCCGTTTCCGCCTCCTAGCTCGAAATGAGGGATCCTTTCCCTGTTTCGTAGGGAAAGAATTCCCGGCGTTCCCGTCGCATCTCAAGAGGAGGCGCTCTCCACAGGAAAGGCGAGAGGAACTCCAGGGTCGTGCTACCATTCCAAGAGACCCCAGATGTTTCAGTCCATTCCAGAGGAACGTCTCTTCCCTGTACTGCCTTGACGTTCAAGCCGAGGATCGACTCCCACCACGTGTGCACGTGGGACAGCCCTGTGGGAAAGCCTCGTGGGACAGCCTCGTGGGAAAGACTTGAGGGAAAACCATAGATCCTTTGATCCACGCGGCGGACTGCGTGACACTGCTGCTACCGCTCTGGAGGAAAGCGCATGTGCATGCCCGCATTCGAGACGAGGACTGACTCCCCTGGGGAGACTCCAGAAGTACACCAAGATCCATGTCAGCACTGGAGAGGAATCCTCAGGTTCCGGCCCCGACTCCACACAAGGTCTTAGGCCCCGGCATCGACGGGAGAGGAATCCCGAGAGGCCCTCGAGGAACTCGCATGGGGACTGGCCTTTCCTGAGGCCACCAGAGCGGGTCCCTGAGGTCCCCGTCGTAAGTCGAGAGCACCTGTCGCAACTCGAGAAAATCCAGGAGGTTTTGCCCTCCAGGCGAGATGAGGCCCATTTCCGCTGAGGCTTCTCGAGGCTAATCACATCTAACCACTGGAACTTCCTAAGGGTCCTTCACACCCTAGCTGCAACTCAAGAAGTTCCCCGACCTACCCGTCTCCACTCGAGAGGAAGCACGAGGGTCCCGCACACATCCAGGAGAGCCCCGTTTCCGCCTCCTAGCTCGAGATGAGGGATCCTTTCCCTGTTTCGTAGGGAAAGAATTCCCGGTGTTCCCGTCGCATCTCAAGAGGAGGCGCTCTCCACAGGAAAGGCGAGAGGAACTCCAGGGTCGTGCCACCATTCCAAGAGTCCCCCAGATGTGTCAGTCCATTTCAGAGGAACCTGTTTTCCCTGCACTGCCTCGACGTTCAAGCCGAGGATCGACTCCCACCACGTGTGCACGTGGGACAGCCCTGTGGGAAAGCCTCGTGGGAAAGCCTCGTGGGAAAGACTCGAGGGAAAACCATAGATCCTTTGATCCACGCGGCGGACTGCGTGACACTGCAGCTACCGCTCTGGAGGAAAGCGCAAGTGCATGCCCGCATTCGAGACGAGGACTGACTCCCCTGGGGAGACTCCAGAAGTACCCCAAGATCCATGTCAGCACTGGAGTGGAATCCTCAGGTTCCGGCCCCGACTCCACACAAGGTCTTAGGCCCCGGCATCGACGGCAGAGGAATCCCGAGAGGCCCCCGAGAAACTCGCATGAGGACTGGCCTTTCCTGAGGCCACCAGAGCGGGTCCCTGAGGTCCCCGTCGTAAGTCGAGAGCACCTGCCGCAACTCGAGAAAATCCAGGTGGTTTTGCCCTCCAGGCGAGATGAGGCCCATTTCCGCTGAGGATTCTCGAGGCTAATCACATCTAACCACTTGAACTTCCAAAGGGTCCTTCAGACCCTTGCTGCAACTCAAGAAGTTCCCCGACATACCCGTCCCCACTCGAGAGGAAGCACGAGGGTCCCGCACACATCCAGGGGAGCCCCGTTTCCGCCTCCTAGCCCGAGATGAGGGATCCTTTCCCTGATTCGTAGGGAAAGAATTCCCGGCGTTCCCGTCGCATCTCAAGAGGCGCTCTCCACAGGAAAGGCGAGAGGAACTCCAGGGTCGTGCCACCCTTCAACGAGTCCCCAAGATGTGTCAGTCCATTCCAGAGGAACCTGTTTTCCCTGCACTGCCTTGACGTTCAAGCCGAGGATGGACTCCCAGCACGTGTGCACGTGGGACCGCCCTGTGGGAAAGCCTCCTCGGAAAGCCTCGTGGGAAAGACTCGAGGGAAAACCATAGATCCTTTGTTCCACGCGGCGGACTGCGTGAAACTGCTGCTACCGCTCTGGAGGAAAATGCAAGTGCATGCCCGCATTCGAGACGAGCACTGACTCCCCTGGGGAGACTCCAGAATTACCCCAAGATCCATGTCAGCACTGGAGAGGAATCCTCAGGTTCCGGCCCCGACTCCACAAAAGGTCTTAGGCCCCGGCATCGTAGTGAGAGGAATCCCGAGAGGCCCCCGAGGAACTCGCATGGGGACTGGCCTTTCCTGAGGCCACCACAGCGGGTCCCTGAGGTTCCCGTCGTAAGTCGAGAGCACCTGCCGCAACTCGAGAAAATCCAGGAGGTTTTGCCCTCCAGGCGAGATGAGGCCCATTTCCCTGAAGCTTCTCGAGGCTAATCACATCTAACCGCTGGAACTTCCAAAGGGTCCTTAACACCCTTGCTGCAACTCAAGAAGTTCCCCGACATACCCGTCTCCACTCGAGAGGAAGCACGTGGGGTCCCGCACACATCCAGGGGAGTCCCGTTTCCACCTCCTTGCTCGAGATGAGGGATCCTTTCCCTGTTTCGTAGGGAAAGAATTCCCGGCGTTCCCGTCGCATCTCAAGAGGAGGCGCTCTCCACAGGAAAGGGGAGAGGAACTCCAGAGTCGTGCCAGCATTCCAAGAGTCCCCCAGATGTGTCAGTCCATTCCAGAGGAACCTGTTTTCCCTGCACTGCCTTGACGTTCAAGCCGAGGATCGACTCCCAAAACGTGTGCACGTGGGACAGCCCTGTGGGAAAGCCTCTTGGGAAAGCCTCGTGGGAAAGACTCGAGGGAAAACCATAGATCCTTTGATCCACGCGGCGGACTGCGTGACACTGCTGCTACCGCTCTGGAGGAAAGCGCAAGTGCATGCCCGCATTCGAGACGAGGACTGACTCCCCTGGGGAGACTCCAGAAGTACCCCAAGATCCATGTCAGCACTGGAGAGGAATCCTCAGGTTCCGGCCCCGAATCCACACAAGGTCTTAGTCCCCGGCATCGACGGGAGAGGAATCCCGAGAGGCCCCCGAGGAACTCGCATGGGGACTGGCCTTTCCTAAGGCCAACAGAGCGGGTCCCTGAGGTCCCCGTCGTAAGTCGAGAGCACCTGCCGCAACTCGAGAAAATCCAGGAGGTTTTCCCCTCCAGGCGAGATGAGGCCCATTTCCGCTGAGGCTTCTCGAGGCTAATCACATCTAACCACTGGAACTTCCTAAGGGTCCTTCACACCCTTGCTGCAACTCAAGAAGTTCCCCGACATATCCGTCTCCACTCGAGAGGAAGCACGTGGAGTCCCGCACACATCCAGGGAATCCCCGTTTCCCCCTCCTAGCTCGAGATGAGGGATCCTTTCCCTGTTTCGTAGGGAAAGAATTGCCGGCGTTCCCGTCGCATCTCAAGAGGAGGCGCTCTCCACAGGAAAGGCGAGAGGAACTCCAGGGTCGTGCCACCATTCCAGGAGACCCCCAGATGTGTCAGTCCATTCCAGAGGAACCTGTTTTCCCTGCACTGCCTTGACCTTCAAGCTGAGGATCGACTCACACCACGTGTGCACGTGGGACAGCCCTGTGGGAAAGCCCCGTGGGAAAGCCTCGTGGGAAAGACTCGAGGGAAAACCATAGATCCTTTGATCCACGCGGCGGACTGCATGACACTGCTGCTACCGCTCTGGAGGAAAGCGCATGTGCTTGCCCGCATTCGAGACGAGGACTGACTCCCCTGGGGAGACTCCAGAAGTACACCAAGATCCATGTCAGCACTGGAGAGGAATCCTCAGGTTCCGGCCCCAACTCCACACAAGGTCTTAGTCCCCGGCATCGACGGGAGAGGAATCCCGAGAGGCCCCCGACGAACTCGCATGGGGATTGGCCTTTCCTGAGGCCACCAGAGCCGGTCCCTGAGGTCCCCGTCGTAAGTCGAGAGCACCTGCCGCAACTCGAGAAAATCCAGGAGGTTTTGCCCTCCAGGCGAGATGAGGCCCATTTCCGCTGAGGCTTCTCGAGGCTAATCACATCTAACCACTGGAACTTCCAAAGGGTCCTTCACACCCTTGCTGCAACTCAAGAAGTTCCCCGCCATACCCGTCTCCACTCGAGTGGAAGCACGAGGGACCCGCACACATCCAGAGGAGCCCCGTTTCCGCCTCCTAGCTCGAAATGAGGGATCCTTTCCCTGTTTCGTAGGGAAAGAATTCCCGGCGTTCCCGTCGCATCTCAAGAGGAGGCGCTCTCCACAGGAAAGGCGAGAGGAACTCCAGGGTCGTGCTACCATTCCAAGAGACCCCAGATGTTTCAGTCCATTCCAGAGGAACGTCTTTTCCCTGTACTGCCTTGACGTTCAAGCCGAGGATCGACTCCCACCACGTGTGCACGTGGGACAGCCCTGTGGGAAAGCCTCGTGGGACAGCCTCGTGGGAAAGACTTGAGGGAAAACCATAGATCCTTTGATCCACGCGGCGGACTGCGTGACACTGCTGCTACCGCTCTGGAGGAAAGCGCATGTGCATGCCCGCATTCGAGACGAGGACTGACTCCCCTGGGGAGACTCCAGAAGTACACCAAGATCCATGTCAGCACTGGAGAGGAATCCTCAGGTTCCGGCCCCGACTCCACACAAGGTCTTAGGCCCCGGCATCGACGGGAGAGGAATCCCGAGAGGCCCTCGAGGAACTCGCATGGGGACTGGCCTTTCCTGAGGCCACCAGAGCGGGTCCCTGAGGTCCCCGTCGTAAGTCGAGAGCACCTGTCGCAACTCGAGAAAATCCAGGATGTTTTGCCCTCCAGGCGAGATGAGGCCCATTTCCGCTGAGGCTTCTCGAGGCTAATCACATCTAACCACTGGAACTTCCTAAGGGTCCTTCACACCCTTGCTGCAACTCAAGAAGTTCCCCGACCTACCCGTCTCCACTCGAGAGGAAGCACGAGGGTCCCGCACACATCCAGGAGAGCCCCGTTTCCGCCTCCTAGCTCGAGATGAGGGATCCTTTCCCTGTTTCGTAGGGAAAGAATTCCCGGTGTTCCCGTCGCATCTCAAGAGGAGGCGCTCTCCACAGGAAAGGCGAGAGGAACTCCAGGGTCGTGCCACCATTCCAAGAGTCCCCCAGATGTGTCAGTCCATTTCAGAGGAACCTGTTTTCCCTGCACTGCCTCGACGTTCAAGCCGAGGATCGACTCCCACCACGTGTGCACGTGGGACAGCCCTGTGGGAAAGCCTCGTGGGAAAGCCTCGTGGGAAAGACTCGAGGGAAAACCATAGATCCTTTGATCCACGCGGCGGACTGCGTGACACTGCAGCTACCGCTCTGGAGGAAAGCGCAAGTGCATGCCCGCATTCGAGACGAGGACTGACTCCCCTGGGGAGACTCCAGAAGTACCCCAAGATCCATGTCAGCACTGGAGTGGAATCCTCAGGTTCCGGCCCCGACTCCACACAAGGTCTTAGGCCCCGGCATCGACGGGAGAGGAATCCCGAGAGGCCCCCGAGGAACTCGCATGGGGACTGGCCTTTCCTGAGGCCACCAGAGCGGGTCCCTGAGGTCCCCGTCGTAAATCGAGAGCACCTGCCGCAACTCGAGAAAATCCAGGAGGTTTTGCCCTCCAGGCGAGATGAGGCTCATTTCCGCTGAGGCTTCTCAGGCTAATCACATCTAACCACTGGAACTTCCAAAGCGTCCTTCACACCCTTGCTGCAACTCAAGAAGTTCCCCGACATACCCGTGTCCACTCGAGAGGAAGCACGAGGGTCCCGCACACATCCAGGGGAGCCCCTTTTCGCCTCCTTGCTCGAGATGAGGGATCCTTTCCCTGTTTCGTAGGGAAAGAATTCCCGGCGTTCCCGTCGCATCTCAAGAGGAGGCGCTCTCCACAGGAAAGGCGAGAGGAACTCCAGGGTCGTGCCACCATTCCAAGAGTCCCCCAGATGTGTCAGTGCATTCCAGAGGAACCTGTTTTCCCTGCACTGCCTTGACGTTCAAGCCGAGGATCGACTCCCACCACGTGTGCACGTGGGACAGCCCTGTGGGAAAGCCTCGTGGGAAAGCCTCGTGGGAAAGACTCGAGGGAAAACCATAGATCCTTTGATCCACGCGGCGGACTGCGTGACACTGCAGCTACCGCTCTGGAGGAAAGCGCAAGTGCATGCCCGCATTCGAGACGAGGACTGACTCCCCTGGGGAGACTCCAGAAGTACCCCAAGATCCATGTCAGCACTGGAGTGGAATCCTCAGGTTCCGGCCCCGACTCCACACAAGGTCTTAGGCCCCGGCATCGACGGGAGAGGAATCCCGAGAGGCCCCCGAGGAACTCGCATGGGGACTGGCCTTTCCTGAGGCCACCAGAGCGGGTCCCTGAGGTCCCCGTCGTAAGTCGAGAGCACCTGCTGCAACTCGAGAAAATCCAGGAGGTTTTGCCCTCCAGGCGAGATGAGGCCCATTTCCGCTGAAGCTTCTCGAGGCTAATCACATCTAACCACTGGAACTTCCAAAGGGTCCTTCACACCCTTGCTGCAACTCAAGAAGTTCCCCGACATACCCGTCTCCACTCGAGAGGAAGCACGTGGGGTCTCGCACACATCCAGGGGTGGCCTGTTTCCGCCTCCTAGTTCGAGATGAGGGATCCTATCCCTGTTTCGTAGGGAAAGAATTCCCAGCGTTCCCGTCGCATCTCAAGAGGAGGCGCTCTCCACAGGAAAGGCGAGAGGAACTCCAGGGTCGTGGCACCATTCCAAGAGTCCCCCAGATGTGTCAGTCCATTCCAGAGGAACCGGTTTTCCCTGCACTGCCTTGACGTTCAAGCCGAGGATCGACTCCCACCACGTGTGCACTTGGGATAGCCCTGTGGGAAAGCCTCGTGGGAAAGCCTCGTGGGAAAGACTCGAGGGAAAACCATAGATCCTTTGATCCACGCGGCGGACTGCGTGACACTGCTGCTACCGCTCTGGAGGAAAGCGCAAGTGCATGCCCGCATTCGAGACGAGGACTGACTCCCCTGGGGAGACTCCAGAAGTACCCCAAGATCCATGTCAGCACTGGAGTGGAATCCTCAGGTTCCGGCCCCGACTCCACACAAGGTCTTAGGCCCCGGCATCGACGGGAGAGGAATCCCGAGAGGCCCCCGAGGAACTCGCATGGGGACTGGCCTTTCCTGAGGCAACCAGAGCGGGTCCATGAGGTCCCCGTCGTAAGTCGAGAGCACCTGCCGCAACTCGAGAAAATCCAGGAGGTTTTGCCCTCCAGGCGAGATAAGGCCCATTTCCGCTGAGGCTTCTCGAGGCTAATCACATCTAACCACTGGAACTTCCAATGGGTCCTTCACACCCTTGCTGCTACTCAAGAAGTTCCCCGACCTACCCTTCTCCACTCGAGAGGAAGCACGTGGGGTCCCGCACACATCCAGGGGAGCCCCGTTTCCACCTCCTAGCTCGAGATGAGGGATCCTTTCCCTGTTTCGTAGGGAAAGAATTCCCGGCGTTCCCGTCGCATCTCAAGAGGAGGGGCTCTCCACAGGAAAGGGGAGAGGAACTCCAGGTTCGTGTCAGCATTCCAAGAGTCCCCCAGATGTGTCAGTCCATTCCAGAGGAACCTGTTTTCCCTGCACTGCCTTGACGTTCAAGCCGAGGATCGACTCCCAAAACGTGTGCACGTGGGACAGCCCTGTGGGAAAGCCTCTTGGGAAAGCCTCGTGGGAAAGACTCGAGGGAAAACCATAGATCCTTTGATCCACGCGGCGGACTGCGTGACACTGCTGCTACCGCTCTGGAGGAAAGCGCAAGTGCATGCCCGCATTCGAGACGAGGACTGACTCCCCTGGGGAGACTCCAGAAGTACCCCAAGATCCATGTCAGCACTGGAGAGGAATCCTCAGGTTCCGGCCCCGAATCCACACAAGGTCTTAGTCCCCGGAATCGACGGGAGAGGAATCCCGAGAGGCCCCCGAGGAACTCGCATGGGGACTGGCCTTTCCTGAGGCCAACAGAGCGGGTCCCTGAGGTCCCCGTCGTAAGTCGAGAGCACCTGCCGCAACTCGAGAAAATCCAGGAGGTTTTCCCCTCCAGGCGAGATGAGGCCCATTTCCGCTGAGGCTTCTCGAGGCTAATCACATCTAACCACTGGAACTTCCTAAGGGTCCTTCACACCCTTGCTGCAACTCAAGAAGTTCCCCGACATATCCGTCTCCACTCGAGAGGAAGCACGTGGGGTCCCGCACACATCCAGGGGAACTCGTTTCCGCCTCCTAGCTCGAGATGAGGGATCCTTTCCCTGTTTCGTAGGGAACGAATTGCCGGCGTTCCCGTCGCATCTCAAGAGGAGGCGCTCTCCACAGGAAAGGCGAGAGGAACTCCAGGGTCGTGCCACCATTCCAAGAGACCCCCAGATGTGTCAGTCCATTCCAGAGGAACCTGTTTTCCCTGCACTGCCTTGACCTTCAAGCTGAGGATCGACTCACACTACGTGTGCACGTGGAACAGCCCTGTGGGAAAGCCCCGTGGGAAAGCCTCGTGGGAAAGACTCGAGGGAAAACCATAGATCCTTTGATCCACGCGGCGGACTGCGTGACACTGCTGCTACCGCTCTGGAGGAAAGCGCATGTGCATGCCCGCATTCGAGACGAGGACTGACTCCCCTGGGGAGACTCCAGAAGTACACCAAGATCCATGTCAGCACTGGAGAGGAATCCTCAGGTTCCGGCCCCAACTCCACACAAGGTCTTAGTCCCCGGCATCGACGGGAGAGGAATCCCGAGAGGCCCCCGACGAACTCGCATGGGGACTGGCCTTTCCTGAGGCCACCAGAGCGGGTCCCTGAGGTCCCCGACGTAAGTCGAGAGCACCTGCCGCAACTCGAGAAAATCCAGGAGGTTTTGCCCTCCAGGCGAGATGAGGCCCATTTCCGCTGAGGCTTCTCGAGGCTAATCACATCTAACCACTGGAACTTCCAAAGGGTCCTTCACACCCTTGCTGCACTCAAAAAGTTCCCCGCCATACCCGTCTCCACTCGAGTGGAAGCACGAGGGACCCGCACACATCCAGAGGAGCCCCGTTTCCGCCTCCTAGCTCGAAATGAGGGATCCTTTCCCTGTTTCGTAGGGAAAGAATTCCCGGCGTTCCCGTCGCATCTCAAGAGGAGGCGCTCTCCACAGGAAAGGCGAGAGGAACTCCAGGGTCGTGCTACCATTCCAAGAGACCCCAGATGTTTCAGTCCATTCCAGAGGAACGTCTTTTCCCTGTACTGCCTTGACGTTCAAGCCGAGGATCGACTCCCACCACGTGTGCACGTGGGACAGCCCTGTGGGAAAGCCTCGTGGGACAGCCTCGTGGGAAAGACTTGAGGGAAAACCATAGATCCTTTGATCCACGCGGCGGACTGCGTGACACTGCTGCTACCGCTCTGGAGGAAAGCGCATGTGCATGCCCGCATTCGAGACGAGGACTGACTCCCCTGGGGAGACTCCAGAAGTACACCAAGATCCATGTCAGCACTGGAGAGGAATCCTCAGGTTCCGGCCCCAACTCCACACAAGGTCTTAGGCCCCGGCATCGACGGGAGAGGAATCCCGAGAGGCCCTCGAGGAACTCGCATGGGGACTGGCCTTTCCTGAGGCCACCAGAGCGGGTCCCTGAGGTCCCCGTCGTAAGTCGAGAGCACCTGTCGCAACTCGAGAAAATCCAGGAGGTTTTGCCCTCCAGGCGAGATGAGGCCCATTTCCGCTGAGGCTTCTCGAGGCTAATCACATCTAACCACTGGAACTTCCTAAGGGTCCTTCACACACTTGCTGCAACTCAAGAAGTTCCCCGACATACCCGTCTCCACTCGAGAGGAAGCACGAGGGTCCCGCACACATCCAGGAGAGCCCCGTTTCCGCCTCCTAGCTCGAGATGAGGAATCCTTTCCCTGTTTCGTAGGGAAAGAATTCCCGGTGTTCCCGTCGCATCTCAAGAGGAGGCGCTCTCCACAGGAAAGGCGAGAGGAACTCCAGGGTCGTGCCACCATTCCAAGAGTCCCCCAGATGTGTCAGTCCATTTCAGAGGAACCTGTTTTCCCTGCACTGCCTCGACGTTCAAGCCGAGGATCGACTCCCACCACGTGTGCACGTGGGACCGCCATGTGGGAAAGCCTCGTCGGAAAGCCTCGTGGGAAAGACTCAAGGGAAAACCATATATCCTTTGATCCACGCGGCGGACTGCGTGACATTTCTGCTACCGCTCTGGAGGAAAGCGCAAGTGCATGCCCGCATTGGTGACGAGGACTGACTCCCCTGGGGAGACTCCAGAAGTACCCCAAGATCCCTGTCAGCACTGGAGAGGAATCCTCAGGTTCCGGCCGCGACTCCTCACAGGGACTTAGGCCCCGGCATCGACGGGAGAGGAATCCCGACAGGCCCCCGAAGAACTCGCATGGGGACTGGCCTTTCCTGAGGCCACCAGAGCGGGTCCCTGAGGTCCCCGTCGTAAGTCGAGAGCACCTGCCGCAACTCGAGAAAATCCAGGAGGTTTTGCCCTCCAGGCGAGATGAGGCCCATTTCCCTGAAGCTTCTCGAGGCTAATCACATCTAACCACTGGAACTTCCAAAGGGTCCTTAACACCCTTGCTGCAACTCAAGAAGTTCCCCGACATAACCGTCTCCACTCGAGAGGAAGCACGTGGGTTCCCGCACACATCCAGGGGTGCCCCGTTTCCGCCTCCTAGTTCGAGATGAGGGATCCTATCCCTGTTTCGTAGGGAAAGAATTCCCGGCGTTCCCGTCGCATATCAAGAGGAGGCGCTCTCCACAGGAAAGGCGAGAGGAACTCCAGGGTCGTGCCACCATTCCAAGAGTCCCCCAGATGTGTCAGTCCATTCCAGAGGAACCTGTTTTCCCTGCACTGCCTTGACGTTAAAGCCGAGGATCGACTCCCACCACGTGTGCACTTGGGATAGCCCTGTGGGAAAGCCTCGTGGGAAAGCCTCGTGGGAAAGACTCGAGGGAAAACCATAGATCCTTTGATCCACGCGGCGGACTGCGTGACACTGCTGCTACCGCTCTGGAGGAAAGCGCAAGTGCATGCCCGCATTCGAGACGAGGACTGACTCCCCTGGGGAGACTCCAGAAATACCCCAAGATCCATGTCAGCACTGGAGAGGAATCCTCAGGTTCCCGCCCCGACTCCACACAAGGTCTTAGGCCCCGGCATCGACGGGAGTGGAATCCCGAGAGGCCCGCGAGGAACTCGCATAGGGACTGGCCTTTCCTGAGGCCACCAGAGCGGGTCCATGATGTCCCCGTCGTAAGTCGAGAGCACCTGCCGCAACTCGAGAAAATCCAGGAGGTTTTGCCCTCCAGGCGAGATAAGGCCCATTTCCGCTGAGGCTTCTCGAGGCTAATCACATCTAACCACTGGAACTTCCAATGGGTCCTTCACACCCTTGCTGCAACTCAAGAAGTTCCCCGACCTACCCGTCTCCACTCGAGAGGAAGCACGTGGGGTCCCGCACACATCCAGGGAATCCCCGTTTCCCCCTCCTAGCTCGAGATGAGGGATCCTTTCCCTGTTTCGTAGGGAAAGAATTGCCGGCGTTCCCGTCGCATCTCAAGAGGAGGCGCTCTCCACAGGAAAGGCGAGAGGAACTCCAGGGTCGTGCCACCATTCCAAGAGACCCCCAGATATGTCAGTCCATTCCAGAGGAACCTGTTTTCCCTGCACTGCCTTGACGTTCAAGCCGAGGATCGACTCCCACCACGTGTGCACGTGGGACAGCCCTGTGGGAAAGCCCCGTGGGAAAGCCTCGTGGGAAAGACTCGAGGGAAAACCATTGATCCTTTGATCCACGCGGCGGACTGCGTGACATTTCTGCTACCGCTCTGGAGGAAAGCGCAAGTGCATGCCCGCATTGGTGACGAGGACTGACTCCCCTGGGGAGACTCCAGAAGTACACCAAGATCCATGTCAGCACTGGAGAGGAATCCTCAGGTTCCGGCCCCAACACCACACAAGGTCTTAGTCCCCGGCATCGACGGGAGAGGAATCCCGAGAGGCCCCCGAGGAACTCGCATGGGGACTGGCCTTTCCTGAGGCCACCAGAGCGGGTCCCTGAGGTCCCCGACGTAAGTCGAGAGCACCTGCCGCAACTCGAGAAAATCCAGGAGGTTTTGCCCTCCAGGCGAGATGAGGCCCATTTCCGCTGAGGCTTCTCGAGGCTAATCACATCTCACCACTGGAACTTCCAAAGGGTCCATCACACCCTTGCTGCAACTCAAGAAGTTCCCCGCCATACCCGTCTCCACTCGAGTGGAAGCACGAGGGACCCGCACACATCCAGAGGAGCCCCGTTTCCGCCTCCTAGCTCGAAATGAGGGATCCTTTCCCTGTTTCGTAGGGAAAGAATTCCCGGCGTTCCCGTCGCATCTCAAGAGGAGGCGCTCTCCACAGGAAAGGCGAGAGGAACTCCAGGGTCGTGCTACCATTCCAAGAGACCCCAGATGTTTCAGTCCATTCCAGAGGAAAGTCTTTTCCCTGTACTGCCTTGACGTTCAAGCCGAGGATCGACTCCCACCAAATGTGCACGTGGGACAGCCCTGTGGGAAAGCCTCGTGGGAAAGCCTCGTGGGAAAGACTCGAGGGAAACCCATAGATCCTTTGATCCACGCGGCGGACTGCGTGACACTGCTGCTACCGCTCTGGAGGAAAGCGCATGTGCATGCCCGCATTCGAGACGAGGACTGACTCCCCTGGGGAGACTCCAGAAGTACACCAAGATCCATGTCAGCACTGGAGAGGAATCCTCAGGTTCCGGCCCCAACTCCACACAAGGTCTTAGGCCCCGGCATCGACGGGAGAGGAATCCCGAGAGGCCCTCGAGGAACTCGCATGGGGACTGGCCTTTCCTGAGGCCACCAGAGCGGGTTCCTGAGGTCCCCGTCGTAAGTCGAGAGCACCTGCCGCAACTCGAGAAAATCCAGGACGTTTTGCCCTCCAGGCGAGATGAGGCCCATTTCCGCTGAGGCTTCTCGAGGCTAATCACATCTAACCACTGGAACTTCCTAAGGGTCCTTCACACCCTTGCTGCAACTCAAGAAGTTCCCCGACATACCCGTCTCCACTCGAGAGGAAGCACGAGGGTCCCGCACACATCCAGGTGAGCCCCGTTTCCGCCTCCTAGCTCGAGATGAGGGATCCTATCCCTGTTTCGTAGGGAAACAATTCCCGGCGTTCCCGTCGCATCTCAAGAGGAGGCGCTCTCCACAGGAAAGGCGAGAGGAACTCCAGGGTCGTGCCACCATTCCAAGAGTCCCCCAGATGTGTCAGTCCTTTCCAGAGGAACCTGTTTTCCCTGAACTGCCTTGACGTTCAAGCCGAGGATCGATTCCCACCACGTGTGCACGTGGGACAGCCCTGTGGGAAAGCCTCGTGGGACAGCCTCGTGGGAAAGACTCGAGGGAAAACCATAGATCCTTTGATCCACGCGGCGGACTGCGTGACACTGCTGCTACCGCTCTGGAGGAAAGCGCAAGTGCATGCCCGCATTCGAGACGAGGACTGAATCCCCTGGGGAGACTCCAGATGTACCCCAAGATCCATGTCAGCACTGGAGAGGAATCCTCAGGTTCCGGCCCCGAATCTACACAAGGTCTTAGTCCCCGGCATCGACGGGAGAGGAATCCCGAGAGGCCCCCGACGAACTCGCATGGGGACTGGCCTTTCCTGAGGCCACCAGAGCGGGTCCCTGAGGTCCCCGAAGTAAGTCGAGAGCACCTGCCGCAACTCGAGAAAATCCAGGAGGTTTTGCCCTCCAGGCGAGATGAGGCCCATTTCCGCTGAGGCTTCTCGAGGCTAATCACATCTAACCACTGGAACTTCCTAAGGGTCCTTCACACCCTTGTTGCAACTCAAGAAGTTCCCCGCCATACCCGTCTCCACTCGAGTGGAAGCACGAGGGACCCGCACACATCCAGAGGAGCCCCGTTTCCGCCTCCTAGCTCGAAATGAGGGATCCTTTCCCTGTTTCGTAGGGAAAGAATTCCCGGCGTTCCCGTCGCATCTCAAAGGAGGCGCTCTCCACAGGAAAGGCGAGAGGAACTCCAGGGTCGTGCTACCATTCCAAGAGACCCCAGATGTTTCAGTCCATTCCAGAGGAACGTCTTTTCCCTGTACTGCCTTGACGTTCAAGCCGAGGATCGACTCCCACCACGTGTGCACGTGGGACAGCCCTGTGGGAAAGCCTCGTGGGACAGCCTCGTGGGAAAGACTTGAGGGAAAACCATAGATCCTTTGATCCACGCGGCGGACTGCGTGACACTGCTGCTACCGCTCTGGAGGAAAGCGCATGTGCATGCCCGCATTCGAGACGAGGACTGACTCCCTTGGGGAGACTCCAGAAGTACCCCAAGATCCATGTCAGCACTGGAGAGGAATCCTCAGGTTCCGGCCGCGACTCCTCACAAGGTCTTAGGCCCCGGCATCGACGGGAGAGGAATCCCGACAGGCCCCCGAAGAACTCGCATGGGGACTGGCCTTTCCTGAGGCCACCAGAGCGGGTCCCTGAGGTCCCCGTCGTAAGTCGAGAGCACCTGCCGCAACTCGAGAAAATCCAGGAGGTTTTGCCCTCCAGGCGAGATGAGGCCCATTTCCGCTGAGGCTTCTCGAGGCTAATCACATCTAACCACTGGAACTTCCAAAGGGTCCTTTACACCCTTGCTGCAACTCAAGAAGTTCCCCGACATACCCGTCACCACTCGAGAGGAAGCACGAGGGTCCCGCACACATCCAGGGGAGCCCCGTTTCCGCCTCCTAGCTCGAGATGAGGGATCCTTTCCCTGTTTCGTAGGGAAAGAATTCCCGGCGTTCCCGTCGCATCTCAAGAGGAGGCGCTCTCCACAGGAAAGGCGAGAGGAACTCCAGGGTCGTGCCACCATTCCAAGAGTCCCCCAGATGTGTCAGTCCATTCCAGAGGAACCTGTTTTCCCTGCACTGCCTTTACGTTCAAGCCGAGGATCGACTCCCACCACGTGTGCACGGGGGACAGCCCTTTGGGAAAGCCTCGTGGGAAAGCCACGTGGGAAACACTCGAGGGAAAACCATAGATCCTTTGATCCACGCGGCAGACAGCGTGACACTCCTGCTACCGCTCTGGAGGAAAGCGCAAGTGCATGCCCGCATTCGAGACGAGCACTGACTCCCCTGGGGAGACTCCAGAAGTACCCCAAGATACATGTCAGCACTGGAGAGGAATCCTCAGGTTCCGGCCCCGACTCCACACAAGGTCTTAGGCCCCGGCATCGACGGGAGAGGAATCCCGACAGGCCCCCGAGGAACTCGCATGGGGACTGGCCTTTCCTGAGGCCACCAGAGCGGGTCCCTGAGGTCCCCGTCGTAAGTCGAGAGCACCTTCCGCAACTCGAGAAAATCCAGGAGGTTTTGCCCTCCAGGCGAGATGAGGCCCATTTCCGATGAGGCTTCTCGAGGCTAATCACATCTAACCACTGGAACTTCCAAAGGGTCCTTCACACCCTTGCTGCAACTCAAGAAGTTCCCCGACATACCCGTCACCACTCGAGAGGAAGCACGAGGGTCCCGCACACATCCAGGGGAGCCCCGTTTCCGCCTCCTAGCTCGAGATGAGGGATCCTTTCCCTGTTTCGTAGGGAAAGAATTCCCGGCGTTCCCGTCGCATCTCAAGAGGAGGCGCTCTGCACAGGAAAGGCGAGAGGAACTCCAGGGTCGTTCCATCATTCCAAGAGTCCCCCAGATGTGTCAGTCCATTCCAGAGGAACCTGTTTTCCCTGCACTGCCTTGACGTTCAAGACGAGGATCGACTCCCACCAAGTGTGCACGTGGGACCGCCCTGTGGGAAAGACTCGTCGGAAAGCCTCGTTGGAAAGACTCGAGGGAAAACCATATATCCTTTGATCCACGCGGCGGACTGCGTGACACTGCTGCTACCGCTCTGGAGGAAAGCGCAAGTGCATGCCCGCATTCGAGACGAGCACTGACTCCCCTGGGGAGACTCCAGAAGTACCCCAAGATCCATGTGAGCACTGGAGAGGAATACACAGGTTCCGGCCCCGACTCCACACAAGGTCTTAGGCCCCGGCATCGACGGGAGAGGAATCCCGACAGGCCCCCGAGGAACTCGCATGGGGACTGGCCTTTCCTGAGGCCACCAGAGCGGGTCCCTGAGGTCCCCGTCGTAAGTCGAGAGCACCTGCCGCAACTCGAGAAAATCCAGGAGGTTTTGCCCTCCAGGCGAGATGAGGCTCATTTCCGCTGAGGCTTCTCAGGCTAATCACATCTAACCACTGGAACTTCCAAAGCGTCCTTCACACCCTTGCTTCAACTCGAGAAGTTCCCCGACATACCCATCTCCACTCGAGAGGAAGCACGAGGGTCCCGCACACATCCAGGGGAGCCCCTTTTCCGCCTCCTTGCTCGAGATGAGGGATCCTTTCCCTGTTTCGTAGGGAAAGAATTCCCGGCGTTCCCGTCGCATCTCAAGAGGAGGCGCTCTCCACAGGAAAGGCGAGAGGAACTCCAGGGTCGTGCCACCATTCCAAGAGTCCCCCAGATGTGTCAGTGCATTCCAGAGGAACCTGTTTTCCCTGCACTGCCTTGACGTTCAAGCCGAGGATCGACTCCCACCACGTGTGCACGTGGGACAGCCCTGTGGGAAAGCCTCGTGGGAAAGCCTCGTGGGAAAGACTCGAGGGAAAAACATAGATCCTTTGATCCACGCGGCGGACTGTGTGACACTGCTGCTACCGCTCTGGAGGAAAGCGCAAGTGCATGCCCGCATTCGAGACGAGGACTGACTCCCCTAGGGAGACTCCAGAATTACTCCAAGATCCATGTCAGCACTGGAGAGGAATCCTCAGGTTCCGGCCCCGACTCCACACAAGGTCTTAGGCCATGGCATCGACGGGAGAGGAATCCCGACAGGCCCCCGAGCAACTCGCATGGGGATTGGCCTTTCCTGAGGCCACCAGAGCGGGTCCCTGAGGTCCCCGTCGTAAGTCGAGAGCACCTGCCGCAACTCGAGAAAGTCCAGGAGGTTTTGCCCTCCAGGCGAGATGAGGCCCATTTCCGCTGAGGCTTCTCGAGGCTAATCACATCTAACCACTGGAACTTCCAAAGGGTCCTTCACACCCTTGCTGCAACTCAAGAAGTTCCCCGACATACCCGTCTCCACTCGAGAGGAAGCACGAGGGTCCCGCACACATCCAGGGGAGCCCCGTTTCCGCCTCCTAGCTCGAGATGAGGGATCCTTTCCCTGTTTCGAAGGGAAAGAATTCCCGGCGTTCCCGTCGCATCTCAAGAGGAGGCGCTCTCCACAGGAAAAGCGAGAGGAACTCCAGGGTCGTGCCACCATTCCAAGAGTCCCCCAGATGTGTCAGTCCATTCCAGAGGAACCTGTTTTCCCTGCACTGCCTCGACCTTCAAGCCGAGGATCGACTCCCACCACGTGTGCACGTGGGACAGCCCTGTGGGAAAGCCTCGTGGGAAAGCCTCGTGGGAAAGACTCGAGGGAAAACCATAGATCCTTTGATCCACGCGGCGGACTGCGTGACACTGCTGCTACCGCTCTGCAGGAAAGCGCAAGTGAATGCCCGCATTCGAGACGAGCACTGACTCCACTGGGGAGACTCCAGAAGTACCCCAAGATCCGGTCAGCACTGGAGAGGAATCCTGAGGTTCCCGCCCCGACTCCACACAAGGTCTTAGGCCCCGGCATCGACGGGAGAGGAATCCCGAGAGGCACCCGAGGAACTCGCAGGGGGACTGGCCTTTCCTGAGGCCACCAGAGCAGGTCCCTGAGGTCCCCGTCGTAAGTCGAGAGCACCTGCCGCAACTCGAGATAATCCAGGAGGTTTTGCCCTCCTGGCGATATCAGGCCCATTTCCGCTGAGGCTTCTCGAGGCTAATCACATCTAACCACTGGAACTTCTAAAGGGTCCTTCACAACCTTGCTGCAACTCAAGAAGTTCCCCGACATACCCGTCTCCACTCGAGAGGAAGCACGAGGGTCCCGCACACATCCAGGGGAGCCCCGTTTCCGCCTCCTAGCTCGAGATGAGGGATCCTTTCCCTGTTTCGTAGGGAAAGAATTCCCGGCATTCCCGTCGCATCTCAAGAGGAGGCGCTCTCCACAGGAAAGTCGAGAGGAACTCCAGGGTCTTGCCACCATTCCAAGAGTCCCCCAGATGTGTCAGTCCATTCCAGAGGAACATGTTTTCCCTGCAATGCCTTGACGTTCAAGCCGAGGATCGACTCCCACCACGTGTGCACGGGGGACAGCCCTGTGCGAAAGCCTCTTGGGAAAGCCTCGTGGGAAAGACTCGAGGGAAAACCATAGATCGTTTGATCCACGCGGCGGACTGCGAGACACTGCTGCTACCGCTCTGGAGGAAAGCGCAAGTGCATGCCCGCATTCGAGACGAGGACTGACTCCCCTGGGGAGACTCCAGAAGTACCCCAAGATCCATGTCAGCACTGGAGAGGAATCCTCAGGTTCCGGCCCCGACTCCACACAAGGTTTTAGGCCCCGGCATCGAAGGGAGAGGAATCCCGAGAGGCCCCCGCGTAACTCGCATGGGGACTGGCCTTTCCTGAGGCCAACAGAGCGGGTCCCTGAGGTGCCCGTCGTAAGTCGAGGGCACCTGCCACAACTTGAGAGAATCCAGGAGGTTTTGCCCTCCAAGCGAGATGAGGCCCATTTCCGCTGAGGCTTCTCGAGGCTAATCACATCTAACCACTGGAACTTCCAAAGGGTCCTTCACACCCTTGCTGCAACTCAAGAAGTTCCCCGACATACCCGTCTCCACTCGAGAGGAAGCACGAGGGTCCCGCACACATCCAGGGGAGCCCCGTTTCCGCCTTCTAGCTCGAGATGAGGGATCCTTTCCCTGTTTCGTAGGGAAAGAATTCCCGGCGTTCCCGTCGCATCTCAAGAGGAGGTGCTCTCCACAGGAAAGGCGTGAGGAACTCCAGGGTCGTGCCACCATTCTAAGAGTCCCCCAGATGTGTCAGTCCATTCCAGAGGAACCTGTTTTCCCTGCACTGCCTTGACGTTCAAGCCGAGGATCGACTCCCACCACGTGTGCACGGGGGACAGCCCTGTGGGAAAGCCTCGTGGGAAAGCCTCGTGGGAAAGACTGGAGGGAAAACCATAGATCCTTTGATCCACGCGGCGGACTGTGTGACACTGCTGCTACCGCTCTGGAAGAAAGCGCAAGTGCATGCCCGCATTCGAGACGAGGACTGACTCCCCTGGGGAGACTCCAGAAGTACCCCAAGATCCATGTCACCACTGGACAGGAATCCTGAGGTTCCGGACCCGACTCTACACAAGGTCTTAGGCCACGGCATCGACGGGAGAGGAATCCCGAGAGGCCCCCGAGGAACTCGCATGGGGACTGGCATTTCCTGAGGCCTCCAGAGCGGGTCCCTGAGGTCCCCGGCGTAAGTCGAGAGCACCTGCCGCAACTCGAGAAAATCCAGGAGGTTTTGCCCTCCAGGCGAGATGAGGCCCATTTCCGCTGAGGCTTCTCGAGGCTAATCACATCTAACCACTGGAACTTCCAAAGGGTCCTTCACACCCTTGCTGCAACTCAAGAAGTTCCCCAACATACCCGTCTCCACTGGAGAGGAAGCACGAGTGTCCTGCACACACCCAGGGGAGCCCCGTTTCCGCCTCCTAGCTCGAGATGAGGGATCCTTTCCCTTTTTCTTAGGGAAAGAATTCCCGGCATTCCCGTCGAATCTCAAGAAGAAGCGCACTCCACAGGAAAGGCGAGAGGAACTCCAGGGTCGTGCCACCATTCCAAGAGTCCCCCAGATGTGTCAGTCCATTCCAGAGTAACCTGTTTTCCCTGCACTGCCTTGACGTTCAAGCCGAGGATCGACTTCCACCACGTGTGCACGTGGGACAGCCCTGTGGGAAAGCCTCGTGGGAAAGCCTCGTAGGAAAGACTCGAGGAAAAACCATAGATCCTTTGATCCACGCGGCGGACTCCGTGACACTGCTGCTACCGCTCTGGAGGAAATCGCAAGTGCATGCCCGCATTCGAGACAAGGACTGACTCCCCTGGGGAGACTCCAGAAGTACCCCAAGATCCATGTCAGCACTGGAGAGGAATCCTCAGGTTCCGGCCCCGACTCCACACAAGGTCTTAGGCCCCGGCATCGACGGGAGAGGAATCCCGAGAGGCCCCCGAGGAACTCGCATGGGGACTGGCCTTTCCTGAGGCCACCAGAGCGGGTCCCTTAGGTCCCCGTCGTAAGTCGAGAGCACCTCCCGCAACTCGAGAAAATCCAGGAGGTTTTGCCCTCCAGGCGAGATGAGGCCCATTTCCGCTGAGGCTTCTCGAGGCTAATCACATCTAACCACTGGAACTTCCAAAGGGTCCTTCACACCCTTGCTGCAACTCAAGAAGTTCCCCTACATACCCGTCTCCACTCGAGAGGAAGCACTAGGGTCCCGCACACATCCAGGGGAGCCCCGTTTCCGCCTCCTAGCTCGAGATGAGGGATCCTTTCCCTGTTTCGTAGGGAAAGAATTAACGGTGTTCCCGTCGCATCTCAAGAGGAGGCGCTCTCCACAGGAAAGGCGAGAGGAACTCCAGGGTTGTGCCACCATTCCAAGAGTCCCCCAGATGTGTCAGTCCATTCCAGAGGAACCTGTTTTCCCTGCACTGCCTCGACGTTCAAACCGAGGATCGACTCCCATCACGTGTGCACGTGGGACAGCCCTGTGGGAAAGCCTCGTGGGAAAGCCTCGTGGGAAAGACTCGAGGGAAAACCATAGATCCTTTGATCCACGCGGCGGACTGCGTGACACTGCTGCTACCGCTCTGCAGGAAAGCGCAAGTGAATGCCCGCATTCGAGACGAGCACTGACTCCCCTGGGGAGACTCCAGAAGTACCCCAAGATCCATGTCAGCACTGGAGAGGAATCCTGAGGTTCCCGCCCCGACTCCACACAAGGTCTTAGGCCCCGGCATCTACGGGAGAGGAATCCCGAGAGGCACCCGAGGAACTCGCATGTGGACTGGCCTTTCCTGAGGCCACCAGAGCAGGTCCCTAAGGTCCCCGTCGTAAGTCGAGAGCACCTGCCGCAACTCGAGAAAATCCAGGAGGTTTTGCCCTCCAGGCGATATCAGGCCCATTTCCGCTGAGGCTTCTCGAGGCTAATCACATCTAACCACTGGAACTTCCAAAGGGTCCTTCACACCCTTGCTGCAACTCAAGAAGTTCCCCGACATACCCGTCTCCACTCGAGAGGAAGCACGAGGGTCCCACACACATCCAGGGGAGCCCCGTTTCCGCCTCCTAGCTCGAGATGAGGGATCCTTTCCCTGTTTCGTAGGGAAAGAATTCCCGGCGTTCCCGTCGCATCTCAAGAGGAGGCGCTCTCCACAGGAAAGTCGAGAGGAACTCCAGGGTCTTGCCACCATTCCAAGAGTCCCCCAGATGTGTCAGTAAATTCCAGAGGAACATGTTTTCCCTGCACTGCCTTGACGTTCAAGCCGAGGATCGACTCCCACCACGTGTGCACGGGGGACAGCCCTGTGCGAAAGCCTCGTGGGAAAGCCTCGTGGGAAAGACTCGAGGGAAAACCATAGATCCTTTGATCCACGCGGCGGACTGCGTGACACTGCTGCTACCGCTCTGGAGGAAAGCGCAAGTGCATGCCCGCATTCGAGACAGGCACTGACTCCCCTGGGGAGACTCCAGAAGTACCCCAAGATCCATGTCAGCACTGGAGAGGAATCCTCAGGTTCCGGCCCCGACTCCACACAAGGTCTTAGGCCCCGGCATCGACGGGAGAGGAATCCCGAGAGGCCCCCGAGGAACTCGCATGGGGACTGGCCTTTCCTGAGGCCACCAGAGCAGGTCCCTGAGGTCCCCGTCGTAAGTCGAGAGCACCTCCCGGAACTCGAGAAAATCCAGGAGGTTTTGCCCTCCAGGCGAGATGAGGCCCATTTCCACTGAGGCTTCTCGAGGCTAATCACATCTAACCACTGAAACTTCCAAGGGGCCTTCACACCCTTGCTGCAACTCAAGAAGTTCCCCGACATCCCCGTCTCCACTAGAGAGGAAGCACGAGGGTCCCGCACACATCCAGGGGAGACCCGTTTCCGCCTCCTAGCTCGAGATGAGGGATCCTTTCCCTGTTTCGTAGGGAAAGAATTCCCGGCGTTCCCGTCGCATCTTCAGAGGAGGCGCTCTAAACAGGAAAGGCGAGAGGAACTCCAGGGTCTTGCCACCATTCCAAGAGTCCCCCAGATGTGTCAGTCCATTCTAGCGGAACCTGTTTTCCCTGCACTGCCTCGACGTTCAAGCCGAGGATCGACTCCCACCACGTGTGCACGGGGGACAGCCCTGTGGGAAAGCCTTGTGGGAAAGCCTCGTGGGAAAGACTCGAGGGAAAACCATAGACCCTTTGATCCACGCGGCCGACTGCGTGACACTGCTGCTACCGCTCTGGAGGAAAGCGCAAGTGCATGCCCGCATTCGAGACGAGGACTGACTCCCCTGGGGAGACTCCAGAAGTAGCCCAAGATCCATGTCAGCACTGGAGAGGAACACTCAGGTTCCGGCCCCGACTCCACACAAGGTCTTAGGCCCCGGCATCGACGGGAGAGGAATCCCGAGAGGCCCCCGAGGAACTCGCATGGGCACTGGCCTTTCCTGAGGCCACCAGAGCGGGTCCCTGAGGTCCCCGTCGTAAGTCGAGAGCACCTGCCGCAACACGAGAAAATCCAGGAGGTTTTGCCCTCCAGGCGAGATAAGGCCCATTTCCGCTGAGGCTTCTCGAGGCTAATCACATCTAACCACTGGAACTACCAAAGGGTCCTTCACAGCCTTGCTGCAACTCAAGAAGTTCCCCGACATACCCGTCTCCACTCGAGAGGAAGCACGAGGGTCCAGCACACATCCAGGGGAGCCCCGTTTCCGTCTTCTAGCTCGAGATGAGGGATCCTTTCCCTGTTTCGTAGGGAAAGAATTCCCGGCGTTCCCGTCGCAACTCAAGAGGAGGCGCTCTCCACAGGAAAGGCGTGAGGAACTCCAGGGTCGTGCCACCATTCCAAGAGTCCCCCAGATGTGTCAGTCCATTCCAGAGGAACCTGTTTTCCCTGCACTGCCTTGACGTTCAAGCCGAGGATCGACTCCCACCACGTGTGCACGGGGGACAGCCCTGTGCGAAAGCCTCGTGGGAAAGCCTCGTGGGAAAGACTCGAGGGAAAACCATAGATCCTTTGATCCACGCGGCGGACTGTGTGACACTGCTGCTACCGCTCTGGAGGAAAGCGCAAGTGCATGCCCGCATTCGAGACGAGGACTGACTCCCCTGGGGAGACTCCAGAAGTAGCCCAAGATCCATGTCAGCACTGGAGAGGAACACTCAGGTTCCGGCCCCGACTCCACACAAGGTCTTAGGCCCCGGCATCGACGGGAGAGGAATCCCGAGAGGCCCCGGAGGAACTCGAATGGGGACTGGCCTTTCCTGAGGCCACCAGAGCGGGTCCCGGAGGTCCCCGTCGTAAGTCGAGAGCACCTGCCGCAACTCGAGAAAATCCAGGAGGTTTTGCCCTCCAGGCGAGATGAGGCCCATTTCCGCTGAGGCTTCTCCAGGCTAATCACATCTAACCACTGGAACTTCCAAAGGGTCCTTCACACCCTTGCTGCAACTCAAGAAGTTCCCCGACATACCCGTCTCCACTCGAGAGGAAGCACGAGGGACCCGCACACATCTAGGGGAGGCCCGTTTCCGCCTCCTAGCTCGAGATGAGGGATCCTTTCCCTGTTTCGTAGAGAAAGAATTCCCGGCGTTCCCGTCGCATCTCAAGAGGAGGCGCTCTCCACAGGAAAGGCGAGAGGAACTCCAGGGTCGTGCCACCATTCCAAGAGTCCCCCAGATGTGTCAGTCCATTCCAGAGGAACCTGTTTTCCCTGCACTGCCTCGACGTTCAAGCCGAGGATCGACTCCCACCACGTGTGCACGTGGGACAGCCCTGTGGGAAAGCCTCGTTGGAAAGCCTCGTGGGAAAGACTCGAGGGAAAACCATAGATCCTTTGATCCAAGCGGCGGACTGCGTGACACTGCTGCTCCCGCTCTGGAGGAAAGTGCAAGTGCATGCCCGCATTCGAGACGAGCACTGACTCCCCTGGGGAGACTCCAAAAGTACCCCAAAATCCATGTCAGCACTGGAGAGGAATCCTGAGGTTCCCGCCCCGACTCCACACAAGGGCTTAGGCCCCGGCGTCGACGTGAGAGGAATCCCGAGAAGCCCCGGTGTAACTCGCATGGGGACTGGCCTTTCCTGAGGCCACCAAAGCAGGTCCCTGAGGTCCCCGTCGTAAGTCGAGAGCACCTGCCGCAACTCGAGAAAATCCAGGAGGTTTTGCCCTCCAGGCGAGATGAGGCCCATTTCTGCTGAGGCTTCTCGAGGCTAATCACATCTAACCACTGGAACTTCCAAAGGGTCCTTCACACCCTTGCTGCAACTCAAGAAGTTCTCCGACATACCCGTCTCCACTCGAGAGGAAGCACGAGGGTCCCGCACACATCCAGGGGAGCCCCTCTTCCGCCTCCTAGCTCGAGATGAGGGATCCTTTCCCTGTTTCGTAGGGAAAGAATTCCCGGCGTTCCCGTCGCATCTCAAGAGGAGGCTCTCTCCACAGGAAAGGCGAGAGGAACTCCAGGGTCGTGCCACCATTCCAAGAGTCCCCCAGATGTGTCAGTCCATTCCAGAGGAACCTGTTTTCCCTGCACTGCCTTGACGTTCAAGCCGAGGATCGACTCCCACCACGTGTGCACGTGGGACAGCCCTGTGGGAAAGCCTCGTGGGAAAGCCTCGTGGGAAAGACTCGAGGGAAAACCATAGATCCTTTGATCCACGCGGCGGACTGGGTGACACTCCTGCTACCGCTCTGGAGGAAAGCGCAAGTGCATGCCCGCATTTGAGACGAGCACTGACTCCCCTGGGGAGACTCCAGAAGTACCCCAAGATCCATGTCAGTACTGGAGAGGAATCCTGAGGTTCCGGCCACGACTCCACACAAGGTCTTAGGCCCCGGCATCGACGGGAGAGGAATCCCGAGAGGACCCCGAGTAACTCGCATGGGGACTGGCCTTTCCTGAGGCCACCAGAGCAGGTCCCTGAGGTCCCCGTCGTAAGTCGAGAGCACCTGCCGCAACTCGAGAAAATCCAGGAGGTTTTGCCCTCCAGGCGAGATGAGGCCCATTTCCGCTGAGGCTTCTCGAGGCTAATCACATCTAACCACTGGAACTTCAAAAGGGTCCTTCACACCCTTCCTGCAACTCAACAAGTTCCCCGACATACCGTCTCCACTCGAGAGGAAGCACGAGGGTCCCGCACACATCCAGGGGAGCCCCGTTTCCGCCTCCTAGCTCGAGATGAGGGATCCTTTCCCTGTTTCGTAGGGAAAGAATTCCCGGCGTTCCCGTCGCATCTCAAGAGGAGGCGCTCTCCACAGGAAAGGCGAGAGGAACTCCAGGGTCGTGCCACCATTCCAAGAGTCCCCCAGATGTGTCAGTCCATTCCAGAGGAACCTGTTTTCCCCTAACTGCCTTCACGTTCAAGCCGAGGATCGACTTACACCACGTGTGCACGTGGGACAGCCCTGTGGGAAAGCCTCGTGGGAAAGCCTCATGGGAAAGACTCGAGGGAAAACCATAGATCCTTTGATCCACGCGGCAGACTGCGTGACACTGCTGCTACCGCTCGGAGGAAAGCGCAAGTGCGTGCCCGCATTCGAGACGAGCACTGACTCCCCTGGGGAGACTCCAGAAGTACCCCAAGATCCATGTCAGCACTGGAGAGGAATACTGAGGTTCCCGCCCCGACTCCACACAAGGTCTTAGGCCCCGGCATCGACGGGAGAGGAATCCCGAGAGGCCCCCGAGGAACTCGCATGGGGACTGGCCTTTCCTGAGGCCACCAGAGCAGGTCCCTGAGGTCCCCGTCGTAAGTCGAGAGCACCTGCCGCAACTCGAGAAAATCCAGGAGGTTTTGCCCTCCAGGCGAGATGAGGCCCATTTCCGCTGATGCTTCTCAAGGCTAATCACATCTAACCACTGGAACTTCCAAACGGTCCTTCACACCCTTGCTGCAACTCAAGAAGTTCCCCGACATACACGTCTCCACTCGAGAGGAAGCACGAGGGTCCCGCACACATCCAGGGGAGCCCCGTTTCCGCCTCCTAGCTCGAGATGAGGGATCCTTTCCCTGTTTCGTAGGGAAAGAATTCCCGGCGTTCCCGTCGCATCTCAAGAGGAGGCGCTCTCCACAGGAAAGGCGAGAGGAACTCCAGGGTCGTGCCACCATTCCAAGAGTCCCCCAGATGTGTCAGTCCATTCCAGAGGAACCTGTTTTCCCTGCACTGCCTTGACGTTCAAGCCGAGGATCGACTCCCACCACGTGTGCACGTGGTACCGCCCTGTGGGAAAGCCTCTTCGGAAAGCCTCGTGGGAAAGACTCGAGGGAAAACCATAGATCCTTTGATCCACGCGGCGGACTGCATGACACTGCTGCTACCGCTCTGGAGGAAAGCGCAAGTGCATGCCCGCATTCGAGACGAGCACTGACTCCCCTGGGGAGACTCCAGAAGTAACCCAAGATCCATGTCAGCACTGGAGAGGAATCCTCAGGTTCCGGCCCCTACTCCACACAAGGTCTTAGGCCCCGGCATCGTCGGCAGAGGAATCCCGAGAGGCCCCCGAGGAACTCGCATGGGGACTGGCCTTTCCTGAGGCCACCAGAGCAGGTCCCTGAGGTCCCCGTCGTAAGTCGAGAGCACCTGCCGCAACTCGAGAAAATCCAGGAGGTTTTGCCCTCCAGGCGAGATGAGGCCCATTTCCGCTGAGGCTTCTCGAGGCTAATCACATCTAACCACTGGAACTTCCAAAGGGTCCTTCACACCCTTGCTGCAACTCAAGAAGTTCCCCGACATACCCGTCTCCACTCGAGAGGAAGCACGAGGGTCCCGCACACATCCATGGGAGCCCCGTTTCCGCCTCCTAGCTCGAGATGAGGGATCCTTTCCCTGTTTCGTAGGGAAAGAATTCCCGGTGTTCCCGTCGCATCTCAAGAGGAGGCGCTCTCCACAGGAAAGGCGAGAGGAACTCCAGGGTCGTGCCACCATTCCAAGAGTCCCCCAGATGTGTCAGTCCATTCCAGAGGAACCTGTTTTCCCTGCACTGCCCTGACGTTCAAGCCGAGGATCGACTCCCACCACGTGTGCACGTGGGACAGCCCTGTGGGAAAGCCTCGTGGGAAAGACTCGAGGGAAAACCATAGATCCTTTGATCCACGCGGCGGACTGCGTGACACTGCTGCTACCGCTCTGGAGGAAAGCGCAAGTGCATGCCCGCATTCGAGACGAGCACTGACTCCCCTGGGGAGACTCCAGAAGTACCCCAAGATCCATGTCAGCACTGCAGAGGAATCCTCAGGTTCCGGCCCCGACTCCACACAAGGTCTTAGGCCCCGGCATCGACGGGAGAGGAATCCCAAGAGGCCCCCGAGGAACTCGCATGGGGACTGGCCTTTCCTGAGGCCACCAGAGCGGGTCCCTCAGGTCCCCGTCGTAAGTCGAGAGCACCTGCCGCAACTCGAGAAAATCCAGGAGGTTTTGCCCTCCAGGCGAGATGAGGCCCATTTCCCCTGAGGCTTCTCAAGGCTAATCACATCTAACCACTGGAACTTCCAAAGGGTCCTTCACACCCTTGCTGCAACTCAAGAAGTTCCCCGACATACACGTCTCCACTCGAGAGGAAGCACGAGGGTCCCGCACACATCCAGGGGAGCCCCGTTTCCGCCTCCTAGCTCGAGATGAGGGATTCTTTCCCTGTTTCGTAGGGAAAGAATTCCCGGCGTTCCCGTCGCATCTCAAGAGGAGGCGCTATCCACAGGAAAGGCGAGAGGAACTCCAGGGTCGTGCCACCATTCCAAGAGTCCCCCAGATGTGTCAGTCCATTCCAGAGGAACCTGTTTTCCCTGCACTGCCTTGACGTTCAAGCCGAGGATCGACTCCAACCACGTGTGCACGTGGGACGGCCCTGTGGGAAAGCCTCGTCGGAAAGCCTCGTGGGAAAGACTCGAGGGAAAACCATAGATCCTTTGATCCACGCGGCGGACTGCGTGACACTGCTGCTACCGCTCTGGAGGAAAGCGCAAGTGCATGCCCGCATTCGAGACGAGCACTGACTCCCCTGGGGAGACTCCAGAAGTACCCCAAGATCCATGTCAGCACTGGAGAGGAATCCTCAGGTTCCGGCCCCTACTCCACACAAGGTCTTAGGCCCCGGCATCCACGGGAGAGGAATCCCGAGAGGCCCCCGAGGAACTCGCATGGGGACTGGCCTTTCCTGAGGCCACCAGAGCGGGTCCCTGAGGTCCCCGTCATAAGTCGAGAGCACCTGCCGCAACTCGAGAAAATCCAGGAGGTTTTGCCCTCCAGGCGAGATGAGGCCCATTTCTGCTGAGGCTTCTCAAGGCTAATCACATCTAACCAATGGAACTTCCAAAGGGTCCTTCACACCCTTGCTGCAACTCAAGAAGTTCTCCGACATACCCGTCTCCACTCGAGAGGAAGCACGAGGGTCCCGCACACATCCAGGGGAGCCCCGTTTCCGCCTCCTAGCTCGAGATGAGGGATCCTTTCCCTGTTTCGTAGGGAAAGAATTCCCGGCGTTCCCGTCGCATCTCAAGAGGAGGCGCTCTCCACAGGAAAGGCGAGAGGAACTCCAGGGTCGTGCCACCATTCCAGGAGTCCCCCAGATGTGTCAGTCCATTCCAGAGGAACCTGTTTTCCCTGCACTGCCTTGACATTCAAGCCGAGGATCGACTCCCACCACGTGTGCACGTGGGACCGCCCTGTGGGAAATCCTCGTCGGAAAGCCTCGTGGGAAAGACTCGAGGGAAAACCATAGATCCTTTGATCCACGCGGTGGACTGCGTGACACTGCTGCTACCGCTCTGGAGGAAAGCGCAAGTGCATGCCCGCATTCGAGACGAGCACTGACTCCCCTGGGGAGACTCCAGAAGTAACCCAAGATCGATGTCATCACTGGAGAGGAATCCTCAGGTTCCGGCCCCGACTCCACACAAGGTCTTAGGCCCCGGCATCGACGGGAGAGGAATCCCGACAGGCCCCCGAGGAACTCGCATGGGGACTGGCCTTTCCTGAGGCCACCAGAGCGGGTCCCTGAGGTCCCCGTCGTAAGTCGAGAGCAGCTGCCGCAACTCGAGAAAATCCAGGAGGTTTTGCCCTCCAGGCGAGATGAGGCCCATTTCCGCTGAGGCTTCTCGAGGCTAATCACATCTAACCACTGGAACTTCCAAAGGGTCCTTCACACCCTTGCTGCAACTCAAGAAGTTCCCCGACATACCCGTCTTCACTCGAGAGGAAGCACGTGGGGTCCCGCACACATCCAGGGGAGACCCGTTTCCGCCTCCTAACTCGAGATGAGGGATCCTTTCCCTGTTTCGTAGGGAAAGAATTCCCGGCGTTCCCGTCGCATCTCAAGAGGAGGTGCTCTCCACAGGAAAGGCGAGAGGAACTCCAGGGTCGTGCCACCATTCCAAGAGTCCCCCAGATGTGTCAGTCCAATCCAGAGGAACCTGTTTTCCCTGCACTGCCTTGACGTTCAAGCCGAGGATCGACTCCCAGCAGGTGTGCACGTGGGGCAGCCCTGTGGGAAAGCCTCGTGGGAAAGCCTCGTGGGAAAGACTCGAGGGAAAACCATAGATCCTTTGATCCACGCGGCGGACTGCGTGACAATGCTGCTACCGCTCTGGAGGAAAGCGCAAGTGCATGCCCGCATTCGACACGAGGACTGACTCCCCTGGGGAGACTCCAGAAGTACCCAAAGGTCCATGTCATCACTGGAGAGGAATCCTCAGGTTCTGGCCCCGACTCCACACAAGGTCTTAGGCTCCGGCATTGCCGGGAGAGGATTCCTGAGAGGCCCCCGAGGAACTCGCATGGGGACTGGCCTTTCCTGAGGCCACCAGAGCGGGTCCCTGAGGTCCCCATCGTAAGTCGAGAGCATCTGCCGCAACTCGAGAAAATCCAGGAGGTTTTGCCCTCCAGGCGAGAAGAGGCCCATTTCCGATGAGCCTTCTCGAGGCTAATCACATCTAACCACTGGAACTTCCAAAGGGTCCTTCACACCCTTGCTGCAACTCAATAAGTTCCCCGACATACCCGTCTCCACTCGAGAGGAAGCACGTGGGGTCCCACACACATCCAGGGGAGCCCCGTTTCCGCCTCCTAGCTCGAGATGAGGGATCCTTTCCCTGTTTCGTAGGGAAAGAATTCCCGGCGTTCCCGTCGCATCTCAAGAGGAGGCGCTCTCCACAGGAAAGGCGAGAGGAACTCCAGGGTCGTGCCACCATTCCAAGAGTCCCCCAGATGTGTCAGTCCATTCCAGAGGAACCTGTTTTCCCTGCACTGCCTTCACGTTCAAGCCGAGGATCGACTCCCACCACGTGTGCACTTGGGACAGCCCTGTGGGAAAGCCTCGTGTGAAAGCCTCGTGGGAACGACTCGAGGGAAAACCATAGATCCTTTGATCCACGCGGCGGACTGCGTGACACTGCTGCTACCGCTCTGGAGGAAAGCGCAAGTGCATGCCCGCATTCGAGACGAGCACTGACACCCCAGGGGAGACTCCAGAAGTACCCCAAGATCCATGTCAGCACTGGAGAGGAATCCTCAGGTTCCGGCCCCGACTCCACACAAGGTCAAAGGCCCCGGCATCGACGGGAGAGGAATCCCGAGAGGCCCCCGAGGAACTCGCATGCGGACTGGCCTTTCGTGAGGCCACCAGAGCGGGTCCCCGAGGTCCCCGTCGTAAGTCGAGAGCACCTGCCGCAACTTGAGAAAATCCAGGAGGTTTTGCCCTCCAGGCGAGACGAGGCCCATTTCCGCTGAGGCTTCTCGAGGCTAATCAAATCTAACCACTGGAACTTTCAAAGGGTCCTTCACACCCTTGCTGCAACTCAAGAAGTTCCCCGACATACCCGTCTCCACTCGAGAGGAAGCACGAGGGTCCTGCACACATCCAGGGGAGCCCCGTTTCCACCTCCTAGCTCGAGATGAGGTATCCTTTCCATGTTTCGTAGGGAAAGAATTCCCGGCGTTCCCGACGCATCTCAAGAGGAGGCGCTCCCCACAGGAAAGGCAAGAGGAACTCCAGGGTCGTGCCACCATTCCAAGAGTCCCCCAGATGTGTCAGTCCATTCCAGAGGAACCTGTTTTCCCTGCACTGCTTCGACGTTCATGCCGAGGATCCACTCCCACCACTGTGGCATGTAGGATAGCCCTGTGGGAAAGCCTCGTGGGAAAGACTTGAGAGAAAACAATAGATCCTTTGATCCACGCGGCGGACTGCGTGACACTGCTGCTACCGCTCTCGAGGGAAGCGGAAGTGCATGCCCACATTCGAGACGAGGACTGACTCCCCTGGGGAGACTCCAGAAGTACCCCAAGATCCATGTCAGCACTGGAGAGGAATCCTAAGGTTCCGGCCCCGACTCCACACAAGGTCTTAGGCCTCGGCATCGACGGGAGAGGAATCCCGAGAGGCCCCCGACGAACTCGCATGGGGACTGGCCTTTCGTGAGGCCACCAGAGCGGGTCCCCGAGTTCCCCGTCGTAAGTCGAGAGCACCTGCCGCAACTCGAGAAAATCAAGGAGGTTTTGCCCTCCAGGCGAGACGAGGCCCATTTCGGCTGAGGCTTCTAGAGGCTAATCACATCTAACCACTGGAACTTCCAAAGGGTCCTTCACACACTTGCTGCAACTCAAGAAGTTCCCCGACATACCCGTCTCCACTCGAGAGGAAGCTCGAGGGTCCCGAACACATCCAGGGGTGCCCCGTTTCCGCCTCCTAGCTCGAGATGAGAGATCCTTTCCCTGTTTCATAGGGAAAGAATTCCCGGCGTTCCGTCGCATCTCAAGAGGAGGCGGTCTCCAAAGGAAAGGCGAGAGGAACTCCAGGGTCGTGCCACCATTCCAAGAGTCCCCCAGATGTGTCAGTCCATTCCAGAGGAACCTGTTTTCCCTGCACTGCCTTGACGTTCAAGCCGAGGATCGACTCCTAACCCGTGTGCACGTGGGACAGCCCTGTGGGAAAGCCTCGTGGGAAAGCCTCGTGGAAAAGCCTCGAGGGAAAACCAAAGATCCTTTGATTCACGTGGCGGACTGGGTGACACTGCTGCTACCGCTCTGGAGGAAAGCGCAAGTGCATGCCCGCATTCGTGACGAGGTCTGACTCCCCTGGGGAGACTCCAGAAGTACACCAAGATCCATGTTAGCACTGGAGAGGAATCCTCAGGTTCCGGCCCCGACTCCACACAAGGTCTTATGTCCCGGCTTCGACTGGAGAGGAATCCCGAGAGGCCCCCGAGGAACTCGCATTGGGACTGGCCTTTCCTGAGGCCACCAGAGCAGGTCCCTGAGGTCACCGTCGTAAGTCGAGAACACCTGCCGCAACTCGAGAAAATCCAGGAGGTTTTGCCCTCCAGGCGAGATGAGGCCCTTTTCCGCTGAGGCTTCTCGTGGCAAATCACATCTAACCACTGGAACTTCCAAAGGGTCCTTCACACCCTTGTAGCAACTCAAGAAGTTCCCCGACATAGACGTCTCCACTCGAGAGGAAGCACTAGGGTCCCGCACACTTCCAGGGGAGCCCCGTTTCCGCTTCCTAGCTCGAGATTAGGAATCCTTTCGCTGTTTCTTAGGTAAAGAATTCCCGGCGTTCCCGACCCATCTCAAGAGGAGGCGCTCTCCACAGGAAAGGCGAGAGGAACTCCAGGGTCGTGCCACCATTCCAAGAGTCCCCCAGATGTGTCAGTCCATTCCAGAGGAACCTGTTTTCCCTGCACCGCCTTGACGTTCAAGCCGAGGATCGACTCTCACCACAGTGCCACGTGGGACAGCCCTGTGGGAAAGCCTCGTGGGAAAGCCTCGTTGGAAAGACTCGAGGGAAAACCATAGATCCTTGGTCCACGTGGCGGACTGCGTGACGCTGCTACTACCGCTCTGGAGGAAAGCGCAAGTGCATGCCCACATTCGAGACGAGGACTGACTCCCCTGGGGAGACTCCAGAAGTACCCCAAGATCCATGTCAGCACGGGAGAATAATCCTCAGGTTCCGGCCCCGACTCCACCCAAGTTGTTAGGCCCCGGCATCGAAGGGAGAGGAATCCCGAGAGGACCCCGAGGAACTCGCTTGGGGACTGGCCTTTCCTGAGGCCACCAGAGCGGGTCCCTGAGGTCCCCATCGTAAGTCGAGAGCACCTGCCGCAACAAGAGAAAATCCAGGAGGTTTTGCCCTCCAAGCGAAATGAGGCCCATTTCCGCTGAGGCTTCTCGAGGCTAATCACATCTAACCACTGGAACTTCCAAAGGGTCCTTCACACCCTTGCTGCAACACAAGAAGTTCCCCGACATACCCGTCTCCACTCGAGAGGAAGCACGAGGGTCCGGCACACATCCAGGGGAACTCGTTTCCGCCTCCTAGCTCGAGATGAGGGATCCTTTCCCTGTTTCGTAGGGAAAGAATTCCCGGCGTTCCCGTCGCATCTCAAGAGGAGGCGCTCTCCACAGGAAAGGCGAGAGGAAGTCCAGGGTCGTGCCACCATTCCAAGAGTCCCCCAGATGTGTCAGTCCATTCCAGAGGAACCTGTTTTCCCTGCACTGCCTTGACGTTCAAGCCGAGGATCGACTCCCACCACGTGTGCACGTGGGACAGCCCTGTGGGAAAGCCTCGTGGGAAAGCCTTGTGGGAAAGATTCGAGGGTAAACCATAGATCCTTTGCTCCACGCGGCGGACTGCGTGACACTGCTGCTACCGCTCTGGAGGAAGGCGCAAGTGCATGCCCGCATTCGAGACGAGCACTGACTCCCCTGGGGAGACTCCAGAAGTACCCCAAGATCCATGTCAGAACAGGAGAGGAATCCTCAGCTTCCGGACCCGACTCCAAATAGGTCTTAGGCCCCGGCATCGACGGGAGAAGAATCCCGAGAGGACCTCGAGGAACTCGCATGGGGACTGGCCTTTCCTGAGGCCACCAGAGCGGGTCCCTGAGGTCCCCGTCGTAAGTCGAGAGCACCTGCCGCAACTCGAGAAAATCCAGGAGGTTTTGCCCTCCAGGCGAGATGAGGCCCATTTCCGCTGAGGCTTCTCGAGGCTAATCACATCTAACGACTGGAACTTCCACAGGGTCCTTCACACCCTTGCTGCAACTCAAGAAGTTCCCCGACATACCCGTCTCCACTCGAGAGGAGGCACGAGGGTCCCGCACACATCCAGGCGATCCCCGTTTCCGACTCCTAGCTCGAGATGAGGGATCCTTTCCCTGTTTCGTAGGGAAAGAATTCCCGGCGTTCCCGTCGCATCTCAAGAGGAGGTGCTCTAAACAGGAAAGGCGAGAGGCACTCCAGGGTCGTGCCACCATTCCAAGAGACCCCCAGATGTGTCAGTCCATTCCAGAGGAACCTGGTTTCCCTGCACTGCCTTGACGTTCAAGCCCAGGATCGACTTCCACCACGTGTGCACGTGGGACAGCCCTGTGGGAAAGCCTCGTGGGAAAGCCTCGTGGGAAAGACTCGAGGGAAAACCATAGATCCTTTGCTCCACGCGGCGGACTGCGTGACACTGCTGCTACCGCTCTGGAGGAAAGCACAAGTGCATGCCCGCATTCGAGACGAGGAGTGACTCCCCTGGGGAGACTCCAGAAGTTCCCCAAGATCCATGTCAGCACTGGAGAGGAATCCTCATGTTCCGGCCCAGACTCCACGCAAGGTCTTAGGCTCCGGCATCGACGGGAGAGCAATCCCGAGAGGCCCCCGAGGAACTCGCATGGGGACTGGCCTTTCCTGAGGCCACCAGAGCTTGTCCCTGAGGTCCCCGTCGTACGTCGAGAGCACCTGCCGCAACTCGAGAAAATCCAGGAGGTTTTGCCCTCCAGGCGAGATGAGGCCCATTTCCGCTGAGGCTTCTCGAGGCTAATCACATCTAACCACTGGAACTTCCAAAGGGTCCTTCACACCCTTGCTGCAACACAAGAAGTTCCCCGACATAGCCGTCTCCACTCGAGAGGAAGCACGAGGGTCCCGCACACATGCAGGGGAGCCCCGTTTCCGCCTCCTAGCTCGAGGTGAGGGATCTTTTCCCTGTTTCGTAGGGAAAGAATTCCCGGAGTTCCCGTCGCATCTCAAGAGGAGGCGCTCTCCACAGGAAAGGCGAGAGGAACTCCAGGGTCGTGTCACCATTCCAAGAGTCCCCCAGATGTGTCAGTCCATTCCAGAGGAACCTGTTTTCCCTGCACTGCCTTGACGTTCAAGCCGAGGATCGACTCCCACCACGTGTGCACGTGGGAAAGCCCTGTGGGAAAGCCTCGTGGGAAAGCCTCGTGGGAAAGACTCGAGGGAAAACCATAGATCTTTTGTTCCACGCGGCGGACTGCCTGACACTGCTGCTACCGCTCTGGAGGAAAGCGCAAGTGCATGCCCGCATTCGAGACGAGGACTGACTCCCCTGGGGAGACTCCTGAAGTACCCCATGATCCATGTCAGCACTGGAGAGGAATCCTCAGGTTCCGGCCCCGACTCCACACAAGGTCTTAGGCCCCGGCATCGACGGGAGTGGAATCCCGAGAGGCACACGTGGAACTCTCATGGGGACTGGCCTTTCCTGAGGACACCAGAGCGGGTCCCTGAGGTCCCCGTCGTAAGTCGAGAGCACCTGCCGCAACTCGAGAAAATCCAGGAGGTTTTGCCCTCCAGGCGAGATGAGGCCCATTTCTGCTGAGGCTTCTCGAGGCTAATCACATCTAACCACTGGAACTTCCAAAGGGTCCTTCACACCCTTGCTGCCACTCAAGAAGTTCCCCGACATACCAGTCTCCACTCGAGAGGAAGCACGAGGGTCCCGCACACATACAGGGGAGCCCCGTTTCCGCTTCCTATCTCGAGATGAGGGATCCTTTCCCTGTTTCGTAGGGAAAGAATTCCCGGCGTTCCCGTCGCATCTCAACACGAGGCGCTCTCCACAGGAAAGGCGAGAGGAACTCCAGGGTCGTGCCACCATTCCAAGAGTCCCCCAGATGTGTCAGTCCATTCCAGAGGAACCTGTTTTCCCTGCACTGCCTTGACGTTCAAGCCGAGGATCGACTCCCACCACGTGTGCACGTGGGACAGCCTTGTGGGAAAGCCTCGTGGAAAAGGCTCGAGGGAAAGCCATAGATCCTTTGATCCACGCGGCGGACTGCGTGACACTGCTGCTACCGCTCTGGAGGAAAGGGCATGTGCATGCCCGAATTCGAGACGAGGACTGACTCCCCTGGGGAGACTCAAGAAGTACCCCAAGATACACGTCAGCACTGGAGAGGAATCCTCAGGTTCCGGCCTCGACTCCACACAAGGTCATAGGCCCCGGCATCGACGGGAGAGGAATCCCGAGAGGCCCCCGAGGAACTCGCATGGGGACTGGCCTTTCCTGAGGCCACCAGAGCGGGTCCCTGAGGTCCCCGTCGCAAGACGAGAGCACCTGCCGCAACTCGAGAAAATCCAGGAGGTTTTGCCCTCCAGGCGAGATGAGGCCTATTTCCGCTGACGCTTCTCCAGGCTAATCACATCTAACCACTGAAACTTCCTGAGGGTCCTTAACACCCTAGCTGCAACTCAAGAAGTTCCCCGACATACCCGTCTCCACTCGAGAGGAAGCACGAGGGTCCGGCACACATCCAGGGGAACTCGTTTCCGCCTCCTAGCTCGAGATGAGGGATCCTTTCCCTGTTTCGTAGGGAAAGAATTCCCGGCGTTCCCGTCGCATCTCAAGAGGAGGCGCTCTCCACAGGAAAGGCGAGAGGAACTCCAGGGTCGTGCCACCATTCCAAGAGTCCCCCAGATGTGTCAGTCCATTCCAGAGGAACCTGTTTTCCATGCACTGCCTTGACGTTCAAGCCGAGGATCGACTCCCACCACGTGTGCACGTGGGACATCCCTGTGGGAAAGCCTCGTGGGAAAGCCTTGTGGGAAAGATTCGAGGGTAAAACATAGATCCTTTGATCCACGCGGCGGACTGCGTGACACTGCTGATACCACTCTGGAGGAAAGCGCAAGTGCATGCCCGCATTCTAGACGAGGACTGACTCCCCTGGGGAGACTCCAGAAGTACCCCAAGATCCATGTCAGCACTGGAGAGGAATTTTCAGGTTCTGGCCCCGACTCCACACAAGGTCTTAGGCCCCGGCATCGACGGGAGAGGAATCCCGAGAGGCACCCGAGGAACTCGCAGGGGGACTGGCCTTTCCTGAGGCCACCAGAGTGGGTCCCTGAGGTCCCCGTCGTAAGTCGAGAGCACCTGCTGCAACTCGAGAAAATCCAGGAGGTTTTGCCCTCCAGGCGAGATGAGGCCCATTTCCGCTGAGGCTTCTCGAGGCTAATCACATCTAACCACTGGAACTTCCAAAGGGTCCTTCACACCCTTGCTGCAACTCAAGAAGTTTCCCGACATACCCGTCTCCACTCGAAAGGAAGCAAGATGGTCCCGCACACATCCAGGGGAGCCCCGTTTCCGCCTCCTAGCTCGAGATGAGCGATCCTTTCCCTGTTTCGTAGGGAAAGAATTCCCGGCGTTCCCGTCGCATCTCAAGAGGAGGCGCTCTCCACAGGAAAGGCGAGAGGACTCCAGGGTCGTGCCACCATTCCAAGAGTCCCCCAGATGTGTCAGTCCATTCCAGAGGAACCTGTTTTCCCTGCACTGCCTTGACGTTCAAGCCGAGGATCGACTCCCACCACGTGTGCACGTGGGGCAGCCCTGTGGGAAAGCCTCGTGGGAAAGACTCGAGGGAAAACAATAGATCCTTTGCTCCACACGGCGGACTGCGTGACACTGCTTCTACCGCTCTGGAGGAAAGCGCAAGTGCATGCCCGCATTTGAGACGAGGACTGACTCCCCTGGGGAGACTCCAGAAGTACCCCCAAGATCCATGTCAGCACTGGAGAGGAATCCTCAGGTTCCGGCCCCGACTCCCCACAAGGTCTTAGGCCCCGGCATCGACGGGAGAGGAATCCCGAGCGGCCCCCGAGGAACTCGCATGGGGACTGGCCTTTCCTGAGGCCACCCAGAGCGGGTCCCTGAGGTCCCCGTCGTAGGTCGAGAGCACCTGCCACAACTCGAGAACATCCAGGAGGTTTTTCCCTCCAGGCGAGATGAGGTCCATTTTCGCTGAGGCTTCTCGAGGCTAATCACATCTAACCACTGGAACTTCCAAAGGGTCCTTCACACCCTTGATGCAACTCAAGATGTTCCCCGACATACCCGTCTCCACTCGAGAGGAAGCACGAGAGTCCCGCACACATCCAGGTTAGCCCCGTTTCAGCCTCCTAGCTCGAGATGAGGGATCCTTTCCCTTTTTCGTAGGGAAAGAATTCCCGGCGTTCCCGTCGCATCTCAAGAGGAGGCGCTCTCCACAGGAAAGGCTAGAGGAACTCCAGGGTCATGCCACCATTCCAAGAGTCCCCCAAATGTGTCAGTCCATTCCAAAGAACCTGTTTTCCCTGCACTGCCTTGACGTTGAAGCCGAGATCGACTCCCACCACGTGTGCACGTGGGACAGCCCTGTGGGAAAGCCTGGTGGGAAAGCCTCGTGGGAAAGACTCGAGGGAAAACCATACATACTTTGATACCTGCGGCGGACTGCGTGACACTGCTGCTACCGCTCTGGAGGAAAGCGCAAGTGCATGCCCGCATTCGAGACGGGGACTGACTCCCCTGGGGAGACTCCAGAAGTACACCATGATCCATGTCAGCACTGGAGAGGAATCCTCAGGTTCCGGCCCCGACTCCACACAAGGTCTTAGGCCCCAGCATCGACGGGAAAGGAATCCCCAGAGGCCCCCGAGGAACTCGCATGGGGACTGGCCTTTCCTGAGGCCACCAGAGCGGGTCCCTGAGGTCCCGGTCGTAAGTCGAGAGCACCTGCCGCAACTCGAGAAAATCAAGGAGGTTTTGCCCTCCAGGCGAGATGAGGCCCATTTCCGCTGAGGCTTCTCGAGGCTAATCACATCTAACCACTGGAACTTCGAAAGGGTCCTTCACACCCTTGCTGCAACTCAAGAAGTTCCCCGATGTAGCCGTCTCCACTCCAGGAAAACACGAGGGTCCCGCCCACATCCAGAGGAGCACCGTTTCCTCCTTATCGCTCGAGATGTGGGATCCTTTCCCTGCTTGGTGGGGTAAGAATTCCCGGCATTCCCATCGCATCTCAAGAGGAAGCACTCTCCAGAGGAAAAGCGAGAGGGACTCCAGGGTCGTGCCACCATTCCAAGAGTCCCCCGGATGTCTCAGTCCATTACAGAGGAACCTGTTTTCCCTGCACTGCCTCGACATTCACGCAGAGGATCGACTCACACCACGGTGGCATGTGGGACAGCCATGTGGGAAAGCCTCGTGGGAAAGACTGGAGGGAAATCCACAGATTCCTTGATCCACATGATGGGAAGCGTGACTCTGCTGCTAGAAGCGCACGTGCATGCCCCACTCGACACGAGGACTGATGCCCCTGGGGAAACTCCAGAGGTACCCAAAGATTCATGTCAGCACTGGAGAGGAATCCTCAGGTTCCGGCCCCGACTCCACACAAGGTCTTAGGCCCCGGCATCGATGGGAGAGGAATCCCGAGAGGCCCCCTAGCAACTCGCATGGGGCCTGGCCTTTCCTGAGGCCACCAGAGCGGGTCCCTGAGGTCCCCGTCGAAAGTCGAGAGCACCTGCCGCAACTCGAGAAATCCGAGAGGTTCTCCCCTCCAGGCGAGATGAGGCGCATTTCCGCTGAGGCGCCTCGAGGCTAATCACAGAAAACATCTGGAAATTCCAAAGGGTCCTTCACACCCTTGCTACAACTCAAGAAGTTCCCCGACATACCCGTCTCCACTCGAGAGGAAGCACGAGGGTCCCGCCCACATCCAAAGGAGCCCCGTTACCACCTCGTAGCTCGAGATGAGGGATCCTTTACCTGTTTCGTAGGGAAAGAATTCCCGGCGTTCCCGTCGCATCTCAAGAGGAGGCGCTCTCCACAGGAAAGGCGAGAGGAACTCCAGGGTCGTGCCACCATTCCAAGAGTCCCCCAGATGTGTCAGTCCATTGCAGAGGAACCTGTTTTCCCTGCACTGCCTTGACGTTCAAGCCGAGGATCGACTCCCACCACGTGTGCACGTGGGACAGGCCTGTGGGAAAGCCTCGTGGGCAAGCCTCGTGGGCAAGACTCGAGGGAAAGCCATCGATCCTTTGATTCACGCGATGGAATGCGTGACACTGCTGCTACTGCTCTGGAGGAATGCACAAGTGCATGCCCGCATTCGAGACGAGGACTGACTCCCCTGGGGAGACTCCAGATGTACCCCTAGATCCATGTCAGCACGGGAGAGGAATCCTCAGGTTCCGGCCCCGACTCCACACAAGGTCTTAGACGCCGGCATCGACGGGAGAGGAATCCCGAGAGGCCCCCGAGGAACTCGCATGGGAACTGGTCTTTCCTGAGGCCACCAGAGCGGGACCCTGAGGTCCCCGTCGTAAGTCGAGAGCACCTGCCACAACTCGAGAAAATCCACGAGGTTTTGCCCTCCAGGCGAGATGAGGCCCATTTCCGCTGAGGCTTCTCGAGGCTAATCACACCTAACATCTGGGACTTTCAAAAGGTCCTTCACACCCTTTCTGCAACTCAAGAAGTTCCCCGACATACCTGTCTCCACTCGAGAGGAAGCACGAGGGTCCCGCACACATCCAGAGGAGCCCCGTTTCTGCCTCCCAGCTCGACATGAGGGATCCTTTCCCTGCTTGGTCGGGAAAGAATTCTGGGCATTCCCGTCCCATCTCAAGAGGATGCGTTCTCCACAGGAAACGCGAAAGGAACACCAGGGTCGTGCCACCAAACAAGAGTCCCCCATTGTCTCAGTCCATTCCAGAGGACCTGTTTTCCCTGTGCTGCCTCTACTTTCACGCCGAGGATCGACTCCGACCACGGTGGCACGTTGGACAGCTCTGTACGAAATCCTCGTCAGAAAGCCTCGAGGGAAATCCTCGAGGGAAAGCCACTGATCCCATGATCGACGCGATGGCAAGCGTCACACTGCTGCTATAGCTCGGGAGGAAAGCGCACGTGCATGTCCCTTCTCGAGCGCAGGGCTGACTTCCCTGGGGAGACTCCAGAATTACCCCAATATCCATTTCAGCACTGGAGAGGAATTCTCAGGTTCCGGCCCCGACTCCACACAACATCTTAGGCCCCGGCATCGACGGGAGTGTAATCCCAGGAGGCCACCGAACAAGTCGTATGGGAACTGGCCAGTCCTGAGGTCACCAGAGCGGGTTCCTTAGGTCACCGTCCTAAGACGAGACCACCTGCCAAAACTCGAGAAAATCCAGGAAGTTCTCCCATCCAGGCTCGATGAGGCCCATTTCCGCTGAGGCGTCTCGAGGCTAATCACATCTAACCTCTGGAACTTCCAAAGGGTCCTTCACACCCTTGTTGCAACTCAAGAAGTTCCCCGACATACCCCTCTCCACTCGAGAGGAAGCACGTGGGTCCCACCCACATCCAGAAGAGCTCCGTTTCCGCCTCGTAGGTGGAGATGAGGGATCCTTTCGCTGATTGTTCGGGAGAGAATCCTGGGCGTTCCCGTCGCATCGCAAGAGGAGGTGCTCTCCACAGTAAAGGTGAGAGCAACTCCAGCGTCGTGCCACCATTCCAAGAGTCCCCCAGATGTCTCAGTCCATTCCGGAGGAACCTGTTTTCCCTGCACTGCCTCGACTTTCACGCCGAGGTTCGACTCCCACCACAGTCTCACGTGGGACAGCCCTGTGGGAAAGCCAAGTGGGAAAGCCTCGTGGCAAAGATTCGAGGGAAATCCACAGATCCCTTGATCCACGCGACAGGAAACGTGACACTGCTACTACCACTCGGGAGGAAAGGGCATGTGCACGCCCCCACTCGAGATGAGGACTGACTCCCCTCTGGAGACTCCAGAAGTACCCCAAGTTCCATGTCTGCACTGGAGAGGAATCCTAATTTTCTGTCCCCAACTCCACCCAAGGTCTTAGGCCCCGGCATCGATGGGAGAGGAATCCCGAGAGGCCCCCTAGCAACTCGCATAAGGACTGGCCTTTCCTGAGGCCATAGAGAGGGTCCCTGAGGTCCCCATCGTAAGCCAAGAGCACCTGCCACACCTCAAGAACATCCAGGAGGTTCTCCCCTCCAGGTGAGATGAGGCCCATTTCCGCTGAAGCGTCTCCAGCCTAAGCATACCTAACCTCTGGCACTTCCAAAGGTTTCCTAACACCCTTGATGCAACGCAAGCAGTTCCCCGACATACCTATCTCCACTCGAGAGGAAGCACTAGGGTCCCGCCCACATCCAGAGGAGCCCCGTTTCCCCCTCGTAGCTCGAGAAGAGGGATCATTTCCCTGCTAGTTCAGGAAAAAATTCCCGGCGTTCCCCTGGCATCTCAAGAGGAGGTGCTCTCCACTGGAAAGGCGAAAGGAACTTCAGGGTCGTGTCAGCATTCCACGAGTCCCCCAGATGTCTCAGTCCATTCCAGAGGAACCTGTTTCCCTGTACTGCCTCGACTTTCACGCCGAGGATCGACTCACATCAAGGTGGCACGTGGGACAGCCCTGTGGGAAAGCCTCGTGGGAAAACCTCGTGGGAAAGCCTCGAGGGAAAGACACAGATCCCTTGATCCACGCGATGGGAAGTGTGACACTGCTGCTGCAGCTCGGAAGGAAAGCGCTCGTGCATGCCCCCACTTGAGACGAGGACTGACTCCCCATTGGATTCTCCAGAAGTACCCCAAGATCCATTTCAGCACAGGGGAGGAATCCTTAGGTTCCGGCCCCGACTCCTCACCAGGTCTTAGACCCCGGCATCGACAGAGCGGAATCCCGAGAGGCCCCTAGGAACTCACATGGGGACTGGCCTTTCCTGAGGACATCTGAGCAGGTCCCTGAGGTCCTCGTCGTAAGTCGAGTGCACCTGCTGCACCTAGAGAAATCCAGGAGGTTCTCCCCTCCAGGCGAGATGAGGCCCGTTTCCGCTGAGGCGTCACGAGGCTAATGTCACCTAACCTGTGGACCTTCCATAGGGTCCTTCGCACCCTTGCTGCAACTCAAGAAGTTCCCCGACATACCCGTCTCCACTCGAGAGGAAGCAAGCGGGTCCTGCCCACATCCAGAGGAGCCCCGTTTTCACCTTGTAGCTCGATATGAGGGATCATTTACCTGCATGGTCGGGTAAGATTTCCCGGCGTTCTTGTCACATGTCAAGTGGAGGCGCTCTCCACAGGAAAGGCGAGAGGAACTCCAGCTTTGTGCCACGTTTCCAAGAGTCCCCCAGATATCTCCGTCCATTCCAGAGGAACATGTTTTTCCTGGATTGCCTCGAATTTCACGCCGAGGATCGACTCACACCAAGATGGGACGTGGGACAGCCCTTTGGGAAAGCCTCGTGGGAAAGCCTCGAGGGTAAGCCACAGATCCTTTGATCGAGGCGACGGGAAGCATGACACTGCTGCTACAACTCCAGAGAAAAGCGCTCGTTCATGCCCCTACTCGAGCCGAGGACCTACTTCCCTGTGGAGACTCAAGAAGTACCCCATGATCCATGTCAGCACTGGAGAGGAGTCCTCAGGTTCCGGCCACGAATCCACACAAGGTCTTAGGAACCAGCAACGACGGGAGTGGAATCATGAGAGGCCCCCGAGCAACAAGCATGGGGACTGACTTTTCCTGAGGCCACCAGAGCGGGTCCCTGAGGTCCCATCGTAAGTCGAGATCACCTGCTGCAACTCGAGAAAATCCACGAGGTTCTCCCCTCCAGGCGAGATGAGGCCCATTTCCGCTGAGGCGTCTCGAGGCTAAGCACACCTAAAGTCTGGAACTTCGGAAGGGTCCTTCACACCCTTGCTGAAACTAAAAAGTTCCCCGACATATCCGTCTCCACTCGAGAGAAAGCACGAGGGTCCCGCCCACATCCATAGGAGCCCCGATTCCACCTCATAGCTTTAGTTTAGGGATCTTTCCGTACATCGTCGGGAAAAAAATGCCCGGCATTACCGTCGCATCACAAGAGGAGGCACTCTCAACAGGAAAGCCGAGAGGAATTCCAGGGTCATGCCACAATAACAAGAGTCCCCCAGATGTCTCAGTCCATACCAGAGGAAACTCTTTTCCCGGCACTGCCTCGACTTTCACGCGGAGGATCGACTCACACAATGGGGGTAATTGGGACCGCCCTGTAGGAAAGCCTCCTGGGTAAGCCTCGAGGGAAAGCCACAGATCCCTTGATCCACGCTTCAGGAAGCAAGTCGCAACTGCTACAGCTCGGGAGGAAAGCGCAAGCGCATGCACCCACTGCAGACCAGGTATGACTCCCCTGTGAAGACGCCAGAAGTACCCCCAAGATCCATGTCAGCACTGGAGAGGACGCCTGAGGCTCTGACCCCGACTCCACAGAAGGTCTTAGGACCCGGAATCGTCTTCAGAGGAATGCCGAGAGGCCCCATAGTTACTCGCATGGGGACTGGCCTTTCCTGAGGCAAACAGATCCCGTACTTGATGTCCCACTCGTAACTTGAGAGCACCTCTCCCAACCCAGGAAAATCCAGGAGGTTCTCCCCTCCAGTCGAGATGAGGTCCATTTCCTCTGAGGCGTCTCGAGGCTAATCACACTTAACCTCTGGAAATACAAAAGGGTCCTTCACACCCTTGCTACAAATCAAGAAGTTCCCTGACAGTCCCGTCTCCACTCCGGAGTAAAAACGAGGCACCAGCCCACATTCAGAGAATCCCCTTTTCCGCATTTTTGCGGCCGATGAGTGACCCTTACACATCAGCTGAACTTTCGGGACTACTCTCCAGACCATGCCGAGGCCTAAGAACTGGTGTTGAGTCAGGGCCCAAATCTGATGATTCGCATGGAGGGGAGAACCTCCTGGATTTTCTCGAGTTGCGGCAGGTGAGAGGAGAGAGCACTTACGACGGGGACCTCAGGGACCCGCTCTGGTGGCCTCAGAAAGGCCAGCCCCATGCGAGTTGCTCGGGGGCCTCTAGGGATTCCTCTACCGTCGATGCCGGGGCCTAAGACCGTGTGTGGAGTCGGGCCCAGAACCTGAGGATTCATCTGCAGTGCTGACAAAGACCTTTGGGTACCTCTGGAATCTCCACATGGGACTCAGTCCTCGTCTCTAGTGTGGGCTTGCACGTGCGCTTTCCTGACAAGCTGTAGCAGCAATGTCACGCTTCCCGTCGTGTCGATCAAGGGATCTGTGGCTTTCCCTCGAGGCTTTCCCAGGGGGCTTTCCCACGAGGCTTTCCCACAGGGCTGTCCCACGTGCCACCGTGGTGGGAGTCGATCATCGGCGTGAATGTCGAGGCAGTGCAGGGAAAACAGGTTCCTCTTGAATGGACTGAGACATCTTGGGGACATTGGAATGGTGGCACGACGCTGGAGTTCCTCTCGCCTTTCCTGTTTAGAGTGCCTCCTCTTGAGATGTGACGGGAATGCCCAGAATTCTTTCCCGACCAAGCAGGGAAAGGACCCCGAATCTCAAGGGGCGAGGCGGAAATGGGGCGCCTCTGGATGTGGGCGGGGCCCTCGTGCTTCCTCTAGATTGGAGAGGGGTATGTCGGGGAACTACTTGAGTTGCAGCAAGGGTGTGAAGGACCTTTTGGAAGTTCCAGAAGTTAGGTGTGATTAGCCTCGAGAAGCCTCAGCGGAAATAGGCCTCATCTCGCCTGGAGGGCAAAACCTCCTGGATTTTCTCAGTTCGCGGCAGGTGCTCTGGACTTACGACGGGGACCTCAGGGCCCCACTCTGGTGGCCTCAGGAAAGGATAGTCCCCATGCGAGTTCCTCGGGGGCCTCTCAGGATTTCTCTCCCGTTGATGCCGGGGCCTAAGACCTTGTGTGGAGTCGGGGCCGGAACCTGAGGATTCCTCTCCAGTGCTGACATGGATCTTGGGGTACTTCTGGAGTCTCCCCAGGGGAGTCAGTCCTCGTCTCGAATGCGGGCATGCACTTGCGCTTTCCTCTAGAGTGGTAGCAGCAGTGTCACGCAGTCCATCGCATAGATCAAAGGATCTATGGCTTTCCCTCCAGTCTTTCCCACGAGGCTTTCCCACAGGGCTGTCCCACGTGCACACGTGGTGGGAGTCGATCCTCGGCTTGAACGTCAAGGCAGTGCAGGGAAAACAGGTTCCTCTGGAATGGACTGACACATCTGGGGGACTCTTGAAATGGTGGCACGACACTGGAGTCCCTCTCGCCTTTCCTGTGGAGAGCTTCTCCTCTTGAGATGCGACGGGAACGCCGGGATTTCTTTCCCTACGAAACAGGGAAAGGGTCCCTCATCTCGAGCTAGGAGGCCAACACGCGGCTCCCCTGGATGTGTGCGGGACCCTCGTGCTTCCTCTCGAGTGGAGACGGGTAGGTCGGGGAACTTCTTGAGTTGCAGCAAGGGTGTGAAGGACCCTTTGGAAGTTCCAGTGGTTAAATGTGATTAGCCTCGAGAAGCCTCAGGAAAAATGAGCCTCATCTCGCCTGAAGGTCAAACCCTCCTGGATTTTCTCGAGTTGCGGCAGGTGCTCTCGACTTACGACGGGGACCTCAGGGACCCGCTCTGGTGGCCTCAGGAAAGACCAGTTCCCATGCGAGTTCCTCGGGGGCCTCTCGGGATTCTTCTCCCGTCGATGCCGGGGCCTAAGACCTTGTGTGGAGTCGGGGCCGGAACCTGAGGATTCCTCTCCAGTGCTGACATGGATCTTGTGGTACTTCTGGAGTCTCCCCAGGGAAGTCAGTCCTCGTCTCGAATGCGGGCATGCACTTGTGCTTTCCTCCAGAGCGGTAACAGCAGTTTCACGCATTCCCGCGCGAGGATCAAAGGATCTGCGGTTTTCCCTCGAGTCTTTCCACGAGGCTTACCCACGAGGCTTTCTCACGAGGCTTTCCCACAGGGCTGTCCCACGTGCACACGTGGGGGGAGTCGATCCTCGGCTTGAACGTCAAGGCAGTGCAGGGAAAACAGGTTCCTCTGGAATGGACTGACATATCTGGGGGACTCTTGGAATGGTGGCACGACCCTGGAGTTCCTCTCGCCTTTCCTGTGGAGAGCGCCTCCTCTTGAGATGCGACGGGAACGCCGGGAATTCTTTCCCTACGAAACAGGGAAAGGATCCCTCATCTCGAGCTAGGAGGCGGAAACGGGGCTCCCCTGGATGTGTGCGGGACCCTCATGCTTCCTCTCGAGTGGAGACGGGTATGTCGGGGAACTTCTTGAGTTGCAGCAAGGGTGTGAAGGACCCTTTGGAAGTTCCAGTGTTTAGATATGATTAGCCTCGAGAAGCCTCAGCGGAAATGGGCCTCATCTAGCCTGGAGGGCAAAACCTCCTGGATTCTCTCGAGTTGGGGCAGGTGTTCTCGACTTACGACGGGGACCACAGGGACACGCTCTGGTGGCCTCAGGAAAGGCCATTCCCCATGCGAGTTCCTCGGGGGCCGGTCGGGATTCCTCTCCCTTCGATGCCGGGTCCTAAGACCTTGTGTGGAGTCGGGGCCGGAACCTGAGGATTCCTCTCCAGTGCTGACATGGATCTTGGGGTACTTCTGCAGTCTCCCCAGGGGTGTCCGTCCTCGTCTAGAATGCGGGCATGCACTTGCGCTTTCCTCCAGCGGTAGCAGCAGTGTCACGCAGTCCGCTTCGTGGATCAAAGGATCTATGATTTTCACTGGATTCTTTCCCACGAGGCTTTCCCACAGGGCTGTCCCACGTGCACACGTGGTGGGAGTCGATCCTCGGCTTGAACGTCAAGGCAGTGCAGGGAAAACAGGTTCCTCTGGAATGGACTGACACATCTGGGGGACTCTTGGAATGGTGGCACGACCCTGGAGTTCCTCTCGCCTTTCCTGTGGAGAGCGCCTCCTCTTGAGATGCGACGGGAACGCCGGGAGTTCTTTCCCTACGAAACAGGGAAAGGATCCCTCATGTCGAGCTAGGAGGCGGAAACGGGGCTCCCCTGGATGTGTGCGGGACCCTCGTTCTTCCTCTCGAGTGGAGATGGGTATGTCGGGGAACTTCTTGAGTTGCAGCAAGGGTGTGAAGGACCCTTTGGAAGTTCCAGTGGTTAGATGTGATTAGCCTCGAGAAGCCTCAGCGGAAATGGGCCTCATCTCGCCTGGAGGGCAAAACCTCCTGGATTTTCTCGAGTTGCGGCAGGTGCTCTTGACTTACGATGGGGCCCTCAGGGACCCGCTCTGGTGGCCTCAGGAAAGGCCAGTCCCCATGCGAGTTCCTCGGGGGCCTCTCGGGATTCCTCTCCCATCGATGCCGGGGCCTAAGACCTTGTGTGGAGTCGGGGCCGGAACCTGAGGATTCCTCTCCAGTGCTGACATGGATTTTGGGGTACTTCTGGAGTCTCCCCAGGGGAGTCAGTCCTCGTCTCGAATGCGGGCATGCACTTGCGCTTTCCTCCAGAGCGGTAGCAGCAGTGTCACCTAGTCCGCCACGTGGTCAAAGGATCTATGGTTTTCCCTCGAGTCTTTCCCCCGCGTCTTTCCGACGAGCTTTCCCACAGGGCTGTCCCACGTGCACATGTGGTGGGAGTCGATCCTCGGCTTGAACGTCAAGGCAGTGCAGGGAAAAAAGGTTCGTCTAGAATGGACTTACACATCTGGGGGACTCTTGGAATGGTGGCACGACCCTTGAGTTCCTCTCGCCTTTCCTGTGGAGAGCGCCTCCTCTTGAGATGCGACGGGAACGCCGGGAATTCTTTCCCTACGAAAGAGGGAAAGGATCCATCATCTCGAGCTAGGAGGTGGAAACGGGGCTCCCCTGGATGTGTGTGGGACCCTCGTGCATCCTCTCGAGTGGAGACGGGTATGTCGGGGAACTTCTTGAGTTGCAGCAAGGGTGTCATGGACCCTTTGGAAGTTCCAGTGGTTAGATGTGAGTAGGCTCAAGAAGCCTCAGCGGAAATGGGCCTCATCTCGCCTGGAGGGCAAAACCTCCTGGATTTTCTCGAGTTGCGGCAGGTGCTCTCGACTTACGACGGGGCCCTCAGGGACCCGCTCTGGTGGCCTCAGGAAAGGCCCGTCCCCATGCGAGTTCCTCGGGGGCCTCTCGGGATTCCTGTCCCGTCGATTCCGGGGCCTAAGACCTTGTGTGGAGTTGGGGTCGGAACCTGAGGATTCCTCGCCAGTGCTGACATGGATCTTGGGGTACTTCTGGAGTCTCCCCAGGGGAGTCAGTCCTCGTCTCGAATGCGTTCATGCACTGGCGCTTTCCTCCAGAGCGGTAGCAGCAGTGTCACGCGTTTCGCCGCGTGGATCAAAGGATCTATGGTCTTCCCTCGAGTCTTTCCCAGGAGGCTTTCCCACGAGGCTTTCCCACAGGGCTGTCCCACGTGCACACGTGGTGGGAGTCGATCCTCGGCTTGAACGTCAAGGCAGGCAGGGAAAACAGTTTCCTCTGGAATGGACTGACCCAACTTGGGGATTCTTGGAATGGTGGCACGACACTGGAGTTCCTCTCGCCTTTCTGTGGAGAGCGCCTCCTCTTGAGATCCGACGGGAACGCCGGGAATTCTTTCCCTACGAAACAGGGAAAGGATCCCTCATCTCGAGCTAGGACGCGAACACGCGGCTCCCCTGGATGTGTGCGGGACCTTCGTGCTTCCTCTCTAGTGGAGACGGGTATGTCGGGGAACTTTTTGTGTTGCAGCAAGGGTGTGAAGGACCCTTTGGAAGTTCCAGTGGTTAGATGTGATTAGCCTCGAGAAGCCTCAGCGGAAATGGGCCTCATCTCGCCTGGAGGGCAAAACCTCCTGGATTTTCTCGAGTTGCAGCAGGTGCTCTCGACTTACGACGGGGCCCTCAGGGACCCGCTCTGGTGGCCTCAGGAAAGGCCAGTCCCCATGCGAGTTCCTCGGGGGCCTCTCGGGATTCCTGTCCCTTCGATTCCGGGGCCTAAAACCTTGTGTGGAGTCGGGGCCGGAACTTGAGGATTCCTCTCCTGTGCTGACATGGATATTGGGGTACTTCTGGAGTCTCCCTAGGGAAGTCAGTCCTCGTCTCGAATGCGGGCATGCACTTGTGCTTTCCTCCAGAGCGGTAACAGCAGTTTCACGCATTCCCGCGCGAGAATCAAAGGATCTGCGGTTTTCCCTCGAGTCTTTACCACGAGGCTTTCCCACGAGGCTTTCCCACAGGGCTGTCCCACGTGCACACGTGGTGGGAGTCGATCCTCGGCTTGAACGTCAAGGCAGTGCAGGGAAAACAGGTTCCTCTGGAATGCACTGACACATCTGGGGGACTCTTGGAATGGTGGCACGACACTGGAGTCCCTCTCGCCTTTCCTGTGGAGAGCGCCTCCTCTTGAGATGCGACGGGAACACCGGGAATTCTTTCCCTACGAAACAGGGAAAGGATCCCTCATCTCGAGCTAAGAGGCCAACACGCGGCTCCCCTGGATGTGTGCGGGACCCTCGTGCTTCCTCTCGAGTGGGGACGGGTATGTCGGGGAACTTCTTGAGTTGCAGCAAGGGTGTGAAGGACCCTTTGGAAGTTCCAGTGGTTAGATGTGATTAGCCTGGAGAAGCCACAGCGGAAATGGGCCTCATCTCGCCTGGAGGGCAAAACCTCCTGGATTTTCTCGAGTTGCGGCAGGTGCTCTCGACTTACGACGGGGACCTCAGGGACCCGCTCTGGTGGCCTCAGGAAAGGCCAGTCCCCATTCGTGTTCCTCGGGGGCCTCTCGGGATTCCTCTCCCGTCGATGCCGGGTCCTAAGACCTTGTGTGGAGTCGGGAACGGAACCAGAGGATTCCTCTCCGGTGCTGATATGGATCTTGGGGTACTTCTGGAGTCTCCCCCGGGGAGTCAGTCCTCGTCTCGAATGGGGGCATGCACGTGGGCTTTCCTCCAGAGCGGAAGCAGCAGTGTCACGCAGTCCGCTTCCTGGATCAAATGATCTATGGTTTTCCCTCGAGTCTTTCCCTCGAGTCTTTCCCACGAGGCTTTCCCACGAGGCTTTCCCACAGGGCTGTCCCACGTGCACACGTGGTGGGAGTCGATCCTCGGCTTGAACGTCAAGGCAGTGCAGGGAAAACAGGTTCCTCTGGAATGGACTTACATATCTGGGGGACTCTTGGAATGGTGGCACGACCCTGGAGTTCCTCTCGCCTTTCCTGTGGAGAGCGCCTCCTCTTGAGATGCGACTGGAACGCCGGGAATTCTTTCCCTACGAAAGAGGGAAAGGATCCATCATCTCGAGCTAGGAGGTGGAAACGGGGCTCCCCTGGATGTGTGTGGGACCCTCGTGCATTCTCTCGAGTGGAGACGGGTATGTCGGGGAACTTCTTGAGTTGCAGCAAGGGTGTCAAGGACGCTTTGGAAGTTCCAGTTGTTAGATGTGATTAGACTCAAGAAGCCTCAGCGGAAATGGGCCTCATCTCGCATGGAGGGGAAAACATCCTGGATTTTCTCGAGTTGCGGCAGGTGCTCTCGACTTACGACGGGGACCTCAGGGACCCGCTCTGGCGGCCTCAGGAAAGGCCAGTCCCCATGCGAGTTCCTCGGGGGCCTCTCGGGATTCCTGTCCCGTCGATTCCGGGGCCTAAGACCTTGTGTGGAATTGGGGTCGGAACCTGAGGATTCCTCGCCAGTGCTGACATGGATCTTGGGGTACTTCTGGAGTCTCCCCAGGGGAGTCAGTCCTCGTCTCGAATGCGTTCATGCACTGGCGCTTTCCTCCAGAGCGGTAGCAGCAGTGTCACGCATTTCGCCGCGTGGATCAAAGGATCTATGGTCTTCCCTCGAGTCTTTCCCACGAGGCTTTCCCACGAGGCTTTCCCACAGGGCTGTCCCACGTGCACACGTGGTGGGAGTCGATCCTCGGCTTGAACGTCAAGGCAGGCAGGGAAAACAGTTTCCTCTGGAATGGACTGACACAACTTGGGGATTCTTGGAATGGTGGCACGACACTGGAGTTCCTCTCGCCTTTCTGTGGAGAGCGCCTCCTCTTGAGATCCGACGGGAACGCCGGGAATTCTTTCCCTACGAAACAGGGAAAGGATCCCTCATCTCGAGCTAGGACGCGAACACGCGGCTCCCCTGGATGTGTGCGGGACCCTCGTGCTTCCTCTCTAGTGGAGACGGGTATGTCGGGGAACTTTTTGAGTTGCAGCAAGGGTGTGAAGGACCCTTTGGAAGTTCCAGTGGTTAGATGTGATTAGCCTCGAGAAGCCTCAGCGGAAATGGGCCTCATCTCGCCTGGAGGGCAAAACCTCCTGGATTTTCTCGAGTTGCGGCAGGTGCTCTCGACTTACGAGGGGGCCCTCAGGGACCCGCTCTGGTGGCCTCAGGAAAGGCCAGTCCCCATGCGAGTTCCTCGGGGGCCTCTTGGTATTCCTCTCCCGTCGATGCCGGGGCCTAAGACCTTGTGTGGACTCGGGGCCGGAACCTGAGGATTCCTCTCCAGTGCTGACATGGATCTTGGGGTACTTCTGGAGTCTCCCCAGGGGAGTCAGTCCTCGTCTCGAATGCGGGCATGCACTTGCACTTTCCTCCAGAGCGGTAGCAGCAGTGTCACGCAGTCCGCCGCGTGGATCAAAGGATCTATGGTTTTCCCTCGAGTCTTTCCCACGAGGCTTTCCCACGATGCTTTCCCACAGGGCTGTCCCACGTGCACACGTGGTGGGAGTCGATCCTCGGCTTGAACGTCAAGGCAGTGCAGGGAAAAAAAGTTCGTCTGGAAGGACTGACATATCAGGGGGTCTCTTGGAATGGTGGCACGACCCTGGAGTTCCTCTCGCCTTTCCTATGGAGAGCGCCTCCTCTTGAGATGCGACGGGAAAGCCGGGAATTCTTTCCCTACGAAAGAGGGAAAGGATCCCTCATCTCGAGCTAGGAGGTGGAAACGGGGCTCCCCTGGATTTGTGTGGGACCCTCGTGCTTCCTCTCGAGTGGAGACGGGTATGTCGGGGAACTTCTTGAGTTGCAGGAAGGGTGTCAAGAACCCTTTGGAAGTTCCAGTTGTTAGATGTGATTTGCCTCAAGAAGCCTCAGCCGAAATGGGCCTCATCTCGCCTGGAGGGCAAAACCTCCTGGATTTTCTCGAGTTGCGGCAGGTGCTCTCGACTTACGACGGGGCCCTCAGGGACCCGCTCTGGTGGCCTCAGGAAAGGCCAGTCCCCATGCGAGTTCCTCGGGGGCCTCTCGGGATTCCTGTCCCGTCGATTCCGGGGCCTAAAACCTTGTGTGGAGTCGGGGCCGGAACTTGAGGATTCCTCTCCTGTGCTGACATGGATATTGGGGTACTTCTGGAGTCTCCCCAGGGAAGTCAGTCCTCGTCTCGAATGCGGGCATGCACTTTTGCTTTCCTCCAGAGCGGTAACAGCAGTTTCACGCATTCCCGCGGGAGGATCAAAGGATCTGCGGTTTTCCCTCGAGTCTTGCCCACGAGGCTTGCCCACGAGGCTTTCCCACAGGCCTGTCCCACGTGCACACGTGGTGGGAGTCGATCCTCGGCTTGAACGTCAAGGCAGTGCAGGGAAAACAGGTTCCTCTGCAATGGACTGACACATCTGGGGGACTCTTGGAATGGTGGCACGACCCTGGAGTTCCTCTCGCCTTTCCTGTGGAGAGCGCCTCCTCTTGAGATGCGACGGGAACGCCGGGAATTCTTTCCCTACGAAACAGGGAAAGGATCCCTCATCTCGAGCTAGGAGGCGAACACGCGGCTCCCCTGGATGAGTGCGGGACCCTCGTGCTTCCTCTCGAGTGGAGACGGGTATGTCGGGGAACTTCTTGAGTTGCAGCAAGGGTGTGAAGGACCCTTTGGACGTTCCAGTGGTTAGATGTGATTAGCCTCGAGAAGCCTCAGCGAAAATGGGCCTCATCTCGCCTGGAGGGCAAAACCTCCTGGATTTTCTCGAGTTGCGGCAGGTGCTCTCGACTTACGACCGGGACCTCAGGGACCCGCTCTGGTGGCCTCAGGAAAGACCAGTCCCCATGGGCGTTCCTCGGGGCCTCTAAGGATTCCTCTCCCGTCGATGCCGGGGCCTAAGACCTTGTGTGGAGTCGGGGCCCGAACCTGAGGATTCCTCTCCAGTGCTGACATGGATCTTGGGGTACTTCTGGAGTATCCCCAGGGGAGTCAGTCCTCGTCTCGAATGCGGGCATGCACTTGTGCTTTCCTCCAGGGCGGTAGCAGCAGTGTCACGCAGTCCGCCGCGTGGATCAAAGGATCTATGGTTTTCCCTCGAGTCTTTCCCACGAGGCTTTCCCACTAGGCTTCTCCACAGGGCTGTCCCACGTGCACACGTGGTGGGAGTCGATCCTTGGCTTGAACGTCAAGGCAGTGCAGGGAAAACAGGTTCCTCAGGAATGGACTGACACATCTGGGGGTCTCTTGGAATGGTGGCACGACCCTGGAGTTCCTCTCGCCTTTCCTGTGGAGAGCGCCTCCTCTTGAGATGCGACGGGAACGCCGGGAATTCTTTCCCTACGAAACAGGGAAAGGATCCCTCATCTCGAGCTAGGAGGCGAATACTCGGCTCCCCTGGATGTGTGCGGGACCCTCGTGCTTCCTCTCGAGTGGAGACGGGTATGTCGGGGAACTTCTTGAGTTGCAGCAAGGGTGTGAAGGACCCTTTGGAAGTTCCAGTGGTTAGATGTGATTAGCCTCGAGAAGCCTCAGCGGAAATGGGCCTCATCTCGCCTGGAGGGCAAAACCTCCTGGATTTTCTCGAGTTGCGGCATGTGCTCTCGACTTACGACGGGGACCTCAGGGACCCTCTCTGGTGGCCTCAGGAAAGGCCAGTCCCCATGCGAGTTCCTCGGGCGCCTCTCCGGATTCCTCTCCCGTCGATGCCGGCGCCTAAGACCTTGTGTGGAGTCGGGGCCGGAACCTGAGGTTTCCTCTCCAGTGCTGACATGGATCTTGGGGTACTTCTGCAGTCTCCCCAGGGGTGTCCGTCCTCGTCTAGAATGCGGACATGCACTTGCGCTTTCCTCCAGCGGTAGCAGCAGTGTCACGCTGTCCGCTTCCTGGATCAAAGGATCTATGATTTTCCCACGAGGCTTTCCCACGAGGCTTTCCCACAGGGCTGTCCCACGTGCACACGTGGTGGGAGTCCATCCTCGGCTTGAACGTCAAGGCAGTGCAGGGAAAACAGGTTCCTCTGGAATGGACTAACATATCTGGGGGACTCTTGGAATGGTGGCACGACCCTGGAGTTCCTCTCGCCTTTCCTGTGGAGAGCGCCCCCTCTTGAGATGCGACGGGAACGCCGGGAATTCTTTCCCTACGAAACAGGGAAAGGATCCCTCATCTCGAGCTAGGAGGCGAACACGAGGCTCCCCTGGATGTGTGCGGGATGCTCGTGCTTCCTCTCGAGTGGAGACGGGTATGTCCGGGAACTCTTGACTTGCACCAAGGGTGTGAAGGACCCTTTGGAAGTTCCAGTGGTTAGATGTGATTAGCCTCGAGAAGCCTCAGCGGAAATGGGCCTCATCTCGCCTGGAGGGCAAAACCTCCTGGATTTTCTCGCGTTGCGGCAGGTGCTCTCGACTTACGACGGGGCCCTCAGGGACCCGCTCAGGTGGCCTCAGGAAATCCCAGTCCCCATGCGAGTTCCTCGGGGGCCTCTCGGGATTCCTCTCCCGTCGATGCCGGGGCCTAAGACCTTGTGTTGAGTCGGGGCCGGAACCTGAGGATTCCTCTCCAGTGCTGACATGGATCTTGGGGTACTTCTGGAGTCTCCCCAGGGGAGTAAGTCCTCGTCTCGAATGGGGGCATGCACGTGGGCTTTCCTCCAGAGCAGTAGCAGTAGTGCCACGCTTCCCGTCGCGTGGATCAAGGGATCTGTGGCTTTCCCTCGAGGCTTTCCCACGAGGCTTTCCCACAGGGCTGCTTCACGTGCCACCGTGGTGGGTGTCGATCCTCGGCGAGAAAGTCGAGGCAGTGCAGGGAAAACAGGTTCCTCTGGAATGGACTGAGACATCTAGGGGTCCCTGGGAATGGTTGCACGACGCTGGAGTTCTCGCCTTTCCTGTGGAGAGCACCTCCTCTTGAGACGTGACGGGAATGCCCAGAATTCTTTCCCGAACAAGCAGCGAAAGTATCCCTCATCTCGAGCAACGAGGCGGAAACTGGGCTCCTCCGGATGTGTCCGGGACCCTCGTGCTTCCTCTCGAGTGGAGACGGGTATTTCGGGGAACTTCTTGAGTTGCAGCAAGGCTGTGAAGGACCCTTTGTACTTTCCAGGGTTAGATGTGATTATCCTAGAGACTCCTCAGTGGAAATGGGCCTCATCTATCCTGGAGGTGAGAACGTCCTGGATTTTCTCAAGTTGTGGCAGGTGCTCTTGTCTTATGACCATGAGTCTTATGAAGGCCAGTCCTAATGCGAGAAGCTCGCGGGCCTCTAGTGATTCCTCTCCCTTCATTGCCGGGGCCGAAGACCTTGTGTGGAAGTGGGTCCGGAACCTGAGGATTCCTCTCCACTGCTGACATGGATTGTGGGGTACTTCTGAAGTCTTCCCAGGGGAGTAAGTCCTCGTCTCCAATGGGGGCATGCACGTACGCTTTCCTCCAGAGTGGTAGCAGCAGTGTCACGCTTCCCGTCACGTGGATCAAGGGATCTGTGGCTTTCCCTCGCAGCTTTCCCTCGAGGCTTTCCCACAGGGCTGTCCCACGTGCCACCGTGGTGGGAGTCGATCCTGGGCGTGAAAATCGAGGCAGTGCAGGGAAAACAGGTTTCTCTAGAATGGACTGAGATATTTGGGGGACTCTGTGAATAGCGGCACGATGCTGGAGTTCCTCTCGCCTTTGCTGTGGAGAGTGCCTCCTCTTGAGATGCGACGGGAAAGCCGAGAATTCTTTCCCGACCAAACAGGGAAAGGATCCCTCATCTCGAGATATGAGGCGGAAACGGGGCTCCTCTGGATGTGTGCGGGACCCTCGTGCTTCCTCTAGACTGGAGACGGGGATATCGGGGAACTTCTTGAGTTCCAGCAAGGGTGTGAAGGACCTTTTGGAAGTTCCAGGGGTTAGATGTGATTAGCCTTCAGAAGCCTCAGCGGAAATGGGCCTCATCTCGCCTGGAGGCAAAACCTTTTGGATTTTCTCAGGTTGCGGCAGGTGCTCTCGACTTACGGCGGGAACCTCAGGGACCCGCTCTGGTGGCCTCAGGAAAGGCCAGTCCCCATGCGAGTTTCTCGCGGGCCTCTGGGGATTCCTCTCCCTTCGATGCCGGGGCCTAAGACCTTGTGAGGAAGCGGGGCCGGAACCTGAGTATTCCTCTCCTGTGTTGACATGTATCTTGGGGTACTTCTGGTGTCTCCCCAGGGGAGTAAGTCCTCATCTCGAATGGGGACATGCACCTGCGCTTTCCTCCAGAGCTGTAGCAGCAGTGTCACGCTTTCCATCGCCTAGATCAAGGGATCTGTGGCTTTCACTCCAGGCTTTCCCAGGAGGCTTTCCCACGAGGCTTCCCCACAGGGGTCCCACGTGCCACCTTGGTTTGAGTCGATCCTTGGCGTGAAAGTCGAGGCAGTGCAGGGAAAACAGGTTCCTCTGAAATTGACTGAAATATTTGGGGGACTCTTGGAATGGCGGCACAATGCTGGAGTTCCTCTCCCCTTTCGTGTGGAGAGCGCCTCCTCTTGAAATGCGACAGGAATGCCTAGAATTCTTTCCCGACCAAGCAGGGAAAGTATCCCTCATCTTGAGCACTGAGGAAGAAACGGGGCTCCTCTGGATGTGGGCGGGACCCTCGTGCTTCCTCTCGAGTGGAGACGGGTATTTCGGGGAACTTCTTGAGTTGCAGCAAGGGTGTGAAGGACCTTTTGGAAGTTCCAGGGCTTAGATGTGATTAGCCTTGAGAAGCCTCAGTGGAAATGGGCCTCATCTCGCCTGGAGGGCAAAACCTCCTGGATTTTCTCGAGTTGCGGCAGGTGCTGTCGACTTATGACAGGGACCTCAGGGACCCGCTCTTGTGGCTTCAGGAAAGGCCATTCCCAATGCGAGTTGCTCGAGGGCCTCTCGGGATTCCTCTCCCTTTGATGCCGGGGCCTAAGACCTTGTGTGGAGGCGGGGCTGGAACGTGAGGATTCCTCTCCAGTGCTGACATGGATCTTGGGGTACTTCTGGAGACTTCCCAGGGGAGTAAGTCCTCGTCTCGAATGGGGGCATGCATGTGCGCTTTCCTCCAGAGCGGTAGCAGCAGTTTCACGCTTCCCATCGCCTGGATCAAGGGATCTGTCGCTTTCCCTAGAGGCTTTCCCACGAGGCTTTTCCACGAGGCTTTCCCACAGGGCTGTCACACGTGCCACCATGGTGGGAGTCGATCCTCGGCGTGAAAGTCGAGGCAGTGCAGGGAAAACAGGTTCCTCTAGAATGGAATGAAACATCTGGGGGTTTCTGGGAATGGTGGCACGACGCTGGAGTTCTAGCCTTTCCTGTGGAGAGCACCTCCTAATTGAGATGCGACAGGAATGCACAGAATTCTTTCACGAACATGCAGCGAAAGGATCCCTCATCTTGAGCTACGTAGCGGAAACGGGGCTCCTCTGGATGTGGCCGGGACCATCGTGTTTCCTCTAGTTGGGAGACGGGTATGTTAGGCAACTTCTTGAGTTGCAGCAAGGGTGTGAAGGAACTTTTGGAAATTCCAGAGGTTAGGTGTGATTAGCTTCGGAAAGCCTCAGTGGAAATGGTCCTCATCTCGCCTGGAGGGCAAAATCTCCTGGATTCTGTCGAGTTGTGGCAGGTGCTCTCAACTTCCGACGGGGACTTCATGGACCCGCTCTGGTTGGCTCAGGAAAGGCCAGTCCCTATGCGAATTGCCCGGTGTCTCTCAGAATTCCTTTCCCTTCGAAGCCGGTGCCTAAGACCTTGTGTGGTGTCGAGGCCGGAACCTCAGGATTCCTCTCCAGTGCTGACATGAATCTTGGGGTACTTCTGGAGTCTCCCCAGGGGAGTAAGTCCTCGTCTCGAATGGGGGCATGCACGTGAGCTTTCCTCCAGAGCGGTAGCAGCCGTGTCACGCTTCCCATCGCCTGAATCAAGGGATCTGTGGCTTCCCCTCGAGGCTTTCCAACCAGGGTTTCCCACAGGGCTGTCCCACTTGCCAGCGTGGTGGGAGTCGATCCTCGGCGTGGGAGTCGATCCTCGGCGTGAAAGCCGAGGTAGTGCAGGGCAAACAGGTTCCTCTGGAATGGACTGAGACATCTGGGGGACTCTTGGAATGGTGGCACGACGCTGGAGTTCCTCTCGCCTTTCCTCTGGAGAGCGCCTCCTCTTGAGGTGAGAGGGGAACGCCGGGAATTATTTCCGGACAAAGCAGCGAAATGTCCCTCATCTCGAGCTACGAGGCGGAAACGGGGCTCCTCTGGATGTGGATGGGATCCTCGTGCTTCCTCTAGAGTGGAGACGGGTATGTCAGGCAACTTCTTGAGTTGCACCAAGGGTGTGAAGGACCTTTTGGAAGTTCCAGAGGCTAGACGTGATTAGCCTGGAGAAGCCTCAGCGGAAATGGGCCTCATCTCGCCTGGAGGGAAAAACCTCCTGGATTTTCTCGAGTTGCGGCAGGTGCTCTCGTCTTACGACGGTGACCTAAGGGACCCGCTCTGGTGTCCTCAGGACTGGCCAGTCCCCATTCCAGTGGCTCGGGAGCCTCTCGGGATTCCTCTCCCGTCGATGCCGGGGCCTAAGACCTTGTGTGGAGTCGGGCCCGGAACCTGAGAATTTCTCTCCAGTGCTGACATGGATCTTGGGGTACTTCTGGAGTCTCCCCAGAGGAGTAAGTCCTCGTTTCGAATGGGGGCATGCACGTGCACTTTCCTCCAGAGCTGTAGCAGCAGTGTCACGCTTCCCATCGCTTGGATCAAGGGATCAGTGTCTTTCCATCGAGGCTTTCCCACAGGGCTGTCCCACGTGCACAGGTGGTGGGAGTCGATCCTCGGCATGAACGTCAAGGCAGTGCAGGGAAAACAGGTTCCTCTGGAATGGACTGACACATCTTGGGGAATCTTGAAATGGTGCCACGACCCTGGAGTTCCTCAGGCCTTTCCAGTGGAGAGCGCCTCCTCTTGAGATGCGACGGGAACGCCGGGAACTCTTTCCCTACGAAACAGGGAAAGGATCCCTCATCTCGAGCTAGGAGGCGGAAACGGGGATCCCCTGGATGTGTGCGGGACCCTCATGCTTCCTCTCGAGTGGAGACGGGTATGTCGGGGAACTTCTTGAGATGCAGCAAGGGTGTGAAGGACCCTTTGGAAGTTCCAGTGGTTAGATGTGATTAGACTCGAGAAGCCTCAGCGGAAATGGGCCTCATCTCACCTGGAGGGGAGGACCTCCTGGATTTTCTCGAGTTGCGGCAGGGGCTCTCGACTTACGACGGGGCCCTAGCGACGCGCTCTGGTGGCCTCAAGAAAGGCCAGTCCCGATGCGCAGTTCCTCGGGGGCCTCTCGGGATTCCTCTCCCGTCGATGCCGGGGCCTAAGACCTTGTGTGGAGTCGGGGCCGGAACCTGAGGATTCCTCTCCAGTGCTGACATGGATCTTGGGGTACTTCTGGAGTCTTCCCAGGGTAGTAAGTCCTCGTCTCGAATGCGGACATGCACTTGCGCTTTCCTCCAGAGCGGTAGCAGCAGTGTCACGCAGTACACCGCGTGGATCAAGGATCTATGGTTTTCCCTCGAGTCTTTCCCACGAGGCTTTCCCACGAGGCTTTCCCACAGGGCTGTCCCAAGTGCACACGTGGTGGGAGTCAGTAGTCGGCTTGAACGTCAAGGCAGTGCAGGGAAAACAGGTTCCTCTGGAATGGACTGACACATCTGGGGGACTCTTGGAATGGTGGCACGACCCTGGAGTTCCTCTCGCCTTTCCTGTGGAGAGCGCCTCCTCTTGAGATGCGACGGGAACGCCGGAAGTTTTTTCCCTACGAAACAGGGAAAGGATCCCTGATCTCGCCCTAGAACGCGGAAACGGGGCTCCCCTCGATGTGTGCGGGAACCTCGTGCTTCCTCTCGAGTGGAGACGGGTATGTCGGGGAACTTCTTGAGTTGCAGCAAGGGTGTGAAGGACCCTTTGGAATTTCCAGTGGTTAGATGTGATTAGCCTCGAGAAGCCTCAGCGGAAATGGGCCTCATTTCGCCTGGAGGGCAAAACCTCCTGGATTTTCTCGAGTTGCGGCAGGTGCTCTCGACTTACGACGGGGACCTCAGGGACCCGCTCTGGTGGCCTCAGGAAAGGCCAGTCCCCATGCGAGTTCCTCGGGGGCCTCTCGGGATTCCTGTCCCGTCGATTCCGGGGCCTAAAACCTTGTGTGGAGTCGGGGCCGGAACCTGAGGATTCCTCTCCTGTGCTGACATGGATCTTGGGGTACTTCTGGAGTCTCCCCAGGGAAGTCAGTCCTCGTCTCGAATGCGGGCATGCACTTTTGCTTTCCTCCAGAGCGGTAACAGCAGTTTCACGCATTCCCGCGCGAGGATCAAAGGATCTGCGGTTTTCCCTCGAGTCTTGCCCACGAGGCTTGCCCACGAGGCTTTCCCACAGGCCTGTCCCACGTGCACACGTGGTGGGAGTCGATCCTCGGCTTGAACGTCAAGGCAGTGCAGGGAAAACAGGTTCCTCTGCAATGGACTGGCACATCTGGGGGACTCTTGGAATGGTGGCACGACCCTGGAGTTCCTCTCGCCTTTCCTGTGGAGAGCGCCTCCACTTCAGATGCGACGGGAACGCCGGGAATTCTTTCCCTACGAAACAGGGAAAGGATCCCTCATCTCGAGCTAGGAGGCGGAAACGGGGCTCCCCTGAATGTGTGCGGGACCTTCGTGCTTCCTCTCTAGTGGAGACGGGTATGTCGGGGAACTTTTTGAGTTGCAGCAAGGGTGTGAAGGACCCTTTGGAAGTTCCAGTGGTTAGATGTGATTAGCCTCGAGAAGCCTCAGCGGAAATGGGCCTCATCTCGCCTGGAGGGCAAAACCTCCTGGATTTTCTCGAGTTGCAGCAGGTGCTCTCGACTTACGACGGGGCCCTCAGGGACCCGCTCTGGTGGCCTCAGGAAAGGCCAGTCCCCATGCGAGTTCCTCGGGGGCCTCTCGGGATTCCTGTCCCTTCGATTCCGGGGCCTAAAACATTGTGTGGAGTCGGGGCCGGAACTTGAGGATTCCTCTCCTGTGCTGACATGGATCTTGGGGTACTTCTGGAGTCTCCCCAGGGAAGTCAGTCCTCGTCTCGAATGCGGACATGCACTTGTGCTTTCCTCCAGAGCGGTAACAGCAGTTTAACGCATTCCCCCGCGAGGATCAAAGGATCTGCGGTTTTCCCTCGAGTCTTTCCCACGAGGCTTTCCCACGAGGCTTTACCACAGGGCTGTCCCACGTGCACACGTGGTGGGAGTCGATCCTCGGCTTGAACGTCAAGGCAGTGCAGGGAAAACAGGTTCCTCTGGAATGGACTGACACATCTGGGGGACTCTTGAAATGGTGGCACGACCCTGGAGTTCCTCTCGCCTTTCCTGTGGAGAGCGCCTCCTCTTGAGATGCGACGGGAACGCCGGGATTTCTTTCCCTACGAAACAGGGAAAGGATCCCTCATCTCGAGCTAGGAGGCCAACACGCGGCTCCCCTGGATGTGTGCGGGACCCTCGTGCTTCCTCTCGAGTGGGGACGGGTATGTCGGGGAACTTCTTGAGTTGCAGCAAGGGTGTGAAGGACCCTTTGGAAGTTCCAGTGGTTAGATGTGATTAGCCTGGAGAAGCCACAGCGGAAATGGGCCTCATCTCGCCTGGAGGGCAAAACCTCCTGGATTTTCTCGAGTTGCGGCAGGTGCTCTCGACTTACGACGGGGACCTCAGGGACCCGCTCTGGTGGCCTCAGGAAAGGCCAATCCCCATTCGTGTTCCTCGGGGGCCTCTCGGGATTCCTCTCCCGTCGATGCCGGGTCCTAAGACCTTGTGTGGAGTCGGGAACGGAACCAGAGGATTCCTCTCCAGTGCTGACATGGATCTTGGGGAACTTCTGGAGTCTCCCCCGGGGAGTCAGTCCTCGTCTCGAATGGGGGCATGCACGTGGGCTTTCCTCCAGAGCGGAAGCAGCAGTGTCACGCAGTCCGCTTCCTGGATCAAATGATCTATGGTTTTCCCTCGAGTCTTTCCCTCGAGTCTTTCCCACGAGGCTTTCCCACGAGGCTTTCCCACAGGGCTGTCCCACGTGCACACGTGGTGGGAGTCGATCCTCGGCTTGAACGTCAAGGCAGTGCAGGGAAAACAGGTTCCTCTGGAATGGACTGACATATCTGGGGGACTCTTGGAATGGTGGCACGACCCTGGAGTTCCTCTCGCCTTTCCTGTGGAGAGCGCCTCCTCTTGAGATGCGACTGGAACGCCGGGAATTCTTTCCCTACGAAAGAGGGAAAGGATCCATCATCTCGAGCTAGGAGGTGGAAACGGGGCTCCCCTGGATGTGTGTGGGACCCTCGTGCATCCTCTCGAGTGGAGACGGGTATGTCGGGGAACTTCTTGAGTTGCAGCAAGGGTGTCAAGGACGCTTTGGAAGTTCCAGTTGTTAGATGTGATTAGCCTCGAGAAGCCTCAGCGGAAATGGGCCTCATCTCGCATGGAGGGGAAAACATCCTGGATTTTCTCGAGTTGCGGCAGGTGCTCTCGACTTACGACGGGGACCTCAGGGACCCGCTCTGGCGGCCTCAGGAAAGGCCAGTCCCCATGCGAGTTCCTCGGGGGCCTCTCGGGATTCCTGTCCCGTCGATTCCGGGGCCTAAGACCTTGTGTGGAGTTGGGGTCGGAACCTGAGGATTCCTCGCCAGTGCTGACATGGATCTTGGGGTAATTCTGGAGTCTCCCCAGGGGAGTCAGTCATCGTCTCGAATGCGGGCATGCACTTGTGCATTCCTCCAGAGCGGTAGCATCAGTGTCACGCATTCCGCCGCGTGGATCAAAGGATCGATGGCTTTCCCTCGAGTCTTGCCCACGAGGCTTTCCCACGAGGCTTTCCCACAGGCCTGTCCCACGTGCACACGTGGTGGGAGTCGATCCTCGGCTTGAACGTCAAGGCAGTGCAGGGAAAACAGGTTCCTCTGCAATGGACTGACACATCTGGGGGACTCTTGGAATGGTGGCACGACCCTGGAGTTCCTCTCGCCTTTCCTGTGGAGAGCGCCTCCTCTTGAGATGCGACGGGAACGCCGGGAATTCTTTCCCTACGAAACAGGGAAAGGATCCCTCATCTCGAGCTAGGAGGCGAACACGCGGCTCCCCTGGATGTGTGCGGGACCGTCGTGCTTCCTCTCGAGTGGAGACGGGTATGTCGGGAAACTTCTTGAGTTGCAGCAAGGGTGTGAAGGACCCTTTGGACGTTCCAGTGGTTAGATGTGATTAGCCTCGAGAAGCCTCAGCGAAAATGAGCCTCATCTCGCCTGGAGGGCAAAACCTCCTGGATTTTCTCGAGTTGCGGCAGGTGCTCTCGACTTACGACCGGGACCTCAGGGACCCGCTCTGGTGGCCTCAGGAAAGGCCAGTCCCCATGGGCGTTCCTCGGGGCCTCTAAGGATTCCTCTCCCATCGATGCCGGGGCCTAAGACCTTGTGTGGAGTCGGGGCCCGAACCTGAGGATTCCTCTCCAGTGCTGACATGGATCTTGGGGTACTTCTGGAGTCTCCCCATGGGAGTCAGTCCTCGTCTCGAATGCGGGCATGCACTTGTGCATTCCTCCAGGGCGGTAGCAGCAGTGTCACGCAGTCCGCCGCGTGGATCAAAGGATCTATGGTTTTCCCTCGAGTCTTTCCCACGAGGCTTTCCCACCAGGCTTCTCCAGAAGGCTGTCCCACGTGCACACGTGGTGGGAGTCGATCCTTCGCTTGAACGTCAAGGCAGTGCAGGGAAAACAGGTTCCTCAGGAATGGACTGACACATCTGGGGGACTCTTGGAATGGTGGCACGACCCTGGAGTTCCTCTCGCCTTTCCTGTGGAGAGCGCCTCCTCTTGAGATGCGACGGGAACGCCGGGAATTCTTTCCCTACGAAACAGGGAAAGGATCCCTCATCTCGAGCTAGGAGGCGAATACGCGGCTCCCCTGGATGTGTGCGGGACCCTCGTGCTTCCTCTCGAGTGGAGACGGGTATGTCGGGGAACTTCTTGAGTTGCAGCAAGGGTGTGAAGGACCCTTTGGAATTTCCAGTGGTTAGATGTGATTAGCCTCGAGAAGCCTCAGCGGAAATGGGCCTCATTTCGCCTGGAGGGCAAAACCTCCTGGATTTTCTCGAGTTGCGGCAGGTGCTCTCGACTTACGACGGGGCCCTCAGGGACCCGCTCTGGTGGCCTCAGGAAAGGCCAGTCCCCATGCGAGTTCCTCGGGGGCCTCTCGGGATTCCTGTCCCGTCGATTCCGGGGCCTAAAACCTTGTGTGGAGTCGGGGCCGGAACCTGAGGATTCCTCTCCTGTGCTGACATGTATCTTGGGGTACTTCTGGAGTCTCCCCAGGGAAGTCAGTCCTCGTCTCGAATGCGGGCATGCACTTTTGCTTTCCTCCAGAGCGGTAACAGCAGTTTCACGCATTCCCGCGCGAGGATCAAAGGATCTGCGGTTTTCCCTCGAGTCTTGCCCACGAGGCTTGCCCACGAGGCTTTCCCACAGGCCTGTCCCACGTGCACACGTGGTGGGAGTCGATCCTCGGCTTGAACGTCAAGGCAGTGCAGGGAAAACAGGTTCCTCTGCAATGGACTGACACATCTGGGGGACTCTTGGAATGGTGGCACGACCCTGGAGTTCCTCTCGCCTTTCCTGTGGAGAGCGCCTCCACTTCAGATGCGACGGGAACGCCGGGAATTCTTTCCCTACGAAACAGGGAAAGGATCCCTCATCTCGAGCTAGGAGGCGGAAACGGGGCTCCCCTGAATGTGTGCGGGACCTTCGTGCTTCCTCTCTAGTGGAGACGGGTATGTCGGGGAACTTTTTGAGTTGCAGCAAGGGTGTGAAGGACCCTTTGGAAGTTCCAGTGGTTAGATGTGATTAGCCTCGAGAAGCCTCAGCGGAAATGGGCCTCATCTCGCCTGGAGGGCAAAACCTCCTGGATTTTCTCGAGTTGCAGCAGGTGCTCTCGACTTACGACGGGGCCCTCAGGGACCCGCTCTGGTGGCCTCAGGAAAGGCCAGTCCCCATGCGAGTTCCTCGGGGGCCTCTCGGGATTCCTGTCCCTTCGATTCCGGGGCCTAAAACCTTGTGTGGAGTCGGGGCCGGAACTTGAGGATTCCTCTCCTGTGCTGACATGGATCTTGGGGTACTTCTGGAGTCTCCCCAGGGAAGTCAGTCCTCGTCTCGAATGCGGACATGCACTTGTGCTTTCCTCCAGAGCGGTAACAGCAGTTTCACGCATTCCCCCGCGAGGATCAAAGGATCTGCGGTTTTCCCTCGAGTCTTTCCCACGAGGCTTTCCCACGAGGCTTTACCACAGGGCTGTCCCACGTGCACACGTGGTGGGAGTCGATCCTCGGCTTGAACGTCAAGGCAGTGCAGGGAAAACAGGTTCCTCTGGAATGGACTGACACATCTGGGGGACTCTTGAAATGGTGGCACGACCCTGGAGTTCCTCTCGCCTTTCCTGTGGAGAGCGCCTCCTCTTGAGATGCGACGGGAACGCCGGGATTTCTTTCCCTACGAAACAGGGAAAGGAACCCTCATCTCGAGCTAGGAGGCCAACACGCGGCTCCCCTGGATGTGTGCGGGACCCTCGTGTTCCTCTCGAGTTTACACGGGTATGTCGGGGAACTTCTTGAGTTGCAGCAAGGGTGTGAAGGACCCTTTGGAAGTTCCAGTGGTTAGATGTGATTAGCCTGGAGAAGCCACAGCGGAAATGGGCCTCATCTCGCCTGGAGGGCAAAACCTCCTGGATTTTCTCGAGTTGCGGCAGGTGCTCTCGACTTACGACGGGGACCTCAGGGACCCGCTCTGGTGGCCTCAGGAAAGGCCAATCCCCATTCGTGTTCCTCGGGGGCCTCTCGGGATTCCTCTCCCGTCGATGCCGGGTCCTAAGACCTTGTGTGGAGTCGGGAACGGAACCAGAGGATTCCTCTCCAGTGCTGACATGGATCTTGGGGAACTTCTGGAGTCTCCCCCGGGGAGTCAGTCCTCGTCTCGAATGGGGGCATGCACGTGGGCTTTCCTCCAGAGCGGAAGCAGCAGTGTCACGCAGTCCGCTTCCTGGATCAAATGATCTATGGTTTTCCCTCGAGTCTTTCCCTCGAGTCTTTCCCACGAGGCTTTCCCACGAGGCTTTCCCACAGGGCTGTCCCACGTGCACACGTGGTGGGAGTCGATCCTCGGCTTGAACGTCAAGGCAGTGCAGGGAAAACAGGTTCCTCTGGAATGGACTGACATATCTGGGGGACTCTTGGAATGGTGGCACGACCCTGGAGTTCCTCTCGCCTTTCCTGTGGAGAGCGCCTCCTCTTGAGATGCGACTGGAACGCCGGGAATTCTTTCCCTACGAAAGAGGGAAAGGATCCATCATCTCGAGCTAGGAGGTGGAAACGGGGCTCCCCTGGATGTGTGTGGGACCCTCGTGCATCCTCTCGAGTGGAGACGGGTATGTCGGGGAACTTCTTGAGTTGCAGCAAGGGTGTCAAGGACGCTTTGGAAGTTCCAGTTGTTAGATGTGATTAGCCTCGAGAAGCCTCAGCGGAAATGGGCCTCATCTCGCATGGAGGGGAAAACATCCTGGATTTTCTCGAGTTGCGGCAGGTGCTCTCGACTTACGACGGGGACCTCAGGGACCCGCTCTGGCGGCCTCAGGAAAGGCCAGTCCCCATGCGAGTTCCTCGGGGGCCTCTCGGGATTCCTGTCCCGTCGATTCCGGGGCCTAAGACCTTGTGTGGAGTTGGGGTCGGAACCTGAGGATTCCTCGCCAGTGCTGACATGGATCTTGGGGTAATTCTGGAGTCTCCCCAGGGGAGTCAGTCCTCGTCTCGAATGCGGGCATGCACTTGTGCATTCCTCCAGAGCGGTAGCATCAGTGTCACGCATTCCGCCGCGTGGATCAAAGGATCGATGGCTTTCCCTCGAGTCTTGCCCACGAGGCTTGCCCACGAGGCTTTCCCACAGGCCTGTCCCACGTGCACACGTGGTGGGAGTCGATCCTCGGCTTGAACGTCAAGGCAGTGCAGGGAAAACAGGTTCCTCTGCAATGGACTGACACATCTGGGGGACTCTTGGAATGGTGGCACGACCCTGGAGTTCCTCTCGCCTTTCCTGTGGAGAGCGCCTCCTCTTGAGATGCGACGGGAACGCCGGGAATTCTTTCCCTACGAAACAGGGAAAGGATCCCTCATCTCGAGCTAGGAGGCGAACACGCGGCTCCCCTGGATGTGTGCGGGACGGTCGTGCTTCCTCTCGAGTGGAGACGGGTATGTCGGGGAACTTCTTGAGTTGCAGCAAGGGTGTGAAGGACCCTTTGGACGTTCCAGTGGTTAGATGTGATTAGCCTCGAGAAGCCTCAGCGAAAATGAGCCTCATCTCGCCTGGAGGGCAAAACCTCCTGGATTTTCTCGAGTTGCGGCAGGTGCTCTCGACTTACGACCGGGACCTCAGGGACCCGCTCTGGTGGCCTCAGGAAAGGCCAGTCCCCATGGGCGTTCCTCGGGGCCTCTAAGGATTCCTCTCCCATCGATGCCGGGGCCTAAGACCTTGTGTGGAGTCGGGGCCCGAACCTGAGGATTCCTCTCCAGTGCTGACATGGATCTTGGGGTACTTCTGGAGTCTCCCCAGGGGAGTCCGTCCTCGTCTCGAATGCGGGCATGCACTTGTGCATTCCTCCAGGGCGGTAGCAGCAGTGTCACGCAGTCCGCCGCGTGGATCAAAGGATCTATGGTTTTCCCTCGAGTCTTTCCCACGAGGCTTTCCCACAGGGCTGTCCCACGTGCACACGTGGTGGGAGTCGATCCTCGGCTTGAACGTCAAGGCAGTGCAGGGAAAACAGGTTCCTCTGGAATGGACTGACACGTCTGGGGGACTCTTGGAATGGTGGCATGACCCTGGAGTTCCTCTCGCCTTTCCTGTGCAGAGCGCCTCCACTTCAGATGCGAGGGGAACGCCGGGAATGCTTTCCCGACCAAGCAGGGAAAGGATCCCTTATCTCGAGCTACGAGGCGGAATCGGAGCTCCTCTGGATGTAGGCGGGACTCTCGTTCTTCCTCTAGAATGTAGGTCTGTATGTCGGGAAACTTCTTGAATTGTAAAAGGGTGTGAAGGACCTTTTTTAAGTTCCAGAAGTTAGGTGTGGTTAGCATTGAGAAGGCTCAGCGGAAATGGGTCTCATCTCACCTGGAGGGCAAAACCTCCTGGATTTCCTTGAGTTGGGGCAGGTGCTCTCGACTTTCGAAGGGGACCTCAGGGACCCGCTCTGGTGGCCTCAGGAAAGGCTAGTCCCCATGCGAGTTGCTCGGCGGCCTCTCGGGATTCTTCTCCCTTTGATGCCGGGGCCTAAGACCTTGTGTGGAGTCGGGGCCGGAAACTGAGGATTCCTCTCCAGTGCTGACATGGATCTTGGGGTACTTCTGGAGTCTCCCCAGGGGAGTAAGTCCTCGTCTCGAATGGGGGCATGCACGTGGGCTTTCCTCCAGAGCAGTAGCAGTAGTGCCACGCTTCCCGTCGCGTGGATCAAGGGATCTGTGGCTTTCCCTCGAGGCTTTCCCACGAGGCTTTCCCACAGGGCTGCTTCACGTGCCACCATGGTGGGAGTCGATCCTCGGCGTGAAAGTCGAGGCAGTGCAGGGAAAACAGGTTCCTCTAGAATGGAATGAAACATCTGGGGGTTTCTGGGAATGGTGGCACGACGCTGGAGTTCTAGCCTTTCCTGTGGAGAGCACCTCCTAATTGAGATGCGACAGGAATGCACAGAATTCTTTCACGAACATGCAGCGAAAGGATCCCTCATCTTGAGCTACGTAGCGGAAACGGGGCTCCTCTGGATGTGGCCGGGACCATCGTGTTTCCTCTAGTTGGGAGACGGGTATGTCAGGCAACTTCTTGAGTTGCAGCAAGGGTGTGAAGGAACTTTTGGAAATTCCAGAGGTTAGGTGTGATTAGCTTCGGAAAGCCTCAGTGGAAATGGTCCTCATCTCGCCTGGAGGGCAAAATCTCCTGGATTCTGTCGAGTTGTGGCAGGTGCTCTCAACTTCCGACGGGGACTTCATGGACCCGCTCTGGTTGGCTCAGGAAAGGCCAGTCCCTATGCGAATTGCCCGGGGTCTCTCAGAATTCCTTTCCCTTCGAAGCCGGTGCCTAAGACCTTGTGTGGTGTCGAGGCCGGAACCTCAGGATTCCTCTCCAGTGCTGACATGAATCTTGGGGTACTTCTGGAGTCTCCCCAGGGGAGTAAGTCCTCGTCTCGAATGGGGGCATGCACGTGAGCTTTCCTCCAGAGCGGTAGCAGCCGTGTCACGCTTCCCATCGCCTGAATCAAGGGATCTGTGGCTTCCCCTCGAGGCTTTCCCACCAGGGTTTCCCACAGGGCTGTCCCACTTGCCAGCGTGGTGGGAGTCGATCCTCGGCGTGGGAGTCGATCCTCGGCGTGAAAGTAAAGGCAGTGCAGGGAAAACAGGTTCCTCTGGAATGGACTGAGACATCTGGGGGACTCTGGGAATGGTGGCACGACCTTGGAGTTCCTGTCGCCTTTCCTGTGGAGAGTGCCTCCTCTTGAGATACGCCGGGAAACCCAGGAATTATTTCCCGACCAAGCAGGGAAAGGACCCCCCATGTCCAGTTACAAGTCGGAAACTGGGCTCCTCTGGATGTGGGCGGGACCCTCTTGCTTCCTCTCGAGTGGAGACGGGTATGTCGGGGAACTTCTTGAGTTGCAGCAAGGGTGTGAAGGGCCTTTTGGAAGATCCAGAGGTTAGATGTGATTATCCTCGAGACGCCTCAGCGGAAATGGGCCTCATCTATCCTGGAGGTGAGAACGTCCTGGATTTTCTCAAGTTGTGGCAGGTGCTCTCGTCTTATAACGGTGACAAAAGGGACCGACTCGGGTGGCCTCAGGACTGGTCAGTCCCCATTCGAGTTGTTCGGGGGCTTCTGGGAATGCCTCTCCCTTTGATGCCGGGGCCTAAGACCTTGTGTGGAGTCGGGCCCGGAACATGAGGTTTCCTCTCCAGTGTTGAAATGGATCTTGGGGCACTTCTGGAGTCTCCCCAGGGGAGTCAGTCCTCGTCTCGAATGGGGGCATGCACGTGCACTTTCCTCCCAATCTGTAGCAGCAGTGTCACACTTCCTGTCGCGTGGATCAAGGGATCTGTGGCTTTCCCTCGCGGCTTTCCCACGCGGCTTTCCCACAGGGCTGTCCCACGTGCCACCTTGATGGGAGTGGATCCTCTGCGCGAAAGTCGAGACAGTGCAGGGAAAACAGGTTCTTTTGGAATAGAGTGAGATATCTGGGGGACTCTTGGCATGGTGGCATGACGCCTGAGTTCCTCTCCACTTTCCTGTCGAGAGCGGCTTCTCTTGAGTTGGGACGGGAATGCCCAGAATTCTTTCCCGACAAAGCAGCGAAAGGAATCCTCATCTTGAGCTACGAGGCGGAAACGGCGCTACTTTGGATGTGGGCGGGACCCTCGTGCTTCCTCTAAAGCGGAGACAGGGATGTCGGGGAACTTCTTGAGTTGCAGCAAGGGTGTGAATGACCTTTTGGAAGTTCCAGATGTTAGGTGTGATTAGCCTCGAGAAGCCTCAGCGGAAATGGGCCTCATCCCACCTGGAGGGTAAAACCTCGTGGATTATCTCGAGTTGTGGCAGGTGCTCTCGACTTATGACGGGGCCCTCAGAGACCCGCTCTGGTGGTCTCAGGAAAGGCCAGTCCCCAGGCGAGTTGCTCGGGGGCCTCTTGGGATTCTTCTCCCTTTGATGCCGGGGCCTAAGACCTTGTGTGCAGGCGGGACTGGAACCTGAGGATTCCTCTCCAGTGCTGACATGGACCTTGGGGATACTTCTGGAGTCTCCCCAGGGGAGTAAGTCCTCATCTCGAATGGGGGCAGGCACGTGCGCTTTCCTCCAGAGTTGCAGCAGCAATGTCACGCTTCCCGTCGCGTGGATCAAGGGATCTGTGGCTTTCCCTCGAGGCTTTCCCACGAGGTTTTCCCACGTGGCTTTCCCACGAGGCTTTCCCACGTGGCTTTCCCACGAGGCTTTAACACAGGGCTGTCCCACCTGCCACCGTGGTGGGAGTCGATCCTCGGCGTGAAAGTCGAGGCAGTGCATGGAAAATAGGTTCCTCTGGAATGGACTGAGACATCTGGGGCCTCTCGGAATGGTGGCACGACGCTGGAGTTCCTCTCGCCTTTCCTATTGCGACCGCCTCCTCTTGAAATGCAGCGGGAACGCCGAGAATTCTTCCCCGACCAAGAAGCGAAAGGATGCCTCATCTCAAGCCACTAGGCGGAAACGAGGCTCCTCTGGATGTGCCCAGGACCCTCGTGCTTCCTCTAGAGTGGAGACGGGTAAGTCGGGGAACTTCTCGAGTGGCAGCAAGGGAGTGAAGGACCTTTTGGAAGTTCCAGAGGTTAGGGGTGATTAGCCTCGAGAAGCATCAGTGGAAATGGGACTCTTCTCGCCTGGAGGGCAAAACCTCCTGGATTTCTTCGAGTTGCGGCTGGTGCTCTCGACTTACCACGGGGACCTCAGGGACACGATCTGGTGGCCTCAGGAAAGGCCAGTCCCCATGCAGGTTTCTCGCGGGCATCTTGGGATTCCTCTCACTTTGATGCCGGGGCCTAAGACCTTGTGTGGAGTTGGGCCCGGAACATGAGGATTCCTCTCCAGTGTTGAAATGGATCTTGGGTCACTTCTGGAGTCTCCCCAGGGGAGTGAGTCCTCGTCTCGAGAGGGGGCATGCACGTGCGCTTTCCTTCCGACCTGTAGCAGCAGTGTCACGCTTCCCGTCGCGTGGATCAAGGGATCTGTGGCTTTCCCTCGAGGCTTTCCCACGAGGCTTTCCCACAGGGCTGTCCCACGTGAGACTGTGGTGGGAGTCGATCCTCGGCGTGAAAGTCGAGGCAGTGCAGGGAAAACAGGTTCCTCCGGAATGGACTGAGACATCTGGGGGACTCTTGGAATGGTGGCACGACACTGGAGTTGCTCTCACCTTTCCTGTGGAGAGCACCTCCTCTTGCGATGCGATGGGAACGCCCAGGATTCTCTCCTGAACAATCAGCGAAAGGATCCCTCATCTTCACCTACGAGGCGGAAACGGAGCTCTTCTGGATGTGGGCGGGACCCACGTGCTTTCTCTCGAGTGGAGAGGGGTATGTCGGGGAACTTCTTGAGTTGCAACAAGGGTGTGAAGGACCCTTTGGAAGTTCCAGAGGTTAGATGTGATTAGCCTCGAGACGCCTCAGCGGAAATGGGCCTCATCGAGCCTGGATGGGAGAACTTCCTGGATTTTCTCGAGTTTTGACAGGTGGTCTCGTCTTACCACGGTGACCTAAGGAACCCGCTCTGGTGACCTCAGGACTGGCCAGTCCCAATACGACTTGTTCGGTGGCCTCCTGGGATTACACTCCCGTCGATGCCAGGGCCTAAGGTGTTGTGTGGAGTCGGGGCCGGAACCTGAGTATTCCTCTCCAGTGCTGAAATGGATATTGGGGTAATTCTGGAGTCTCCCCAGGGAAGTCAGCCCTCCGCTCTAAGGGACATGCACGTGCGCTTTCCTCCCGAGCTGTAGCAGCAGTGTGACGCTTGCCATCACGTTGATCATGGGATCTGTGGCTTTCCCTCGAGGATTTCCCTCGAGGCTTTCAGACGAGGATTTCGTACAGAGCTGTCCAACGTGCCACCGTGGTCGGAGTCGATCCTCGGCGTGAAAGTAGAGGCAGCACAGGGAAAACAGGTCCTCTGGAATGGACTGAGACAATGGGGGACTCTTGGTTTGGTGACACGACCCTGGTGTTCCTTTCGCGTTTCCTGTGGAGAACGCATCCTCTTGAGATGGGACGGGAATGCCCAGAATTCTTTCCCGACCAAGCAGGGAAAGGATCCCTCATGTCAAGCTGGGAGGCGGAAACGGGGCTCCTCTGGATGTGGGCGGGACCTTCGTGCTTCCTCTCGAGTGGAGACAGGTATGTCGGGGAACTTCTTCAGTTGCAGCAAGGGTGTGAAGGACCTTTTGAAAGTCCCAGATGTTAGGTGTGATTAGCCTCGAAACGCCTCAGCGGAAATGGGCCTCATCTCACCTGGAGGGCAAAACCTCGTGGATTTTCTCGAGTTGCGGGAGGTGCTCTCGACTTACGACGGGGACCTCAGGGACCCGCTCTGGTGGCCTCAGGAAAGGCAAGTCCCCATGCGAGTTTCTCGGGGGCCTCACAGGATTCCTCTCCCTTCGATGCCAGGGCCTAAAACCTTGTGTGGAATCCGGGCCGGAACCTGAGGATTCCTCTCCAGTGCTGACATGGATCGTGGGGTACTTCTGGAGTCTTCCCAGGGGAGTAAGTCCTCGTCTCCAATGGGGGCATGCACGTGCGCTTTCCTCCAGAGTGGTAGCAGCAGTGTCACGCTACCGTCGCGTGGATCAAGGGATCTGTGGCTTTCCCTCGAAGTTTTCCAACGAGGCTTTCCCACAGGGCTCTCCCACGTGCCACCGTGGTGGTAGTCGATCCTCGGCGTGAAAGTCGAGGCAGTGCAGGGAAAACAGGTTCCTCTAGAATGGACTGAGATATTTGGGGGACTCTTGGAATGGCGGCACGACGTTGGAGTTCCTCTCGCCTTTCCTGTGGAGAGTGCCTCCTCTTGAGATGCGACGGGAATGCCCAGAATTCTTTCCCGACCAAGCAGGGAAAGGATCCCTCATCTCAAGGGGCGAGGCGGAAATGGGGCTCCTCTGGATGTGGGCGGGACCCTCGTGCTTCCTCTAGAGTGGAGAGGGGTATGTTGGGGAACTACTTGAGTTGCAGCAAGGGTGTGAAGGACCTTTTGGAAGTTCCAGAGTTTAGGTGTGATTAGCCACGAGACTCCTCAGCGAAAATGGGCCTCATCTCGCCTGCAGGGCAAAACCTCCTGGATTTTCTCGAGTTGCGGCAGGTGCTGTCGACTTACGTCGGGGACCTCAGGGATCCGCTCTGGTGGCCTCAGGAAAGGCCAGTCCCCATGCGAGTTGCTCGCGGGCCTCTGGGGATTCCTCACCGTTGGATGCCGGATCCTAAGACCTTGTGTGGAGTCGGGGCCGGAACCTGAGGATTCCTCTCCAGTGCTGACACGGATCTTGGGGTACTTCTGGAGTCTCCTCAGCGGAGTAAGTCCTCGTCTCGAATGGGGGCATGCACGTGCGCTTTCCTCCAGAGCGGCAGCAGCAGCGTCACGCTTCCCGTCGCGTGGATCAAGGGATCTGTGGCTATACCTCGAGGTTTTCCCACGAGGCTTTCCCAAGAGGCTTTCCCACAGGTCTGTCCCATGTGCCCCCGTGGTTGGAGTCGATCCTTGGCGTGAAAGTCCAGTCAGTGCAGGGAAAACAGGTTCCTCTGGAATGGGCGGAGACATATGGGGGACTCTTGGAATGGTGGCACGACGCTCTTGTTCCTCTCGCCTTTCCTGTGGAGAGCGCCTCCTCTTGAGATGCGACGGGAACGCCGGGAATTCTTTCCCGACCAAGCAGGGAAAGGATCCCTCATCTCGAGCTACAAGGCGGAAACGGGCTCCTCTGGAGGTGGGCGGGACCCTCGTGCTTCGTCTCGAGTGGAGACGGGGATGTCGGGGAACTTCTTGAGTTGCAGCACGGGTGTGAAGGACCTTTTGGAAGTTCCAGAGGTTAGGTGTGATTAGCCTCGAGAAGCCTCACTGGAAATGGTCCTCATCTCGCATGGAGGCCAAAACCTCCTGGATTTTCTCGAGTTTCGGCAGGTGCTCAAGACTTACAATGGGGTCCTCCGGGACCGGCTCTGGTGGCCTCAGGAAAGGCCAGTCCGCATGCGAGTTGATAGGGAGCCTCTCGGGATTCCTCTCCCATCGATGCCAGGGCCTAAGACCTTGTGTGGAGTCAGGGCCGGAACCTGAGGATTCCTCTCCAGTGCTGACATGGATCTTGGGCTACTTCTGGAGTCTCCCCAGGGAAGTAAGTCCTCGTCTCGAATGGGGTCATGCACGTGCGCTTTCCTCCCGATCGGTAGCAGCAGTGTCACCCTTCCGGTCGCGTTTATCAAGGGATCTGTGGCTTTCCCTGGAGGCTTTCCCACCAGGCTTTCCCACGAGGCTTTCCCACAGGGCTCTCCAATGTGCCACCTTGGTGGGAGTCGATCCTCGGCGTGAAAGTCGAGGCAGTGCATGGAAAACAGGTTCCTCTGAAATGGACTGAGACAATGGGGGACTCTTGGTTTGGTGACACGACGATGGTGTTCCTTTCGCCTTTCCTGTGTAAAACGCATCCTCTTGAGATGGAACGGGAATGCCCAGAATTCTTTCCCGATCAAGCAGCCAAAGGATCCCTCATGTCGAGCTAGGAGGCGGAAACGGGGCTCCTCTGGATGTGGGCGGGACCCTCGTGCCTCCTCTCGAGTGGAGACGGGTATGTCGGGGAACTTCTTGAGTTGCAGCAAGGGTGTGAAGGACCTTTTGAAAGTCCCAGATGTTAGGTGTGATTAGCCTTGAGACGCCTCAGCGGAAATGGGCCTCATCTCGCCTGGAGGGCAAAACCTCCTGGATTTTCTCGAGTTGCGGCAGGTGCTCTCGACTTACGTCGGGGACCTCAGGGACCCGCTCTGGTGGCCTCAGGAAAGGCCAGTCCCCTGCGAGTTGCTCGGGTGCCTTTGGGGATTCCTCTCCCTTCGATGCCGGGGCGTAAGGCGTGTGTGGATGCGGGGCCGGAACCTGAGGATTCCTCTCCTGTGCTGACATGGATCCTGGGGTACTTTTGGAGTCTCCTCAGGGGAGTAAGTCCTCATCTCGAATGGGGACATGCACCTGCGCTTTCCTCCAGAGCTCTAGCAGCAGTGTCACGCTTTCCATCGCCTGGATCAAGGGATCTGTGACTTTCACTCCAGGCTTTCCCAGGAGGCTTTCTCACGAGGCTTCCCCACAGGGGTCCCACGTGCCACCTTGGTTTGAGTCTATCCTTGGAGTGAAAGTCGAGGCAGTGCAGGGAAAACAGGTTCCTCTGAAATGGACTGAGATATTTGGGGGACTCTTGGAATGGTGGCACGATGCTGGAGTTCCGCTCGCCTTTGCTGTGGAGAGCGCCTCCTCTTGAAATGCGACAGGAATGCCCAGAATTCTTTCCCGACCAAGCAGGGAAAGTGTCCCTCATCTTGAGCTACGAGGAAGAAACGGGGCTCCTCTGGATGTGTTCGGGACCCTCATGCTTCCTCTAGAGTGCAGACAGGGAAGTCGGGGAACGTCTTGAGTTGCAGCAAGGGTTTGAAGGACCTTTTGGAAGTTCCAGGGCTTAGATGTGATTAGCCTTGTGAAGCCTCAGTGGAAATGGGCCTAATCTCGCCTGGAGGGCAAAACCTCCTGGATTTTCTCGAGTTGCGGCAGGTGCTCTCGTCTTGCGACGGGGACCTCAAGGACCCGCTCTTGTGGCCTCAGGAAAGGCCAGTCCCAATGCAAGTTGCTCGGGGGCCTCTCGGGATTTCTCTCCCTTTGATGCCGGGGCCTAAGACCTTGTGTGGAGGCGGGGCTGGAACCTGAAGATTCCTCTCCAGTGCTGACTTGGATCTTGGGGTACTTCTGGAGTCTCCCCAGGGGAGTAAGTCCTCGTCTCAAATGGGGGCATGCACGTGCGCTTTCCTCCATAGCGGCAGCAGCAGTGTCACGCTTCCCATCTCCTGGATCAAGATATCTGTGGCTTTCCCTAGAGGCTTTCCCACGAGGCTTTTCCACGTGGCTTTACCACTGGGCTGTCACACGTGCCAGCGTGGTGGGAGTCGATCCTCTGCGTGGGAGTCGATCCTCGGCGTGAAAGCCGAGGCAGTGCAGGGCAAAAAGGTTCCTCTGGAATGGACTGAGACATCTCGGGGACTCTTGGAATGGTGGCACGACGCTGGAGTTCCTCTCGCCTTTCCTGTGGAGAGCGCCTCCTCTTGTGGTGAGAGGGGAACGCCGGGAATTCTTTCCGGACAAAGCAGCGAAATGTCCCTCATCTCGAGCTACGAGGCAGAAACGGGGCTCCTCTGGATGTGGATGGGAGACTCGTGCTTCCTCTAGAGTGGAGACGCGCATGTCAGGCAACTTCTTGAGTTGCCGCAAGGGTGTGAAGGACCTTTTGGAAGTTCCAGAGGCTAGAAGTGATTAGCCTGGAGAAGCCTCAGCGGAAATGGGCCTCATCTCGCCTGGAGGGAAAAACCTCCTGGATTTACTCGAGTTGCGGCAGGTGCTCTCGTCTTACGACGGTGACCTAAGGGACCCGCTCTGGTGGCCTCAGGACTGGCCAGTACCCATTCCAGTGGCTCGGGAGCCTCTCGGGATTCCTCTCCCGTCGATGCCGGGCCTAAGACCTTGTGTGGAGTCAGGGCCGGATCCTAAGGATTCCTCTCCAGTGCTGACATGGAACTTTGGGTACTTCTGGAGTCTCCCCAGGGGAGTCAGTCCTCGCCTCTAGAGGGGACATGCAAATGGGCTTTCCTCCCGCGCTGGAGCAGAAATATCACGCTTCCCGTCGGGTCGATCATGGGATCTGTGTCTTTCCCTCGAGGCTTTCCCCCGAGGCTTTCCCAGGAGGCTTTCCCACAGGGCTGTCCCACGTGCCACCGTGGTGGGAGTCCATCCTCGGCATGAAAGTCGAGGCAGTGGAGCAAAACAGTTTCCTCTGGAATGGACTGAGACATCTGCGGGACTCTTGGAATGTGGACACGACCCTGGAGTTACTCTCGCCTTTCCTGTGGAGAGCGCCTCCTCTTCAGATGCGACGTGAACGCTGGGGATGCTTTCCCAACCAAGCAGGTAAAGGATCCCTCATCTCGGATACGAGGCGGAAACGGGGCTCCTCTGGATGTGGGCGGGACCCTCGTTCTTCCTCTAGAATGGAGACCTGTATGTCGGGAAACTTCTTTAGTTGAAGCAAGTGTGTGAAGGACCTTTTGGAATTTCGAGAAGTTAGGTGTGATTAGCATTGAGAAGGCTCAGCGGAAATGGGTCTCATCTCGCCTGGAGGGCAAAACCTTCTGGATTTTCTCGAGTTGGGGCAGGTGCTCTCGACTTATGACGGGGACCTCAGGGACCCGCTCTGGTGGCCTCAGGAAAGGCTAGTTCCCATGCGAGTTGCTCGGGGGCCTCTCGGGATTCTTCTCCCTTCGATGCCGGGGCCTAAGACCTTGTGTGGAGTCGAGACCGGGACCTGAGGATTCCTCTCCAGTGCTGACATGGATCTTGGGGTACTTCTGGAGTCTCCCAGGGGAGTAAGTCCTCGTCTCGAATGGGGGCATGCACGTGCGCTTTCCTCCAGAGCAGTAGAAGTAGTGCCATGCTTCCCGTCGCGTGGATCAAGGGATCTGTGGCTTTCCTTCGATGCTTTCCCACGAGGCTTTCCCACGAGGCTTTCCCGCAGGGCTGTCCCACGTGAGACAGTGGTGGGAGTCGATCCTCGGCGTGAAAGTCAAGGCAGTGCAGGGAAAACAGCTTCCTCTGGAATGGACTGAGACATCTAGGGGTCTCTGGGAATGGTTGCACGACGCTGGAGTTTTCGCCTTTCCTGTGGAGAGCACTTCCTCTTGAGACGCGCCGGGAATTCCCAGAATTCTTTCCCGAACAAGCAGCGAAATTATCCCTCATCTCGAGCTACGAGTCGGGAACTGGGCTCCTCTGGATGTGGCCAGGACCCTCCTGCTTCCTCTCGAGTGGAGACGGGTATGTCGGGGAACTTCTTGAGTTGCAGCAAGGCTGTGAATTACCCTTTCTACTCTCCAGGGTTAGATGTGATTATCCTAGAGATGCCTCAGTTGAAATGGGCCTCATCTATCCTTTAGGTGAGAACGTCCTGGATTTTCTCAAGTTGTGGCTGATGCTCTCGTCTTATGACGGTGACGAAAGGGACTGACTCTGGTGGCCTCAGGACTGTCAGTCCCCATTCGAGCTGTTCGGGGGCTTGTGGGGATTACTCTCCCTTTGATGCCGGGGCCTAAGACCTTGTGTGGAGTCAGGCCCGGAACATGAGGATTCCTCTCTAGTGTTGAAATGGATCTTGGGTCACTTCTGGAGTCTCCCCAGGGGAGTGAGTCCTCGTCTCAAGAGGGGGCATGCACGTGCGCTTTCCTTCCAACCTGTAGCAGCAGTGTCCGGCTTCCCGTCGCGTGGATCTAGGGATCTGTGGCTTTCCCTGAGGCTTTCCTACGAGGCTTTCCCACAGGGCTGTCCCACGTGAGACTGTGGTGGGAGTCGATCCTCGGCGTGAAATTCGAGGCAGTGCAGAGAAACAGGTTCCTCTAGAATGGACTGAGACATCAAGGGGACTCTTGGAATGGTGGAACGACGATGGAGTTCCTCTCGCCTTTCCTGTGGAGAGCGCCTCCTCTGAGGTGCGACGGGAATACCGGGAATTCTTTCCCGACCAAGCAGGGAAAGGATCCCTCATCTCGATCTACAAGGCGGAAACGGGGCTCCTCTGGATGGTGCCGGGACTCTCGTGCTTCCTCTAGAGTGGAGACGAGGATGTCGGGGAACTTCTTGAGTTGCAGCAAGGGTGTGAAGGACCTTTTGGAAGTTCCAGAGTTTAGGTGTGATTAGCCTCGAGAAGCCTCATGGAAATGGGCCTCATCTCGCCTGGAGAGCAAAATCTCCTGGATTTTCTTGAGTTGCGGCAAGTGCTCTCGACTTACAATGGAGACCTCAGGGACCCGCTCTTGTGGCCTCAGTAAAGGCCATTCCCCTGCGAGTTGCTCGGGGACCTCTCGGGATTCCTCTCCGTTCGATGCCAGGGCCTAAGACCTTGTGTGGTGTCGGGCCCTGAACCTGAGGATTCCTCTTCAATGCTGACATGGATCTTGGGGTACTTCTGGAGTCTCCCCAGGGGAGTAAGTCCTCGTCTCTAATGGGGGCATGCACGTGCGCTTTCCTCCAGAGCTGTAGCAGCAGTGTCACGCTTCCCATCGCCTGGATCAAGGGATCTAAGTCTTTCCTGCTAGGCTTTCCCACGAGGCTTTCCCACAGGGATGTCCCACGTGCCACCGTGGTGGGAGTCTCTCCTCGGCGTGAAAGTCGAGGCAGTTCAGGGAAAACAGGTTCCTCTAGAATGGACTAAGACATCTGGGGGACTCTTGCAATGGTGGCAAGACGCTGGAGTTCCTCTCGCCTTTGCTGTGGAGAGCGCCTCCTCTGAGGTGCGAAGGGAACCCCGGGAATTCTTTCCCGACCAAGCAGCGAAAGGATCCCTCACCTCGAGCTACGAGGCAGAAACGGAGCTCCTCTGGATGTGGGTGGGACCCTCGTGCTTCCTCTAGAGTGGAGACGGGTATGTCGGGGAACTTCTTGAGTTCCAGCAAGGGTGTGAAGGACCTTTTGGAAGTTCCAGAGGTTAGATGTGATTAGCCTTGAGAAGCCTCAGCGGAAATGGGCCTCATCACGACTGGAGGGCAAAACCTACTGGATTTTCTCGAGTTACGGCAGGTGCTCTTGACTTACGACGGAGACCTCAGGGACCCGCTCTTGTGGCCTCAGGAAAGGCCAGTCCCAATGCGAGTGGCTCGGGGGCCTCTCTGGATTCCTTTCCCTTTGATGCTAGGGCTAAGACTTGTGTAGAAGCGGGGCCAGAACCTGAGGATTCCTCTCCAGTGCTCACATGGATCTTGGGGTACTTCTGGGGTCTTCCCAGGGGAGTAAGTCCTCGTCTCGAATGGGGGTATGCACGTGCGCTTTCCTCCAGAGCTGTAGCTGCAGTGTCACGCTTCCCGTCGCGTGGATCAAGGGATCTGTGGCTTTCCCTCGAGGCTTTCCCACGAGGCTTTCCACTAGGCTTTCCCACAGGGCTGCTTCACGTGCCACCGTTGTGGCTGTCGATCCTCGGCGAGAAAGTCGAGGCAGTGCAGGGAAAACAGGTTCCTCTGAAATGAACTGAGAAATCTGGGGGACTCGGAATGGTGGCGCGGCCCTGGAGTTCCTCTTGCCTTTCCTGTGGAGACGGCCTCCTCTTTAGATGCAACGGGAACGACGGGAATTCTTTCCCAACCAAGCAGGGAAAGGATCCCTCATCTCGAGCTATGAGGCAGAAACGGGGCTCCCCTGGATGTGCGAGGGAGCCTCGTGCTCCCTCTAGAGTGGAGACAGGTATGTCGGGGTCCTTCTTGAGTTGCAGCAAGTGTGTGAAGGACCTTTTAGAATTTCCACAAATTAGGTGTGATTAGCCTTGAGAAGCCTCAGAGGAAATGGGCCTCATCTCGCCTGGAGGGCAAAACCTCCTGAATTTTCTCGAGTTGGGGCAGGTGCTCTCGACTTACGATGGGGACCTCAGGGACCCGCTCTGGTGACCTCAGGAAAGGCCAGTCCCCATGCGAGTTGCTCGGGGGCCTCTCGGGATTCCTCTCCCGTCGATGCCGGGGCCTAAGACCTTGTGTGGATTCGGGGCCGGAAACTGAGGATTCCTCTCCAGTGCTGACATGGATCTTGGGGTACTTCTGGAGTCTCCCCAGGGGAGTCAGTCCTCGTCTCGAATGCGGGCATGCACTTGCGCATTCCTCCAGAGCGGTAGCAGCAGTGTCACGCAGTCCGCCGCGTGGATCAAAGGATCGATGGCTTTCCCTCGAGTCTTGCCCACGAGGCTTTCCCACAGGGCTGTCCCAAGTGCCACCGTGGTGTGAGTCGATGCTCGGTGTGAAACTCGAGGCAATGCACGGAAAACAGGTTCCTCTGGAATGGACTGAGATATCTGGGGGACTCTGGGAATGGTGGCACGACGCTGGAGTTCCTCTCGCCTTTCCTGTGGGGAGCGCCTCCACTTGAGATGCAACAGGAACTCCCAGAATTATTTCCCGAAAAAGCTGCGAAAGGATCCCTCATCTTGAGCTACGAGGCGGACACGGGGCTCCTCTGGATGTAGGCGGGACCGTCGTGCTTCCTCTCGAGTGGAGATGGGTATGTTAGGGAACTTCTGAGTTGCAGCAAGGCTGTGAAGGACCTTTTAGAAGTTCCAGAGGTTAGATGTGATTACCTTCCAGAAGCCTCAGCGGAAATGGGCGTCATCTCGCCTGGAGTGCCAAACCTCCTTGATTTTCTCGAGTTGCCGCAGGTGCTCTCGACTTACGATGGGGACTTTAGGGACCCGCTCTGGTGGCCTCAAGACTGGCCCGTCCCCATCCGAATTGCTCCGGGTCCTCTCGGGTTTCCTCTTCCGTAGATGCCGGGGCCTAAGTCCTTGTGTGGAGTCGGGGCCGGAACATGAGGATTCCTCTCCAGTACTGACATGGATCTTGGAGTACTTTTGGAGTCTCCCCAAGGGAGTAAGTCCTCGTCTCGAATGGGGGCATGCACGTGTGCTTTCCTCCGAGCTGTAGCACCAGCGTCACGATTCCTGTCGCGTGGATCAAGGGATCTGTGGCTTTCCCTCGAGGCTTTCCCACGAGGCTTTCCCACAGGGCTGTCCCACGTGAGACCGTGGTGGGAGTCGATCCTCCTCGTGAAAGTCAAGGCAGTGCAGGGAAAACAGTTTCCTCAGGAATGTTCTGAGACATCTGGGGGACTCTTGGAATGGTGGCACGACACTGGAGTTGCTCTCAGCTTTCCTGTGGAGAGCCCCTACTCTTGAGATGTGACGGGAACGCCCAGAAATCTCTCCTGAACAAGCAGCGAAAGGATTCCTCATCTCGACCTACGAGGCGGAAATGGAGCTCTTTTGGATGTGGGTGGGACCCACGTGCTTCCTCTCGAGTGGAGAGGGGTATCTCGGGGAACTTCTTGAGTTGCAGCAAGGGTATCAAGGACCCTTTGGAAGTTCCAGAGCTTAGGTGTGATTAGCCTTGAGAAGCCTCAGCGGAAATGGGCCTCATCTCGCCTGGAGGGCAAATCCTCCTGGATTTTCTCGAGTTGCGGCAGGTGCTCTCGACATACGACGGGGACCTCTGGGACCCGCTCTGGTGGCCTCAGGAAAGGCCGGTCCCCATGCGAGTTGCACGTGGGCCTCTCGGGATACCTCTCCCTTCGATGCCTGCGCCTAATACCTTGTGTGGAGGCGGGGCTGGAACCGGAGGATTCCTCTCCAGTGCTGACATGGATAATGGGGTAATTCTGGAGTCTCCCCAGGGGAGTAAGTCCTCGTCTCAAAAGGGGGCATGCACGTGTGCTTTCCTCCAGAGCAGTAGCAGCAGTGTCATGCTTTCCATCGCCTGGAACAAGGGATCTGTGGCTTTCCCTCGAGGCGTTCCAACGAGGCTTTCCCACAGGGCTGTCACACGTGCCACTGTGGTGGGAGTCAATCCTCGGCGTGAAAGTCGAGGCAGTGCAGGGAAAACAGGTTCCGCTGGAATGGACTGAGACTTCTGGGGAACTCTTGGAATGGTGGCACGACGCTGGAGTTCCTCTCGCCTTTCCTGTGGAGAGCACCTCCTCTTGAGGTGAGAGTGGAACGCCGGGAATTCTTTCCCGAAAAAGCAGCGAAATGTCCCTCATCTCAAGCTACGAGGCGGAAACGGGTCTCCTCTGGATGTGGCCGGGACCCTTGTGCTTCCTCTAGAGTGGAGACGGGTATGTCAGGCAACTTCTTGAGTTACAGCAAGGGTGTGAAGGAACTTTTGGAAGTTCCAGAGGTTAGGTTTGATTAGCTTCGAGAAGCCTCAGCCGAAATGGGCTCTTCTAGCCTGGAGGGCCATACCTCCTAGATTTTTTCGAGTTGCGGCAGGTGCTCTCGATTTACGACGGGGACCTCAGGGACTCGCTCTGCTGGCCTCAGGCAATGCCAGTCCTCATGCGAGTTGCTCGGGTGCCACTCGGGATTCCTCTCGCTTCGATGCCGGGGCCTGAGACCTTGTGTGGCGTCGGGGCGGAACATGAGGATTCCTCTTCAGTGCTGACATGGATCTTGGGGGAACTTCTGGAGTCTCCCCAGGGGAGTAAGTCCTCGTCTCGAGAGGGGGTCATGCACGTGCGCTTTCCTCCAAAACGGTAGCAGCAGTGTCTGGTTCCAGGGGCATGGATCATGAGATCTGTGGCTTTCCCGCGAGGTTTTCCCTCGAGTATTTCCCACGAGGCTTTCCCACGAGGCTTTCCCTCAGGGCTGTCCCACGTGCACACGTGGTGGGAGTCGATCCTCGGCTTCAACGTCAAGGCAGTGCAGGGAAAACAGGTTCCTCTGGAATGGACTGACACATCTGGGGGCTCTTCGAATGGTGGCACGACCCTGGAGTTCCTCTCGCCTTTCCTGTGGAGAGCGCCTCCACTTGAGATGCGACGGGAACGGCAGGAATTCTTTCCCTACCAAACAGGGAAAGGATCCCTCATCTGGAGCTAGGAGGCGGAAACGGGTTCCCCTGGATGTGTGCAGGACCCTCGTGCTTCCTCTCGAGTGGAGACGTGTATGTCGGGGAACTTCTTGAGTTGCAGCAAGGGTGTGAAGGACCCTTTGGAAGTTCCAGTGGTTAGATGTGATTAGCCTCGAGAAGCCTCAGCGGAAATGAGCCTCATTTCGCCTGAAGGGCAAAACCTCCTGGATTTTCTCGAGTTGCGGCAGGTGCTCTCGACTTACGACGGGGACCTCAGGGACCCGCTCTGGTGGCCTCAGGAAAGGCCATTCCCCATGCGAGTTCCTCGGGGGCCTCTCGGGATTCCTCTCCCGTCAATGCCGGGGCTTAAGATCTTGTGTGGAGTCGGGGCCGGAACATGAGGATTCCTCTCCAGTGCGGACATGGATCTTGGGGTACTTCTGGAGTCTCCCCAGGGGAGTCAGTCCTCGTCTCGAATGCGGGCATGCACTTGCGCTTTCCTCCAGAGCGGTAGCAGCAGTGTCACGCAGTCTGCCGCATGGATCAAAGGATCTATGATTTTCCCTCGAGTCTTTCCCACGAGGCTTTCCCACTAGGCTTTCCCACAGGGCTGTCCCACGTGCACACGTGGTGGGAGTCGATCCTCGGCTTGAACGTCAAGGCAGTGCAGGGAAAACAGTTTCCTCTGGAATGGACTGACACATCTGGGGGACTCTTGGAATCTTGGCACGACCCTGGAGTTCCTCTCGCCTTTCCTGTGGAAAGCGCCTCCTCTTGAAATGCGACAGGAACGCCGGGAATTCTTTCCCTACGAAACAGGGAAAGGATCCCTCATCTCGAGCTAGGAGGCGGAAACGGGGCTCCCCTGGATGTGTGCGGGACACCACGTGCTTCCTCTCGAGTGCAGACGGATATGTCGGGGAACTTCTTGAGTTGCAGCAAGGGTGTGAAGGACCCTTTGGAAGTTCCAGTGTTTAGACGTGATTAGCCTCGAGAAGCCTCAGCGGAAATGATCCTCATCTCGCCTGGAGGGCAAAACCTCCTTGATTTTCTCGAGTTGCGGCAGGTGCTCTCGACTTACGACGGGGACCTCAGGGACCCGCTCTGGTGGCCTCAGGAAAAGCCAGTCCCCATGCGAGTTCCTCGGGGGCCTCTCGGGATCGCTCTCCCGTCGATGCCGGGGCCTAAGACCTTGTGTGGAGTCGGGGCCGGAACCTGAGGATTCCTCTCCAGTGCTGACATGGATCGTGGGGTAATTCTGGAGTCTCCCCAGGGGAGTCAGTCCTCGTCTCGAATGCGGGCATGCACTTGCGCTTTCCTCCAGAGCGGTAGCAGCAGTGTCACGCAGTCCGCCGCGTGGATCAAAGAATCCATGGTTTTCCCTCGAGTCTTTCCCACGAGGCTTTCCCACGAGGCTTTCCCACAGGGCTGTCCCACGTGAACACGTGGTGGGAGTCGATCCTCGGCTTGAACGTCAAGGCAGTGCAGGGAAAACAGGTTCCTCTGGAATGGACTGACACATCTGGGGGACTCTTGGAATGGTGTCACGACCCTGGAGTTCCTCTCGCCTTTCCTGTGGAGAGCGCCTCCTCTTGAGATGCGACGGGAACGCCGGGAATTCTTTCCCTACGAAACAGGTAAAGGATCCCTCATCTCGAGCTAGGAGGCGGAAACGGGGCTCCCCTGGATGTGTGCGGGACACCACGTGCTTCCTCTCGAGTGGAGACGGGTATGTCGGGGAACTTCTTGAGTTGCAGCAAGGGTGTGAAGGACCCTTTGGAAGTTCCAGTGGTTAGATGTGATTGGCCTCGAGAAGCCTCAGCGGAAATGGGCCTCATCTCGCCTGTAGGGCAAAACCTCCTGGATTTTCTCGAGTTGCGGCAGGTGCTCTCGACTTACGACGGGGACCTCAGGGAACCGCTCTGGTGGCCTCAGGAAAGGCCTGTCCCCATGCGAGTTCCTCGGGGGCGTCTCGGGATTCCTCTCCCGTCGATGCCGGGGCCTAAGACCTTGTGTGGAGTCAGGGCCGGAACCTGAGGATTCCTCTCCAGTGCTGACATGGATCTTGGGGTACTTCTGGAGTCTCCCCAGGGGAGTCAGTCCTCGTCTCGAATGCGGGCATGCACTTGCACTTACCTCCAGAGCGGTAGCAGCAGTGTCACGCAGTCCGCCGCGTGGATCAAAGGATCTATGGTTTTCCCTCGAGTCTTTCCCACGAGGCTTTCCCACGAGGCTTTCCCACAGGGCTGTCCCACGTGCACACGTGGTGGGAGTCGATCCTCGGCTTGAACGTCAAGGCAGTGCAGGGAAAACAGGTTCCTCTGGAATGGACTGACACATCTGGGGGACTCTTGGAATGGTGGCACGACCCTGGAGTTCCTCTCGCCTTTCCTGTGGAGAGCGCCTCCTCTTGAGATGCGACGGGAACGCCGGGAATTCTTTCCCTACGAAACAGGGAAAGGATCCCTCATCTCGAGCTAGCAGGCGGAAACGGGGCTCCCCTGGATGTGTGCGGGACCCACAGGCTTCCTCTCGAGTGGAGACGTGTATGTCGGGGAACTTCTTGAGTTGCAGTAAGGGTGTGAAGGACCCTTTGGAAGTTCCAGTGTTTAGACGTGATTAGCCTCGAGAAGCCTCAGCGGAAATGGGCCTCATCTCGCCTGGAGGGCAAAACCTCCTGGATTTTCTCGAATTGCGGCAGGTTCTTTCGACTTACGACGGGGACCTCAGGGAACCGCTCTGGTGGCCTCAGGAAAGGCCAGTCCCCATGCGAGTTCCTCGGGGGCGTCTCGGGATTCCTCTCCCGTCGATGCCGGCGTCTAAGACCTTGTGTGGAGTCGGGGCCGGAACCTGAGGATTCCTCTCGAGTGCTGACATGGATCTTGGGGTAATTCTGGAGTCTCCCCAGGGTAGTCAGTCCTCGTCTCGAATGCGGGCATGCACTTGCGCTTTCCTCGAGAGCGGTAGCAGCAGTGTCACGCAGTCCGCCGCGTGGATCAAAGGATCTATGGTTTTCCCTCGAGTCTTTCCCACGAGGCTTTCCCACGAGGCTTTCCCACAGGGCTGTCCCACGTGCACACGTGGTGGGAGTCGATCCTCGGCTTGAACGTCAAGGCAGTGCAGGGAAAACAGGTTCCTCTGGAATGGACTGACACATCTGGGGGACTCTTGGAATGGTGGCACGACCCTGGAGTTCCTCTCGCCTTTCCTGTGGAGAGCGCCTCCTCTTGAGATGCGACGGGAACGCCGGGAATTCTTTCCCTACGAAACAGGGAAAGGATCCCTCATCTCGAGCTAGGAGGCGGAAACGGGGCTCCCCTGGATGTGTGCGGGACCCACGTGCTGCCTCTCGAGTGGAGACGGGTATGTCGGGGAACTTCTTGAGTTGCAGCAAGGGTGTGAAGGACCCTTTGGAAGTTCCAGTGGTTAGACGTGATTAGCCTCGAGAAGCCTCAGCGGAAATGGGCCTCATCTCGCCTGGAGGGCAAAACCTCCTGGATTTTCTCGAGTTGCGGCAGGTGCTCTCGACTTACGACGGGGACCTCAGGGACCCGCTCTGGTGGCCTCAGGAAAGGCCAGTCCCCATGCGAGTTCCTCGGGGGCCTCTCGGGATTCCTCTCCCGTCGATGCCGGGGCCTAAGACCTTGTGTGGAGTCGGGGCCGGAACCTGAGGATTCCTCTCCAGTGCTGACATGGATCTTGGGGTACTTCTGGAGTCTCCCCAGGGGAATCAGTCCTCGTCTCGAATGCGGGCATGCACTTGCGCTTTCCTCCAGAGCGGTAGCAGCAGTGTCACGCAGTCTGCCGCGTGGATCAAAGGATCTATGGTTTTCCCTCGAGTCTTTCCCACGAGGCTTTCCCACGAGGCTTTCCCACAGGGCTGTCCCACGTGCTCAAGTGGTGGGAGTCGATCCTCGGCTTGAACATCAAGGCAGTGCAGGGAAAACAGGTTCCTCTGGAATGGACTGACACATCTGGGGGACTCTTGGAATGGTGGCACGACCCTGGAGTTCCTCCCGCCTTTCCTGTGGAGAGCGCCTCCTCTTGAGATGCGACGGGAACGCCGGGAATTCTTTCCCTACGAAACAGGGAAAGGATCCCTCATCTCGAGCTAGGAGGCGGAAACGGGGCTCCCCTGCATGTGTGCGGGACACCACGTGCTTCCTCTCGAGTGCAGACGGGTATGTCGGGGAACTTCTTGAGTTGCAGCAATGGTGTGAAGGACCCTTTGGAAGTTCCAGTCGTTAGATGTGATTGGCCTCGAGAAGCCTCAGCGGAAATGGGCCTCATCTCGCCTGGAGGGCAAAACCTCCTGGATTTTCTCGAGTTGCGGCAGGTGCTCTCGACTTACGACGGGGACCTCAGGGAACCGCTCTGGTGGCCTCAGGAAAGGCCAGTCCCCATGCGAGTTCCTTGGGGGCCTCTCGGGATTCCTCTCCCGTCGATGCCGGGTCTTAAGACCTTGTGTGGAGTCGGGGCCGGAACCTGAGGATTCCTCTCCAGTGCTGACATGGATCTTGGGGTACTTCTGGAGTCTCCCCAGGGGAGTCAGTCCTCGTCTCGAATGCGGGCATGCACTTGTGCTTTCCTCCAGAGCAGTAGCAGCAGTGTCACGCAGTCCGCCGCGTGGATCAAAGGATCTATGGTTTTCCCTCGAGTCTTTCCCACGAGGCTTTCCACGAGGCTGTCCCACGTGCACACGTGGTGGGAGTCGATCCTCGGATTGAACGTCAAGGCAGTGCAGGGAAAACAGGTTCCTCTGGAATGGACTGACACATCTGGGGGACTCTTGGAATGGTGGCACGACCCTGGGGTTCCTCTCGCATTTCCTGTGGAGAGCGCCTCCTCTTGAGATGCGACGGGAACTCCGGGAATTCTTTCCCTACGAAACAGGGAAAGGATCCCTCATCTCGAGCTAGGAGGCGGAAACGGGGCTCCCCTGGATGTGTGCGAGACACCACGTGCTTCCTCTCGAGTGGAGACGGGGATGTCGGGGAACTTCTTGAGTTGCAGCAAGGGTGTGAAGCACCCTTTGGAAGTTCCAGTGGTTAGATGTGATTAGCCTCGAGAAGCCTCAGCGGAAATGGGCCTCATCTCGCCTGGAGGGCAAAACTTCCTGTATTTTCTCGAGTTGCGGCAGGTGCTCTCGCCTTACGACGAGGACCTCAGGGAACCGCTCTGGTGGCCTCAGGAAAGGCCAGTCCCCATGCGAGTTCCTCGGGGGCGTCTCGGGATTCCTCTCCCGTCGATGCCGGGGCCTAAGACCTTGTGTGGAGTCGGGGCCGGAACCTGAGGATTCCTCTCGAGTGCTGACATGGATCTGGGGGTACTTCTGGAGTCTCCCCAGGGGAGTCAGTCCTCGTCTCGAATGCGGGCATGCACTTGCGCTTTCCTCCAGAACGGTAGCAGCAGTGTCACGCAGTCCGCCGCGTGGATCAAAGGATCTATGGTTTTCCCTCGAGTCTTTCCCACGAGGCTTTCCCACGAGGCTTTCCCACAGGGCTGTCCCACGTGCACACGTGGTGGGAGTCGATCCTCGGCTTGAACGTCCAGGCAGTGCAGGGAAAACAGGTTCCTCTGGAATGGACTGACACATCTGGGGGACTCTTGGAATCTTGGCACGACCCTGGAGTTCCTCTCGCCTTTCCTGTGGAGAGCGCCTCCTCTTGAGATGCGACGGGAACGCCGGGAATTCTTTCCCTACGAAACAGGGAAAGGATCCCTCGTCTCGAACTAGGAGGCAGAAACGGGGCTCCCCTGCCTGTGTGCGGGACACCACGTGCTTCCTCTCGAGTGGAGACGGGTATGTCGGGGAACTTCTTGAGTTGCAGCAATGGTGTGAAGGACCCTTTGGAAGTTCCAGTGGTTAGATGTGATTGGCCTCGAGAAGCCTCAGCGGAAATGGGCCTCATCTCGCCTGGAGGGCAAAACCTCCTGGATTTTCTCGAGTTGCGGCAGGTGCTCTCGACTTACGACGGGGACCTCAGGGAAACGCTCTGGTGGCCTCAGGAAAGGCCAGTCCCCATGCGAGTTCCTCGGGGGCCTCTCGGGATTCCTCTCCCGTCGATGCCGGGGCCTAAGACCTTGTGTGGAGTCGGGGCTGGAACCTGAGGATTCCTCTCCAGTGCTGACATGTATCTTGGGGTACTTCTGGAGTCTCCCCAGGGGAGTCATTCCTCGTCTCGAATGCGGGCATGCACTTGCGCTTTCCTCCAGAGCGGTAGCAGGAGTGTCACGCAGTCCGCCGCGTGGATCAAAGGATCGATGGTTTTCCCTCGAGTCTTTCCCACGAGGCTTTCCCACGAGGCTGTCCCACGTGCACACGTGGTGGGAGTCGATCCTCGGATTGAACGTCAAGGCAGTGCAGGGAAAACAGGTTCCTCTGGAATGGACTGACACATCTGGGGGACTCTTGGAATGGTGGCACGACCCTGGAGTTCCTCTCGCCTTTCCTGTGGAGAGCGCCTCCTCTTGAGATGCGACGGGAACGCCGGGAATTCTTTCCCTACGAAACAGGGAAAGGATCCCTCATCTCGAGCTAGGAGGCGGAAACGGGGCTCCCCTGGATGTGTGCGGGACCCACGTGCTTCCTCTCGAGTGGAAACGGGTATGTCGGGGAACTTCTTGAGTTGCAGCAAGGGTGTGAAGCACCCTTTGGAAGTTCCAGTGGTTAGACGTGATTAGCCTCGAGAAGCCTCAGCGGAAATGGGCCTCATCTCGCCTGGAGGGCAAAACCTCCTGGATTTTCTCTAGTTGCGGCAGGTGCTCTCGGCTTACGACGGGGACCTCAGGGAACCGCTCTGGTGGCCTCAGGAAAGGCCAGTCCCCATGCGAGTTCCTCGGGGGCCTATTGGGATTCCTCACCCGTCGATGCCGGGGCCTAAGACCTTGTGTGGAGTCGGGGCCGGAACCTGAGGATTTCTCTCCAGTGCTGACATGGATCTTGGAGTATTCTGGAGTCTCCCCAGGGGAGTCAGTCCTCGTCTCGAATGCGGGCATGCACTTGCGCTTTCCTCCAGAGCGGTAGCAGCAGTGTCACGCAGTCCGCCGCGTGGATCAAAGGATCTATGGCTTTCCCTCGAGTCTTTCCCACGAGGCTTTCCCACGAGGCTTTCCCACAGGGCTGTCCCACGTGCACACGTGGTGGGAGTCGATCCTCGGCTTGAACGTCAAGGCAGTGCAGGGAAAACAGGTACCTCTGGAATGGACTGACACATCTGGGGGACTCTTGGAATGGTGGCACGACCCTGGAGTTCCTCTCGCCTTTCCTGTGGAGAGCGCCTCCTCTTGAGATGCGACGGGAACGCCGGGAATTCTTTCCCTACGAAACAGGGAAAGGATCCCTCATCTCGAGGTAGGAGGCGGAAACGGGGCTCCCCTGGATGTGTGCGGGACCCACGTGCTTCCTCTCGAGTGGAGACGGGTATGTCGGGGAACTTCTTGAGTTGCAGCAAGGGTGTGAAGGACCCTTTGGAAGTTCCAGTGGTTAGACGTGATAAGTCTCGAGAAGCCTCAGCGGAAATGGGCCTCATCTCGCCTGGAGGGCAAAAACGCCTGGATATTCTCGCGTTGCGGCAGGTGCTCTCGACTTACGACGGGGACCTCAGGGACCCGCTCTGGTGGCCTCAGGAAAGGCCAGTCCCCATGCGAGTTCCTCGGGGGCGTCTCGGGATTCCTCTCCCGTCGATGCCGGGGCCTAAGACCTTGTGTGGAGTCGGGGCCGGAACGTGAGGATTCCTCTCCAGTGCTGACATGGATCTTGGGGTACTTCTGGGGTCTCCCCAGGGGAGTCAGTCCTCGTCTCGAATGCGGGCATGCACTTGCGCTTTCCTCCAGAGCGGTAGCAGGAGTGTCACGCAGTCCGCCGCGTGGATCAAAGGATCTATGGTTTTCCCTCGAGTCTTTCCCACGAGGCTTTCCCACGAGGCTTTCCCACAGGGCTGTCCCACGTGCACACGTGGTGGGAGTCGATCCTCGGCTTGAACGTCAAGGCAGTGCAGGGAAAACAGGTCCTCTGGAATGGACTGACACATCTGGGGGACTCTTGGAATGGTGGCACGACCCTGGAGTTCCTCTCGCCTTTCCTGTGGAGAGCGCCTCCTCTTGAGATGCGACGGGAACGCCGGCAATTCTTTCCCTACGAAACAGGGAAAGGATCCCTCATCTCGAGCTAGGAGGCGAAACGGGGCTCCCCTGGATGTGTGCGGGACACCACGTGCTTCCTCTCGAGTGCAGACGGGTATGTCGGGGAACTTCTTGAGTTGCAGCAATGGTGTGAAGGACACTTTGGAAGATCCAGTGGTTAGATGTGATTGGCCTCGAGAAGCCTCAGCGGAAATGGGCCTCATCTCGCCTGGAGGGCAAAACCTCCTGGATTTTCTCGAGTTGCGGCAGGTGCTCTCGACTTACGACGGGGACCTCAGGGAACCGCTCTGGTGGCCTCAGGAAAGGCCAGTCCCCATGCGAGTTCCTCGGGGGCGTCTCGGGATTCCTCTCCCGTCGATGCCGGGGCCTAAGACCTTGTGTGGAGTCGGGGCCGGAACCTGAGGATTCCTCTCCAGTGCTGACATGGATCTTGGGGTACTTCTGGAGTCTCCCCAGGGGAGTCAGTCCTCGTCTCGAATGCGGGCATGCACTTGCGCTTTCCTCCAGAGCGGTAGCAGCAGTGTCACGCAGTCCGCCGCGTGGATCAAAGGATCTATGGTTTTCCCTCGAGTCTTTCCCACGAGGCTTTCCCACGAGGCTTTCCCACAGGGCTGTCCCACGTGCACACGTGGTGGGAGTCGATCCTCGGCTTGAACGTCAAGGAGGTGCACGGAAAACAAGTTCCTCTGGAAAGAACTGACACATCTGGGGGACTCTTGGAATGGTGGCACGACCCTGGAGTTCCTCTCGCCTTTCCTGTGGAGAGCGCCTCCTCTTGAGATGGGACGGGAACGCCGGGAATTCTTTCCCTACGAAACAGGGAAAGGATCCCTCATCTCGAGCTAGGAGGCGGACACGGGGCTCCCCTGGATGTGTGCGGGACCCACGGGCTTCCTCTCGAGTGGAGACGGGTATGTCGGGGAACTTCTTGAGTTGCAGTAAGGGTGTGAAGGACCCTTTGGAAGTTCCAGTGGTTAGACGTGATTAGCCTCGAGAAGCCTCAGCGGAAATGGGCCTCATCTCGCCTGGAGGGCAAAACCTCCTGGATTTTCTCGAGTTGCGGCAGGTGCTCTCGACTTACGACGGGGACCTCAGGGAACCGCTCTGGTGGCCTCAGGAAAGGCCAGTCCCCATGCGAGTTCCTCGGGGGCCTCTCGGGATTCCTCTCCCTTCGATGCCGGGGCCTAAGACCTTGTGTGGAGTTGGGGCCGGAACCTGAGGATTCGTCTCCAGTGCTGACATGGATCTTGGGGTACTTCTGGAGTCTCCCCAGGGGAGTCAGTCCTCGTCTCGAATGCGGGCATGCACTTGCGCTTTCCTCCAGAGCGGTAGCAGCAGTGTCACGCAGTCTGCCGCGTGGATCAAAGGATCTATGGTTTTCCCTCGAGTCTTTCCCACGAGGCTTTCCCACGAGGCTTTCCCACAAGGCTGTCCCACGTGCACACGTGTTGGGAGTCGATCCTCGGCTTGAACGTCAAGGCAGTGCAGGGAAAACAGGTTCCTCTGGAATGGACTGACACATCTGGGGGACTCTTGGAATGGTGGCACGACCCTGGGGTTCCTCTCGCATTTCCTGTGGAGAGCGCCTCCTCTTGAGATGCGACGGGAACGCCGGGAATTCTTTCCCTACGAAACAGGGAAAGGATCCCTCATCTCGAGCTAGGAGGCGGAAACGGGGCTCCCCTGGATGTGTGCGGGACACCACGTGCTTCCTCTCGAGTGGAGACGGGTATGTCGGGGAACTTCTTGAGTTGCAGCAAGGGTGTGAAGGACACTTTGGAAGTTCCAGTGGTCAGATGTGATTAGCCTCGAGAAGCCTCAGCGGAAATGGGCCTCATCTCGCCTGGAGGGCAAAACCTCCTGGATTTTGTCGAGTTGCGGCAGGTGCTCTCGCCTTACGACGGGGACCTCAGGGAACCGCTCTGGTGGCCTCAGGAAAGGCCAGTCCCCATGCGAGTTCCTCGGGGGCGTCTCGGGATTCCTCTCCCGTCGATGCCGGGGCCTAAGACCTTGTGTGGAGTCGGGGCCGGAACCTGAGGATTCCTCTCGAGTGCTGACATGGATCTTGGGGTACTTCTGGAGTCTCCCCAGGGGAGTCAGTCCTCGTCTCGAATGCGGGCATGCACTTGCGCTTTCCTCCAGAGCGGTAGCAGCAGGGTCACGCAGTCCGCCGCGTGGATCAAAGGATCTATGGTTTTCCCTCGAGTCTTTCCCACGAGGCTTTCCCACGAGGCTTTCCCACAGGGCTGTCCCACCTGCACACGTGGTGGAAGTCGATCCTCGGCTTGAACGTCCAGGCAGTGCAGGGAAAACAGGTTCCTCTGGAATGGACTGACACATCTGGGGGACTCTTGGAATGGTGGCACGACCCTGGAGTTCCTCTCGCCTTTCCTGTGGAGAGCGCCTCCTCTTGAGATGCGACGGGAACGCCGGGAATTCTTTCCCTACGAAACAGGGAAAGGATCCCTCGTCTCGAACTAGGAGGCAGAAACGGGGCTCCCCTGGATGTGTGCGGGACACCACGTGCTTCCTCTCGAGTGCAGACGGGTATGTCGGGGAACTTCTTGAGTTGCAGCAATGGTGTGAAGGACCCTTTGGAAGTTCCAGTGGTTAGATGTGATTGGCCTCGAGAAGCCTCAGCGGAAATGGGCCTCATCTCGCCTGGAGGGCAAAACCTCCTGGATTTTCTCGAGTTGCGGCAGGTGCTCTCGACTTACGACGGGGACCTCAGGGAAACGCTCTGGTGGCCTCAGGAAAGGCCAGTCCCCATGCGATTTCCTCGGGGGCCTCTCGGGATTCCTCTCCCGTCGATGCCGGGGCCTAAGACCTTGTGTGGAGTCGGGGCCGGAACCTGAGGATTCCTCTCCAGTGCTGACATGGATCTTGAGGTACTTCTGGAGTCTCCCCAGGGGAGTCAGTCCTCGTCTCGAATGCGGGCATACACTTGCGCTTTCCTCCAGAGCGGTAGCAGCAGTGTCACGCAGTCCGCCGCGTGGATCAAAGGATCTATGGTTTTCCCTCGAGTCTTTCCCACGAGGCTTTCCCACGAGGCTGTCAAACGTGCACACGTGGTGGGAGTCGATCCTCGGATTGAACGTCAAGGCAGTGCAGGGAAAACAGGTTCCTCTGGAATGGACTGACACATCTGGGGGACTCTTGGAATGGTGGCACGACCCTGGAGTTCCTCTCGCCTTTCCTGTGGAGAGCGCCTCCTCTTGAGATGCGACGGGAACGCCGGGAATTCTTTCCCTACGAAACAGGGAAAGGATCCCTCATCTCGAGCTAGGAGGCGGAAACGGGGCTCCCCTGGATGTGTGCGGGACCCCACGTGCTTCCTCTCGAGTGGAGACGGGTATGTCGGGGAACTTCTTGAGTTGCAGCAAGGGTGTGAAGCACCCTTTGGAAGTTCCAGTGGTTAGAATTGATTAGCCTCGAGAAGCCTCAGCGAAAATGGGCCTCATCTCGCCTGGAGGGCAAAACCTCCTGGATTTTCTCGAGTTGCGGCAGGTGCTCTCGCCTTACGACGGGGACCTCAGGGAACCGCTCTGGTGGCCTCAGGAAAGGCCAGTCCCCATGCGAGTTCCTCGGGGGCCTCTCGGGATTCCTCACCCGTCGATGCCGGGGCCTAAGACCTTGTGTTTAGTCGGGGCCGGAACCTGAGGATTTCTCTCCAGTGCTGACATGGATCTTGGGGTACTTCTGGAGTCTCCCCAGGGGAGTCAGTCCTCGTCTCGAATGCGGGCATGCACTTGCGCTTTCCTCCAGAGCGGTAGCAGCAGTGTCACGCAGTCCGCCGCGTGGATCAAAGGATCTATGGTTTTCCCTCGAGTCTTTCCAACGAGGCTTTCCCACGAGGCTTTCCCACAGGGCTGTCCCACGTGCACACGTGGTGGGAGTCGATCCTCGGCTTGAACGTCAAGGCAGTGCAGGGAAAACAGGTCCTCTGGAATGGACTGACACATCTGGGGGACTCTTGGAATGGTGGCACGACCCTGGAGTTCCTCTCGCCTTTCCTGTGGAGAGCGCCTCCTCTTGAGATGCGACGGGAACGCCGGGAATTCTTTCCCTACGAAACAGGGAAAGGATCCCTCATCTCGAGCTAGGAGGCGAAACGGGGCTCCCCTGGATGTGTGCGGGACACCGCGTGCTTCCTCTCGAGTGCAGACGGGTATGTCGGGGAACTTCTTGAGTTGCAGCAATGGTGTGAAGGACACTTTGGAAGATCCAGTGGTTAGATGTGATTGGCCTCGAGAAGCCTCAGCGGAAATGGGCCTCATCTCGCCTGGAGGGCAAAACCTCCTGGATTTTCTCGAGTTGCGGCAGGTGCTCTCGACTTACGACGGGGACCTCAGGGAACCTCTCTGGTGGTCTCAGGAAAGGCCAGTCCCCATGCGAGTTCCTCGGGGGCGTCTCGGGATTCCTCTCCCGTCGATGCCGGGGCCTAAGACCTTGTGTGGAGTCGGGGCCCGAACCTGAGGATTCCTCTCCAGTGCTGACATGGATCTTGGGGTAATTCTGGAGTCTCCCCAGGGGAGTCAGTCCTCGTCTCGAATGCGGGCATGCACTTGCCCTTTCCTCCAGAGAGGTAGCAGCAGTGTCACGCAGTCCGCCGCGTGGATCAAAGGATCTATGGTTTTCCCTCGAGTCTTTCCCACGAGGCTTTCCCACGAGGCTTTCCCACAGGGCTGTCCCACGTGCACACGTGGTGGGAGTCGATCCTCGGCTTGAACGTCAAGGCAGTGCAGGGAAAACAGGTTCCTCTGGAAAGAACTGACACATCTGGGGGACTCTTGGAATGGTGGCCCGACCCTGGAGTTCCTCTCGCCTTTCCTGTGGAGAGCGCCTCCTCTTGAGATGCGACGGGAACGCCGGGAATTCTTTCCCTACGAAAAAGGGAATGGATCCCTCATCTCGAGCTAGGAGGCGGAAACGGGGCTCCCCTGGATGTGTGCGGGACCCCACGTGCTTCCTCTCGAGTGGAGACGGGTATGTCGGGGAACTTCTTGAGTTGCAGCAATGGTGTGAAGGACCCTTTGGAAGTTCCAGTGGTTAGATGTGATTGGCCTCGAGAAGCCTCAGCGGAAATGGGCCTCATCTCACCTGGACGGCAAAACCTCCTGGATTTTCTCGAGTTGCGGCAGGTGCTCTCGACTTACGACGGGGACCTCAGGGAACCGCTCTGGTGGCCTCATGAAAGGCCAGTCCCCATGCGAGTTCCTCGGGGGCGTCTCGGGATTCGTCTCCCGTCGATGCCGGGGCCTAAGACCTTGTGTGGAGTCGGGGCCGGAACCTGAGGATTCCTCTCCAGTGCTGACATGGATCTTGGGGTACTTCTGGAGTCTCCCCAGGGGAGTCAGTCCTCGTCTCGAATGCGGGCATGCACTTGCGCTTTCCTCCAGAGCGGTAGCAGCAGTGTCACGCAGTCCGCCGCGTGGATCAAAGGATCTATGGTTTTCCCTCGAGTCTTTCCCACGAGGCTTTCCCACGAGGCTTTCCCACAGGGCTGTCCCACGTGCACACGTGGTGGGAGTCGATCCTCGGCTTGAACGTCAAGGCAGTGCAGGGAAATCAGGTCCTCTGGAATGGACTGACACATCTGGGGGACTCTTGGAATGGTGGCACGACCCTGGAGTTCCTCTCGCCTTTCCTGTGGAGAGCGCCTCCTCTTGAGATGCGACGGGAACGCCGGGAATTCTTTCCGTACGAAACAGAGAAAGGATCCCTCATCTCGAGCTAGGAGGCGAAACGGGGCTCCCCTGGATGTGTGCGGGACACCACGTGCTTTCCTTCGAGTGGAGACGGGTATGTCGGGGAACTTCTTGAGTTGCAGCAATGGTGTGAAGGACCCTTTGGAAGTTCCAGTGGTTAGATGTGATTGGCCTCGAGAAGCCTCAGCGGAAATGGGCCTCATCTCGCCTGGAGGGCAAAACCTCCTGGATTTTCTCGAGTTGCGGCAGGTGCTCTCGACTTACGACGGGGACCTCAGGGAACCGCTCTGGTGGCCTCAGGAAAGGCCAGTCCCCATGCGAGTTCCTCGGGGGCGTCTCGGGATTCCTCTCCCGTCGATGCCGGGGCCTAAGACCTTGTGTGGAGTCGGGGCCGGAACCTGAGGATTCCTCTCCAGTGCTGACATGGATCTTGGGGTACTTCTGGAGTCTCCCCAGGGGAGTCAGTCCTCGTCTCGAATGCGGGCATGCACTTGCGCTTTCCTCCAGAGCGGTAGCAGCAGTGTCACGCAGTCCGCCGCGTGGATCAAAGGATCTATGGTTTTCCCTCGAGTCTTTCCCACGAGGCTTTCCCACAGGGCTGTCCCACGTGCGCACGTGGTGGGAGTCGATCCTCGGCTTGAACGTCAAGGCAGTGCAGGGAAAACAGGTTCCTCTGGAATGGACTGACACATCTGGGGGACTCTTGGAATGGTGTCACGACCCTGGAGTTCCTCTCGCATTTCCTGTGGAGAGCGCCTCCTCTTGAGATGCGACGGGAACGCCGGGAATTCTTTCCCTACGAAACAGGGAAAGGATCCCTCATCTCGAGCTAGGAGGCGGAAACGGGGCTCCCCTGGATGTGTGCGGGACCCACGTGCTTCCTCTCGAGTGGAGACGGGTATGTCGGGGAACTTCTTGAGTTGCAGCAAGGGTGTGAAGCACCCTTTGGAAGTTCCAGTGTTTAGACGTGATTAGCCTCTAGAAGCCTCAGCGGAAATGGGCCTCATCTCGCCTGGAGGGCAAAACCTCCTGGATTTTCTCGAGTTGCGGCAGGTGCTCTCGCTTCACGACGGGAACCTCAGGGAACCGCTCTGGTGGCCTCAGGAAAGTGCAGTCCCCATGCGAGTTCCTCGTGGGCCTCTTGGGATTCCTCACCCGTCGATGCCGGGGCCTAAGACCTTGTGTGGAGTCGGGGCCAGAACCTGAGGATTTCTCTCCAGTGCTGACATGGATCTTGGAGTACTTCTGGAGTCTCCCCAGTTGAGTCAGTCCTCGTCTCGAATGCGGGCATGCACTTGCGCTTTCCTCCAGAGCGGTAGCAGCAGTGTCACGCAGTCCGCCGCGTGGATCAAAGGATCTATGGTTTTCCCTCGAGTCTTTCCCACGAGGCTTTCCCACGAGGCTTTCCCACAGGGCTGTCCCACGTGCACACGTGGTGGGAGTCGATCCTCGGCTTGAACGTCAAGGCAGTGCAGGGAAAACAGCTTCCTCTGGAATGGACTGACACATCTGGGGGACTCTTGGAATGGTGGCACGACCCTGGAGTTCCTCTCGCCTTTCCTGTGGAGAGCGCCTCCTCTTGAGATGCGACGGGAACGCCGGGAATTCTTTCCCTACAAAACAGGGAAAGGATCCCTCATCTCGAGCTAGGAGGCGGAACCGGGCTCCCCTGGATGTGTGCGGGACCCACGTGCTTCCTCTCGAGTGGAGACGGGTATGTCGGGGAACTTCTTGAGTTGCAGCAAGGGTGTGAAGGACCCTTTGGAAGTTCCAGTGGTTAGACGTGATTAGCCTCGAGAAGCCTCAGCGGAAATGGGCCTCATCTCGCCTGGAGGGCAAAACCGCCTGGATTTTCTCGCGTTGCGGCAGGTGCTCTCGACTTACGACGGGGACCTCAGGGACCCGCTCTGGTGGCCTCAGGAAAGGCCAGTCCCCATGCGAGTTCCTCGGGGGCGTCTCGGGATTCCTCTCCCGTCGATGCCGGGGCCTAAGACCTTGTGTGGAGTCGGGGCCGGAACCTGAGGATTCCTCTCCAGTGCTGACATGGATCTTGGGGTACTTCTGGAGTCTCCCCAGGGGAGTCAGTCCTCGTCTCGAATGCGGGCATGCACTTGCGCTTTCCTCCAGAGCGGTAGCAGCAGTGTCACGCAGTCCGCCGCGTGGATCAAAGGATCTATGGTTTTCCCTCGAGTCTTTCCCACGAGGCTTTCCCACGAGGCTTTCCCACAGGGCTGTCCCACGTGCACACGTGGTGGGAGTCGATCCTCGGCTTGAACGTCAAGGCAGTGCAGGAAAAACAGGTTCCTCTGGAATGGACTGACACATCTGGGGGACTCTTGGAATGGTGGCACGACCCTGGAGATCCTCTCGCCTTTCCTGTGGAGAGCGCCTACTCTTGAGATGCGACGGGAACGCCGGGAATTCTTTCCCTACGAAACAGGGAAAGGATCCCTCATCTCGAGCTAGGAGGCGGAAACGGGGCTCCCCTGGATGTGTGCGGGACCCACGTGCTTCCTCTCGAGTGGAGACGGGTATGTCGGGGAACTTCTTGAGTTGCAGCAAGGGTGTGAAGGACCCTTTGGAAGTTCCAGTGGTTAGACGTGATTAGCCTCGAGAAGCCTCAGCGGAAATGGGCCTCATCTCACCTGGAGGGCAAAACCTCCTGGATTTTCTCGAGTTGCGGCAGGTGCTCTCGACTTACGACGGTGACCTCAGGGACCCGCTCTGGTGGCCTCAGGAAAGGCCAGTCCCCATGCGAGTTCCTCGGGGGCCTCGCGGGAATCCTCTCCCATTGATGCCGGGGCCTAAGTCCTTGTGTGGAGTCGGGGCCGGAACCTGAGGATTCCTCTCCAGTGCTGACATGGATCTTGGGGTACTTCTGGAGTCTCCCCAGGGGAGTCAGTCCTCGTCTCGAATGCGGGCATGCATTGCGCTTTCCTCCAGAGCGGTAGCAGCAGTGTCACGCAGTCCGCCGCGTGGATCAAAGGATCTATGGTTTTCCCTCGAGTCTTTCCCACGAGGCTTTCCCACGAGGCTTTCCCACAGGGCTGTCCCACGTGCACACGTGGTGGGAGTCGATCCTCGGCTTGAACGTCAAGGCAGTGCAGGGAAAACAGGTTCCTCTGGAATGGACTGACACATCTGGGGGGCTCTTGGAATGGTGTCACGACCCTGGAGTTCCTCTCGCCTTTCCTGTGGAGAGCGCCTCCTCTTGAGATGCGACGGGAACGCCGGGAATTCTTTCCCTACGAAACAGGGAATGGATCCCTCATCTCGAGCTAGGAGGCGGAAACGGGGCTCCCCTGGATGTGTGCGGGACCCCACGTGCTTCCTCTCGAGTGGAGACGGGTATGTCGGGGAACTTCTTGAGTTGCAGCAAGGGTGTGAAGGACCCTTTGGAAGTTCCAGTGGTTAGATGTGATTGGCCTCGAGAAGCCTCAGCGGAAATGGGCCTCATCTCACCTGGACGGCAAAACCTCCTGGATTTTCTCGAGTTGCGGCAGGTGCTCTCGACTTACGACGGGGACCTCAGGGAACCGCTCTGGTGGCCTCAGGAAAGGCCAGTCCCCATGCGAGTTCCTCGGGGGCGTCTCGGGATTCGTCTCCCGTCGATGCCGGGGCCTAAGACCTTGTGTGGAGTCGGGGCCGGAACCTGAGGATTCCTCTCCAGTGCTGACATGGATCTTGGGGTACTTCTGGAGTCTCCCCAGGGGAGTCAGTCCTCGTCTCGAATGCGGGCATGCACTTGCGCTTTCCTCCAGAGCGGTAGCAGCAGTGTCACGCAGTCCGCCGCGTGGATCAAAGGATCTATGGTTTTCCCTCGAGTCTTTCCCACGAGGCTTTCCCACGAGGCTTTCCCACAGGGCTGTCCCACGTGCACACGTGGTGGGAGTCGATCCTCGGCTTGAACGTCAAGGCAGTGCAGGGAAAACAGGTCCTCTGGAATGGACTGACACATCTGGGGGACTCTTGGAATGGTGGCACGACCCTGGAGTTCCTCTCGCCTTTCCTGTGGAGAGCGCCTCCTCTTGAGATGCGACGGGAACGCCGGGAATTCTTTCCCTACGAAACAGAGAAAGGATCCCTCATCTCGAGCTAGGAGGCGAAACGGTGCTCCCCTGGATGTGTGCGGGACACCACGTGCTTTCTCTCGAGTGCAGACGGGTATGTCGGGGAACTTCTTGAGTTGCAGCAATGATGTGAAGGACCCTTTGGAAGTTCCAGTGGTTAGATGTGATTGGCCTCGAGAAGCCTCAGCGGAAATGGGCCTCATCTCGCCTGGAGGGCAAAACCTCCTGGATTTTCTCGAGTTGCGGCAGGTGCTCTCGACTTACGACGGGGACCTCAGGGAACCGGTCTGGTGGCCTCAGGAAAGGCCAGTCCCCATGCGAGTTCCTCGGGGGCGTCTCGGGATTCCTCTCCCGTCGATGCCGGGGCCTAAGACCTTGTGTGGAGTCGGGGCCGGAACCTGAGGATTCCTCTCCAGTGCTGACATGGATCTTGGGGTACTTCTGGAGTCTCCCCAGGGGAGTCAGTCCTCGTCTCGAATGCGGGCATGCACTTGCGCTTTCCTCCAGAGCGGTAGCAGCAGTGTCACGCAGTCCGCCGCGTGGATCAAAGGATCTATGGTTTTCCCTCGAGTCTTTCCCACGAGGCTTTCCCACAGGGCTGTCCCACGTGCACACGTGGTGGGATTCGATCCTCGGCTTGAACGTCAAGGCAGTGCAGGGAAAACAGGTTCCTCTGGAAAGAACTGACACATCTGGGGGACTCTTGGAATGGTGGCACGACCCTGGAGTTCCTCTCGCCTTTCCTGTGGAGAGCGCCTCCTCTTGAGATGCGACGGGAACGCCGGGAATTCTTTCCCTACGAAACAGGGAAAGGATCCCTCATCTCGAGCTAGGATGCGGAAACGGGGCTCCCCTGGATGTGTGCGTGACTCACGGGCTTCCTCTCGAGTGGAGACGTGTATGTCGGGGAACTTCTTGAGTTGCAGTAAGGGTGTGAAGGACCCTTTGGAAGTTCCAGTGGTTAGACGTGATTAGCCTCGAGAAGCCTCAGCGGAAATGGGCCTCATCTCGCCTGGAGGGCAAAACCTCCTGGATTTTCTCGAGTTGCGGCAGGTGCTCTCGACTTACGACGGGGACCTCAGGGAACCGCTCTGGTGGCCTCAGGAAAGGCCAGTCCCCATGCGAGTTCCTCGGGGGCCTCTCGGGATTCCTCTCCCTTCGATGCCGGGGCCTAAGACCTTGTGTGGAGTTGGGGCCGGAACCTGAGGATTCCTCTCCAGTGCTAACATGGATCTTGGGGTACTTCTGGAGTCTCCCCAGGGGAGTCAGTCCTCGTCTCGAATGCGGGCATGCACTTGCGCTTTCCTCCAGAGCGGTAGCAGCAGTGTCACGCAGTCCGCCGCGTGGATCAAAGGATCTATGGTTTTCCCTAGAGTCTTTCCCACGAGGCTTTCCCACGAGGCTTTCCCACAGGGCTGTCCCACGTGCACACGTGGTGGGAGTCGATCCTCGGCTTGAACGTCAAGGCAGTGCAGGGAAAACAGGTTCCTCTGGAATGGAATGACACATCTGGGGGACTCTTGGAATGGTGGCACGACCCTGGAGTTCCTCTCGCCTTTCCTGTGGAGAGTGCCTCCTCTTGAGATGCGACGGGAACGCCGGGAATTCTTTCCCTACGAAATAGGGAAAGGATCGCTCATCTCGAGCTAGGAGGCGGAAAAGGGGCTCCCCTGGATGTGTGCGGGACCCCACGTGCTTCCTCTCGAGTGAGACGTGTATGTCGGGGAACTTCTTGAGTTGCAGCAAGGGTGTGAAGGACCCTTTGGAAGTTCCAGTGGTTAGACGTGATTAGCCTCGAGTAGCCTCAGCGGAAATGGGCCTCATCTCGCCTGGAGTGCAAAACCTCCTGGATTTTCTCGAGTTGCGGCAGGTGCTCTCGACTTACGACGGGGACCTCAGGGACCCGCTCTGGTGGCCTCAGGAAAGGCCAGTCCCCATGCGAGTTCCTCGGGGGCCTCTCGGGATTCCTCTCCCGTCGATGCCGGGGCCTAAGACCTTGTGTGGAGTCGGGGCCGGAACCTGAGGATTCCTCTCCAGTGCTGACATGGATCTTGGGGTACATCTGGAGTCTCCCCAGGGGAGTCAGTCCTCGTCTCGAATGCGGGCATGCACTTGCGCTTTCCTCCAGAGCGGTAGCAGCAGTCTCACGCAGTCCGCCGCGTGGATCAAAGGATCTATGGTTTTCCCTCGAGTCTTTCCCACGAGGCTTTCCCACGAGGCTTTCCCACAGGGCTGTTCCACGTGCACACGTGGTGGGTGTCGATCCTCGGCTTGAACGTCAAGGCAGTGCAGGGAAAACAGGTTCCTCTGGAATGGACTGACACATCTGGCAGACTCTTGGAATGGAGGCATAACCCTGGAGTTCCTCTCGCCTTTCCAGTGTAGAGCGCCTCCTCTTGAGATGCGACGGGAACGCCGGGAATTCTTTCCCTACGAAACAGGGAAAGGATCCCTCATCTCGAGCTAGGAGGCGGAAACGGGGCTCTCCTGGATGTGTGTGGGACCCCACGTGCTTCCTCTCGAGTGGAGACGGGTATGTCGGGGAACTTCTTGAGTTGCAGCAAGGGTGTGAAGGACCCTTTGGAAGTTCCAGTGGTTAGATGTGATTGGCCTCGAGAAGCCTCAGCGGAAATGGGCCTCATCTCGCCTGGAGGGCAAAACCTCCTGGATTTTCTCGAGTTGCGGCAGGTGCTCTCGACTTACGACGGGGACCTCAGGGACCCGCTCTGGTGGCCTCAGGAAAGGCCAGTCCCCATGCGAGTTCCTCGGGGGCCTCTCGGGATTCCTCTCCCGTCGATGCCGGGGCCTAAGACCTTGTGTGGAGTCGGGGCCGGAACCTGAGGATTCCTCTCCAGTGCTGACATGGATCTTGGGGTACTTCTGGAGTCTCCCCAGGGGAGTCAGTCCTCGACTCGAATGCGCGCATGCACTTGCGCTTTCCTCCAGAGCGGTAGCAGCAGTGTCACGCAGTCCGCCGCGTGGATCAAAGGATCTATGTTTTTCCCTCGAGTCTTTCCCACGAGGCTTTCCCACGAGGCTTTCCCACAGGGCTGTCCCACGTGCACACGTGGTGGGAGTCGATCCTCGGCTTGAACGTCAAGGCAGTGCAGGGAAAACAGGTTCCTCTGGAATGGACTGACACATCTGGGGGACTCTTGGAATGGTGGCACGACCCTGGAGTTCCTCTCGCCTTTCCTGTGGAGAGCGCCTCCTCTTGAGATGCGACGGGAACGCGGGGAATTCTTTCCCAACGAAACAGGGAAAGGATCCCTCATCTCGAGCTAGGAGGCGGAAACGGGGCTCCCCTGGATGTGTGCGGGACCCCACGTGCTTCCTCTCGAGTGGAGACGGGTATGTCGGGGAACTTCTTGAGTTGCAGCAAGGGTGTGAAGGACCCTTTGGAAGTTCCAGTGGTTAGACGTGATTGGCCTCGAGAAGCCTCAGCGGAAATGGGCTTCATCTCGCCTGGAGGGCAAAACCTCCTGGATTTTCTCGAGTTGCGGCAGGTGCTCTCGACTTACGACAGGGACCTCAGGGACCCGCTCTGGTGGCCTCAGGAAAGGCCAGTCCCCATGCGAGTTCCTCGGGGGCCTCTCGGGATTCCTCTCCCGTCGATGCCGGGGCCTAAGACCTTGTGTGGAGTCGGGGCCGGAACCTGAGGATTCCTCTCCAGTGCTGACATGGATCTTGGGGTACTTCTGGAGTCTCCCCAGGGGAGTCAGTCCTCGTCTCGAATGCGGGCATGCACTTGCGCTTTCCTCCAGAGCGGTAGCAGCAGTGTCACGCAGTCCGCCGCGTGGATCAAAGGATGTTTGTTTTTCCCTCGAGTCGTTCCCACGACGCTTTCCCACGAGGCTTTCCCACAGGGCTGTCCCACGTGCACACGTGGTGGGAGTCGATCCTCGGCTTGAACGTCAAGGCAGTGCAGGGAAAACAGGTTCCTCTGGAATGGACTGACACATCTGGGGGACTTTTGGAATGGTGGCATGACCCTGGAGTTCCTCTCGCCTTTCCTGTGGAGAGCGCCTCCTCTTGAGATGCGACGGGAACGCCGGGAATTCTTTCCCTACGAAACAGGGAAAGGATCCCTCATCTTGAGCTAGGAGGCGGAAACGGGGCTCCCCTGGATGTGTGCGGGACCCCACGTGCTTCCTCTCGAGTGCAGACGGGTATGTCGGGGAACTTCTTGAGTTGCAGCAAGGGTGTGAAGGACCCTTTGGAAGTTCCAGTGGTTAGATGTGATTGGCCTCGAGAAGCCTCAGCGGAAATGGGCCTCATCTCGCCTGGAGGGCAAAACCTCCTGGATTATCTCGAGTTGCAGCAGGTGCTCTCGACTTACGACGGGGACCTCAGGGACCCGCTCTGGTGGCCTCAGGAAAGGCCAGTCCCCATGCGAGTTCCTCGGGGGCCTCTCAGGATTCCTCTCCCATCGATGCCGGGTCCTAAGACCTTGTGTGGAGTCGGGGCCGGAACCTGAGGATTCCTCTCCAGTGCTGACATGGTACTTGCGGTACTTCTGGAGTCTCCCCAGGGGAGTCAGTCCTCTTCTCGAATGCGTGCATGCACTTGCGCTTTCCTCCAGAGCGGTAGCAGCAGTGTCACGCAGTCCGCCGCGTGGATCAAAGGATCTATGGTTTTCCCTCGAGTCTTTCCCACGAGGCTTTCCCACGAGGCTTTCCCACAGGGCTGTCCCACGTGCACACGTTATGGGAGTAGATCCTCGGCTTGAACGTCAAGGCAGTGCAGGGAAAACAGGTTCCTCTGGAATGGACTGACACATCTGGGGGACTCTTGGAATGGTGGCACGACCCTGGAGTTCCTCTCGCCTTTCCTGTGGAGAGCGCCTCCTCTTGAGATGCGACGGGAACGCCGGGAATTCTTTCCCTACGAAACAGGGAAAGGATCCCTCATCTCGAGCTTGGAGGCGGAAACGGGGCTCCCCTGGATGTGTGCGGGACCCACGTGCTTCCTCTCGAGTGGAGACGGGTATGTCGGGGAACTTCTTGAGTTGCAGCAAGGGTGTGAAGGACCCTTTGGAAGTTCCAGTGGTTAGACGTGATTAGCCTCGAGAAGCCTCAGCGGAAATGGGCCTCATCGCGCCTGGAGGGCAAAACCTCCTGGATTTTCTCGAGTTGCGGCAGGTGCTCTCGACTTACGACGGGGACCTCAGGGACCCGCTCTGGTGGCCTCAGGAAAGGCCAGTCCCCATGCGAGTTCCTCGGGGGCCTCTGGGGATTCCTCTCCCGTCGATGCCGGGGCCTAAGACCTTGTGTGGAGTCGGGGCCGGAACCTGAGGATTCCTCTCCAGTGCTGACATGGATCTTGGGGTACTTCTGGAGTCTCCCCAGGGGAGTCAGTCCTCGTCTCGTATGCGGGCATGCACTTGCGCTTTCCTCCAGAGCGGTAGCAGCTGTGTCACGCAGTCCGCCGCGTGGATCAAAGGATCTATGGTTTTCCCTCGAGTCTTTCCCACGAGGCTTTCCCACGAGGCTTTCCCACAGGGCTGTCCCACGTGCACACGTGGTCGGAGTCGATCCTCGGCTTGAACGTCAAGGCAGTGCAGGGAAAACAGGTTCCTCTGGAGTGGACTGACACATCTGGGGGACTCTTCGAATGGTGGCACGACCCTGGAGTTCCTCTCGCCTTTCCTGTAGAGAGCGCCTCCTCTTGAGATGCGACGGGAACGCCGGGAATTCTTTCCCTACGAAACAGGGAAAGGATCCCTCATCTCGAGCTAGGAGGCGGAAACGGGGCTCCCCTGGATGTGTGCGGGACCCCACGTGCTTCCTCTCGAGTGGAGACGGGTATGTCGGGGAACTTCTTGAGTTGCAGCAATGGTGTGAAGGACCCTTTGGAAGTTCCAGTGGTTAGACGTGATTAGCCTCGAGAAGTCTCTGCGGAAATGTGCCTCATCTCGCCTGGAGGGCAAAACCTCCTGGATTTTCTCGAGTTGCGGCAGGTGCTCTCGACTTACGACGGGGACCTCAGGGACCCGCTCTGGTGGCCTCAGGAAAGGCCAGTCCCCATGCGAGTTTCTCGGGGGCCTCTCGGGATTCCTCTCCCGTCGATGCCGGGGCCTAAGACCTTGTGTGGAGTCGGGGCCGGAACCTGAGGATTCCTCTCCAGTGCTGACATGGATCTTGGGGTACTTCTGGAGTCTCCCCAGGATAATCAGTCCTCGTCTCGAATGCGAGCATGCACTTGCGCTTTCCTCCAGAGCGGTAGCAGCAGTGTCACGCAGTCCGCCGCGTAGATCAAAGGATCTATGGTTTTCCCTCGAGTCTTTCCCACGAGGCTTTCCCACGAGGCTTTCCCACAGGGCTGTCCCACGTGCACACGTGGTGGGAGTCGATCCTCGGCTTGAACGTCAAGGCAGTGCAGGGAAAACAGGTTCCTCTGGAATGGACTGACACATCTGGGGGACTCTTGGAATGGTGGCATGACCCTGGAGTTCCTCTCGCCTTTCCTGTGGAGAGCGCCTCCTCTTGAGATGCGACGGGAACGCCGGGAATTCTTTCCCTACGAAACAGGGAAAGGATCCCTCATCTCGAGGTAGGAGGCGGAAACGGGGCTCCTCTGGATGTGTGCGGGACCCCACGTGCTTCCTCTCGAGTGGAGACGGGTATGTCGGGGAACTTCTTGAGTTGCAGCAATGGTGTGAAGGACCCTTTGGAAGTTCCAGTGGTTAGATGTGATTGGCCTCGAGAAGCCTCAGCGGAAATGGGCCTCATCGCGCCTGGAGGGCAAAACCTCCTGGATTTTCTCGAGTTGCGGCAGGTGCTCTCGACTTACGACGAGGACCTCAGGGAACCGCTCTGGTGGCCTCAGGAAAGGCCAGTCCCCATGCGAGTTCCTCGGGGGCGTCTCGTGATTCCTCTCCCGTCGATGCCGGGTCCTAAGACCTTGTGTGGAGTCGGGGCCGGAACCTGAGGATTCCTCTCCAGTGCTGACATGGATCTTGGGGTACTTCTGGAGTCTCCCCAGGAGAGTCAGTCCTCGTCTCGAATGCGGGCATGCACTTGCGCTTTCCTCCAGAGCGGTAGCAGCAGTGCCACGCAGTCCGCCGCGTGCATCAAAGGATCTATGTTTTTCCCTCGAGTCTTTCCCACGAGGCTTTCCCACGAAGCTTTCCCACAGGGCTGTCCCACGTGCACACGTGGTGGGAGTCGATCCTCGGCTTGAACTTCAAGGCAGTGCAGGGAAAACAGGTTCCTCTGGAATGGACTGACACATCTGGGGGACTCTTGGAATGGTGGCACGGCCCTGGAGTTCCTCTCGCCTTTCCTGTGGAGAGCGCCTCCTCTTGAGATGCGACGGGAACGCCGGGAATTCTTTCCCTACGAAACAGGGAAAGGAGCCCTCATCTCGAGCTAGGAGGCGGAAACGGGGCTCCCCTGGATGTGTGAGGGACCCCACGTGCTTCCTCTCGAGTGGAGACGGGTATGTCGGGGAACTTCTTGAGTTGCAGCAAGGGTGTGAAGGACCCTTTGGAATTTCCAGTGGTTAGACGTGATTGTCCTCGAGAAGCCTCAGCGGAAATGGGCCTCATCGCGCCTGGAGGGCAAAACCTCCTGGATTTTCTCGAGTTGCGGCAGGTGCTCTCGACTTAAGACGGGGACCTCAGGGACCCGCTCTGGTGGCCTCAGGAAAGGCCAGACCCATGCGAGTTCCTCGGGGGCCTCTCGGGATTCCTCTCCCGTCGATGCCGGGGCCTAAGACCTTGTGTGGAGACGGGGCCGGAACCTGAGGATTCCTCTCCAGTGCTGACATGGATCTTGGGGTACTTCTGGAGTCTCCCCAGGGGAGTCAGTCCTCGTCTCGAATGCGGGCATGCACTTGCGCTTTCCTCCAGAGCGTTAGCAGCAGTGTCACGCAGTCCGCCGCATGGATCAAAGGATCTATGGTTTTCCCTCGAGTCTTTCCCACGAGGCTTTCCCACGAGGCTTTCCCACAGGGCTGTCCCACGTGCACACGTGTTGGGAGTCGATCCTCGGCTTGAACGTCAAGGCAGTGCAGGGAAAACAGGTTCCTCTGGAATGGACTGACACATCTGGGGGACTTTTGGAATGGTGGCACGACCCTGGAGTTCCTCTCGCCTTTCCTGTGGAGAGCGCCTCCTCTTGAGATGCGACGGGAACGCCGGGAATTCTTTCCCTACGAAACAGGGAAAGGATCCCTCATCTCGAGCTAGGAGGCGGAAACGGGGCTCCCCTGGATGTGTGCGGGACCCCACGTGCTTCCTCTCGAGTGGAGACGGGTATGTCGGGGAACTTCTTGAGTTGCAGCAATGGTGTGAAGGACCCTTTGGAAGTTCCAGTGGTTAGATGTGATTGGCCTCGAGAAGCCTCAGCGGAAATGGGCCTCATCGCGCCTGGAGGGCAAAACCTCCTGGATTTTCTCGAGTTGCGGCAGGTGCTCTCGACTTACGACGAGGACATCAGGGAACCGCTCTGGTGGCCTCAGGAAAGGCCAGTCCCCATACGTGTTCCTCGGGGGGGTCTCGTGATTCCTCTCCCGTTGATGCCGGGGCCTAAGACCTTGTGTGGAGTCGGGGCCGGAACCTGAGGATTCCTCTCCAGTGCTGACATGGATCTTGGGGTACTTCTGGAGTCTCCCCAGGGGAGTCAGTCCTCGTCTCGAATGCGGGCATGCACTTGCGCTTTTCTCCAGAGCGGTAGCAGCAGTGTCACGCAGTCCGCCGCGTGGATCAAAGGATCTATGGTTTTGCCTCGAGTCTTTCCCACGAGGCTTTCCCACGAGGCTTTCCCACAGGGCTGTCCCACGTGCACACGTGGTGGGAGTCGATCCTCGGCTTGAACGTCAAGGCAGTGCAGGGAAAACAGGTTCCTCTGGAATGGACTGACACATCTGGGGGACTCTTGGAATGGTGGCACGACCCTGGAGTTCCTCTCGCCTTTCCTGTGGAGAGTGCTTCCTCTTGAGATGCGACGGGAACGCCGGGAATTCTTTCCCTACGAAACAGGGAAAGGATCCCTCATCTCGAGCTAGGCGGCGGAAACGGGGCTCCTCTGGATGTGTGCGGGACCCACGTGCTTCCTCTCGAGCGGAGACGGGTATGTCGGGGAACTTCTTGAGTTGCAGCAAGGGTGTGAAGGACCCTTTGGAAGTTCCAGTGGTTAGACGTGATTAGCCTCGAGAAGCCTCAGCGGAAATGGGCCTCATCTCGCCTGGAGGGCAAAACCTCCTGGATTTTCTCGAGTTGCAGCAGGTGCTCTCGACTTACGACGGGGACCTCAGGGACCCGCTCTGGTGGCCTCAGGGAAGGCCAGTCCCCATGCGAGTTTCTCGGGGGCCTCTCGGGATTCCTCTCCCGTCGATGCCGGGGCCTAAGACCTTGTGTGGATTCGGGGCCGGAACCTGAGGATTCCTCTCCAGTGCTGACATGGATCTTGGGGTACTTCTGGAGTCTCCCCAGGATAATCAGTCCTCGTCTCGAATGCGAGCATGCACTTGCGCTTTCCTCCAGAGCGGTAGCAGCAGTGTCACGCAGTCCGCCGCGTGGATCAAAGGATCTATGGTTTTCCCTCGAGTCTTTCACACGAGGCTTTCCCACGAGGCTTTCCCACAGGGCTGTCCCACGTGCACACGTGGTGGGAGTCGATCCTCGGCTTGAACGTCAAGGCAGTGCAGGGAAAACAGGTTCCTCTGGAATGGACTGACACATCTGGGGGACTCTTGGAATGGTGGCATGACCCTGGAGTTCCTCTCGCCTTTCCTGTGGAGAGCGCCTCCTCTTGAGATGCGACGGGAACGCCGGGAATTCTTTCCCTACGAAACAGGGAAAGGATCCCTCATCTCGAGGTAGGAGGCGGAAACGGGGCTCCCCTGGATGTGTGCGGGACACCACGTGCTTCCTCTCGAGTGGAGACGGGTATGTCGGGGAACTTCTTGAGTTGCAGCAATGGTGTGAAGGACCCTTTGGAAGTTCCAGTGGTTAGATGTGATTGGCCTCGAGAAGCCTCAGCGGAAATGGGCCTCATCGCGCCTGGAGGGCAAAACCTCCTGGATTTTCTCGAGTTGCGGCAGGTGCTCTCGACTTACGACGAGGACCTCAGGGAACCGCTCTGGTGGCCTCAGGAAAGGCCAGTCCCCATGCGAGTTCCTCGGGGGCGTCTCGTGATTCCTCTCCCGTCGATGCCGGGTCCTTAGACCTTGTGTGGAGTCGGGGCCGGAACCTGAGGATTCCTCTCCAGTGCTGACATGGATCTTGGGGTACTTCTGGAGTCTCCCCAGGGGAGTCAGTCCTCGTCTCGAATGCGGGCATGCACTTGCGCTTTCCTCCAGAGCGGTAGCAGCAGTGCCACGCAGTCCGCCGCGTGCATCAAAGGATCTATGTTTTTCCCTCGAGTCTTTCCCACGAGGCTTTCCCACGAAGCTTTCCCACAGGGCTGTCCCACGTGCACACGTGGTGGGAGTCGATCCTCGGCTTGAACTTCAAGGCAGTGCAGGGAAAACAGGTTCCTCTGGAATGGACTGACACATCTGGGGGACTCTTGGAATGGTGGCACGACCCTGGAGTTCCTCTCGCCTTTCCTGTGGAGAGCGCCTCCTCTTGAGATGCGACGGGACCGCCGGGAATTCTTTCCCTACGAAACAGGGAAAGGATCCCTCATCTCGAGCTAGGAGGCGGAAACGGGGCTCCCCTGGATGTGTGCGGGACCCCACGTGCTTCCTCTCGAGTGGGGACGGGTATGTCGGGGAACTTCTTGAGTTGCAGCAATCGTGTGAAGGACCCTTTGGAGTTCCAGTGGTTAGATGTGATTGGCCTCGAGAAGCCTCAGCGGAAATGGGCCTCATCTCGCCTGGAGGGCAAAACCTCCTGGATTTTCTCGAGTTGCGGCAGGTGCTCTCGACTTACGACGGGGACCTCAGGGACCCGCTCTGGTGGCCTCAGGAAAGGCCAGTCCCCATGCGAGTTCCTCGGGGGCCTCTCAGGATTACTCTCCCATCGATGCCGGGGCCTAAGACCTTGTGTGGAGTCGGGGCCGGAACCTGAGGATTCCTCTCCAGTGCTGACATGGATCTTGGGGTACTTCTGGAGTCTCCCCAGGGGAGTCAGTCCTCGTCTCGAATGCGGGCATGCACTTGCGCTTTCCTCCAGAGCGGTAGCAGCCGTGTCACGCAGTCCGCCGCGTGGATCAAAGGATCTATGGTTTTCCCTCGAGTCTTTCCCACGAGGCTTTCCCACGAGGCTTTCCCACAGGGCTGTCCCACGTGCACACGTGGTGGGAGTCGATCCTCGGCTTGAACGTCAAGGCAGTGCAGGGAAAACAGGTTCCTCTTGAATGGACTGACACATCTGGGGGTCTCTTGGAATGGTGTCACGACCCTGGAGTTCCTCTCGCCTTTCCTGTGGAGAGCGCCTCCTCTTGAGATGCGACGGGAACGCCGGGAATTCTTTCCCTACGAAACAGGGAAAGGATCCCTCATCTCGAGCTAGGAGGCGGAAACGGGGCTCCCCTGGATGTGTGCGGGACTCCACGTGCTTCCTCTCGAGTGGAGACGGGTATGTCGGGGAACTTCTTGAGTTGCAGCAAAGGTGTGAAGGACCCTTTGGAAGTTCCAGTGGTTAGATGTGATTGGCCTCGAGAAGCCTCAGCGGAAATGGGCCTCATCGCGCCTGGAGGGCAAAACCTCCTGGATTTTCTCGAGTTGCGGCAGGTGCTCTCGACTTACGACGGGGACCTCAGGGACCCGCTCTGGTGGCCTCAGGAAAGGCCAGTCCCCATGCGAGTTCCTCGGGGGCCTCTCGGGATTCCTCTCCCGTCGATGCCGGGGCCTAAGACCTTGTGTGGAGTCGGGGCCGGAACCTGAGGATTCCTCTCCAGTGCTGACATGGATCTTGGGGTACTTCTGGAGTCTCCCCAGGGGAGTCAGTCCTCGTCTCGAATGCTGGCATGCACTTGCGCTTTCCTCCAGAGCGGTAGCAGCAGTGTCACGCAGTCCGCCGCATGGATCAAAGGATCTATGGTTTTCCCTCGAGTCTTTCCCACGAGGCTTTCCCACAGGCTTTCTCACAGGGCTGTCCCACGTGCACACGTGGTGGGAGTCGATCCTCGGCTTGAACGTCAAGGCAGTGCAGGGAAAACAGGTTCCTCTGGAATGGACTGACACATCTGGGGGACTCTTGGAATGGTGGCACGACCCTGGAGTTCCTCTCGCCTTTCCTGTGGAGAGCGCTTCCTCTTGAGATGCGACGGGAACGCCGGGAATTCTTTCCCTACGAAACAGGGAAAGGATCCGTCATCTCGAGCTAGGAGGCGGAAACGGGGCTCCGCTGGATGTGTGCGGGACCCACGTGCTTCCTCTCGAGTGGAGACGGGTATGTCGGGGAACTTCTTGAGTTGCAGCAAGGGTGTGAAGGACCCTTTGGAAGTTCCAGTGGTTAGACGTGATTAGCCTCGAGAAGCCTCAGCGGAAATGGGCCTCATCTCGCCTGGAGGGCAAAACCTCCTGGATTTTCTCGAGTTGCGGCAGGTGCTCTCGACTTACGACGGGGACCTCAGGGACCCGCTCTGGTGGCCTCAGGAAAGGCCAGTCCCCATGCGAGTTTCTCGGGGGCCTCTCGGGATTCCTCTCCCGTCGATGCCGGGGCCTAAGACCTTGTGTGGAGTCGGGGCCGGAACCTGAGGATTCCTCTCCAGTGCTGACATGGATCTTGGGGTACTTCTGGAGTCTCCCCAGGATAATCAGTCCTCGTCTCGAATGCGAGCATGCACTTGCGCTTTCCTCCAGAGCGGTAGCAGCAGTGTCACGCAGTCCGCCGCGTGGATCAAAGGATCTATGGTTTTCCCTCGAGTCTTTCCCACGAGGCTTTCCCACGAGGCTTTCCCACAGGGCTGTCCCACGTGCACACGTGGTGGGAGTCGATCCTCGGCTTGAACGTCAAGGCAGTGCAGGGAAAACAGGTTCCTCTGGAATGGACTGACACATCTGGGGGACTCTTGGAATGGTGGCATGACCCTGGAGTTCCTCTCGCCTTTCCTGTGGAGAGCGCCTCCTCTTGAGATGCGACGGGAACGCCGGGAATTCTTTCCCTACGAAACAGGGAAAGGAGCCCTCATCTCGAGCTAGGAGGCGGAAACGGGGCTCCCCTGGATGTGTGAGGGACCCCACGTGCTTCCTCTCGAGTGGAGACGGGTATGTCGGGGAACTTCTTGAGTTGCAGCAAGGGTGTGAAGGACCCTTTGGAAGTTCCAGTGGTTAGACGTGATTGGCCTCGAGAAGCCTCAGCGGAAACGGGCCTCATCGCGCCTGGAGGGCAAAACCTCCTGGATTTTCTCGAGTTGCGGCAGGTGCTCTCGACTTAAGACGGGGACCTCAGGGACCCGCTCTGGTGGCCTCAGGAAAGGCCAGACCCATGCGAGTTCCTCGGGGGCCTCTCGGGATTCCTCTCACGTCGATGCCGGGGCCTAAGACCTTGTGTGGAGACGGGGCCGGAACCTGAGGATTCCTCTCCAGTGCTGACATGGATCTTGGGGTACTTCTGGAGTCTCCCCAGGGGAGTCAGTCCTCGTCTCGAATGCGGGCATGCACTTGCGCTTTCCTCCAGAGCGTTAGCAGCAGTGTCACGCAGTCCGCCGCATGGATCAAAGGATCTATGGTTTTCCCTCGAGTCTTTCCCACGAGGCTTTCCCACGAGGCTTTCCCACAGGGCTGTCCCACGTGCACACGTGGTGGGAGTCGATCCTCGGCTTGAACGTCAAGGCAGTGCAGGGAAAACAGGTTCCTCTGGAATGGACTGACACATCTGGGGGACTTTTGGAATGGTGGCACGACCCTGGAGTTCCTCTCGCCTTTCCTGTGGAGAGCGCCTCCTCTTGAGATGCGACGGGAAGGCCGGGAATTCTTTCCCTACGAAACAGGGAAAGGATCCCTCATCTCGAGCTAGGAGGCGGAAACGGGGCTCCCCTGGATGTGTGCGGGACCCCACGTGCTTCCTCTCGAGTGGAGACGGGTATGTCGGGGAACTTCTTGAGTTGCAGCAATGGTGTGAAGGACCCTTTGGAAGTTCCAGTGGTTAGATGTGATTGGCCTCGAGAAGCCTCAGCGGAAATGGGCCTCATCGCGCCTGGAGGGCAAAACCTCCTGGATTTTCTCGAGTTGCGGCAGGTGCTCTCGACTTACGACGAGGACATCAGGGAACCGCTCTGGTGGCCTCAGGAAAGGCCAGTCCCCATACGTGTTCCTCGGGGGGGTCTCGTGATTCCTCTCCCGTTGATGCCGGGGCCTAAGACCTTGTGTGGAGTCGGGGCCGGAACCTGAGGATTCCTCTCCAGTGCTGACATGGATCTTGGGGTACTTCTGGAGTCTCCCCAGGGGAGTCAGTCCTCGTCTCGAATGCGGGCATGCACTTGCGCTTTTCTCCAGAGCGGTAGCAGCAGTGTCACGCAGTCCGCCGCGTGGATCAAAGGATCTATGGTTTTCCCTCGAGTCTTTCCCACGAGGCTTTCCCACGAGGCTTTCCCACAGGGCTGTCCCACGTGCACACGTGGTGGGAGTCGATCCTCGGCTTGAACGTCAAGGCAGTGCAGGGAAAACAGGTTCCTCTGGAATGGACTGACACATCTGGGGGACTCTTGGAATGGTGGCACGACCCTGGAGTTCCTCTCGCCTTTCCTGTGGAGAGTGCTTCCTCTTGAGATGCGACGGGAACGCCGGGAATTCTTTCCCTACGAAACAGGGAAAGGATCCCTCATCTCGAGCTAGGAGGCGGAAACGGGGCTCCGCTGGATGTGTGCGGGACCCACGTGCTTCCTCTCGAGCGGAGACGGGTATGTCGGGGAACTTCTTGAGTTGCAGCAAGGGTGTGAAGGACCCTTTGGAAGTTCCAGTGGTTAGACGTGATTAGCCTCGAGAAGCCTCAGCGGAAATGGGCCTCATCTCGCCTGGAGGGCAAAACCTCCTGGATTTTCTCGAGTTGCAGCAGGTGCTCTCGACTTACGACGGGGACCTCAGAGACCCGCTCTGGTGGCCTCAGGGAAGGCCAGTCCCCATGCGAGTTTCTCGGGGGCCTCTCGGGATTCCTCTCCCGTCGATGCCGGGGCCTAAGACCTTGTGTGGAGTCGGGGCCGGAACCTGAGGATTCCTCTCCAGTGCTGACATGGATCTTGGGGTACTTCTGGAGTCTCCCCAGGATAATCAGTCCTCGTCTCGAATGCGAGCATGCACTTGCGCTTTCCTCCAGAGCGGTAGCAGCAGTGTCACGCAGTCCGCCGCGTGGATCAAAGGATCTATGGTTTTCCCTCGAGTCTTTCACACGAGGCTTTCCCACGAGGCTTTCCCACAGGGCTGTCCCACGTGCACACGTGGTGGGAGTCGATCCTCGGCTTGAACGTCAAGGCAGTGCAGGGAAAACAGGTTCCTCTGGAATGGACTGACACATCTGGGGGACTCTTGGAATGGTGGCATGACCCTGGAGTTCCTCTCGCCTTTCCTGTGGAGAGCGCCTCCTCTTGAGATGCGACGGGAACGCCGGGAATTCTTTCCCTACGAAACAGGGAAAGGATCCGTCATCTCGAGCTAGGAGGCGGAAACGGGGCTCCCCTGGATGTGTGCGGGACCCCACGTGCTTCCTCTCGAGTGGAGACGGGTATGTCGGGGAACTTCTTGAGTTGCAGCAATGGTGTGAAGGACCCTTTGGAAGTTCCAGTGGTTAGATGTGATTGGCCTCGAGAAGCCTCAGCGGAAATGGGCCTCATCGCGCCTGGAGGGCAAAACCTCCTGGATTTTCTCGAGTTGCGGCAGGTGCTCTCGACTTACGACGAGGACCTCAGGGAACCGCTCTGGTGGCCTCAGGAAAGGCCAGTCCCCATGCGAGTTCCTCGGGGGCGTCTCGTGATTCCTCTCCCGTCGATGCCGGGTCCTTAGACCTTGTGTGGAGTCGGGGCCGGAACCTGAGGATTCCTCTCCAGTGCTGACATGGATCTTGGGGTACTTCTGGAGTCTCCCCAGGGGAGTCAGTCCTCGTCTCGAATGCGGGCATGCACTTGCGCTTTCCTCCAGAGCGGTAGCAGCAGTGCCACGCAGTCCGCCGCGTGCATCAAAGGATCTATGTTTTTCCCTCGAGTCTTTCCCACGAGGCTTTCCCACGAAGCTTTCCCACAGGGCTGTCCCACGTGCACACGTGGTGGGAGTCGATCCTCGGCTTGAACTTCAAGGCAGTGCAGGGAAAACAGGTTCCTCTGGAATGGACTGACACATCTGGGGGACTCTTGGAATGGTGGCACGACCCTGGAGTTCCTCTCGCCTTTCCTGTGGAGAGCGCCTCCTCTTGAGATGCGACGGGACCGCCGGGAATTCTTTCCCTACGAAACAGGGAAAGGATCCCTCATCTCGAGCTAGGAGGCGGAAACGGGGCTCCCCTGGATGTGTGCGGGACCCCACGTGCTTCCTCTCGAGTGGGGACGGGTATGTCGGGGAACTTCTTGAGTTGCAGCAATCGTGTGAAGGACCCTTTGGAGTTCCAGTGGTTAGATGTGATTGGCCTCGAGAAGCCTCAGCGGAAATGGGCCTCATCTCGCCTGGAGGGCAAAACCTCCTGGATTTTCTCGAGTTGCGGCAGGTGCTCTCGACTTACGACGGGGACCTCAGGGACCCGCTCTGGTGGCCTCAGGAAAGGCCAGTCCCCATGCGAGTTCCTCGGGGGCCTCTCAGGATTACTCTCCCATCGATGCCGGGGCCTAAGACCTTGTGTGGAGTCGGGGCCGGAACCTGAGGATTCCTCTCCAGTGCTGACATGGATCTTGGGGTACTTCTGGAGTCTCCCCAGGGGAGTCAGTCCTCGTCTCGAATGCGGGCATGCACTTGCGCTTTCCTCCAGAGCGGTAGCAGCCGTGTCACGCAGTCCGCCGCGTGGATCAAAGGATCTATGGTTTTCCCTCGAGTCTTTCCCACGAGGCTTTCCCACGAGGCTTTCCCACAGGGCTGTCCCACGTGCACACGTGGTGGGAGTCGATCCTCGGCTTGAACGTCAAGGCAGTGCAGGGAAAACAGGTTCCTCTTGAATGGACTGACACATCTGGGGATCTCTTGGAATGGTGTCACGACCCTGGAGTTCCTCTCGCCTTTCCTGTGGAGAGCGCCTCCTCTTGAGATGCGACGGGAATGCCGGGAATTCTTTCCCTACGAAACAGGGAAAGGATCCCTCATCTCGAGCTAGGAGGCGGAAACGGGGCTCCCCTGGATGTGTGCGGGACTCCACGTGCTTCCTCTCGAGTGGAGACGGGTATGTCGGGGAACTTCTTGAGTTGCAGCAAAGGTGTGAAGGACCCTTTGGAAGTTCCAGTGGTTAGATGTGATTGGCCTCGAGAAGCCTAAGCGGAAATGGGCCTCATCGCGCCTGGAGGGCAAAACCTCCTGGATTTTCTCGAGTTGCGGCAGGTGCTCTCGACTTACGACGGGGACCTCAGGGACCCGCTCTGGTGGCCTCAGGAAAGGCCAGTCCCCATGCGAGTTCCTCGGGGGCCTCTCGGGATTCCTCTCCCGTCGATGCCGGGGCCTAAGACCTTGTGTGGAGTCGGGGCCGGAACCTGAGGATTCCTCTCCAGTGCTGACATGGATCTTGGGGTACTTCTGGAGTCTCCCCAGGGGAGTCAGTCCTCGTCTCGAATGCTGGCATGCACTTGCGCTTTCCTCCAGAGCGGTAGCAGCAGTGTCACGCAGTCCGCCGCATGGATCAAAGGATCTATGGTTTTCCCTCGAGTCTTTCCCACGAGGCTTTCCCACAGGCTTTCTCACAGGGCTGTCCCACGTGCACACGTGGTGGGAGTCGATCCTCGGCTTGAACGTCAAGGCAGTGCAGGGAAAACAGGTTCCTCTGGAATGGACTGACACATCTGGGGGACTCTTGGAATGGTGGCATGACCCTGGAGTTCCTCTCGCCTTTCCTGTGGAGAGCGCCTCCTCTTGAGATGCGACGGGAACGCCGGGAATTCTTTCCCTACGAAACAGGGAAAGGATCCCTCATCTCGAGCTAGGAGGCGGAAACGGGGCTCCCCTGGATGTATGCGGGACACCACGTGCTTCATCTCGAGAGGAGACGGGTATGTCGGGGAACTTCTTGAGTTGCAGCAAGGGTGTGAAGGACCCTTTGGAAGTTCCAGTGGTTAGACGTGATTGGCCTCGAGAAGCCTCAGCGGAAATGGGCCTCGTCTCGCCTGGAGGGCAAAACCTCCTGGATTTTCTCGAGTTGCGGCAGGTGCTCTCGACTTACGACGGGGACCTCAGGGACCCGCTCTGGTGGCCTCAGGAAAGGCCAGTCCCCATGCGAGTTCCTCGGGGGCCTCTCGGGATTCCTCTCCCGTCGATGCCGGGGCCTAAGACCTTGTGTGGAGTCGGGGCCGGAACCTGAGGATTCCTCTCCAGTGCTGACATGGATCTTGGGGTACTTCTGGAGTCTCCCCAGGGGAGTCAGTCCTCGTCTCGAATGCGGGCATGCACTTGCGCTTTCCTCCAGAGCGGTAGCAGCAGTGTCACGCAGTCCGATGCGTGGAGCAAAGGATCTATGGTTTTCCCTCGAGTCTTTCCCACGAGGCTTTCCCACGAGGCTTTCCCACAGGGCTGTCCCACGTGCACACGTGGTGGGAGTCGATCCTCGGCTTGAACGTCAAGGCAGTGCAGGGAAAACAGGTTCCTCTGGAATGGACTGACACATCTGGGGGACTCTTGGAATGGTGGCACGACCCTGGAGTTCCTCTCGCCTTTCCTGTGGAGAGCGCCTCCTCTTGAGATGCGACGGGAACGCCGGGAATTCTTTCCCTACGAAACAGGGAAACGATCCCTCATCTCGAGCAAGGAGGCGGAAATGGGGCTCCCCTGGATGTGTGCGGGACCCCACGTGCTTCCTCTCGAGTGGAGCCGGGTATGTCGGGGAACTTCTTGAGTTGCAGCAAAGGTGTGAAGGACCCTTTGGAAAGTCCAGTGGTTAGATGTGATTGGCCTCGAGAAGCCTCAGCGGAAATGGGCCTCATCTCGCCTGGAGGGCAAAACCTCCTGGATTTTCTCGAGTTGCGGCAGGTGCTCTCGACTTACGACGGGGACCTCAGGGACCCGCTCTGGTGGCCTCAGGAAAGACCAGTCCCCATGCGATTTCCTCGGGGGCCTCTCGAGATTCCTCTTCCGTCGATGCCGTGGCCTAAGACCTTGTGTGGAGTCGGGGCCGGAACCTGAGGATTCCTCTCCAGTGCTGACATGGATCTTGGGGTACTTCTGGAGTCTCCCCAGGGGAGTCAGTCCTCGTCTCGAATGCGGGCATGCACTTGCGCTTTCCTCCAGAGCGGTAGCAGCAGTGTCACGCAGTCCGCTGCGTGGATCAAAGGATCTATGGTTTTCCCTCGAGTCTTTCCCACGAGGCTTTCCCACGAGGCTTTCCCACAGGGCTGTCCCACGTGCACACGTGGTGGGAGTCGATCCTCGGCTTGAACGTCAAGGCAGTGCAGGGAAAACAGTTTCCTCTGGAATGGACTGACACATCTGGGGGACTCTTGGAATGGTGGCACGACCCTGGAGTTCCTCTCGCCTTTCCTGTGGAGAGCGCCTCCTCTTGAGATGCGACGGGAACGCCGGGAATTCTTTCCCTACGAAACAGGGAAAGGATCCCTCATCTCGAGCTAGGAGGCGGAAACGGGGCTCCCCTGGATGTGTGCGGGACTCCACGTGCTTCCTCTCGAGTGGAGACGGGTATGTCGGGGAACTTCTTGAGTTGCAGCAAAGGTGTGAAGGACCCTTTGGAAGTTCCAGTGGTTAGATGTGATTGGCCTCGAGAAGCCTCAGCGGAAATGGGCCTCATCGTGCCTGGAGGGCAAAACCTCCTGGATTTTCTCGAGTTTCGGCAGGTGCTCTCGACTTACGACGGGGACCTCAGGGACCCGCTCTGGTGGCCTCAGGAAAGGCCAGTCCCCATGCGAGTTCCTCGGGGGCCTCTCGGGATTCCTCTCCCGTCGATGCCGGGGCCTAAGACCTTGTGTGGAGTCGGGGCCGGAACCTGAGGATTCCTCTCCAGTGCTGACATGGATCTTGGGGTACTTCTGGAGTCTCCCCAGGGGAGTCAGTCCTCGTCTCGAATGCTGGCATGCACTTGCGCTTTCCTCCAGAGCGGTAGCAGCAGTGTCACGCAGTCCGCCGCGTGGATCAAAGGATCTATGGTTTTCCCTCGAGTCTTTCCCACGAGGCTTTCCCACAGGCTTTCTCACAGGGCTGTCCCACGTGCACACGTGGTGGGAGTCGATCCTCGGCTTGAACGTCAAGGCAGTGCTGGGAAAACAGGTTCCTCTGGAATGGACTGACACATCTGGGGGACTCTTGGAATGGTGGCATGACCCTGGAGTTCCTCTCGCCTTTCCTGTGGAGAGCGCCTCCTCTTGAGATGCGACGGGAACGCCGGGAATTCTTTCCCTACGAAACAGGGAAAGGATCCCTCATCTCGAGCTAGGAGGCGGAAACGGGGCTCCCCTGGATGTGTGCGGGACACCACGTGCTTCATCTCGAGAGGAGACGGGTATGTCGGGGAACTTCTTGAGTTGCAGCAAGGGTGTGAAGGACCCTTTGGAAGTTCCAGTGGTTAGACGTGATTGGCCTCGAGAAGCCTCAGCGGAAATGGGCCTCGTCTCGCCTGGAGGGCAAAACCTCCTGGATTTTCTCGAGTTGCGGCAGGTGCTCCCGACTTACGATGGGGACCTCAGGGACCCGCTCTGGTGGCCTCAGGAAAGGCCAGTCCCCATGCGAGTTCCTCGGGGGCCTCTCGGGATTCCTCTCCCGTCGATGCCGGGGCCTAAGACCTTGTGTGGAGTCGGGGCCGGAACCTGAGGATTCCTCTCCAGTGCTGACATGGATCTTGGGGTACTTCTGGAGTCTCCCCAGGGGAGTCAGTCCTCGTCTCGAATGCGGGCATGCACTTGCGCTTTCCTCCAGAGCGGTAGCAGCAGTGACACGCAGTCCGCTGCGTGGATCAAAGGATCTATGGTTTTCCCTCGAGTCTTTCCCACGAGGCTTTCCCACGAGGCTTTCCCACAGGGCTGTCCCACGTGCACACGTGGTGGGAGTCGATCCTCGGCTTGAACGTCAAGGCAGTGCAGGGAAAACAGGTTCCTCTGGAATGGACTGACACATCTGGGGGACTCCTGGAATGGTGGCACGACCCTGGAGTTCCTCTCGCCTTTCCTGTGGAGAGCGCCTCCTCTTGAGATGCGACGGGAACGCCGGGAATTCTTTCCCTACGAAACAGGGAAAGGATCCCTCATCTCGAGCTAGGCGGCGGAAACGGGGCTCCCCTGGATGTGTGCGGGACCCACGTGCTTCCTCTCGAGTGGAGACGGGTATGTCGGGGAACTTCTTGAGTTGCAGCAATGCTGTGAAGGACCCTTTGGAAGTTCCAGTGGTTAGATGTGATTGGCCTCGAGAAGCCTCAGCGGAAACGGGCCTCATCGCGCCTGGAGGGCAAAACCTCCTGGATTTTCTAGAGTTGCGGCAGGTGCTCTCGACTTACGACGAGGACCTCAGGGAACCGCTCTGGTGGCCTCAGGAAAGGCCAGTCCCCATGCGAGTTCCTCGGGGGCGTCTCGTGATTCCTCTCCCGTCGATGCCGGGGCCTAAGACCTTGTGTGGAGTCGGGGCCGGAACCTGAGGATTCCTCTCCAGTGCTGACATGGATCTTGGGGTACTTCTGGAGTCTCCCCAGGGGAGTCAGTCCTCGTCTCGAATGCGGGCATGCACTTGCGCTTTCCTCCAGAGCGGTAGCAGCAGTGTCACGCAGTCCGCCGCGTGCATCAAAGGATCTATGGTTTTCCCTCGAGTCTTTCCCACGAGGCTTTCCCACGAGGCTTTCCCACAGGGCTGTCCCACGTGCACACGTGGTGGGACTCCATCCTCGGCTTGAACGTCAAGGCAGGGCCGGGAAAACAGGTTCCTCTGGAATGGACTGACACATCTGGGGGTCTCTTGGAATGGTGGCACGACCCTTGAGTTCCTCTCGCCTTTCCTGTGCAGAGCGCCTCCTCTTGAGATGCGACGGGAACGCCGGGAATTCTTTCCCTACGAAACAGGGAAAGGATCCCTCATCTCGAGCTAGGAGGCGGAAAAGGGGCTCCCGTGGATGTGTGCGGGACCCCACGTGTTTCCCCTCGTGTGGAGACGGGTATGTCGCGGAACTGCTTGAGTTGCAGCAAGGGTGTGAAGGACCCTTTGGAAGTTCCAGTGGTTAGACCTGATTAGCCTCGAGAAGCCTCAGCGGAAATGGGCCTCATCTCGCCTGGAGGCAAAACCTCCTGGATTTTCTCGAGTTGCGGCCGGTGCTCTCGAGTTACGACGGGGACCTCAGGGACCCGCTCTGCTGGCCTCAGGAAAGGCCAGTCCCCATGCGAGTTCCTCGGGGTCCTCTCGGGATTCCTCTCCCGTCGATGCCGGGGCCTAAGACCTTGTGTGGAGTCGGGGCCGGAACCTGAGGATTCCTCTCCAGTGCTGACATGGATCTTGGGGTAATTCTGGAGTCTCCCCAGGGGAGTCAGTCCTCGTCTCGAATGCGGGCATGCACTTCCGCTTTCCTCCAGAGCGGTAGCAGCAGTGTCACGCAGTCCGCCGCGTGGATCAAAGGATCTATGGTTTTCCCTCGAGTCTTTCCCACGAGGCTTTCCCACGAGGCTTTCCCACAGGGCTGTCCCACGTGAACACGTGGTGGGAGTCGATCCTCGGCTTGAACGTCAAGGCAGTGCAGGGAAAACAGGTTCCTCTGGAATGGACTGACACATCTGGGGGACTCTTGGAATGGTGGCACGACCCTGGAGTTCCTCTCGCCTTTCCTGTGGAGAGCGCCTCCTCTTGAGATGCGACGGGAACGCCGGGAATTCTTTCCCTACGAAACAGGGAAAGGATCCCTCATCTCGAGCAAGGAGGCGGAAACGGGGCTCCCCTGGATGTGTGCGGGACCCCATGTGCTTCCTCTCGAGTGGAGACGGGTATGTCGGGGAACTTTTTGAGTTGCAGCAATTGTGTGAAGGACCCTTTGGAAGGTCCAGTGGTTAGATGTGATTGGCCTCGAGAAGCCTCAGCGGAAATGGGCCTCGTCTCGCCTGGAGGGCAAAACCTCCTGGATTTTCTCGAGTTGCGGCAGGTGCTCTCGACTTACGACGGGGACCTCAGGGACCCGCTCTGGTGGCCTCAGGAAAGGCCAGTCCCCATGCGATTTCCTCAGGGGCCTCTCGGGATTCCTCTTCCATCGATGCCGGGGCCTAAGACCTTGTGTGGAGTCGGGGCCGGAACCTGAAGATTCCTCTCCAGTGCTGACATGGATCTTGGGGTACTTTTGGAGTCTCCCCAGGGGAGTCAGTCCTCGTCTCGAATGCGAGCATGCACTTGCGCTTTCCTCCAGAGCGGTAGCAGCAGTGTCACGCAGTCCGCCGCGTGGATAAAAGGATCTATGGTTTTCCCTCGAGTCTTTCCCACGAGGCTTTCCCACGAGGCTTTCCCACAGGGCTGTCCCACGTGCACACGTGGTGGGAGTCGATCCTCGGCTTGAACGTCAAGGCAGTGCAGGGAAAACAGGTTCCTCTGGAATGGACTGACACATCTGGGGGCCTCTTGGAATGGTGGCATGACCCTGGAGTTCCTCTCGCCTTTCCTGTGGAGAGCGCCTCCTCTTGAGATGCGACGGGAACGCCGGGAATTCTTTCCCTACGAAACAGGGAAAGGATCCCTCATCTCGAGCTAGGAGGCGGAAACGGGGCTCCCCTGGATGTGTGCGGGACCCCACGTGCTTCCTCTCGAGTGGAGACGGGTATGTCGGGGAACTTCTTGAGTTGCAGCAATGGTGTGAAGGACCCTTTGGAAGTTCCAGTGGTTAGATGTGATTGGCCTCGAGAAGCCTCAGCGGAAATGGGCCTCATCGCGCCTGGAGGGCAAAACCTCCTGGATTTTCTCGAGTTGCGGCAGGTGCTCTCGACTTACGACGAGGACATCAGGGAACCGCTCTGGTGGCCTCAGGAAAGGCCAGTCCCCATGCGAGTTCCTCGGGGGCGTCTCGTGATTCCTCTCCCGTCGATGCCGGGGCCTAAGACCTTGTGTGGAGTCGGGGCCGGAACCTGAGGATTCCTCTCCAGTGCTGACATGGATCTTGGGGTACTTCTGGAGTCTCCCCAGGGGAGGCAGTCCTCGTCTCGAATGCAGGCATGCACTTGCGCTTTTCTCCAGAGCGGTAGCAGCAGTGTCACCCAGTCCGCCGCGTGGATCAAAGGATCTATGGTTTTCCCTCGAGTCTTTCCCACGAGGCTTTCCCACGAGGCTTTCCCACAGGGCTGTCCCACGTGCACACGTGGTGGGAGTCGATCCTCGGTTTGAACGTCAAGGCAGTGCAGGGAAAACAGGTTCCTCTGGAATGGACTGACACATCTGGGGGACTCTTGGAATGGTGGCACGACCCTCGAGTTCCTCTCACCTTTCCTGTGGAGAGCGCCTCCTCTTGAGATGCGATGGGAACGCCGGGAATTCTTTCCCTACGAAACAGGGAAAGGATCCCTCATCTCGAGCTAGGTGGCGGAAACGGGGCTCCGCTGGATGTGTGCGGGACCCACGTGCTTCCTCTCGAGTGGAGACGGGTATGTCGGGGAACTTCTTGAGTTGCAGCAAGGGTGTGAAGGACCCTTTGGAAGTTCCAGTGGTTAGACGTGATTAGCCTCGAGAAGCCTCAGCGGAAATGGGCCTCATCTCGCCTGGAGGGCAAAACCTCCTGGATTTTCTCGAGTTGCGGCAGGTGCTCTCGACTTACGACGGGGACCTCAGGGACCCGCTCTGGTGGCCTCAGGAAAGGCCAGTCCCCATGCGAGTTCCTCGGGGGCCTCTCGGGATTCCTCTCCCGTCGATGCCGGGGCCTAAGACCTTGTGTGGAGTCGGGGCCGGAACCTGAGGATTCCTCTCCAGTGCTGACATGGATCTTGGGGTACTTCTGGAGTCTCCCCAGGATAATCAGTCCTCGTCTCGAATGCGAGCATGCACTTGCGCTTTCCTCCAGAGCGGTAGCAGCAGTGTCACGCAGTCCGCCGCGTGGATCAAAGGATCTATGGTTTTCCCTCGAGTCTTTCCCACGAGGCTTTCCCACGAGGCTTTCCCACAGGGCTGTCCCACGTGCACACGTGGTGGGAGTCGATCCTCGGCTTGAACGTCAAGGCAGTGCAGGGAAAACAGGTTCCTCTGGAATGGACTGACACATCTGGGGGACTCTTGGAATGGCGGCATGACCCTGGAGTTCCTCTCGCCTTTCCTGTGGAGAGCGCCTCCTCTTGAGATGCGACGGGAACGCCGGGAATTCTTTCCCTACGAAACAGGGAAAGGATCCCTCATCTCGAGCTAGGAGGCGGAAACGGGGCTCCCCTGGATGTGTGCGGGACCCCACGTGCTTCCTCTCGAGTGGAGACGGGTATGTCGGGGAACTTCTTGAGTTGCAGCAATGGTGTGAAGGACCCTTTGGAAGTTCCAGTGGTTAGATGTGATTGGCCTCGAGAAGCCTCAGCGGAAACGGGCCTCATCGCGCCTGGAGTGCAAAACCTCCTGGATTTTCTCGAGTTGCGGCAGGTGCTCTCGACTTACGACGAGGACCTCAGGGAACCGCTCTGGTGGCCTCAGGAAAGGCCAGTCCCCATGCGAGTTCCTCGGGGGCGTCTCGTGATTCCTCTCCCGTCGATGCCGGGGCCTAAGACCTTGTGTGGAGTCGGGGCCGGAACCTGAGGATTCCTCTCCAGTGCTGACATGGATCTTGGGGTACTTCTGGAGTCTCCCCAGGGGAGTCAGTCCTCGTCTCGAATGCGGGCATGCACTTGCGCTTTCCTCCAGAGCGGTAGCAGCAGTGTCACGCAGTCCGCCGCGTGCATCAAAGGATCTATGGTTTTCCCTCGAGTCTTTCCCACGAGGCTTTCCCACGAGGCTTTCCCACAGGGCTGTCCCACGTGCACACGTGGTGGGAGTCGATCCTCGGCTTGAACTTCAAGGCAGTGCAGGGAAAACAGGTTCCTCTGGAATGGACTGACACATCTGGGGGACTCTTGGAATGGTGGCACGACCCTGGAGTTCCTCTCGCCTTTCCTGTGGAGAGCGCCTCCTCTTGAGATGCGACGGGAACGCCGGGAATTCTTTCCCTACGAAACAGGGAAAGGATCCCTCATCTCGAGCTAAGAGGCGGAAACGGGGCTCCCCTGGATGTGTGCGGGACCCCACGTGCTTCCTCTCGAGTGGGGACGGGTATGTCGGGGAACTTCTTGAGTTGCAGCAATCGTGTGAAGGACCCTTTGGAAGTTCCAGTGGTTAGATGTGATTGGCCTCGAGAAGCCTCAGCGGAAATGGGCCTCATCTCGCCTGGAGGGCAAAACCTCCTGGATTTTCTCGAGTTGCGGCAGGTGCTCTCGACTTACGACGGGGACCTCAGGGACCCGCTCTGGTGGCCTCAGGAAAGGCCAGTCCCCATGCGAGTTCCTCGGGGGCCTCTCGGGATTCCTCTCCCATCGATGCCGGGGCCTAAGACCTTGTGTGGAGTCGGGGCCGGAACCTGAGGATTCCTCTCCAGTGCTGACATGGATCTTGGGGTACTTCTGGAGTCTCCCCAGGGGAGTCAGTCCTCGTCTCGAATGCGGGCATGCACTTGCGCTTTCCTCCAGAGCGGTAGCAGCAGTGTCACGCAGTCCGCCGCGTGCATCAAAGGATCTATGGTTTTCCCTCGAGTCTTTCCCACGAGGCTTTCCCACGAGGCTTTCCCACAGGGCTGTCCCACGTGCACACGTGGTGGGAGTCGATCCTCGGCTTGAACTTCAAGGCAGTGCAGGGAAAACAGGTTCCTCTGGAATGGACTGACACATCTGGGGGACTCTTGGAATGGTGGCACGACCCTGGAGTTCCTCTCGCCTTTCCTGTGGAGAGCGCCTCCTCTTGAGATGCGACGGGAACGCCGGGAATTCTTTCCCTACGAAACAGGGAAAGGATCCCTCATCTCGAGCTAGGAGGCGGAAACGGGGCTCCCCTGGATGTGTGCGGGACCCCACGTGCTTCCTCTCGAGTGGGGACGGGTATGTCGGGGAACTTCTTGAGTTGCAGCAATCGTGTGAAGGACCCTTTGGAAGTTCCAGTGGTTAGATGTGATTGGCCTCGAGAAGCCTCAGCGGAAATGGGCCTCATCTCGCCTGGAGGGCAAAACCTCCTGGATTTTCTCGAGTTGCGGCAGGTGCTCTCGACTTACGACGGGGACCTCAGGGACCCGCTCTGGTGGCCTCAGGAAAGGCCAGTCCCCATGCGAGTTCCTCGGGGGCCTCTCGGGATTCCTCTCCCATCGATGCCGGGGCCTAAGACCTTGTGTGGAGTCGGGGCCGGAACCTGAGGATTCCTCTCCAGTGCTGACATGGATCTTGGGGTACTTCTGGAGTCTCCCCAGGGGAGTCAGTCCTCGTCTCGAATGCGGGCATGCACTTGCGCTTTCCTCCAGAGCGGTAGCAGCCGTGTCACGCAGTCCGCCGCGTGGATCAAAGGATCTATGGTTTTCCCTCGAGTCTTTCCCACGAGGCTTTCCCACGAGGCTTTCCCACAGGGCTGTCCCACGTGCACACGTGGTGGGAGTCGATCCTCGGCTTGAACGTCAAGGCAGTGCAGGGAAAACAGGTTCCTCTTGAATGGACTGACACATCTGGGGGACTCTTGGAATGGTGTCACGACCCTGGAGTTCCTCTCGCCTTTCCTGTGGAGAGCGCCTCCTCTTGAGATGCGACGGGAACGCCGGGAATTCTTTCCCTACGAAACAGGGAAAGGATCCCTCATCTCGAGCTAGGAGGCGGAAACGGGGCTCCCCTGGATGTGTGCGGGACCCCACGTGCTTCCTCTCGAGTGGAGACGGGTATGTCGGGGAACTTCTTGAGTTGCAGCAAAGGTGTGAAGGACCCTTTGGAAGTTCCAGTGGTTAGACTTGATTGGCCTCGAGAAGCCTCAGCGGAAATGGGCCTCATCTCCCTGGAGGGAAAAACCTCCTGGATTTTCTCGAGTTGCGGCAGGTGCTCTCGACTTACGACGGGGACCTCAGGGACCCGCTCTGGTGGCCTCAGGAAAGGCCAGTCCCCATGCGAGTTCCTCGGGGGCCTCTCGGGATTCCTCTCCCGTCGATGCCGGGGCCTAAGACCTTGTGTGGAGTCGGGGCCGGAACCTGAGGATTCCTCTCCAGTGCTGACATGGATCTTGGGGTACTTCTGGAGTCTCCCCAGGGGAGTCAGTCCTCGTCTCGAATGCGCGCATGCACTTGCGTTTCCTCCAGAGCGGTAGCAGCAGTGTCACACAGTCCGCCGCGTGGATCAAAGGATCTATGGTTTTCCCTCGAGTCTTTCCCACGAGGTTTTCCCACGAGGCTTTCCCACAGGGCTGTCCCACGTGCACACGTGGTGGGAGTCGATCCTCGGCTTGAACGTCAAGGCAGTGCAGGGAAAACAGGTTCCTCTGGAATGGACTGACACATCTGGGGGACTCTTGGAATGGTGGCACGACCCTGGAGTTCCTCTCGCCTTTCCTGTGGAGAGCGCCTCCTCTTGAGATGCGACGGGAACGCTGGGAATTCTTTCCCTACGAAACAGGGAAAGGATCCCTCATCTCGAGCTAGGAGGCGGAAACGGGGCTCCCCTGGATTTGTGCGGGACACCACGTGCTTCCTCTCGAGTGGAGACGGGTATGTCGGGGAACTTCTTGAGTTGCAGCAAGGGTGTGAAGGACCCTTTGGAAGTTACAGTGGTTAGATGTGATTGGCATCGAGAAGCCTCAGCGGAAATGGGCCTCATCTCGCCTGGAGGGCAAAACCTCCTGGATTTTCTCGAGTTGCGGCAGGTGCTCTCGACTTACGACGGGGACCTCAGGGACCCGCTCTGGTGGCCTCAGGAAAGGCCAGTCCCCATGCGAGTTCCTCGGGGGCCTCTCGGGATTCCTCTCCCGTCGATGCCGGGGCCTAAGACCTTGTGTGGAGTCGGGGCCGGAACCTGAGGATTCCTCTCCAGTGCTGACATGGATCTTGGGGTACTTCTGGAGTCTCCCCAGGGGAGTCAGTCCTCGTCTCGAATGCGGGCATGCACTTGCGCTTTCCTCCAGAGCGGTAGCATCAGTGTCACGCAGTCCGCCGCGTGGATCAAAGGATCTATGGTTTTCCCTCGAGTCTTTCCCACGAGGCTTTCCCACGAGGCTTTCCCACAGGGCTGTCCCACGTGCACACGTGGTGGGAGTCGATCCTCGGCTTGAACGTCAAGGCAGTGCAGGGAAAACAGGTTCCTCTGGAATGGACTGACACATCTGGGGGACTCTTGGAATGGTGGCACGACCCTGGAGTTCCTCTCGCCTTTCCTGTGGAGAGCACCTCCTCTTGAGATGCGACAGGAACGCCGGGAATTCTTTCCCTACGAAACAGGGAAAGGATCCCTCATCTTGAGCTAGGAGGCGGAAACGGGGCTCCCCTGGATGTGTGCGGGACACCACGTGCTTCCTCTCGAGTGCAGACGGGTATGTCGGGGAACTTCTTGAGTTGCAGCAATGGTGTGAAGGACCCTTTGGAAGTTCCAGTGGTTAGATGTGATTGGCCTCGAGAAGCCTCAGCGGAAATGGGCCTCATCTCGCCTGGAGGGCAAAACCTCCTGGATTTTCTCGAGTTGCGACAGGTGCTCTCGACTTACGACGGGGACCTCAGGGACCCGCTCTGGTGGCCTCAGGAAAGGCCAGTCCCCATGCGAGTTCCTCGGGGGCGTCTCGGGTTTCCTCTCCCGTTGATGCCAGGGCCTAAGACCTTGTGTGGAGTCGGGGCCGGAGCCTGAGGATTCCTCTCCAGTGCTGACATCTATCTTGGGGTACTTCTGGAGTCTCCCCAGGGGAGTCAGTCCTCGTCTCGAATGCGGGCATGCACTTGCGCTTTCCTCCAGAGCGGTAGCAGCAGTGTCACGCAGTCCGCCGCGTGGATCAAAGGATCTATGGTTTTCCCTCGAGTCTTTCCCACGAGGCTTTCCCACGAGGCTTTCCCACAGGGCTGTCCCACGTGCACACGTGGTGGGAGTCGATCCTCGGCTTGAACGTCAAGGCAGTGCAGGGAAAACAGGTTCCTCTGAAATGGACTGACACATCTGGGGGACTCTTGGAATGGTGGCACGACCCTGGAGTTCCTCTCGCCTTTCCTGTGGAGAGCGCCTCCTCTTGAGATGCGACGGGAACGCCGGGAATTCTTTCCCTACGAAACAGTGAAAGGATCCCACATCTCGAGCTAGGAGGCGGAAACGGGGCTCCCCTGGATGTGTGCGGGACCCCACGTGCTTCCTCTCGAGTGGAGACGGGTATGTCGGGGAACTTCTTGAGTTGCAGCAAGGGTGTGAAGGACCCTTTGGAAGTTCCAGTGGTTAGATGTGATTGGCCTAGAGAAACCTCAGCGGAAATGGGCCTCATCTCGCCTGGAGGGCAAAACCTCCTGGATTTTCTCGAGTTGCGGCAGGTGCTCTGGACTTACGATGGGGACCTCAGGGAACCGCTCTGGTGGCCTCAGGAAAAGCCAGTCCCCATGCGAGTTCCTCGGGGGCGTCTCGGAATTCCTCTCCCGGCGATGCCGGGGCCTAAGACCTTGTGTGGAGTCGGGGCCGGAACCTGAGGATTCCTCTCCAGTGCTGACATGGATCTTGGGGTACTTCTGGAGTCTCCCCAGGGGAGTCAGTCCTCGTCTCGAATGCGGGCATGCATAGCGCTTTCCTCCAGAGCGGTAGCAGCAGTGTCACGCAGTCCGCCGCGTGGATCAAAGGATCTATGGTTTTCCCTCGAGTCTTTCCCACGAGGCTTTCCCACGAGGCTTTCCCACAGGGCTGTCCCACGTGCACACGTGGTGGGAGTCGATCCTCGGCTTGAACGTCAAGGCAGTGCAGGGAAGACAGGTTCCTCTGGAATGGACTGACACATCTGGGGGCTCTTGGAATGGTGGCACGACCCTGGAGTTCCTCTCGCCTTTCCTGTGGAGAGCGCCTCCTCTTGAGATGCGACGGGAACGCCGGGAATTCTTTCCCTACGAAACAGGGAAAGGATCCCTCATCTCGAGCTAGGAGGCTGAAACGGGGCTCCCCTGGATGTGTGCGGGACACCACGTGCTTCCTCTCGAGTGCAGACGGGTATGTCGGGGAACTTCTTGAGTTGCAGCAAGGGTGTGAAGGACCCTTTGGATGTTCCAGTGGTTAGATGTGATTGGCCTCGAGAAGCCTCAGCGGAAATGGGCCTCATCTCGCCTGGAGGTGAAAACCTCCTGGATTTTCTCGAGTTGTGGCAGGTGCTCTCGACTTACGACGGGGACCTCAGGGACCCGCTCTGGTGGCCTCAGGAAAGGCCAGTCCCCATGCGAGTTCCTCGGGGGCCTCTCGGGATTCCTCTCCCGTCGATGCCAGGGCCTAAGACCTTGTGTGGAGTCGGGGCCGGAACCTGAGGATTCCTCTCCAGTGCTGACATGGATCTTGGGGTACTTCTGGAGTCTCCCCAGGGGAGTCAGTCCTCGTCTCGAATGCGGGCATGCACTTGCGCTTTCCTCCAGAGCGGTAGCAGCAGTGTCACGAAGTCCGCCGCGTGGATCAAAGGATCTATGGTTTTCCCTCGAGTCTTTCCCTCGAGGCTTTTCCACGAGGCTTTCCCACAGGGCTGTCCCACGTGCACACGTGGTGGGAGTCGATCCTCGGCTTGAACGTCAAGGCAGTGCAGGGAAAACAGGTTCCTCTGGAATGGACTGACACATCTGGGGGACTCTTGGAATGGTGGCACGACCCTGGAGTTCCTCTCGCCTTTCCTGTGGAGAGCGCCTCCTCTTGAGATGCGACGGGAACGCCGGGAATTCTTTCCCTTCGAAACAGGGAAAGGATCCCTCTTCTCGAGCTAGGAGGCGGAAACGGGGCTCCCCTGGATGTGTGCGGGACATCACGTGCTTCCTCTCGAGTGGAGACGGGTATGTCGGGGAACTTCTTGAGTTGCAGCAATGGTGTGAAGGACCCTTTGGAAGTTCCAGTGGTTAGATGTGATTGGCCTCGAGAAGCCTCAGCGGAAATGGGCCTCATCTCGCCTGGAGGGCAAAACTTCCTGGATTTTCTCGAGTTGCGGCAGGTGCTCTCGACTTACGACGGGGACCTCAGGGACCCGCTCTGGTGGCCTCAGGAAAGGCCAGTCCCCATGCGAGTTCCTCGGGGGCGTCTCGGGATTCCTCTCCCGTCGATGCCGGGGCCTAAGACCTTGTGTGGAGTCGGGGCCGGAACCTGAGGATTCCTCTCCAGTGTTGACATGGATCTTGGGGTACTTCTGGAGTCTCCCCAGGGGAGTCAGTCCTCGTCTCGAATGCGGGCATGCACTTGCGCTTTCCTCCAGAGCGGTAGCAGCAGTGTCACGCAGTCCGCCGCGTGGATCAAAGGATCTATGGTTTTCCCTCGAGTCTTTCCCACGAGGCTTTCCCACGAGGCTTTCCCACAGGGCTGTCCCACGTGCACACGTGTTGGGAGTCGATCCTCGGCTTGAACGTCAAGGCAGTGCAGGGAAAACAGGTTCCTCTGGAATGGATTGACACATCTGGGGGACTCTTGGAATGGTGTCACCACACTGGAGTTCCTCTCGCCTTTCCTGTGGAGAGCGCCTCCTCTAGAGATGCGACGGGAACGCCGGGAATTCTTTCTCTACGAAACAGGGAAAGGATCCCTCATCTCGAGCTAGGAGGCGGAAATGGAGCTCCCCTGGATGTGTGCGGGACCCCACGTGCTTCCTCTCGAGTGGAGACGGGTATGTCGGGGAACTTCTTGAGTTGCAGCAATGGTGTGAAGGACCCTTTGGAAGTTCCAGTGGTTAGATATGATTGGCCTCGAGAAGCCTCAGCGGAAATGGGCCTCATCTCGCCTGGAGGGCAAAACCTCCTAGATTTTCTCGAGTTGCGGCAGGTTCTCTCGACTTACGACGGGGACCTCAGGGACCCGCTCTGGTGGCCTCAGGAAAGGCCAGTCCCCATGCGAGTTCCTCGGGGCCTCTCGGGATTCCTCTCCCGTCGATGCCGGGGCCTAAAACCTTGTGTGGAGTCGGGGCCGGAACCTGAGGATTCCTCTCCAGTGCTGACGGGATCTTGGGGTACTTCTGGAGTCTCCCGAGGGGAGTCAGTCCTTGTCTCGAATGCGGGCATGCACTTTCGCTTTCCTCCAGAGCGGTAGCAGCAGTGTCACGCAGTCCGCCGCGTGGATCAAAGGATCTATGATTTTCCCTCCAGTCTTTCCCACGAGGCTTTCCCACGAGGCTTTCCCACAGGGCTGTCCCACGTGCACACGTGGTGGGAGTCGATCCTCGGCTTGAACGTCAAGGCAGTGCAGGGAAAACAGGTTCCTCTGGAATGGACTGACACATCTGGGGGACTCTTGGAATGGTGTCACGACCCTGGAGTTCCTCTCGCCTTTCCTGTGGAGAGCGCCTCCTCTTTAGATGCGACGGTAACGCCGGGAATTCTTTCCCTACGAAACAGGGAAAGGATCCCTCATCTCGAACTAGGAGGCGGAAACGGGGCCCCCCTGGATGTGTGCGGGACCCCACGTGCTTCCTCTCGAGTGGAGACGGGTATGTCGGGGAACTTCTTGAGTTGCAGCAATGGTGTGAAGGACCCTTTGGAAGTTCCAGTGGTTTAGATGTGATTGGCCTCGAGAAATCTCAGCGGAAATGGGCCTCATCTCGCCTGGAGGGCAAAACCTCCTGGATTTTCTCGAGTTGCGGCAGGTGCTCTAGAGTTACGATGGGGACCTCAGGGAACCGCTCTGGTGGCCTCAGGAAAAGCCAGTCCCCATGCGAGTTCCTCGGGGGCGTCTCGGGATTCCTCTCCCGGCGATGCCGGGGCCTAAGACCTTGTGTGGAGTCGGGGCCGGAACCTGAGGATTCCTCTCCAGTGCTGACATGGATCTTGGGGTACTTCTGGAGTCTCCCCAGGGGAGTCAGTCCTCGTCTCGAATGCGGGCATGCATAGCGCTTTCCTCCAGAGCGGTAGCAGCAGTGTCACGCAGTCCGCCGCGTGGATCAATGGATCTATGGTTTTCCCTCGAGTCTTTCCCACGAGGCTTTCCCACGAGGCTTTCCCACAGGGCTGTCCCACGTGCACACGTGGTGGTAGTCGATCCTCGGCTTGAACGTCAAGGCAGTGCAGGGAATACAGGTTCCTCTGGAATGGACTGACACATCTGGGGGACTCTTGGAATGGTGGCACGACCCTGGAGTTCCTCTCGCCTTTCCTGTGGAGAGCGCCTCCTCTTGAGATGCGACGGGAACGCCGGGAATTCTTTCCCTACGAAACAGGGAAAGGATCCCTCATCTCGAGCTAGGAGGCGGAAACGGGGCTCCCCTGGATGTGTGAGGGACCCCACGTGCTTCCTCTCGAGTGCAGACGGGTATGTCGGGGAACTCCTTGAGTTGCAGCAAGGGTGTGAAGGACCCTTTGGATGTTCCAGTGGTTAGATGTGAATGGCCTCGAGAAGCCTCAGCGGAAATGGGCCTCATCTCGCCTGGAGGTGAAAACCTCCTGGATTTTCTCGAGTTGCGGCAGGTGCTCTCGACTTACGACGGGGACCTCAGGGACCCGCTCTGGTGGCCTCAGGAAAGGCCAGTCTCCATGCGAGTTCCTCGGGGGCCTCTCGGGATTCCTCTCCCGTCGATGCCGGGGCCTAAGACCTTGTGTGGAGTCGGGGCCGGAACCTGAGGATTCCTCTCCAGTGCTGACATGGATCTTGGGGTACTTCTGGAGTCTCCCCAGGGGAGTCAGTCCTCGTCGAATGCGGGCATGCACTTGCGCTTTCCTCCAGAGCGGTAACAGCAGTGTCACGCAGTCCGCCGCGTCGATCAAAGGATCTATGGTTTTCCCTCGAGTCTTTCCCACGAGGCTTTCCCACGAGGCTTTCCCACAGGGCTGTCCCACTGGCACACGTGGTGGGAGTCGATCCTCGGCTTGAACGTCAAGGCAGTGCAGGGAAAACAGGTTCCTCTGGAATGGACTGACACATTTGGGGGACTCTTGGAATTGTGGCACGACCCTGGAGTTCCTCTCGCCTTTCCTGTGGAGAGCGCCTCCTCTTGAGATGCGACAGGAACGCCGGGAATTCTTTCCCTACGAAACAGGGAAAGAATCCCTCATCTCGAGCTAGGAGGCGGAAACGGGTCTCCCCTGGATGTGTGCGGGACACCACGTGCTTCCTCTCGAGTGGAGACGGGTATGTCGGGGAACTTCTTGAGTTGCAGCAAGGGTGTGAAGGACCCTTTGGAACTTCCAGTGGTTAGATGTGATTGGCCTCGAGAAGCCTCAGCGGAAATGGGCCTCATCTCGCCTGGAGGGCAAAAACTCCTGGATTTTCTCGAGTTGAGGCAGGTGCTCTCGACTTACGACGGGGACCTCAGGGACCCGCTCTGGTGGCCTCAGGAAAGGCCAGTCCCCATGCGAGTTCCTCGGGGGCGTCTCGGGATTCCTCTCCCGTCGATGCCGGGGCCTAAGACCTTGTGTGGAGTCGGGGCCGGAACCTGAGGATTCCTCTCCAATGCTGACATGGATCTTGGGGTACTTCTGGAGTCTCCCCAGGGGAGTCAGTCCTCGTCTCGAATGCGGGCATGCACTTGCGCTTTCCTCCAGAGCGGTAGCAGCAGTGTCACGCAGTCCGCCGCGTGGATCAAAGGATCTATGGTTTTCCCTCGAGTCTTTCCCACGAGGCTTTCCCACGAGGCTTTCCCACAGGGCTGTCCCACGTGCACACGTGGTGGGAGTCGATCCTCGGCTTGAACGTCAAGGCAGTGCAGGGAAAACAGGTTCCTCTGGAATGGACTGACACATCTGGGGGACTCTTGGAATGGTGTCACGACCCTGGAGTTCCTCTCGCCTTTCCTGTGGAGAGCGCCTCCTCTTGAGATGCGACGGGAACACCGGGAATTCTTTCCCTACGAAACAGGGAAAGGATCCCTCATCTCCAGCTAGGAGGCGGAAACGGGGCTCCCCTGGATGTGTGCGGGACACCACGTGCTTCCTCTCGAGTGCAGACGGGTATGTCGGGGATCTTCTTGAGTTGCAGCAAGGGTGTGAAGGACCCTTTGGAAGTTCCAGTGGTTAGATGTGATTGGCCTCGAGAAGCCTCAGCGGAAATTGGCCTCATCTCGCCTGGAGGGCAAAACCTCCTGGATTTTCTCGAGTTGCGGCAGGTGCTCTCGACTTAAGACGGGGACCTCAGGGACCCGCTCTGGTGGCCTCAGGAAAGGCCAGTCCCCATGCGAGTTCCTCGGGGGCGTCTCGGCATTCCTCTCCCGTCGATGCCGGGGCCTAAGACCTTGTGTGGAGTCGGGGCCGGAACCTGAGGATTCCTCTCCAATGCTGACATGGATCTTGGGGTACTTCTGGAGTCTCCCCAGGGGAGTCAGTCCTCGTCTCGAATGCGGGCATGCACTTGCGCTTTCCTCCAGAGCGGTAGCAGCAGTGTCACGCAGTCCGGCGCGTGGATCAAAGGATCAATGGTTTTCCCTCGAGTCTTTCCCACGAGGCTTTCCCACGAGGCTTTCCCACAGGGCTGTCCCACGTGCACACGTGGTGGGAGTCGATCCTCGGCATGAACGTCAACGCAGTGCAGGGAAAACAGGTTCCTCTGGAATGGACTGACACATCTGGGGGACTCTTGGAATGGTGGCACGACCCTGGAGTTCCTCTCGCCTTTCCTGTGGAGAGCGCCTCCTCTTGAGATGCGACGGGAACGCCGGGAATTCTTTCCCTACGAAACAGGGAAAGGATCCCTCATCTCGAGCTAGGAGGCGGAAACGGGGCTCCCCTGGATGTGTGCGGGACACCACGTGCTTCCTCTCGAGTGCAGACGGGTATGTCGGGGATCTTCTTGAGTTGCAGCAAAGGTGTGAAGGACCCTTTGGAAGTTCCAGTGGTTAGATGTGATTGGCCTCGAGAAGCCTCAGCGGAAATGGGCCTCATCTCGCCTGGAGGGCAAAACCTCCTGGATTTTCTCGAGTTGCGGCAGGTGCTCTCGACTTACGACGGGGACCTCAGGGACCCGCTCTGGTGGCCTCAGGAAAGGCCAGTCCCCATGCGAGTTCCTCGGGGGCGTCTCGGGATTCCTCTCCCGTCGATGCCGGGGCCTAAGACCTTGTGTGGAGTCGGGGCCGGAACCTGAGGATTCCTCTCCAGTGCTGACATGGATCTTGGGGTACTTCTGGAGTCTCCCCAGGGGAGTCAGTCCTCGTCTCGAATGCGGGCATGCACTTGCGCTTTCCTCCAGAGCGGTAGCAGCAGTGTCACGCAGTCCGCCGCGTGGATCAAAGGATCTATGGTTTTCCCTCGAGTCTTTCCCACGAGGCTTTCCCACGAGGCTTTCCCACAGGGCTGTCCCACGTGCACACGTGGTGGGAGTCGATCCTCGGCTTGAACGTCAAGGCAGTGCAGGGAAAACAGGTTCCTCTGGAATGGACTGACACATCTGGGGGACTCTTGGAATGGTGGCACGACCCTCGAGTTCCTCTCGCCTTTCCTGTGGAGAGCGCCTCCTCTTGAGTTGCGACGGGAACGCCGGGAATTCTTTCCCTACGAAACAAGGAAAGGATCCCTCATCTCGAGCTAGGAGGCGGAAACGGGGCTCCCCTGGATGTGTGCGGGACACCACATGCTTCCTCTCGAGTGCAGACGGGTATGTCGGGGAACTTCTGGAGTTGCAGCAAGGGTGTGAAGGACCCTTTGGAAGTTCCAGTGGTTAGATGTGATTGGCCTCGAGAAGCCTCAGCGGAAATGGGCCTCATCTCGCCTGGAGGGCAAAACCTCCTGGATTTTCTCGAGTTGCGGCAGGTGCTCTCGACTTACGACGGGGACCTCAGGGACCCGCTCTGGTGGCCTCAGGAAAGGCCAGTCCCCATGCGAGTTCCTCGGGGGCGTCTCGGGATTCCTCTCCTGTCGATGCCGGGACCTAAGACCTTGTGTGGAGTCGGGGCCGGAACCTGAGGATTCCTCTCCAGTGCTGACATGGATCTTGGGGTACTTCTGGAGTCTCCCCAGGGGAGTCAGTCCTCGTCTCGAATGCGGACATGCACTTGAGCTTTCCTCCAGAGCGGTAGCAGCAGTGTCACGCAGTCCGCCGCGTGGATCAAAGGATCAATGGTTTTCCCTCGAGTCTTTCCCACGAGGCTTTCCCACGAGGCTTTCCCACAGGGCTGTCCCACGTGCACACGTGGTGGGAGTCGATCCTCGGCTTGAACGTCAAGGCAGTGCAGGGAAAACAGGTTCCTCTGGAATGGACTGACACATCTGGGGGACTCTTGGAATGGTGGCACGACCCTGGAGTTTCTCTCGCCTTTCCTGTGGAGAGCGCCTCCTCTTGAGATGCGACGGGAACGCCGGGAATTCTTTCCCTACGAAACAGGGAAAGGATCCCTCATCTCGAGCTAGGAGGCGGAAACGGGGCTCCCCTGGATGTGTGCGGGACACCACATGCTTCCTCTCGAGTGGAGACGGGTAAGTCGGGGAACTTCTTGAGTTGCAGCAAGGGTGTGAAGGACCCTTTGGAAATTCCAGTGCTTAGACGTGATTGGCCTGGAGAAGCCTAAGCGGAAATGGGCCTCATCTCGCCTGGAGGGCAAAACCTCCTGGATTTTCTCGAGTTGCGGCAGGTGCTCTCGACTTACGACGGGGACCTCAGGGACCCGCTCTCGTGGCCTCAGGACAGGCCAGTCCCCATGCGAGTTCCTCGGGGGCGTCTCGGGATTCCTCTCCAGCCGATTCCGGGGCCTAAGACCTTGTGTGGAGTCGGGGCCGGAACATGAGGATTCCTCTCCAGTGCTGACATGGATCTTGGGGTACTTCTGGAGTCTCCCCAGGGGAGTCAGTCCTCGTCTCGAATGCGGGCATGCACTTGCGCTTTCCTCCAGAGCGGTAGCAGCAGTGTCAGGCAGTCCGCCGCGTGGATCAAAGGATCTAGGGTTTTCCCTCAAGTCTTTCCCACGAGGCTTTCCCACGAGGCTTTCCCACAGGGCTGTCCCACGTGCACACGTGGTGGGAGTCGATCCTCCGCTTGAACGTCAAGGCAGTGCAGGGAAAACAGGTTCCTCTGGAATGGACTGACACATCTGGGGGACTCTTGGAATGGTGGCACGACCCTGGAGTTCCTCTCGCCTTTCCTGTGGAGAGCGCCTCCTCTTGAGATGCGACGGGAACGCCGGGAATTCTTTCCCAACGAAACAGGGAAAGGATCCCTCATCTCGAGCTAGGCGGCGGAAACGGGGCTCCCCGGGATGTGTGCGGGACCCTCGTGCTTCCTCTCAAGGGGAGACGGGTATGTCGGGGAACTACTTGAGTTGCAGCAAGGGTGTGAAGGACCCTTTGGAAATTCCAGTGGTTAGATGTGATTAGCCTCGAGAAGCCTCAGCGGAAATGGGCCTCATCTCGCCTGGAGGGCAAAACCTCCTGGATTTTCTCGAGTTGCGGCAGGTGTTCTCGACTTACGACGTGGACCTCAGGGACCCGCTCTGGTGGCCTCAGGAAAGCCCAGTCCCCATGCGAGTTCTTCGGGGGCCTCTCGGGATTCCTCTCCCGTCGATGCCGGGGCCTACGACCTTGTGTGGAGTCGGGGCCCGAACGTGAGGATTCCTCTCCAGTGCTGACATGGATCTTGGGGTACTTCTGGAGTCTCCCCAGGGGAGTCAGTCCTCGACTCGAATGCGCGCATGCACTTGGGCTTTCCTCCAGAGCGGTAGCATCAGTGTCACGCAGTCCGCCGCGTGGATCAAAGGATCTATGGTTTTCCCTCGAGTCTTTCCCACGAGGCTTTCCCACGAGGCTTTCCCACAGGGCTGTCCCACTTGCACACCTGGTGGGAGTCGATCCTCGGCTTGAACCTCAAGGCAGTGCAGGGAAAACAGGTTCCTCTGGAATGGACTGACACATCTGGGGGACTCTTGGAATGGTGGCACGACCCTCGAGTTCCTCTCGCCTTTCCTGTGGAGAGCGCCTCCTCTTGAGATGCGACGGGAAGCCGGGAATTCTTTCCCTACGAAACAGGGAAAGGATCCGTCATCTGGAGCTAGGAGGCAGAAACGGGGCTTCCCTGGATGTGTGCGGGACCCCAGTGCTTCCTCTCCAGTGGAGACGGGAATGTTGGGAACTTCTTGAGTTGCAGCAAGGGTGTGAAGGACCCTTTGGAAATTCCAGTGGTTAGATGTGATTAGCCTCGAGAAGCCTCAGCGGAAATGGGCCTCATCTCGCCTGGAGGGCAAAACCTCCTGGATTTTCTCGAGTTGCGGCAGGTGTTCTCGACTTACGACGTGGACCTCAGGGACCCGCTCTGGTGGCCTCAGGAAAGCCCAGTCCCCATGCGAGTTCTTCGGGGGCCTCTCGGGATTCCTCTCCCGTCGATGCCGGGGCCTAAGACCTTGTGTGGAGTCGGGGCCGGAACCTGAGGATTCCTCTCCAGTGCTGACATGGATCTTGGGGTACTTCTGGAGTCTCCCCATGGGAGTCAGTCCTCGTCTCGAATGCGGGCATGCACTTGCGCTTTCCTCCAGAGCGGTAGCAGCAGTGTCACGCAGTCCGCCACGTGGATCAAAGGATCTATGGTTTTCTCTCGAGACTTTCCCACGAGGCTTTCCCACGAGGCTTTCCCACAGGGCTGTCCCACGTGCACACGGGGTGGGAGTCGATCCTCGGCTTGAAGGTCAAGGCAGTGCAGGGAAAAGAGGTTCCTCTGGAATGGACTGACACATCTGGGGGACTCTTGGAATTGTGGCACGACCCTGGAGTTCCTCTCGCCTTTACTGTGGAGAGCGCCTTCTCTTGAGATGCGACGGGAACGCCGGGAATTCTTTCCTACGAAACAGGGAAAGGATCCCTCATCTCGAGCTAGGAGGCGGAAACGGGGCTCCCCTGGATGTGTGCGGGACCCTCGTGCTTCCTCTCGAGTGGAGACGGGTATGTCGTGGAACTTCTCCAGTTGCAGCAAGGTTGTGAAGGACCCTTTGGAAGTTCCAGTGGTTAGATGTGATTAGCCTCGAGAAGCCTCAGCGGAAATGGGCCTCATCTGGCCTGGAGGGCAAAACCTCCTGGATTTTCTCGAGTTGCGGCAGGTGCTCTCGACTTACGACGTGGACCACGGGGACAGGCTCTGGTGGCCTCAGGAAAGGCCAGTCCCCATGCGAGTTCCTCGGGGGCCTCTCGGGATTCCTCTCCCGTCGATGCCGGGGCCTACGACCTTGTGTGGAGTCGGGGCCCGAACGTGAGGATTCCTCTCCAGTGCTGACATGGATCTTGGGGTACTTCTGGAGTCTCCCCAGGGGAGTCAGTCCTCGACTCGAATGCGCGCATGCACTTGGGCTTTCCTCCAGAGCGGTAGCATCAGTGTCACGCAGTCCGCCGCGTGGATCAAAGGATCTATGGTTTTCCCTCGAGTCTTTCCCACGAGGCTTTCCCACGAGGCTTTCCCACAGGGCTGTCCCACTTGCACACCTGGTGGGAGTCGATCCTCGGCTTGAACCTCAAGGCAGTGCAGGGAAAACAGGTTCCTCTGGAATGGACTGACACATCTGGGGGACTCTTGGAATGGTGGCACGACCCTCGAGTTCCTCTCGCCTTTCCTGTGGAGAGCGCCTCCTCTTGAGATGCGACGGGAAGCCGGGAATTCTTTCCCTACGAAACAGGGAAAGGATCCGTCATCTGGAGCTAGGAGGCAGAAACGGGGCTTCCCTGGATGTGTGCGGGACCCCAGTGCTTCCTCTCCAGTGGAGACGGGAATGTTGGGAACTTCTTGAGTTGCAGCAAGGGTGTGAAGGACCCTTTGGAAATTCCAGTGGTTAGATGTGATTAGCCTCGAGAAGCCTCAGCGGAAATGGGCCTCATCTCGCCTGGAGGGCAAAACCTCCTGGATTTTCTCGAGTTGCGGCAGGTGTTCTCGACTTACGACGTGGACCTCAGGGACCCGCTCTGGTGGCCTCAGGAAAGCCCAGTCCCCATGCGAGTTCTTCGGGGGCCTCTCGGGATTCCTCTCCCGTCGATGCCGGGGCCTAAGACCTTGTGTGGAGTCGGGGCCGGAACCTGAGGATTCCTCTCCAGTGCTGACATGGATCTTGGGGTACTTCTGGAGTCTCCCCAGGGGAGTCAGTCCTCCTCTCGAATGCGGGCATGCACTTGCGCTTTCCTCCAGAGCGGTAGCAGCAGTGTCACGCAGTCCGCCGCGTGGGTCAAAGGATCTATGGTTTTCCCTCGAGTCTTTCCTAAGAGGCTTTCCCACGAGGCTTTCCCACAGGGCTGTCCCACGTGCACACGTGGTGGGAGTCGATCCTCGGCTTGAACCTCAAGGCAGTGCAGGGAAAACAGGTTCCTCTGGAATGGACTGACACATCTGGGGGACTCTTGGAATGGTGGCACGACCCTGGAGTTCCTCTAGCCTTTTCTGTGGAGAGCGCCTCCTCTTGAGATGCGACGGGAACGCCGGGAATTCTTTCCCTACGAAACAGGGAAAGGATCCCTCATCTCGAGCTAGGCGGCGGAAACGGGGCTCCCCTGTATGTGTGCGGGACCACCGTGCTTCCTCTCGAGTGGAGACGGGTATGTCCGGGAACTTCTTGAGTTGCAGCAAGGGTGTGAAGGACCCTTTGGAAGTTCCAGTGGTTAGATGTGATTGGCCTCGAGCAGCCTCAGCGGAAATGGGCCTCATCTCGCCTGGAGGGCAAAACCTCCTGGATTTTCTCGAGTTGCGGCAGGTGCTCTCGACTTACGACGGGGACCTCGGGGACCCGCTCTGGTGGCCTCAGGAAAGGCCAGTCCCCATGCGAGTTCCTCGGGGGCATCTCGGGATTCCCCTCCCGTCGATGCTGGGGCCTAAGACCTTGTGTGGAGTCGGGGCCGGAAACTGAGGATTCCTCTCCAGTGCTGACATGGATCTTGGGGTACTTCTGGAGTCTCCCCAGGGGAGTCAGTCCTCGACTCGAATGCGTGCATGCACTTGCGCTTTCCTCCAGAGCGGTAGCATCAGTGTCACGCAGTCCGCCGCGTGGATCAAAGGATCTATGGTTTTCCCTCGAGTCTTTCCCACGAGGCTTTCCCACGAGGCTTTCCCACAGGGCTGTCCCACGTGCACACGTGGTGGGAGTCGATCCTCGGCTTGAACGTCAAGGCAGTGCAGGGAAAACAGGTTCCTCTGGAATGGACTGACACATCTGGGGGACTCTTGGAATGGTGGTACGACCCTGGAGTTCCTCTCTCCTTTCCTTTGGAGAGCGCCTCCTCTTGAGATGCGACGGGAACGCCGGGAATTCTTTCCCTACGAAACAGGGATAGGATCCCTCATCTCGAGCTAGGAGGCGGAAAAGGGGCTCCCCTGAATGTGTGCGGGACCCTCGTGCTTCCTCTCGAGTGGAGACGGGTATGTCGGAGAACTTCTTGAGTTGCAGCAAGGGTGTGAAGGACCCTTTGGAAATTCCAGTGGTTAGAGGTGATTATCCTCGAGAAGCCTCAGCGGAAATGGGCCTCATCTCGCCTGGAGGGCAAAACCTCCTGGATTTTCTCGAGTTGCGGCAGGTGCTCTCGACTTACGACGGGGACATCAGGGACCCGCTCTGGTGGCCTCAGGAAAGCCCAGTCCCCATGCGAGTTCTTCGGGGGCCTCTCGGGTTTCCTCTCCCGTCGATGCCGGGGCCTAAGACCTTGTGTGGAGTCGGGGCCGGAACCTGAGGATTCCTCTCCAGTGCTGACATGGAACTTGGGGTACTTCTGGAGTCTCACCAGGGGAGTCAGTCCTCGTCTCGAATGCGCGCATGCACTTGCACTTTCCTCCAGAGCGGTAGCAGCAGTGTCACGCAGTCCGCCGCGTGGATCAAAGGATCTATGGTTTTCTCTCGAGACTTTCATACGAGGCTTTCCCACGAGGCTTTCCCACAGGGCTGTCCCACGTGCACACCTGGTGGGAGTCGATCCTCGGCTTGAACGTCAAGGCAGTGCATGGAAAACAGGTTCCTCTGGAATGGACTGACACATCTGGGGGACTCTTTAAATGGTGGCACGACCCTCGAGTTCCTCTCGCATTTCCTGTGGAGAGCGCCTCCTCTTGAGATGCGACGGGAAGCCGGGAATTCTTTCCCTACGAAACAGGGAAAGGATCCCTCACCTCGAGCTAGGAGGCGGAAACGGGGCTCCCCTGGATGTGTGCGGGACCCTCGTGCTTCCTCTCGAGTGGAGACGGGTATGTCGGGGAACTTCTGGACTTGCAGCGAGGGTGTGAAGGACCCTTTGGAAGTTCCAGTGGTTAGATGTGATTAGCCTCGAGAAGCATCAGCGGAAATGGGCCTCATCTCGCCTGGAGGGCAAAACCTCCTGGATTTTCTCGAGTTGCGGCAGGTGCTCTCGACTTACGATGGGGACCTCGGGGACCCGCTCTGGTGGCCTCAGGAAAGGCCAGTCCCCATGCGAGTTCCTCGGGGGCCTCTCGGGATTCCTCTCCCGTCGATGCCGGGGCCTACGACCTTGTGTGGAGTCGGGGCCCGAACGTGAGGATTCCTCTCCAGTGCTGACATGGATCTTGGGGTACTTCTGGAGTCTCCCCAGGGGAGTCAGTCCTCATCTCGAATGCGGGCATGCACTTGCGCTTTCCTCCAGAGCGGTAGCAGCAGTGTCACGCATTCCGCAGCGTGCATCAAAGGATCTATGGTTTTCCCTCGAGACTTTCCCACGAGGCTTTCCCACGAGGCTTTCCCACAGGGCTGTCTAACGTGCAAACGTGGTGCGAGTGGATCCTCAGCTTGAACGTCAAGGCAGTGCAGGGAAAACAGGTTCCTCTCGAATGGACTGACACATCTGGGGGACTCTTGGAATGGTGGCAAGACCCTGGAGTTCTTCTCGCCTTTCCTGTGGAGAGCGCCTCCTCTTGAGATGCGACGGGAACGCCGAGAATTCTTTCCCTACGAAACAGGGAAAGGATCCGTCATCTGGAGCTAGGAAGCAGAAACGGGGCTTCCCTGGATGTGTGCGGGACCCCAGTGCTTCCTCTCCAGTGGAGACGGGTATGTTGGGAACTTCTTGAGTTGCAGCAAGGGTGTGAAGGACCCTTTGGAAATTCCAGTGGTTAGATGTGATTAGCCTCGAGAAGCCTCAGCGGAAATGGGCCTCATCTCGCGTGGAGGGCAAAACCTCCTGGATTTTCTCGAGTTGCGGCAGGTGTTCTCGACTTACGACGTGGACCTCAGGGACCCGCTCTGGTGGCCTCAGGAAAGGCCAGTCCCCATGCGAGTTCCTCGGGGGCGTCTCGGGATTCCTCTCCCGTCGATGCCGGGGCCTAAGACCTTGTGTGGAGTCGGGGCCGGAACCTGAGGATTCCTCTCCAATGCTGACATGGATCTTGGGGTACTTCTGGAGTCTCCCCAGGGGAGTCAGTCCTCGTCTCGAATGCGGGCATGCACTTGCGCTTTCCTCCAGAGCGGTAGCAGCAGTGTCACGCAGTCCGCCGCGTGGATCAAAGGATCTATGGTTTTCCCTAGAGTCTTTCCCACGAGGCTTTCCCACGAGGCTTTCCCACAGGGCTGTCCCACGTGCACACGTGGTGGGAGTCGATCCTCGGCTTGAACGTCAAGGCAGTGCAGGGAAAACAGGTTCCTCTGGAATGGACTGACACATCTGGGGGACTCTTGGAATGGTGTCACGACCCTGGAGTTCCTCTCGCCTTTCCTGTGGAGAGCGCCTCCTCTTGAGATGCGACGGGAACACCGGGAATTCTTTCCCTACGAAACAGGGAAAGGATCCCTCATCTCGAGCTAGGAGGCGGAAACGGGGCTCCCCTGGATGTGTGCGGGACACCACGTGCTTCCTCTCGAGTGCAGACGGGTATGTCGGGGATCTTCTTGAGTTGCAGCAAGGGTGTGAAGGACCCTTTGGAAGTTCCAGTGGTTAGATGTGATTGGCCTCGAGAAGCCTCAGCGGAAATGGGCCTCATCTCGCCTGGAGGGCAAAACCTCCTGGATTTTCTCGAGTTGCGGCAGGTGCTCTCGACTTAAGACGGGGACCTCAGGGACCCGCTCTGGTGGCCTCAGGAAAGGCCAGTCCCCATGCGAGTTCCTCGGGGGCGTCTCGGCATTCCTCTCCCGTCGATGCCGGGGCCTAAGACCTTGTGTGGATTCGGGGCCGGAACCTGAGGATTCCTCTCCAGTGCTGAGATGGATCTTGGGGTACTTCTGGAATCTCCCCAGGGGAGTCAGTCCTCGTCTCGAATGCGGGCATGCACTTGCGCTTTCCTCCAGAGCGGTAGCAGCACTGTCACGCAGTCCGCCGCGTGGATCAAAGGATCTATGGTTTTCCCTCGAGTCTTTCCCACGAGGCTTTCCCACGAGGCTTTCCCACAGGGCTGTCCCACGTGCACACGTGGTGGGAGTCGATCCTCGGCTTGAACGTCAAGGCAGTGCAGGGAAAACAGGTTCCTCTGGAATGGACTGACACATCTGGGGGACTCTTGGAATGGTGGCACGACCCTGGAGTTCCTCTCGCCTTTCCTGTGGAGAGCGCCTCCTCTTGAGATGCGACGGGAACGCCAGGAATTCTTTCCCTACGAAACAAGGAAAGGATCCCTCATCTCGAGCTAGGAGGCGGAAACGGGGCTCCCCTGGATGTGTGCGGGACACCACATGCTTCCTCTCGAGTGCAGACGGGTATGTCGGGGAACTTCTTGAGTTGCAGCAAGGGTGTGAAGGACCCTTTGGAAGTTCCAGTGGTTAGACGTGATTGGCCTCGAGAAGCCTCAGCGGAAATGGGCCTCATCTCGCCTGGAGGGCAAAACCTCCTGGATTTTCTCGAGTTGCGGCAGGTGCTCTCGACTTTCGACGGGGACCTCAGGGACCCGCTCTGGTGGCCTCAGGAAAGGCCAGTCCCCATGCGAGTTCCTCGGGGGCGTCTCGGGATTCCTCTCCCGTCGATGCCGGGGCCTAAGACCTTGTGTGGAGTCGGGGCCGGAACCTGAGGATTCCTCTCCAGTGCTGACATGGATCTTGGGGTACTTCTGGAGTCTCCCCAGGGGAGTCAGTCCTCGTCTCGAATGCGGGCATGCACTTGCGCTTTCCTCCAGAGCGGTAGCAGCAGTGTCACGCAGACCGCCGCGTGGATCAAAGGATCAATGGTTTTCCCTCGAGTCTTTCCCACGAGGCTTTCCCACGAGGCTTTCCCACAGGGCTGTCCCACGTGCACACGTGGTGGGAGTCGATCCTCGGCTTGAACGTCAAGGCAGTGCAGGGAAAACAGGTTCCTCTGGAATGGACTGACACATCTGGGGGACTCTTGGAATGGTGGCACGACCCTGGAGTTCCTCTCGCCTTTCCTGTGGAGAGCGCCTCCTCTTGAGATGCGATGGGAACGCCGGGAATTCTTTCCCTACGAAACAGGGAAAGGATCCCTCATCTCGAGCTAGGAGGCGGAAACGGGGCTCCCCTGGATGTGTGCGGGACACCACGTGCTTCCTCTCGAGTGCAGACGGGTATGTCGGGGATCTTCTTGAGTTGCAGCAAGGGTGTGAAGGACCCTTTGGAAGTTCCAGTGGTTAGATGTGATTGGCCTCGAGAAGCCTCAGCGGAAATGGGCCTCATCTCGCCTGGAGGGCAAAACCTCCTGGATTTTCTCGAGTTGCGGCAGGTGCTCTCGACTTACGACGGGGACCTCAGGGACCCGCTCTGGTGGCCTCAGGAAAGGCCAGTCCCCATGCGAGTTCTTCGGGGGCGTCTCGGCATTCCTCTCCCGTCGATGCCGGGGCCTAAGACCTTGTGTGGAGTCGGGGCCGGAACCTGAGGATTCCTCTCCAGTGCTGACATGGATCTTGGGGTACTTCTGGAGTCTCCCCAGGGGAGTCAGTCCTCGTCTCGAATGCGGGCATGCACTTGCGCTTTCCTCCAGAGCGGTAGCAGCAGTGTCACGCAGTCCGCCACGTGGATCAAAGGATCTATGGTTTTCTCTCGAGACTTTCCCACGAGGCTTTCCCACGAGGCTTTCCCACAGGGCTGTCCCACGTGCACACGGGGTGGGAGTCGATCCTCGGCTTGAAGGTCAAGGCAGTGCAGGGAAAAGAGGTTCCTCTGGAATGGACTGACACATCTGGGGGACTCTTGGAATTGTGGCACGACCCTGGAGTTCCTCTCGCCTTTACTGTGGAGAGCGCCTTCTCTTGAGATGCGACGGGAACGCCGGGAATTCTTTCCTACGAAACAGGGAAAGGATCCCTCATCTCGAGCTAGGAGGCGGAAACGGGGCTCCCCTGGATGTGTGCGGGACCCTCGTGCTTCCTCTCGAGTGGAGACGGGTATGTCGTGGAACTTCTCCAGTTGCAGCAAGGTTGTGAAGGACCCTTTGGAAGTTCCAGTGGTTAGATGTGATTAGCCTCGAGAAGCCTCAGCGGAAATGGGCCTCATCTGGCCTGGAGGGCAAAACCTCCTGGATTTTCTCGAGTTGCGGCAGGTGCTCTCGACTTACGACGTGGACCACGGGGACAGGCTCTGGTGGCCTCAGGAAAGGCCAGTCCCCATGCGAGTTCCTCGGGGGCCTCTCGGGATTCCTCTCCCGTCGATGCCGGGGCCTACGACCTTGTGTGGAGTCGGGGCCCGAACGTGAGGATTCCTCTCCAGTGCTGACATGGATCTTGGGGTACTTCTGGAGTCTCCCCAGGGGAGTCAGTCCTCGACTCGAATGCGCGCATGCACTTGGGCTTTCCTCCAGAGCGGTAGCATCAGTGTCACGCAGTCCGCCGCGTGGATCAAAGGATCTATGGTTTTCCCTCGAGTCTTTCCCACGAGGCTTTCCCACGAGGCTTTCCCACAGGGCTGTCCCACTTGCACACCTGGTGGGAGTCGATCCTCGGCTTGAACCTCAAGGCAGTGCAGGGAAAACAGGTTCCTCTGGAATGGACTGACACATCTGGGGGACTCTTGGAATGGTGGCACGACCCTCGAGTTCCTCTCGCCTTTCCTGTGGAGAGCGCCTCCTCTTGAGATGCGACGGGAAGCCGGGAATTCTTTCCCTACGAAACAGGGAAAGGATCCGTCATCTGGAGCTAGGAGGCAGAAACGGGGCTTCCCTGGATGTGTGCGGGACCCCAGTGCTTCCTCTCCAGTGGAGACGGGAATGTTGGGAACTTCTTGAGTTGCAGTAAGGGTGTGAAGGACCCTTTGGAAATTCCAGTGGTTAGATGTGATTAGCCTCGAGAAGCCTCAGCGGAAATGGGCCTCATCTCGCCTGGAGGGCAAAACCTCCTGGATTTTCTCGAGTTGCGGCAGGTGTTCTCGACTTACGACGTGGACCTCAGGGACCCGCTCTGGTGGCCTCAGGAAAGCCCAGTCCCCATGCGAGTTCTTCGGGGGCCTCTCGGGATTCCTCTCCCGTCGATGCCGGGGCCTAAGACCTTGTGTGGAGTCGGGGCCGGAACCTGAGGATTCCTCTCCAGTGCTGACATGGATCTTGGGGTACTTCTGGAGTCTCCCCAGGGGAGTCAGTCCTCCTCTCGAATGCGGGCATGCACTTGCGCTTTCCTCCAGAGCGGTAGCAGCAGTGTCACGCAGTCCGCCGCGTGGATCAAAGGATCTATGGTTTTCCCTCGAGTCTTTCCTAAGAGGCTTTCCCACGAGGCTTTCCCACAGGGCTGTCCCACGTGCACACGTGGTGGGAGTCGATCCTCGGCTTGAACCTCAAGGCAGTGCAGGGAAAACAGGTTCCTCTGGAATGGACTGACACATCTGGGGGACTCTTGGAATGGTGGCACGACCCTGGAGTTCCTCTAGCCTTTTCTGTGGAGAGCGCCTCCTCTTGAGATGCGACGGGAACGCCGGGAATTCTTTCCCTACGAAACAGGGAAAGGATCCCTCATCTCGAGCTAGGCGGCGGAAACGGGGCTCCCCTGTATGTGTGCGGGACCACCGTGCTTCCTCTCGAGTGGAGACGGGTATGTCCGGGAACTTCTTGAGTTGCAGCAAGGGTGTGAAGGACCCTTTGGAAGTTCCAGTGGTTAGATGTGATTGGCCTCGAGCAGCCTCAGCGGAAATGGGCCTCATCTCGCCTGGAGGGCAAAACCTCCTGGATTTTCTCGAGTTACGGCAGGTGCTCTCGACTTACGACGGGGACCTCGGGGACCCGCTCTGGTGGCCTCAGGAAAGGCCAGTCCCCATGCGAGTTCCTCGGGGGCATCTCGGGATTCCCCTCCCGTCGATGCTGGGGCCTAAGACCTTGTGTGGAGTCGGGGCCGGAAACTGAGGATTCCTCTCCAGTGCTGACATGGATCTTGGGGTACTTCTGGAGTCTCCCCAGGGGAGTCAGTCCTCGACTCGAATGCGTGCATGCACTTGCGCTTTCCTCCAGAGCGGTAGCATCAGTGTCACGCAGTCCGCCGCGTGGATCAAAGGATCTATGGTTTTCCCTCGAGTCTTTCCCACGAGGCTTTCCCACGAGGCTTTCCCACAGGGCTGTCCCACGTGCACACGTGGTGGGAGTCGATCCTCGGCTTGAACGTCAAGGCAGTGCAGGGAAAACAGGTTCCTCTGGAATGGACTGACACATCTGGGGGACTCTTGGAATGGTGGTACGACCCTGGAGTTCCTCTCTCCTTTCCTGTGGAGAGCGCCTCCTCTTGAGATGCGACGGGAACGCCGGGAATTCTTTCCCTACGAAACAGGGATAGGATCCCTCATCTCGAGCTAGGAGGCGGAAAAGGGGCTCCCCTGAATGTGTGCGGGACCCTCGTGCTTCCTCTCGAGTGGAGACGGGTATGTCGGAGAACTTCTTGAGTTGCAGCAAGGGTGTGAAGGACCCTTTGGAAATTCCAGTGGTTAGAGGTGATTAGCCTCGAGAAGCCTCAGCGGAAATGGGCCTCATCTCGCCTGGAGGGCAAAACCTCCTGGATTTTCTCGAGTTGCGGCAGGTGCTCTCGACTTACGACGGGGACATCAGGGACCCGCTCTGGTGGCCTCAGGAAAGCCCAGTCCCCATGCGAGTTCTTCGGGGGCCTCTCGGGTTTCCTCTCCCGTCGATGCCGGGGCCTAAGACCTTGTGTGGAGTCGGGGCCGGAACCTGAGGATTCCTCTCCAGTGCTGACATGGAACTTGGGGTACTTCTGGAGTCTCACCAGGGGAGTCAGTCCTCGTCTCGAATGCGCGCATGCACTTGCACTTTCCTCCAGAGCGGTAGCAGCAGTGTCACGCAGTCCGCCGCGTGGATCAAAGGATCTATGGTTTTCTCTCGAGACTTTCATACGAGGCTTTCCCACGAGGCTTTCCCACAGGGCTGTCCCACGTGCACACCTGGTGGGAGTCGATCCTCGGCTTGAACGTCAAGGCAGTGCATGGAAAACAGGTTCCTCTGGAATGGACTGACACATCTGGGGGACTCTTTAAATGGTGGCACGACCCTCGAGTTCCTCTCGCATTTCCTGTGGAGAGCGCCTCCTCTTGAGATGCGACGGGAAGCCGGGAATTCTTTCCCTACGAAACAGGGAAAGGATCCCTCACCTCGAGCTAGGAGGCGGAAACGGGGCTCCCCTGGATGTGTGCGGGACCCTCGTGCTTCCTCTCGAGTGGAGACGGGTATGTCGGGGAACTTCTGGACTTGCAGCGAGGGTGTGAAGGACCCTTTGGAAGTTCCAGTGGTTAGATGTGATTAGCCTCGAGAAGCATCAGCGGAAATGGGCCTCATCTCGCCTGGAGGGCAAAACCTCCTGGATTTTCTCGAGTTGCGGCAAGTGCTCTCGACTTACGATGGGGACCTCGGGGACCCGCTCTGGTGGCCTCAGGAAAGGCCAGTCCCCATGCGAGTTCCTCGGGGGCCTCTCGGGATTCCTCTCCCGTCGATGCCGGGGCCTACGACCTTGTGTGGAGTCGGGGCCCGAACGTGAGGATTCCTCTCCAGTGCTGACATGGATCTTGGGGTACTTCTGGAGTCCTCCCAGGGGAGTCAGTCCTCATCTCGAATGCGGGCATGCACTTGCGCTTTCCTCCAGAGCGGTAGCAGCAGTGTCACGCATTCCGCAGCGTGCATCAAAGGATCTATGGTTTTCCCTCGAGACTTTCCCACGAGGCTTTCCCACGAGGCTTTCCCACAGGGCTGTCTAACGTGCAAACGTGGTGCGAGTGGATCCTCAGCTTGAACGTCAAGGCAGTGCAGGGAAAACAGGTTCCTCTCGAATGGACTGACACATCTGGGGGACTCTTGGAATGGTGGCAAGACCCTGGAGTTCTTCTCGCCTTTCCTGTGGAGAGCGCCTCCTCTTGAGATGCGACGGGAACGCCGAGAATTCTTTCCCTACGAAACAGGGAAAGGATCCGTCATCTGGAGCTAGGAAGCAGAAACGGGGCTTCCCTGGATGTGTGCGGGACCCCAGTGCTTCCTCTCCAGTGGAGACGGGTATGTTGGGAACTTCTTGAGTTGCAGCAAGGGTGTGAAGGACCCTTTGGAAATTCCAGTGGTTAGATGTGATTAGCCTCGAGAAGCCTCAGCGGAAATGGGCCTCATCTCGCGTGGAGGGCAAAACCTCCTGGATTTTCTCGAGTTGCGGCAGGTGTTCTCGACTTACGACGTGGACCTCAGGGACCCGCTCTGGTGGCCTCAGGAAAGGCCAGTCCCCATGCGAGTTCCTCGGGGGCGTCTCGGGATTCCTCTCCCGTCGATGCCGGGGCCTAAGACCTTGTGTGGAGTCGGGGCCGGAACCTGAGGATTCCTCTCCAATGCTGACATGGATCTTGGGGTACTTCTGGAGTCTCCCCAGGGGAGTCAGTCCTCGTCTCGAATGCGGGCATGCACTTGCGCTTTCCTCCAGAGCGGTAGCAGCAGTGTCACGCAGTCCGCCGCGTGGATGAAAGGATCTATGGTTTTCCCTAGAGTCTTTCCCACGAGGCTTTCCCACGAGGCTTTCCCACAGGGCTGTCCCACGTGCACACGTGGTGGGAGTCGATCCTCGGCTTGAACGTCAAGGCAGTGCAGGGAAAACAGGTTCCTCTGGAATGGACTGACACATCTGGGGGACTCTTGGAATGGTGTCACGACCCTGGAGTTCCTCTCGCCTTTCCTGTGGAGAGCGCCTCCTCTTGAGATGCGACGGGAACACCGGGAATTCTTTCCCTACGAAACAGGGAAAGGATCCCTCATCTCGAGCTAGGAGGCGGAAACGGGGCTCCCCTGGATGTGTGCGGGACACCACGTGCTTCCTCTCGAGTGCAGACGGGTATGTCGGGGATCTTCTTGAGTTGCAGCAAGGGTGTGAAGGACCCTTTGGAAGTTCCAGTGGTTAGATGTGATTGGCCTCGAGAAGCCTCAGCGGAAATGGGCCTCATCTCGCCTGGAGGGCAAAACCTCCTGGATTTTCTCGAGTTGCGGCAGGTGCTCTCGACTTAAGACGGGGACCTCAGGGACCCGCTCTGGTGGCCTCAGGAAAGGCCAGTCCCCATGCGAGTTCCTCGGGGGCGTCTCGGCATTCCTCTCCCGTCGATGCCGGGGCCTAAGACCTTGTGTAGAGTCGGGGCCGGAACCTGAGGATTCCTCTCCAGTGCTGAGATGGATCTTGGGGTACTTCTGGAATCTCCCCAGGGGAGTCAGTCCTCGTCTCGAATGCGGGCATGCACTTGCGCTTTCCTCCAGAGCGGTAGCAGCACTGTCACGCAGTCCGCCGCGTGGATCAAAGGATCTATGGTTTTCCCTCGAGTCTTTCCCACGAGGCTTTCCCACGAGGCTTTCCCACAGGGCTGTCCCACGTGCACACGTGGTGGGAGTCGATCCTCGGCTTGAACGTCAAGGCAGTGCAGGGAAAACAGGTTCCTCTGGAATGGACTGACACATCTGGGGGACTCTTGGAATGGTGGCACGACCCTGGAGTTCCTCTCGCCTTTCCTGTGGAGAGCGCCTCCTCTTGAGATGCGACGGGAACGCCGGGAATTCTTTCCCTACGAAACAAGGAAAGGATCCCTCATCTCGAGCTAGGAGGCGGAAACGGGGCTCCCCTGGATGTGTGCGGGACACCACATGCTTCCTCTCGAGTGCAGACGGGTATGTCGGGGAACTTCTTGAGTTGCAGCAAGGGTGTGAAGGACCCTTTGGAAGTTCCAGTGGTTAGACGTGATTGGCCTCGAGAAGCCTCAGCGGAAATGGGCCTCATCTCGCCTGGAGGGCAAAACCTCCTGGATTTTCTCGAGTTGCGGCAGGTGCTCTCGACTTACGACGGGGACCTCAGGGACCCGCTCTGGTGGCCTCAGGAAAGGCCAGTCCCCATGCGAGTTCCTCGGGGGCGTCTCGGGATTCCTCTCCCGTCGATGCCGGGGCCTAAGACCTTGTGTGGAGTCGGGGCCGGAACCTGAGGATTCCTCTCCAGTGCTGACATGGATCTTGGGGTACTTCTGGAGTCTCCCCAGGGGAGTCAGTCCTCGTCTCGAATGCGGGCATGCACTTGCGCTTTCCTCCAGAGCGGTAGCAGCAGTGTCACGCAGACCGCCGCGTGGATCAAAGGATCAATGGTTTTCCCTCGAGTCTTTCCCACGAGGCTTTCCCACGAGGCTTTCCCACAGGGCTGTCCCACGTGCACACGTGGTGGGAGTCGATCCTCGGCTTGAACGTCAAGGCAGTGCAGGGAAAACAGGTTCCTCTGGAATGGACTGACACATCTGGGGGACTCTTGGAATGGTGGCACGACCCTGGAGTTCCTCTCGCCTTTCCTGTGGAGAGCGCCTCCTCTTGAGATGCGACGGGAACGCCGGGAATTCTTTCCCTACGAAACAGGGAAAGGATCCCTCATCTCGAGCTAGGAGGCGGAAACGGGGCTCCCCTGGATGTGTGCGGGACACCACGTGCTTCCTCTCGAGTGCAGACGGGTATGTCGGGGATCTTCTTGAGTTGCAGCAAGGGTGTGAAGGACCCTTTGGAAGTTCCAGTGGTTAGATGTGATTGGCCTCGAGAAGCCTCAGCGGAAATGGGCCTCATCTCGCCTGGAGGGCAAAACCTCCTGGATTTTCTCGAGTTGCGGCAGGTGCTCTCGACTTACGACGGGGACCTCAGGGACCCGCTCTGGTGGCCTCAGGAAAGGCCAGTCCCCATGCGAGTTCTTCGGGGGCGTCTCGGCATTCCTCTCCCGTCGATGCCGGGGCCTAAGACCTTGTGTGGAGTCGGGGCCGGAACCTGAGGATTCCTCTCCAGTGCTGACATGGATCTTGGGGTACTTCTGGAGTCTCCCCAGGGGAGTCAGTCCTCGTCTCGAATGCGGGCATGCACTTGCGCTTTCCTCCAGAGCGGTAGCAGCAGTGTCACGCAGTCCGCCGCGTGGATCAAAGGATCTATGGTTTTCCCTCGAGTCTTTCCCACGAGGCTTTCCCACGAGGCTTTCCCACAGGGCTGTCCCACGTGCACACGTGGTGGGAGTCGATCCTCGGCTAGAACGTCAAGGCAGTGCAGGGAAAACAGGTTCCTCTGGAATGGACTGACACATCTGGGGGACTCTTGGAATGGTGGCACGACCCTGGAGTTTCTCTCGCCTTTCCTGTGGAGAGCGCCTCCTCTTGAGATGCGACGGGAACGCCGGGAATTCTTTCCCTACGAAACAGGGAAAGGATCCCTCATCTCGAGCTAGGAGGCGGAAACGGGGCTCCCCTGGATGTGTGCGGGACACCACATGCTTCCTCTCGAGTGGAGACGGGTATGTCGGGGAACTTCTTGAGTTGCAGCAAGGGTGTGAAGGACCCTTTGGAAATTCCAGTGCTTAGACGTGATTGGCCTGGAGAAGCCTAAGCGGAAATGGGCCTCATCTCGCCTGGAGGGCAAAACCTCCTGGATTTTCTCGAGTTGCGGCAGGTGCTCTCGACTTACGACGGGGACCTCAGGGACCCGCTCTGGTGGCCTCAGGACATGCCAGTCCCCATGCGAGTTCCACGGGGGCGTCTCGGGATTCCTCTCCAGCCGATTCCGGGGCCTAAGACCTTGTGTGGAGTCGGGGCCGGAACATGAGGATTCCTCTCCAGTGCTGACATGGATCTTGGGGTACTTCTGGAGTCTCCCCAGGGGAGTCAGGCCTCGTCTCGAATGCGGGCATGCACTTGCGCTTTCCTCCAGAGCGGTAGCAGCAGTGTCAGGCAGTCCGCCGCGTGGATCAAAGGATCTAGGGTTTTCCCTCAAGTCTTTCCCACGAGGCTTTCCCACGAGGCTTTCCCACAGGGCTGTCCCACGTGCACACGTGGTGGGAGTCGATCCTCCGCTTGAACGTCAAGGCAGTGCAGGGAAAACAGGTTCCTCTGGAATGGACTGACACATCTGGGGGACTCTTGGAATGGTGGCACGACCCTGGAGTTCCTCTCGCCTTTCCTGTGGAGAGCGCCTCCTCTTGAGATGCGACGGGAACGCCGGGAATTCTTTCCCTACGAAACAGGGAAAGGATCCCTCATCTCGAGCTAGGCGGCGGAAACGGGGCTCCCCGGGATGTGTGCGGGACCCTCGTGCTTCATCTCAAGGGGAGACGGGTATGTCGGGGAACTACTTGAGTTGCAGCAAGGGTGTGAAGGACCCTTTGGAAATTCCAGTGGTTAGATGTGATTAGCCTCGAGAAGCCTCAGCGGAAATGGGCCTCATCTCGCCTGGAGGGCAAAACCTCCTGGATTTTCTCGAGTTGCGGCAGGTGTTCTCGACTTACGACGTGGACCTCAGGGACCCGCTCTGGTGGCCTCAGGAAAGCCCAGTCCCCATGCGAGTTCTTCGGGGGCCTCTCGGGATTCCTCTCCCGTCGATGCCGGGGCCTAAGACCTTGTGTGGACTCGGGGCCGGAACCTGAGGATTCCTCTCCAGTGCTGACATGGATCTTGGGGTACTTCTGGAGTCTCCCCATGGGAGTCAGTCCTCGTCTCGAATGCGGGCATGCACTTGCGCTTTCCTCCAGAGCGGTAGCAGCAGTGTCACGCAGTCCGCCACGTGGATCAAAGGATCTATGGTTTTCTCTCGAGACTTTCCCACGAGGCTTTCCCACGAGGCTTTCCCACAGGGCTGTCCCACGTGCACACGGGGTGGGAGTCGATCCTCGGCTTGAAGGTCAAGGCAGTGCAGGGAAAAGAGGTTCCTCTGGAATGGACTGACACATCTGGGGGACTCTTGGAATTGTGGCACGACCCTGGAGTTCCTCTCGCCTTTACTGTGGAGAGCGCCTTCTCTTGAGATGCGACGGGAACGCCGGGAATTCTTTCCTATGAAACAGGGAAAGGATCCCTCATCTCGAGCTAGGAGGCGGAAACGGGGCTCCCCTGGATGTGTGCGGGACCCTCGTGCTTCCTCTCCAGTGGAGACGGGTATGTCGGGGAACTTCTTGAGTTGCAGCAAGGGTGTGAAGGACCCTTTGGAAGTTCCAGTGGTTAGATGTGATTGGCCTCGAGCAGCCTCAGCGGAAATGGGCCTCATCTCGCCTGGAGGGCAAAGCCTCCTGGATTTTCTCGAGTTGCGGCAGGTGCTCTCGACTTACGACGGGGACCTCGGGGACCCGCTCTGGTGGCCTCAGGAAAGGCCAGTCCCCATGCGAGTTCCTCGGGGGCATCTCGGGATTCCCCTCCCGTCGATGCTGGGGCCTAAGACCTTGTGTGGAGTCGGGGCCGGAAACTGAGGATTCCTCTCCAGTGCTGACATGGATCTTGGGGTACTTCTGGAGTCTCCCCAGGGGAGTCAGTCCTCGACTCGAATGCGCGCATGCACTTGGGCTTTCCTCCAGAGCGGTAGCATCAGTGTCACGCAGTCCGCCGCGTGGATCAAAGGATCTATGGTTTTCCCTCGAGTCTTTCCCACGAGGCTTTCCCACAGGGCTGTCCCACGTGCACACGTGGTGGGAGTCGATCCTCGGCTTGAACGTTAAGGCAGTGCAGGGAAAACAGGTTCCTCTGGAATGGACTGACACATCTGGGGGACTCTTGGAATGGTGGCACGACCCTCGAGTTCCTCTCGCCTTTCCTGTGGAGAGCGCCTCCTCTTGAGATGCGACGGGAAGCCGGGAATTCTTTCCCTACGAAACAGGGAAAGGATCCGTCATCTGGAGCTAGGAGGCCGAAACGGGGCTTCCCTGGATGTGTGCGGGACCCCAGTGCTTCCTCTCCAGTGGAGACGGGAATGTTGGGAACTTCTTGAGTTGCAGCAAGGGTGTGAAGGACCCTTTGGAAATTCCAGTGGTTAGATGTGATTAGCCTCGAGAAGCCTCAGCGGAAATGGGCCTCATCTCGCCTGGAGGGCAAAACCTCCTGGATTTTCTCGAGTTGCGGCAGGTGTTCTCGACTTACGACGTGGACCTCAGGGACCCGCTCTGGTGGCCTCAGGAAAGCCCAGTCCCCATGCGAGTTCTTCGGGGGCCTCTCGGGATTCCTCTCCCGTCGATGCCGGGGCCTAAGACCTTGTGTGGAGTCGGGGCCGGAACCTGAGGATTCCTCTCCAGTGCTGACATGGATCTTGGGGTACTTCTGGAGTCTCCCCAGGGGAGTCAGTCCTCGTCTCGAATGCGGGCATGCACTTGCGCTTTCCTCCAGAGCGGTAGCAGCAGTGTCACGCAGTCCGCCACGTGGATCAAAGGATCTATGATTTTCTCTCGAGACTTTCCCACGAGGCTTTCCCACGAGGCTTTCCCACAGGGCTGTCCCACGTGCACACGTGGTGGGAGTCGATCCTCGGCTTGAACGTCAAGGCAGTGCAGGGAAAACAGGTTCCTCTGGAATGGACTGACACATCTGGGGGACTCTTGGAATGGTGGCACGACCCTGGAGTTCCTCTCGCCTTTCCTGTGGAGAGCGCCTCCTCTTGAGATGCGACGGGAACGCCGGGAATTCTTTCCCTACGAAACAGGGAAAGGATCCCTCATCTCGAGCTAGGCGGCGGAAACGGGGCTCCCCTGTATGTGTGCGGGACCACCATGCTTCCTCTCGAGTGGAGACGGGTATGTCGGGGAACTTCTTGAGTTGCAGCAAGGGTGTGAAGGACCCTTTGGAAGTTCCAGTGGTTAGACGTGATTGGCCTCGAGCAGCCTCAGCGGAAATGGGCCTCATCTCGCCTGGAGGGCAAAACCTCCTGGATTTTCTCGAGTTGCGGCAGGTGCTCTCGACTTACGACGGGGACCTCGGGGACCCGCTCTGGTGGCCTCAGGAAAGGCCAGTCCCCATGCGAGTTCCTCGGGGGCATCTCGGGATTCCCCTCCCGTCGATGCTGGGGCCTAAGGCCTTGTGTGGAGTCGGGGCCGGAAACTGAGGATTCCTCTCCAGTGCTGACATGGATCTTGGGCTACTTCTGGAGTCTCCCCAGGGGAGTCAGTCCTCGACTCGAATGCGCGCATGCACTTGCGCTTTCCTCCAGAGCGGTAGCATCAGTGTCACGCAGTCCGCCGCGTGGATCAAAGGATCTATGGTTTTCCCTCGAGTCTTTCCCACGAGGCTTTCCCACGAGGCTTTCCCACAGGGCTGTCCCACTTGCACACGTGGTGGGAGTCGATCCTCGGCTTGAACGTCAAGGCAGTGCAGGGAAAACAGGTTCCTCTGGAATGGACTGACACATCTGGGGGACTCTTGGAATGGTGGCACGACCCTGGAGTTCCTCTCGCCTTTCCTGTGGAGAGCGCCTCCTCTTGAGATGCGATGGGAAGCCGGGAATTCTTTCCCTACGAAACAGGGAAAGGATCCGTCATCTGGAGCTAGGAGGCAGAAACGGGGCTTCCCTGGATGTGTGCGGGACCCCAGTGCTTCCTCTCCAGTGGAGACGGGAATGTTGGGAACTTCTTGAGTTGCAGCAAGGGTGTGAAGGACCCTTTGGAAATTCCAGTGGTTAGATGTGATTGGCCTCGAGAAGCCTCAGCGGAAATGGGCCTCATCTCGCCTGGAGGGCAAAACCTCCTGGATTTTCTCGAGTTGCGGCAGGTGTTCTCGACTTACGACGTGGACCTCAGGGACCCGCTCTGGTGGCCTCAGGAAAGCCCAGTCCCCATGCGAGTTCTTCGGGGGCCTCTCGGGATTCCTCTCCCGTCGATGCCGGGGCCTAAGACCTTGTGTGGAGTCGGGGCCGGAACCTGAGGATTCCTCTCCAGTGCTGACATGGATCTTGGGGTACTTCTGGAGTCTCCCCAGGGGAGTCAGTCCTCGTCTCGAATGCGGGCATGCACTTGCGCTTTCCTCCAGAGCGGTAGCAGCAGTGTCACGCAGTCCGCCGCGTGGATCAAAGGATCTATGGTTTTCCCTCGAGTCTTTCCTAAGAGGCTTTCCCACGAGGCTTTCCCACAGGGCTGTCCCACGTGCACACGTGGTGGGAGTCGATCCTCGGCTTGAACCTCAAGGCAGTGCAGGGAAAACAGGTTCCTCTGGAATGGACTGACACATCTGGGGGACTCTTGGAATGGTGGCACGACCCTGGAGTTCCTCTAGCCTTTCCTGTGGAGAGCGCCTCCTCTTGAGATGTGACGGGAACGCCGGGAATTCTTTCCCTACGAAACAGGGAAAGGATCCCTCATCTCGAGCTAGGCGGCGGAAACGGGGCTCCCCTGTATGTGTGCGGGACCACCGTGCTTCCTCTCGAGTGGAGACGGGTATGTCGGGGAACTTCTTGAGTTGCAGCAAGGGTGTGAAGGACCCTTTGGAAGTTCCAGTGGTTAGATGTGATTGACCTCGAGCAGCCTCAGCGGAAATGGGCCTCATCTCGCCTGGAGGGCAAAACCTCCTGGATTTTCTCGAGTTGCGGCAGGTGCTCTCGACTTACGACGGGGACCTCGGGGACCCGCTCTGGTGGCCTCAGGAAAGGCCAGTCCCCATGCGAGTTCCTCGGGGGCATCTCGGGATTCCCCTCCCGTCGATGCTGGGGCCTAAGACCTTGTGTGGAGTCGGGGCCGGAAACTGAGGATTCCTCTCCAGTGCTGACATGGATCTTGGGGTACTTCTGGAGTCTCCCCAGGGGAGTCAGTCCTCGCCTCGAATGCGGGCATGCACTTGCGCTTTCCTCCAGAGCGGTAGCATCAGTGTCACGCAGTCCGCCGCGTGGATCAAAGGATCTATGGTTTTCCCTCGAGTCTTTCCCACGAGGCTTTCCCACGAGGCTTTCCCACAGGGCTGTCCCACGTGCACACGTGGTGGGAGTCGATCCTCGGCTTGAACGTCAAGGCAGTGCAGGGAAAACAGGTTCCTCTGGAATGGACTGACACATCTGGGGGACTCTTGGAATGGTGGCACGACCCTGGAGTTCCTCTCTCCTTTCCTGTGGAGAGCGCCTCCTCTTGAGATGCGACGGGAACGCCGGGAATTTTTTCCCTACGAAACAGGGATAGGATCCCTCATCTCGAGCTAGGAGGCGGAAAAGGGGCTCCCCTGAATGTGTGCGGGACCCTCGTGCTTCCTCTCGAGTGGAGACGGGTATGTCGGAGAACTTCTTGAGTTGCAGCAAGGGTGTGAAGGACCCTTTGGAAATTCCAGTGGTTAGAGGTGATTATCCTCGAGAAGCCTCAGCGGAAATGGGCCTCATCTCGCCTGGAGGGCAAAACCTCCTGGATTTTCTCGAGTTGCGGCAGGTGCTCTCGACTTACGACGGGGACATCAGGGACCCGCTCTGGTGGCCTCAGGAAAGCCCAGTCCCCATGCGAGTTCTTCGGGGGCCTCTCGCGTTTCCTCTCCCGTCGATGCCGGGGCCTAAGACCTTGTGTGGAGTCGGGGCCGGAACCTGAGGATTCCTCTCCAGTGCTGACATGGATCTTGGGGTACTTCTGGAGTCTCACCAGGGGAGTCAGTCCTCGTCTCGAATGCGCGCATGCACTTGCACTTTCCTCCAGAGCGGTAGCAGCAGTGTCACGCAGTCTGCCGCGTGGATCAAAGGATCTATGGTTTTCTCTCGAGACTTTCATACGAGGCTTTCCCACGAGGCTTTCCCACAGGGCTGTCCCACGTGCACACGTGGTGGGAGTCGAGCCTCGGCTTGAACGTCAAGGCAGTGCATGGAAAACAGGTTCCTCTGGAATGGACTGACACATCTGGGGGACTCTTTAAATGGTGGCACGACCCTCGAGTTCCTCTCGCATTTCCTGTGGAGAGCGCCTCCTCTTGAGATGCGACGGGAAGCCGGGAATTCTTTCCCTACGAAACAGGGAAAGGATCCCTCACCTCGAGCTAGGAGGCGGAAACGGGGCTCCCCTGGATGTGTGCGGGACCCTCGTGCTTCCTCTCGAGTGGAGACGGGTATGTCGGGGAACTTCTGGACTTGCAGCGAGGGTGTGAAGGACCCTTTGGAAGTTCCAGTGGTTAGATGTGATTAGCCTCGAGAAGCATCAGCGGAAATGGGCCTCATCTCGCCTGGAGGGCAAAACCTCCTGGATTTTCTCGAGTTGCGGCAGGTGCTCTCGACTTACGACGGGGACCTCGGGGACCCGCTCTGGTGGCCTCAGGAAAGGCCAGTCCCCATGCGAGTTCCTCGGGGGCCTCTCGGGATTCCTCTCCCGTCGATGCCGGGGCCTACGACCTTGTGTGGAGTCGGGGCCCGAACGTGAGGATTCCTCTCCAGTGCTGACATGGATCTTGGGGTACTTCTGGAGTCTCCCCAGGGGAGTCAGTCCTCGTCTCGAATGCGGGCATGCACTTGCGCTTTCCTCCAGAGCGGTAGCAGCAGTGTCACGCAGTCCGATGCGTGGAGCAAAGGATCTATGGTTTTCCCTCGAGTCTTTCCCACGAGGCTTTCCCACGAGGCTTTCCCACAGGGCTGTCCCACGTGCACACGTGGTGGGAGTCGATCCTCGGCTTGAACGTCAAGGCAGTGCAGGGAAAACAGGTTCCTCTGGAATGGACTGACACATCTGGGGGACTCTTGGAATGGTGGCACGACCCTGGAGTTCCTCTCGCCTTTCCTGTGGAGAGCGCCTCCTCTTGAGATGCGACGGGAACGCCGGGAATTCTTTCCCTACGAAACAGGGAAAGGATCCCTCATCTCGAGCAAGGAGGCGGAAATGGGGCTCCCCTGGATGTGTGCGGGACCCCACGGGCTTCCTCTCGAGTGGAGACGGGTATGTCGGGGAACTTCTTGAGTTGCAGCAAGGGTGTGAAGGACCCTTTGGAAGGTCCAGTGGTTAGATGTGATTGGCCTCGAGAAGCCTCAGCGGAAATGGGCCTCATCTCGCCTGGAGGGCAAAACCTCCTGGATTTTCTCGAGTTGCGGCAGGTGCTCTGGACTTACGATGGGGACCTCAGGGAACCGCTCTGGTGGCCTCAGGAAAAGCCAGTCCCCATGCGAGTTCCTCGGGGGCGTCTCGGAATTCCTCTCCCGGCGATGCCGGGGCCTAAGACCTTGTGTGGAGTCGGGGCCGGAACCTGAGGATTCCTCTCCAGTGCTGACATGGATCTTGGGGTACTTCTGGAGTCTCCCCAGGGGAGTCAGTCCTCGTCTCGAATGCGGGCATGCATAGCGCTTTCCTCCAGAGCGGTAGCAGCAGTGTCACGCAGTCCGCCGCGTGGATCAAAGGATCTATGGTTTTCCCTCGAGTCTTTCCCACGAGGCTTTCCCACGAGGCTTTCCCACAGGGCTGTCCCACGTGCACACGTGGTGGGAGTCGATCCTCGGCTTGAACGTCAAGGCAGTGCAGGGAAAACAGGTTCCTCTGGAATGGACTGACACATCTGGGGGACTCTTGGAATGGTGGCACGACACTGGAGTTCCTCTCGCCTTTCCTGTGGAAAGCGCCTCCTCTTGAGATGCAACGGGAACACCGGGAATTCTTTCCCTACGAAACAGGGAAAGGATCCCTCATCTCGAGCTAGGAGGCGGAAACGGGGCTCCCCTGGATGTGTGCGGGACCCCACGTGCTTCCTCTCGAGTGAAGACGGGTATGTCGGGGAACTTCTTGAGTTGCAGCAATGGTGTGAAGGACCCTTTGGAAGTTCCAGTGGTTAGATGTGATTGGCCTCGAGAAGCCTCAGCGGAAATGGGCCTCATCTCGCCTGGAGGGCAAAACCTCCTGGATTTTCTCGAGTTGCGGCAGGTGCTCTGGACTTACGATGGGGACCTCAGGGAACCGCTCTGGTGGCCTCAGGAAAGGCCAGTCCCCATGCGAGTTCCTCGGGGGCCTCTCGGGATTCCTCTCCCGTTGATGCCGGGGCATAAGACCTTGTGTGGAGTCGGGGCCGGAACCTGAGGATTCCTCTCCAGTGCTGACATGGATCTTGGGGTTCTTCTGGAGTCTCCCCAGGGGAGTCAGTCCTCGTCTCGAATGCGGGCATGCACTTGCGCTTTCCTCCAGAGCGGTAGCAGCAGTGTCACGCAGTCTGCCGCGTGGATTAAAGGATCTATGGTTTTCCCTCGAGTCTTTCCCACGAGGCTTTCCCACGAGGCTTTCCCACAGGGCTGTCCCACGTGCACACGTGGTGGGAGTCGATCCTCGGCTTGAACGTCAAGGCAGTGCAGGGAAAACATGTTCCTCTGGAATGGACTGACACATCTGGGGGACTCTTGGAATGGTGTCACGACCCTGGAGTTCCTCTCGCCTTTCCTGTGGAGAGCGCCTCCTCTTGAGATGCGACGGGAACGCCGGGAATTCTTTCCCTACGAAACAGGGAAAGGATCCCTCATCTCGAGCTAGGAGGCGGAAACGGGGCTCCCCTGGATGTGTGCGGGACCCCACGTGCTTCCTCTCGAGTGCAGACGGGTATGTCGGGGAACTTCTTGAGTTGCAGCAAGGGTGTGAAGGACCCTTTGGAACTTCCAGTGGTTAGATGTGATTGGCCTCGAGAAGCCTCAGCGGAAATGGGCCTCATCTCGCCTGGAGGGCAAAAACTCCTGGATTTTCTCGAGTTGAGGCAGGTGCTCTCGACTTACGACGGGGACCTCAGGGACCCGCTCTGGTGGCCTCAGGAAAGGCCAGTCCCCATGCGAGTTCCTCGGGGGCGTCTCGGGATTCCTCTCCCGTCGATGCCGGGGCCTAAGACCTTGTGTGGAGTCGGGGCCGGAACCTGAGGATTCCTCTCCAATGCTGACATGGATCTTGGGGTACTTCTGGAGTCTCCCCAGGGGAGTCAGTCCTCGTCTCGAATGCGGGCATGCACTTGCGCTTTCCTCCAGAGCGGTAGCAGCAGTGTCACGCAGTCCGCCACGTGGATCAAAGGATCTATGGTTTTCCCTCGAGTCTTTCCCACGAGGCTTTCCCACGAGGCTTTCCCACAGGGCTGTCCCACGTGCACACGTGGTGGGAGTCGATCCTCGGCTTGAACGTCAAGGCAGTGCAGGGAAAACACGTTCCTCTGGAATGGACTGACACATCTGGGGGACTCTTGGAATGGTGTCACGACCCTGGAGTTCCTCTCGCCTTTCCTGTGGAGAGCGCCTCCTCTTGAGATGCGACGGGAACACCGGGAATTCTTTCCCTACGAAACAGGGAAAGGATCCCTCATCTCGAGCTAGGAGGCGGAAACGGGGCTCCCCTGGATGTGTGCGGGACACCACGTGCTTCCTCTCGAGTGCAGACGGGTATGTCGGGGATCTTCTTGAGTTGCAGCAAGGGTGTGAAGGACCCTTTGGAAGTTCCAGTGGTTAGATGTGATTGGCCTCGAGAAGCCTCAGCGGAAATTGGCCTCATCTCGCCTGGAGGGCAAAACCTCCTGGATTTTCTCGAGTTGCGGCAGGTGCTCTCGACTTAAGACGGGGACCTCAGGGACCCGCTCTGGTGGCCTCAGGAAAGGCCAGTCCCCATGCGAGTTCCTCGGGGGCGTCTCGGCATTCCTCTCCCGTCGATGCCGGGGCCTAAGACCTTGTGTGGAGTCGGGGCCGGAACCTGAGGATTCCTCTCCAGTGCTGACATGGATCTTGGGGTACTTCTGGAGTCTCCCCAGGGGAGTCAGTCCTCGTCTCGAATGCGGGCATGCACTTGCGCTTTCCTCCAGAGCGGTAGCAGCAGTGTCACGCAGTCCGCCGCGTGGATCAAAGGATCTATGGTTTTCCCTCGAGTCTTTCCCACGAGGCTTTCCCACGAGGCTTTCCCACAGGGCTGTCCCACGTGCACACGTGGTGGGAGTCGATCCTCGGCTTGAACGTCAAGGCAGTGCAGGGAAAACAGGTTCCTCTGGAATGGACTGACACATTTGGGGGACTCTTGGAATGGTGGCACGACCCTGGAGTTCCTCTCGCCTTTCCTGTGGAGAGCGCCTCCTCTTGAGTTGCGACGGGAACGCCGGGAATTCTTTCCCTACGAAACAAGGAAAGGATCCCTCATCTCGAGCTAGGAGGCGGAAACGGGGCTCCCCTGGATGTGTGCGGGACACCACATGCTTCCTCTCGAGTGCAGACGGGTATGTCGGGGAACTTCTTGAGTTGCAGCAAGGGTGTGAAGGACCCTTTGGAAGTTCCAGTGGTTAGACGTGATTGGCCTCGAGAAGCCTCAGCGGAAATGGGCCTCATCTCGCCTGGAGGGCAAAACCTCCTGGATTTTCTCGAGTTGCGGCAGGTGCTCTCGACTTACGACGGGGACCTCAGGGACCCGCTCTGGTGGCCTCAGGAAAGGCCAGTCCCCATGCGAGTTCCTCGGGGGCGTCTCGGGATTCCTCTCCCGTCGATGCCGGGACCTAAGACCTTGTGTGGAGTCGGGGCCGGAACCTGAGGATTCCTCTCCAGTGCTGACATGGATCTTGGGGTACTTCTGGAGTCTCCCCAGGGGAGTCAGTCCTCGTCTCGAATGCGGGCATGCACTTGCGCTTTCCTCCAGAGCGGTAGCAGCAGTGTCACGCAGTCCGCCGCGTGGATCAAAGGATCAATGGTTTTCCCTCGAGTCTTTCCCACGAGGCTTTCCCACGAGGCTTTCCCACAGGGCTGTCCCACGTGCACACGTGGTGGGAGTCGATCCTCGGCTTGAACGTCAAGGCAGTGCAGGGAAAACAGGTTCCTCTGGAATGGACTGACACATCTGGGGGACTCTTGGAATGGTGGCACGACCCTGGAGTTTCTCTCGCCTTTCCTGTGGAGAGCGCCTCCTCTTGAGATGCGACGGGAACGCCGGGAATTCTTTCCGTACGAAACAGGGAAAGGATCCCTCATCTCGAGCTAGGAGGCGGAAACGGGGCTCCCCTGGATGTGTGCGGGACACCACATGCTTCCTCTCGAGTGGAGACGGGTATGTCGGGGAACTTCTTGAGTTGCAGCAAGGGTGTGAAGGACCCTTTGGAAATTCCAGTGCTTAGACGTGATTGGCCTGGAGAAGCCTAAGCGGAAATGGGCCTCATCTCGCCTGGAGGGCAAAACCTCCTGGATTTTCTCGAGTTGCGGCAGGTGCTCTCGACTTACGACGGGGACCTCAGGGACCCGCTCTGGTGGCCTCAGGACAGGCCAGTCCCCATGCGAGTTCCTCGGGGGCGTCTCGGGATTCCTCTCCAGCCGATTCCGGGGCCTAAGCCCTTGTGTGGAGTCGGGGCCGGAACCTGAGGATTCCTCTCCAGTGCTGACATGGATCTTGGGGTACTTCTGGAGTCTCCACAGGGGAGTCAGTCCTCGTCTCGAATGCGGGCATGCACTTGCGCTTTCCTCCAGAGCGGTAGCAGCAGTGTCAGGCAGTCCGCCGCGTGGATCAAAGGATCTAGGGTTTTCCCTCAAGTCTTTCCCACGAGGCTTTCCCACGAGGCTTTCCCACAGGGCTGTCCCACGTGCACACGTGGTGGGAGTCGATCCTCCGCTTGAACGTCAAGGCAGTGCAGGGAAAACAGGTTCCTCTGGAATGGACTGACACATCTGGGGGACTCTTGGAATGGTGGCACGACCCTGGAGTTCCTCTCGCCTTTCCTGTGGAGAGCGCCTCCTCTTGAGATGCGACGGGAACGCCGGGAATTCTTTCCCAACGAAACAGGGAAAGGATCCCTCATCTCGAGCTAGGCGGCGGAAACGGGGCTCCCCGGGATGTGTGCGGGACCCTCGTGCTTCCTCTCAAGGGGAGACGGGTATGTCGGGGAACTACTTGAGTTGCAGCAAGGGTGTGAAGGACCCTTTGGAAATTCCAGTGGTTAGATGTGATTAGCCTCGAGAAGCCTCAGCGGAAATGGGCCTCATCTCGCCTGGAGGGCAAAACCTCCTGGATTTTCTCGAGTTGCGGCAGGTGTTCTCGACTTACGACGTGGACCTCAGGGACCCGCTCTGGTGGCCTCAGGAAAGCCCAGTCCCCATGCGAGTTCTTCGGGGGCCTCTCGGGATTCCTCTCCCGTCGATGCCGGGGCCTAAGACCTTGTGTGGAGTCGGGGCCGGAACCTGAGGATTCCTCTCCAGTGCTGACATGGATCTTGGGGTACTTCTGGAGTCTCCCCATGGGAGTCAGTCCTCGTCTCGAATGCGGGCATGCACTTGCGCTTTCCTCCAGAGCGGTAGCAGCAGTGTCACGCAGTCCGCCACGTGGATCAAAGGATCTATGGTTTTCTCTCGAGACTTTCCCACGAGGCTTTCCCACGAGGCTTTCCCACAGGGCTGTCCCACGTGCACACGGGGTGGGAGTCGATCCTCGGCTTGAAGGTCAAGGCAGTGCAGGGAAAAGAGGTTCCTCTGGAATGGACTGACACATCTGGGGGACTCTTGGAATTGTGGCACGACCCTGGAGTTCCTCTCGCCTTTACTGTGGAGAGCGCCTTCTCTTGAGATGCGACGGGAACGCCGGGAATTCTTTCCTACGAAACAGGGAAAGGATCCCTCATCTCGAGCTAGGAGGCGGAAACGGGGCTCCCCTGGATGTGTGCGGGACCCTCGTGCTTCCTCTCGAGTGGAGACGGGTATGTCGTGGAACTTCTCCAGTTGCAGCAAGGTTGTGAAGGACCCTTTGGAAGTTCCAGTGGTTAGATGTGATTAGCCTCGAGAAGCCTCAGCGGAAATGGGCCTCATCTGGCCTGGAGGGCAAAACCTCCTGGATTTTCTCGAGTTGCGGCAGGTGCTCTCGACTTACGACGTGGACCACGGGGACAGGCTCTGGTGGCCTCAGGAAAGGCCAGTCCCCATGCGAGTTCCTCGGGGGCCTCTCGGGATTCCTCTCCCGTCGATGCCGGGGCCTACGACCTTGTGTGGAGTCGGGGCCCGAACGTGAGGATTCCTCTCCAGTGCTGACATGGATCTTGGGGTACTTCTGGAGTCTCCCCAGGGGAGTCAGTCCTCGACTCGAATGCGCGCATGCACTTGGGCTTTCCTCCAGAGCGGTAGCATCAGTGTCACGCAGTCCGCCGCGTGGATCAAAGGATCTATGGTTTTCCCTCGAGTCTTTCCCACGAGGCTTTCCCACGAGGCTTTCCCACAGGGCTGTCCCACTTGCACACGTGGTGGGAGTCGATCCTCGGCTTGAACGTCAAGGCAGTGCAGGGAAAACAGGTTCCTCTGGAATGGACTGACACATCTGGGGGACTCTTGGAATGGTGGCACGACCCTCGAGTTCCTCTCGCCTTTCCTGTGGAGAGCGCCTCCTCTTGAGATGCGACGGGAAGCCGGGAATTCTTTCCCTACGAAACAGGGAAAGGATCCCTCACCTCGAGCTAGGAGGCGGAAACGGGGCTCCCCTGGATGTGTGCGGGACCACCGTGCTTCCTCTCGAGTGGAGACGGGTATGTCGGGGAACTTCTTGAGTTGCAGCAAGGGTGTGAAGGACCCTTTGGAAGTTCCAGTGGTTAGATGTGATTGGCCTCGAGCAGCCTCAGCGGAAATGGGCCTCATCTCGCCTGGAGGGCAAAACCTCCTGGATTTTCTCGAGTTGCGGCAGGTGCTCTCGACTTACGACGGGGACCTCGGGGACCCGCTCTGGTGGCCTCAGGAAAGGCCAGTCCCCATGCGAGTTCCTCGGGGGCATCTCGGGATTCCCCTCCCGTCGATGCTGGGGCCTAAGACCTTGTGTGGAGTCGGGGCCGGAACCTGAGGATTCCTCTCCAGTGCTGACATGGATCTTGGGGTACTTCTGGAGTCTCACCAGGGGAGTCAGTCCTCGTCTCGAATGCGCGCATGCACTTGCACTTTCCTCCAGAGCGGTAGCAGCAGTGTCACGCAGTCCGCCGCGTGGATCAAAGGATCTATGGTTTTCTCTCGAGACTTTCATACGAGGCTTTCCCACGAGGCTTTCCCACAGGGCTGTCCCACGTGCACACGTGGTGGGAGTCGAGCCTCGGCTTGAACGTCAAGGCAGTGCATGGAAAACAGGTTCCTCTGGAATGGACTGACACATCTGGGGGACTCTTTAAATGGTGGCACGACCCTCGAGTTCCTCTCGCATTTCCTGTGGAGAGCGCCTCCTCTTGAGATGCGACGGGAAGCCGGGAATTCTTTCCCTACGAAACAGGGAAAGGATCCCTCACCTCGAGCTAGGAGGCGGAAACGGGGCTCCCCTGGATGTGTGCGGGACCCTCGTGCTTCCTCTCGAGTGGAGACGGGTATGTCGGGGAACTTCTGGACTTGCAGCGAGGGTGTGAAGGACCCTTTGGAAGTTCCAGTGGTTAGATGTGATTAGCCTCGAGAAGCATCAGCGGAAATGGGCCTCATCTCGCCTGGAGGGCAAAACCTCCTGGATTTTCTCGAGTTGCGGCAGGTGTTCTCGACTTACGACGGGGACCTCGGGGACCCGCTCTGGTGGCCTCAGGAAAGGCCAGTCCCCATGCGAGTTCCTCGGGGGCCTCTCGGGATTCCTCTCCCGTCGATGCCGGGGCCTACGACCTTGTGTGGAGTCGGGGCCCGAACGTGAGGATTCCTCTCCAGTGCTGACATGGATCTTGGGGTACTTCTGGAGTCTCCCCAGGGGAGTCAGTCCTCGTCTCGAATGCGGGCATGCACTTGCGCTTTCCTCCAGAGCGGTAGCAGCAGTGTCACGCAGTCCGATGCGTGGAGCAAAGGATCTATGGTTTTCCCTCGAGTCTTTCCCACGAGGCTTTCCCACGAGGCTTTCCCACAGGGCTGTCCCACGTGCACACGTGGTGGGAGTCGATCCTCGGCTTGAACGTCAAGGCAGTGCAGGGAAAACAGGTTCCTCTGGAATGGACTGACACATCTGGGGGACTCTTGGAATGGTGGCACGACCCTGGAGTTCCTCTCGCCTTTCCTGTGGAGAGCGCCTCCTCTTGAGATGCGACGGGAACGCCGGGAATTCTTTCCCTACGAAACAGGGAAAGGATCCCTCATCTCGAGCAAGGAGGCGGAAATGGGGCTCCCCTGGATGTGTGCGGGACCCCACGGGCTTCCTCTCGAGTGGAGACGGGTATGTCGGGGAACTTCTTGAGTTGCAGCAAGGGTGTGAAGGACCCTTTGGAAGGTCCAGTGGTTAGATGTGATTGGCCTCGAGAAGCCTCAGCGGAAATGGGCCTCATCTCGCCTGGAGGGCAAAACCTCCTGGATTTTCTCGAGTTGCGGCAGGTGCTCTGGACTTACGATGGGGACCTCAGGGAACCGCTCTGGTGGCCTCAGGAAAAGCCAGTCCCCATGCGAGTTCCTCGGGGGCGTCTCGGAATTCCTCTCCCGGCGATGCCGGGGCCTAAGACCTTGTGTGGAGTCGGGGCCGGAACCTGAGGATTCCTCTCCAGTGCTGACATGGATCTTGGGGTACTTCTGGAGTCTCCCCAGGGGAGTCAGTCCTCGTCTCGAATGCGGGCATGCATAGCGCTTTCCTCCAGAGCGGTAGCAGCAGTGTCACGCAGTCCGCCGCGTGGATCAAAGGATCTATGGTTTTCCCTCGAGTCTTTCCCACGAGGCTTTCCCACGAGGCTTTCCCACAGGGCTGTCCCACGTGCACACGTGGTGGGAGTCGATCCTCGGCTTGAACGTCAAGGCAGTGCAGGGAAAACATGTTCCTCTGGAATGGACTGACACATCTGGGGGCTCTTGGAATGGTGGCATGACCGTGGAGTTCCTCTCGCCTTTCCTGTGGAGAGCGCCTCCTCTTGAGATGCGACGGGAACGCCGGGAATTCTTTCCCTACGAAACAGGGAAAGGATCCCTCATCTCGAGCTAGGAGGCTGAAACGGGGATCCCCTGGATGTGTGCGGGACACCACGTGCTTCCTCTCGAGTGCAGACGGGTATGTCGGGGAACTTCTTGAGTTGCAGCAAGGGTGTGAAGGACCCTTTGGATGTTCCAGTGGTTAGATGTGATTGGCCTCGAGAAGCCTCAGCGGAAATGGGCCTCATCTCGCCTGGAGGTGAAAACCTCCTGGATTTTCTCGAGTTGTGGCAGGTGCTCTCGACTTACGACGGGGACCTCAGGGACCCGCTCTGGTGGCCTCAGGAAAGGCCAGTCCCCATGCGAGTTCCTCGGGGGCCTCTCGGGATTCCTCTCCCGTCGATGCCAGGGCCTAAGACCTTGTGTGGAGTCGGGGCCGGAACCTGAGGATTCCTCTCCAGTGCTGACATGGATCTTGGGGTACTTCTGGAGTCTCCCCAGGGGAGTCAGTCCTCGTCTCGAATGCGGGCATGCACTTGCGCTTTCCTCCAGAGCGGTAGCAGCAGTGTCACGCAGTCCGCCGCGTGGATCAAAGGATCTATGGTTTTCCCTCGAGTCTTTCCCTCGAGGCTTTTCCACGAGGCTTTCCCACAGGGCTGTCCCACGTGCACACGTGGTGGGAGTCGATCCTCGGCTTGAACGTCAAGGCAGTGCAGGGAAAACAGGTTCCTCTGGAATGGACTGACACATCTGGGGGACTCTTGGAATGGTGGCACGACCCTGGAGTTCCTCTCGCCTTTCCTGTGGAGAGCGCCTCCTCTTGAGATGCGACGGGAACGCCGGGAATTCTTTCCCTTCGAAACAGGGAAAGGATCCCTCTTCTCGAGCTAGGAGGCGGAAACGGGGCTCCCCTGGATGTGCGGGACATCACGTGCTTCCTCTCGAGTGGAGACGGGTATGTTGGGGAACTTCTTGAGTTGCAGCAATGGTGTGAAGGACCCTTTGGAAGTTCCAGTGGTTAGATGTGATTGGCCTCGAGAAGCCTCAGCGGAAATGGGCCTCATCTCGCCTGGAGGGCAAAACTTCCTGGATTTTCTCGAGTTGCGGCAGGTGCTCTCGACTTACGACGGGGACCTCAGGGACCCGCTCTGGTGGCCTCAGGAAAGGCCAGTCCCCATGCGAGTTCCTCGGGGGCGTCTCGGGATTCCTCTCCCGTCGATGCCGGGGCCTAAGACCTTGTGTGGAGTCGGGGCCGGAACCTGAGGATTCCTCTCCAGTGTTGACATGGATCTTGGGGTACTTCTGGAGTCTCCCCAGGGGAGTCAGTCCTCGACTCGAATGCGCGCATGCACTTGGGCTTTCCTCCAGAGCGGTAGCATCAGTGTCACGCAGTCCGCCGCGTGGATCAAAGGATCTATGGTTTTCCCTCGAGTCTTTCCCACGAGGCTTTCCCACAGGGCTGTCCCACGTGCACACGTGGTGGGAGTCGATCCTCGGCTTGAACGTCAAGGCAGTGCAGGGAAAACAGGTTCCTCTGGAATGGATTGACACATCTGGGGGACTCTTGGAATGGTGTCACCACACTGGAGTTCCTCTCGCCTTTCCTGTGGAGAGCGCCTCCTCTAGAGATGCGACGGGAACGCCGGGAATTCTTTCTCTACGAAACAGGGAAAGGATCCCTCATCTCGAGCTAGGAGGCGGAAATGGAGCTCCCCTGGATGTGTGCGGGACCCCACGTGCTTCCTCTCGAGTGGAGACGGGTATGTCGGGGAACTTCTTGAGTTGCAGCAATGGTGTGAAGGACCCTTTGGAAGTTCCAGTGGTTAGATATGATTGGCCTCGAGAAGCCTCAGCGGAAATGGGCCTCATCTCGCCTGGAGGGCAAAACCTCCTAGATATTCTCGAGTTGCGGCAGGTTCTCTCGACTTACGACGGGGACCTCAGGGACCCGCTCTGGTGGCCTCAGGAAAGGCCAGTCCCCATGCGAGTTCCTCGGGGCCTCTCGGGATTCCTCTCCCGTCGATGCCGGGGCCTAAAACCTTGTGTGGAGTCGGGGCCGGAACCTGAGGATTCCTCTCCAGTGCTGACGGGATCTTGGGGTACTTCTGGAGTCTCCCCAGGGGAGTCAGTCCTCGTCTCGAATGCGGGCATGCACTTGCGCTTTCGTCCAGAGCGGTAGCAGCAGTGTCACGCAGTCCGCCGCGTGGATCAAAGGATCTATGATTTTCCCTCCAGTCTTTCCCACGAGGCTTTCCCACGAGGCTTTCCCACAGGGCTGTCCCACGTGCACACGTGGTGGGAGTCGATCCTCGGCTTGAACGTCAAGGCAGTGCAGGGAAAACAGGTTCCTCTGGAATGGACTGACACATCTGGGGGACTCTTGGAATGGTGTCACGACCCTGGAGTTCCTCTCGCCTTTCCTGTGGAGAGCGCCTCCTCTTGAGATGCGACGGTAACGCCGGGAATTCTTTCCCTACGAAACAGGGAAAGGATCCCTCATCTCGAACTAGGAGGCGGAAACGGGGCCCCCCTGGATGTGTGCGGGACCCCACGTGCTTCCTCTCGAGTGGAGACGGGTATGTCGGGGAACTTCTTGAGTTGCAGCAATGGTGTGAAGGACCCTTTGGAAGTTCCAGTGGTTAGATGTGATTGGCCTCGAGAAGCCTCAGCGGAAATGGGCCTCATCTCGCCTGGAGGGCAAAACCTCCTGGATTTTCTCGAGTTGCGGCAGGTGCTCTAGAGTTACGATGGGGACCTCAGGGAACCGCTCTGGTGGCCTCAGGAAAAGCCAGTCCCCATGCGAGTTCCACGGGGGCGTCTCGGGATTCCTCTCCCGGCGATGCCGGGGCCTAAGACCTTGTGTGGAGTCGGGGCCGGAACCTGAGGATTCCTCTCCAGTGCTGACATGGATCTTGGGGTACTTCTGGAGTCTCCCCAGGGGAGTCAGTCCTCGTCTCGAATGCGGGCATGCATAGCGCTTTCCTCCAGAGCGGTAGCAGCAGTGTCACGCAGTCCGCCGCGTGGATCAATGGATCTATGTTTTTCCCTCGAGTCTTTCCCACGAGGCTTTCCCACGAGGCTTTCCCACAGGGCTGTCCCACGTGCACACGTGGTGGTAGTCGATCCTCGGCTTGAACGTCAAGGCAGTGCAGGGAATACAGGTTCCTCTGGAATGGACTGACACATCTGGGGGACTCTTGGAATGGTGGCACGACCCTGGAGTTCCTCTCGCCTTTCCTGTACAGAGCGCCTCCTCTTGAGATGCGACGGGAACGCCGGGAATTCTTTCCCTACGAAACAGGGAAAGGATCCCTCATCTCGAGCTAGGAGGCTGAAACGGGGCTCCCCTAAATGTGTGCGGGACACCACGTGCTTCCTCTCGAGTGCAGACGGGTATGTCGGGGAACTCCTTGAGTTGCAGCAAGGGTGTGAAGGAACCTTTGGATGTTCCAGTGGTTAGATGTGAATGGCCTCGAGAAGCCTCAGCGGAAATGGGCCTCATCTCGCCTGGAGGTGAAAACCTCCTGGATTTTCTCGAGTTGCGGCAGTTGCTCTCGACTTACGACGGGGACCTCAGGGACCCGCTCTGGTGGCCTCAGGAAAGGCCAGTCTCCATGCGAGTTCCTCGGGGGCCTCTCGGGATTCCTCTCCCTTCGATGCCGGGGCCTAAGACCTTGTGTGGAGTCGGGGCCGGAACCTGAGGATTCCTCTCCAGTGCTGACATGGATCTTGGGGTACTTCTGGAGTCTCCCCAGGGGAGTCAGTCCTCGTCGAATGCGGGCATGCACTTGCGCTTTCCTCCAGAGCGGTAACAGCAGTGTCACGCAGTCCGCCGCGTGGATCAAAGGATCTATGGTTTTCCCTCGAGTCTTTCCCACGAGGCTTTCCCACGAGGCTTTCCCACAGGGCTGTCCCACGTGCACACGTGGTGGGAGTCGATCCTCGGCTTGAACGTCAAGGCAGTGCAGGGAAAACAGGTTCCTCTGGAATGGACTGACACATTTGGGGGACTCTTGGAATTGTGGCACGACCCTGGAGTTCCTCTCGCCTTTCCTGTGGAGAGCGCCTCCTCTTGAGATGCGACAGGAACGCCGGGAATTCTTTCCCTACGAAACAGGGAAAGAATCCCTCATCTCGAGCTAGGAGGCGGAAACGGGTCTCCCCTGGATGTGTGCGGGACACCACGTGCTTCCTCTCGAGTGGAGACGGGTATGTCGGGGAACTTCTTGAGTTGCAGCAAGGGTGTGAAGGACCCTTTGGAAGTTCCAGTGGTTAGATGTGATTGGCCTCGAAAAGCCTCAGCGGAAATGGGCCTCATTTCGCCTGGAGGGCAAAACCTCCTGGATTTTCTCGAGTTGCGACAGGTGCTCTCGACTTACGACGGGGGCCTCAGGGACCCGCTCTGGTGGCCTCAGGAAAGGCCAGTCCCCATGCGAGTTCCTCGGGGGCGTCTCGGGATTCCTCTCCCGTTGATGCCAGGGCCTAAGACCTTGTGTGGAGTCGGGGCCGGAACCTGAGGATTCCTCTCCAGTGCTGACATCTATCTTGGGGTACTTCTGGAGTCTCCCCAGGGCAGTCAGTCCTCGTCTCGAATGCGGGCATGCACTTGCGCTTTCCTCCAGAGCGGTAGCAGCAGTGTCACGCAGTCCGCCGCGTGGATCAAAGGATCTATGGTTTTCCCTCGAGTCTTTCCCACGAGGCTTTCCCACGAGGCTTTCCCACAGGGCTGTCCCACGTGCACACATGGTGGGAGTCGATCCTCGGCTTGAACGTCAAGGCAGTGCAGGGAAAACAGGTTCCTCTGGAATGGACTGACACATCTGGGGGACTCTTGGAATGGTGACACGACACTGGAGTTCCTCTCGCCTTTCCTGTGGAAAGCGCCTCCTCTTGAGATGCAACGGGAACACCGGGAATTCTTTCCCTACGAAACAGGGAAAGGATCCCTCATCTCGAGCTAGGAGGCGGAAACGGGGCTCCCCTGGATGTGTGCGGGACCCCACGTGCTTCCTCTCGAGTGAAGACGGGTATGTCGGGGAACTTCTTGAGTTGCAGCAAGGGTGTGAAGGACCCTTTGGAAGTTCCAGTGGTTAGATGTGATTGGCCTCGAGAAGCCTCAGCGGAAATGGGCCTCATCTCGCCTGGAGGGCAAAACCTCCTGGATTTTCTCGAGTTGCGGCAGGTGCTCTCGACTTACGACGGGGACCTCAGGGAACCGCTCTGGTGGCCTCAGGAAAGGCCAGTCCCCATGCGAGTTCCTCGGGGGCCTCTCGGGATTCCTCTCCCGTTGATGCCGGGGCATAAGACCTTGTGTGGAGTCGGGGCCGGAACCTGAGGATTCCTCTCCAGTGCTGACATGGATCTTGGGGTTCTTCTGGAGTCTCCCCAGGGGAGTCAGTCCTCGTCTCGAATGCGGGCATGCACTTGCGCTTTCCTCCAGAGCGGTAGCAGCAGTGTCACGCAGTCTGCCGCGTGGATCAAAGGATCTATGGTTTTCCCTCGAGTCTTTCCCACGAGGCTTTCCCACGAGGCTTTCCCACAGGGCTGTCCCACGTGCACACGTGGTGGGAGTCGATCCTCGGCTTGAACGTCAAGGCAGTGCAGGGAAAACATGTTCCTCTGGAATGGACTGACACATCTGGGGGACTCTTGGAATGGTGTCACGACCCTGGAGTTCCTCTCGCCTTTCCTGTGGAGAGCGCCTCCTCTTGAGATGCGACGGGAACGCCGGGAATTCTTTCCCTACGAAACAGGGAAAGGATCCCTCATCTCGAGCTAGGAGGCGGAAACGGGGCTCCCCTGGATGTGTGCGGGACCCCACGTGCTTCCTCTCGAGTGCAGACGGGTATGTCGGGGAACTTCTTGAGTTGCAGCAAGGGTGTGAAGGACCCTTTGGAAGTTCCAGTGGTTAGATGTGATTGGCCTCGAGAAGCCTCAGCGGAAATGGGCCTCATCTCGCCTGGAGGGCAAAACCTCCTGGATTTTCTCGAGTTGCGGCAGGTGCTCTCGACTTACGACGGGGACCTCAGGGACCCGCTCTGGTGGCCTCAGGAAAGGCCAGTCCCCATGCGAGTTCCTCGGGGGCGTCTCGGCATTCCTCTCCCGTCGATGCCGGGGCCTAAGACCTTGTGTGGAGTCGGGGCCGGAACCTGAGGATTCCTCTCCAGTGCTGACATGGATCTTGGGGTACTTCTGGAGTCTCCCCAGGGGAGTCAGTCCTCGTCTCGAATGCGGGCATGCACTTGCGCTTTCCTCCAGAGTGGTAGCAGCAGTGTCACGCAGTCCGCCGCGTGGATCAAAGGATCTATGGTTTTCCCTCGAGTCTTTCCCACGAGGCTTTCCCACGAGGCTTTCCCACAGGGCTGTCCCACGTGCACACGTGGTGGGAGTCGATCCTCGGCTTGAACGTCAAGGCAGTGCAGGGAAAACAGGTTCCTCTGGAATGGACTGACACATCTGGGGGACTCTTGGAATGGTGGCACGACCCTGGAGTTCCTCTCGCCTTTCCTGTGGAGAGCGCCTCCTCTTGAGTTGCGACGGGAACGCCGGGAATTCTTTCCCTACGAAACAAGGAAAGGATCCCTCATCTCGAGCTAGGAGGCGGAAACGGGGCTCCCCTGGATGTGTGCGGGACACCACATGCTTCCTCTCGAGTGCAGACGGGTATGTCGGGGAACTTCTTGAGTTGCAGCAAGGGTGTGAAGGACCCTTTGGAAGTTCCAGTGGTTAGACGTGATTGGCCTCGAGAAGCCTCAGCGGAAATGGGCCTCATCTCGCCTGGAGGGCAAAACCTCCTGGATTTTCTCGAGTTGCGGCAGGTGCTCTCGACTTACGACGGGGACCTCAGGGACCCGCTCTGGTGGCCTCAGGAAAGACCAGTCCCCATGCGAGTTCCTCGGGGGCGTCTCGGGATTCCTCTCCCGTCGATGCCGGGACCTAAGACCTTGTGTGGAGTCGGGGCCGGAACCTGAGGATTCCTCTCCAGTGCTGACATGGATCTTCGGGTACTTCTGGAGTCTCCCCAGGGGAGTCAGTCCTCGTCTCGAATGCGGGCATGCACTTGAGCTTTCCTCCAGAGCGGTAGCAGCAGTGTCACGCAGTCCGCCGCGTGGATCAAAGGATCAATGGTTTTCCCTCGAGTCTTTCCCACGAGGCTTTCCCACGAGGCTTTCCCACAGGGCTGTCCCACGTGCACACGTGGTGGGAGTCGATCCTCGGCTTGAACGTCAAGGCAGTGCAGGGAAAACAGGTTCCTCTGGAATGGACTGACACATCTGGGGGACTCTTGGAATGGTGGCACGACCCTGGAGTTTCTCTCGCCTTTCCTGTGGAGAGCGCCTCCTCTTGAGATGCGACGGGAACGCCGGGAATTCTTTCCCTACGAAACAGGGAAAGGATCCCTCATCTCGAGCTAGGAGGCGGAAACGGGGCTCCCCTGGATGTGTGCGGGACACCACATGCTTCCTCTCGAGTGGAGACGGGTATGTCGGGGAACTTCTTGAGTTGCAGCAAGGGTGTGAAGGACCCTTTGGAAATTCCAGTGCTTAGACGTGATTGGCCTGGAGAAGCCTAAGCGGAAATGGTCCTCATCTCGCCTGGAGGGCAAAACCTCCTGGATTTTCTCGAGTTGCGGCAGGTGCTCTCGACTTACGACGGGGACTTCAGGGACCCGCTCTGGTGGCCTCAGGACAGGCCAGTCCCCATGCGAGTTCCTCGGGGGCGTCTCGGGATTCCTCTCCAGCCGATTCCGGGGCCTAAGACCTTGTGTGGAGTCGGGGCCGGAAAATGAGGATTCCTCTCCAGTGCTGACATGGATCTTGGGGTACTTCTGGAGTCTCCCCAGGGGAGTCAGTCCTCGTCTCGAATGCGGGCATGCACTTGCGCTTTCCTCCAGAGCGGTAGCAGCAGTGTCAGGCAGTCCGCCGCGTGGATCAAAGGATCTAGGGTTTTCCCTCAAGTCTTTCCCACGAGGCTTTCCCACGAGGCTTTCCCACAGGGCTGTCCCACGTGCACACGTGGTGGGAGTCGATCCTCCGCTTGAACGTCAAGGCAGTGCAGGGAAAACAGGTTCCTCTGGAATGGACTGACACATCTGGGGGACTCTTGGAATGGTGGCACGACCCTGGAGTTCCTCTCGCCTTTCCTGTGGAGAGCGCCTCCTCTTGAGATGCGACGGGAACGCCGGGAATTCTTTCCCAACGAAACAGGGAGAGGATCCCTCATCTCGAGCTAGGCGGCGGAAACGGGGCTCCCCGGGATGTGTGCGGGACCCTCGTGCTTCCTCTCAAGGGGAGACGGGTATGTCGGGGAACTACTTGAGTTGCAGCAAGGGTGTGAAGGACCCTTTGGAAATTCCAGTGGTTAGATGTGATTAGCCTCGAGAAGCCTCAGCGGAAATGGGCCTCATCTCGCCTGGAGGGCAAAACCTCCTGGATTTTCTCGAGTTGCGGCAGGTGTTCTCGACTTACGACGTGGACCTCAGGGAACCGCTCTGGTGGCCTCAGGAAAGCCCAGTCCCCATGCGAGTTCTTCGGGGGCCTCTCGGGATTCCTCTCCCGTCGATGCCGGGGCCTAAAACCTTGTGTGGAGTCGGGGCCGGAACCTGAGGATTCCTCTCCAGTGCTGACATGGATCTTGGGGTACTTCTGGAGTCTCCCCATGGGAGTCAGTCCTCGTCTCGAATGCGGGCATGCACTTGCGCTTTCCTCCAGAGCGGTAGCAGCAGTGTCACGCAGTCCGCCACGTGGATCAAAGGATCTATGGTTTTCTCTCGAGACTTTCCCACGAGGCTTTCCCACGAGGCTTTCCCACAGGGCTGTCCCACGTGCACACGGGGTGGGAGTCGATCCTCGGCTTGAAGGTCAAGGCAGTGCAGGGAAAAGAGGTTCCTCTGGAATGGACTGACACATCTGGGGGACTCTTGGAATTGTGGCACGACCCTGGAGTTCCTCTCGCCTTTACTGTGGAGAGCGCCTTCTCTTGAGATGCGACGGGAACGCCGGGAATTCTTTCCTACGAAACAGGGAAAGGATCCCTCATCTCGAGCTAGGAGGCGGAAACGGGGCTCCCCTGGATGTGTGCGGGACCCTCGTGCTTCCTCTCGAGTGGAGACGGGTATGTCGTGGAACTTCTCCAGTTGCAGCAAGGTTGTGAAGGACCCTTTGGAAGTTCCAGTGGTTAGATGTGATTAGCCTCGAGAAGCCTCAGCGGAAATGGGCCTCATCTGGCCTGGAGGGCAAAACCTCCTGGATTTTCTCGAGTTGCGGCAGGTGCTCTCGACTTACGACGTGGACCACGGGGACAGGCTCTGGTGGCCTCAGGAAAGGCCAGTCCCCATGCGAGTTCCTCGGGGGCCTCTCGGGATTCCTCTCCCGTCGATGCCGGGGCCTACGACCTTGTGTGGAGTCGGGGCCCGAACGTGAGGATTCCTCTCCAGTGCTGACATGGATCTTGGGGTACTTCTGGAGTCTCCCCAGGGGAGTCAGTCCTCGACTCGAATGCGCGCATGCACTTGGGCTTTCCTCCAGAGCGGTAGCATCAGTGTCACGCAGTCCGCCGCGTGGATCAAAGGATCTATGGTTTTCCCTCGAGTCTTTCCCACGAGGCTTTCCCACGAGGCTTTCCCACAGGGCTGTCCCACTTGCACACGTGGTGGGAGTCGATCCTCGGCTTGAACGTCAAGGCAGTGCAGGGAAAACAGGTTCCTCTGGAATGGACTGACACATCTGGGGGACTCTTGGAATGGTGGCACGACCCTCGAGTTCCTCTCGCCTTTCCTGTGGAGAGCGCCTCCTCTTGAGATGCGACGGGAAGCCGGGAATTCTTTCCCTACGAAACAGGGAAAGGATGCGTCATCTGGAGCTAGGAGGCAGAAACGGGGCTTCCCTGGATGTGTGCGGGACCCCAGTGCTTCCTCTCCAGTGGAGACGGGAATGTTGGGAACTTCTTGAGTTGCAGCAAGGGTGTGAAGGACCCTTTGGAAATTCCAGTGGTTAGATGTGATTAGCCTCGAGAAGCCTCAGCGGAAATGTGCCTCATCTCGCCTGGAGGGCAAAACCTCCTGGATTTTCTCGAGTTGCGGCAGGTGTTCTCGACTTACGACGTGGACCTCAGGGACCCGCTCTGGTGGCCTCAGGAAAGCCCAGTCCCCATGCGAGTTCTTCGGGGGCCTCTCGGGATTCCTCTCCCGTCGATGCCGGGGCCTAAGACCTTGTGTGGAGTCGGGGCCGGAACCTGAGGATTCCTCTCCAGTGCTGACATGGATCTTGGGGTACTTCTGGAGTCTCCCCAGGGGAGTCAGTCCTCGTCTCGAATGCGGGCATGCACTTGCGCTTTCCTCCAGAGCGGTAGCAGCAGTGTCACGCAGTCCGCCGCGTGGATCAAAGGATCTATGTTTTTCCCTCGAGTCTTTCCTAAGAGGCTTTCCCACGAGGCTTTCCCACAGGGCTGTCCCACGTGCACACGTGGTGGGAGTCGATCCTCGGCTTGAACCTCAAGGCAGTGCAGGGAAAACAGGTTCCTCTGGAATGGACTGACACATCTGGGGGACTCTTGGAATGGTGGCACGACCCTGGAGTTCCTCTAGCCTTTCCTGTGGAGAGCGCCTCCTCTTGAGATGCGACGGGAACGCCGGGAATTCTTTCCCTACGAAACAGGGAAAGGATCCCTCATCTCGAGCTAGGCGGCGGAAACGGGGCTCCCCTGTATGTGTGCGGGACCACCGTGCTTCCTCTCGAGTGGAGACGGGTATGTCGGGGAACTTCTTGAGTTGCAGCAAGGGTGTGAAGGACCCTTTGGAAGTTCCAGTGGTTAGATGTGATTGGCCTCGAGCAGCCTCAGCGGAAATGGGCCTCATCTCGCCTGGAGGGCAAAACCTCCTGGATTTTCTCGAGTTGCGGCAGGTGCTCTCGACTTACGACGGGGACCTCGGGGACCCGCTCTGGTGGCCTCAGGAAAGGCCAGTCCCCATGCGAGTTCCTCGGGGGCATCTCGGGATTCCCCTCCCGTCGATGCTGGGGCCTAAGACCTTGTGTGGAGTCGGGGCCGGAAACTGAGGATTCCTCTCCAGTGCTGACATGGATCTTGGGGTACTTCTGAAGTCTCCCCAGGGGAGTCAGTCCTCGACTCGAATGCCTGCATGCACTTGCGCTTTCCTCCAGAGCGGTAGCATCAGTGTCACGCAGTCCGCCGCGTGGATCAAAGGATCTATGGTTTTCCCTCGAGTCTTTCCCACGAGGCTTTCCCACGAGGCTTTCCCACAGGGCTGTCCCACGTGCACACGTGGTGGGAGTCGATCCTCGGCTTGAACGTCAAGGCAGTGCAGGGAAAACAGGTTCCTCTGGAATGGACTGACACATTTGGGGGACTCTTGGAATGGTGGTACGACCCTCGAGTTCCTCTCTCCTTTCCTGTGGAGAGCGCCTCCTCTTGAGATGCGACGGGAACGCCGGGAATTCTTTCCCAACGAAACAGGGATAGGATCCCTCATCTCGAGCTAGGAGGCGGAAAAGGGGCTCCCCTGAATGTGTGCGGGACCCTCGTGCTTCCTCTCGAGTTTAGACGGGTATGTCGGAGAACTTCTTGAGTTGCAGCAAGGGTGTGAAGGACCCTTTGGAAATTCCAGTGGTTAGAGGTGATTAGCCTCGAGAAGCCTCAGCGGAAATGGGCCTCATCTCGCCTGGAGGGCAAAACCTCCTGGATTTTCTCGAGTTGCGGCAGGTGCTCTCGACTTACGACGGGGACATCAGGGACCCGCTCTGGTGGCCTCAGGAAAGCCCAGTCCCCATGCGAGTTCTTCGGGGGCCTCTCGGGTTTCCTCTCCCGTCGATGCCGGGGCCTAAGACCTTGTGTGGAGTCGGGGCCGGAACCTGAGGATTCCTCTCCAGTGCTGACATGGATCTTGGGGTACTTCTGGAGTCTCACCAGGGGAGTCAGTCCTCGTCTCGAATGCGCGCATGCACTTGCACTTTCCTCCAGAGCGGTAGCAGCAGTGTCACGCAGTCCGCCGCGTGGATCAAAGGATCTATGGTTTTCTCTCGAGACTTTCATACGAGGCTTTCCCACGAGGCTTTCCCACAGGGCTGTCCCACGTGCACACCTGGTGGGAGTCGATCCTCGGCTTGAACGTCAAGGCAGTGCATGGAAAACAGGTTCCTCTGGAATGGACTGACACATCTGGGGGACTCTTTAAATGGTGGCACGACCCTCGAGTTCCTCTCGCATTTCCTGTGGAGAGCGCCTCCTCTTGAGATGCGACGGGAAGCCGGGAATTCTTTCCCTACGAAACAGGGAAAGGATCCCTCACCTCGAGCTAGGAGGCGGAAACGGGGCTCCCCTGGATGTGTGCGGGACCCTCGTGCTTCCTCTCGAGTGGAGACGGGTATGTCGGGGAACTTCTGGACTTGCAGCGAGGGTGTGAAGGACCCTTTGGAAGTTCCAGTGGTTAGATGTGTTTAGCCTCGAGAAGCATCAGCGGAAATGGGCCTCATCTCGCCTGGAGGGCAAAACCTCCTGGATTTTCTCGAGTTGCGGCAGGTGCTCTCGACTTACGACGGGGACCTCGGGGACCCGCTCTGGTGGCCTCAGGAAAGGCCAGTCCCCAGGCGAGTTCCTCGGGGGCCTCTCGGGATTCCTCTCCCGTCGATGCTGGGGCCTACGACCTTGTGTGGAGTCGGGGCCCGAACGTGAGGATTCCTCTCCAGTGCTGACATGGATCTTGGGGTACTTCTGGAGTCTCCCCAGGGGAGTCAGTCCTCATCTCGAATGCGGGCATGCACTTGCGCTTTCCTCCAGAGCGGTAGCAGCAGTGTCACGCATTCCGCAGCGTGCATCAAAGGATCTATGGTTTTCCCTCGAGACTTTCCCACGAGGCTTTCCCACGAGGCTTTCCCACAGGGCTGTCTAACGTGCAAACGTGGTGCGAGTGGATCCTCAGCTTGAACGTCAAGGCAGTGCAGGGAAAACAGGTTCCTCTCGAATGGACTGACACATCTGGGGGACTCTTGGAATGGTGGCAAGACCCTGGAGTTCTTCTCGCCTTTCCTGTGGAGAGCGCCTCCTCTTGAGATGCGACGGGAACGCCGAGAATTCTTTCCCTACGAAACAGGGAAAGGATCCGTCATCTGGAGCTAGGAAGCAGAAACGGGGCTTCCCTGGATGTGTGCGGGACCCCAGTGCTTCCTCTCCAGTGGAGACGGGTATGTTGGGAACTTCTTGAGTTGCAGCAAGGGTGTGAAGGACCCTTTGGAAATTCCAGTGGTTAGATGTGATTAGCCTCGAGAAGCCTCAGCGGAAATGGGCCTCATCTCGCCTGGAGGGCAAAACCTCCTGGATTTTCTCGAGTTGCGGCAGGTGTTCTCGACTTACGACGTGGACCTCAGGGACCCGCTCTGGTGGCCTCAGGAAAGCCCAGTCCCCATGCGAGTTCTTCGGGGGCCTCTCGGGATTCCTCTCCCGTCGATGCCGGGGCCTAAGACCTTGTGTGGAGTCGGGGCCGGAACCTGAGGATTCCTCTCCAGTGCTGACATGGATCTTGGGGTACTTCTGGAGTCTCCCCAGGGGAGTCAGTCCTCGTCTCGAATGCGGGCATGGACTTGCGCTTTCCTCCAGAGCGGTAGCAGCAGTGTCACGCAGTCCGCCACGTGGATCAAAGGATCTATGGTTTTCTCTCGAGACTTTCCCACGAGGCTTTCCCACGAGGCTTTCCCACAGGGCTGTCCCACGTGCACACGGGGTGGGAGTCGATCCTCGGCTTGAACGTCAAGGCAGTGCAGGGAAAACAGGTTCCTCTGGAATGGACTGACACATCTGGGGGACTCTTGGAATGGTGTCACGACCCTGGAGTTCCTCTCGCCTTTCCTGTGGAGAGCGCCTCCTCTTGAGATGCGACGGGAACACCGGGAATTCTTTCCCTACGAAACAGGGAAAGGATCCCTCATCTCGAGCTAGGAGGCGGAAACGGGGCTCCCCTGGATGTGTGCGGGACACCACGTGCTTCCTCTCGAGTGCAGACGGGTATGTCGGGGATCTTCTTGAGTTGCAGCAAGGGTGTGAAGGACCCTTTGGAAGTTCCAGTGGTTAGATGTGATTGGCCTCGAGAAGCCTCAGCGGAAATGGGCCTCATCTCGCCTGGAGGGCAAAACCTCCTGGATTTTCTCGAGTTGCGGCAGGTGCTCTCGACTTAAGACGGGGACCTCAGGGACCCGCTCTGGTGGCCTCAGGAAAGGCCAGTCCCCATGCGAGTTCCTCGGGGGCGTCTCGGCATTCCTCTCCCGTCGATGCCGGGGCCTAAGACCTTGTGTGGAGTCGGGGCCGGAACCTGAGGATTCCTCTCCAGTGCTGACATGGATCTTGGGGTACTTCTGGAGTCTCCCCAGGGGAGTCAGTCCTCGTCTCGAATGCGGGCATGCACTTGCGCTTTCCTCCAGAGCGGTAGCAGCAGTGTCACGCAGTCCGCCGCGTGGATCAAAGGATCTATGGTTTTCCCTCGAGTCTTTCCCACGAGGCTTTCCCACGAGGCTTTCCCACAGGGCTGTCCCACGTGCACACGTGGTGGGAGTCGATCCTCGGCTTGAACGTCAAGGCAGTGCAGGGAAAACAGGTTCCTCTGGAATGGACTGACACATCTGGGGGACTCTTGGAATGGTGGCACGACCCTGGAGTTCCTCTCGCCTTTCCTGTGGAGAGCGCCTCCTCTTGAGATGCGACGGGAACGCCGGGAATTCTTTCCCTACGAAACAGGGAAAGGATCCCTCATCTCGAGCTAGGAGGCGGAAACGGGGCTCCCCTGGATGTGTGCGGGACACCACGTGCTTCCTCTCGAGTGCAGACGGGTATGTCGGGGATCTTCTTGAGTTGCAGCAAGGGTGTGAAGGACCCTTTGGAAGTTCCAGTGGTTAGATGTGATTGGCCTCGAGAAGCCTCAGCGGAAATGGGCCTCATCTCGCCTGGAGGGCAAAACCTCCTGGATTTTCTCGAGTTGCGGCAGGTGCTCTCGACTTACGACGGGGACCTCAGGGACCCGCTCTGGTGGCCTCAGGAAAGGCCAGTCCCCATGCGAGTGACTCGGGGGCGTCTCGGCATTCCTCTCCCGTCGATGCCGGGGCCTAAGACCTTGTGTGGAGTCGGGGCCGGAACCTGAGGATTCCTCTCCAGTGCTGACATGGATCTTGGGGTACTTCTGGAGTCTCCCCAGGGGAGTCAGTCCTCGTCTCGAATGCGGGCATGCACTTGCGCTTTCCTCCAGAGCGGTAGCAGCAGTGTCACGCAGTCCGCCGCGTGCATCAAAGGATCTATGGTTTTCCCTCGAGTCTTTCCCACGAGGCTTTCCCACGAGGCTTTCCCACAGGGCTGTCCCACGTGCACACGTGGTGGGAGTCGATCCTCGGCTTGAACGTCAAGGCAGTGCAGGGAAAACAGGTTCCTCTGGAATGGACTGACACATCTGGGGGACTCTTGGAATGGTGGCACGACCCTGGAGTTTCTCTCGCCTTTCCTGTGGAGAGCGCCTCCTCTTGAGATGCGACGGGAACGCCGGGAATTCTTTCCCTACGAAACAGGGAAAGGATCCCTCATCTCGAGCTAGGAGGCGGAAACGGGGCTCCCCTGGATGTGTGCGGGACACCACATGCTTCCTCTCGAGTGGAGACGGGTATGTCGGGGAACTTCTTGAGTTGCAGCAAGGGTGTGAAGGACCCTTTGGAAATTCCAGTGCTTAGACGTGATTGGCCTGGAGAAGCCTAAGCGGAAATGGGCCTCATCTCGCCTGGAGGGCAAAACCTCCTGGATTTTCTCGAGTTGCGGCAGGTGCTCTCGACTTACGACGGGGACCTCAGGGACCCGCTCTGGTGGCCTCAGGACAGGCCAGTCCCCATGCGAGTTCCTCGGGGGCGTCTCGGGATTCCTCTCCAGCCGATTCCGGGGCCTAAGACCTTGTGTGGAGTCGGGGCCGGAACATGAGGATTCCTCTCCAGTGCTGACATGGATCTTGGGGTACTTCTGGAGTCTCCCCAGGGGAGTCAGGCCTCGTCTCGAATGCGGGCATGCACTTGCGCTTTCCTCCAGAGCGGTAGTAGCAGTGTCAGGCAGTCCGCCGCGTGGATCAAAGGATCTAGGGTTTTCCCTCAAGTCTTTCCCACGAGGCTTTCCCACGAGGCTTTCCCACAGGGCTGTCCCACGTGCACACGTGGTGGGAGTCGATCCTCCGCTTGAACGTCAAGGCAGTGCAGGGAAAACAGGTTCCTCTGGAATGGACTGACACATCTGGGGGACTCTTGGAATGGTGGCACGACCCTGGAGTTCCTCTCGCCTTTCCTGTGGAGAGCGCCTCCTCTTGAGATGCGACGGGAACGCCGGGAATTCTTTCCCTACGAAACAGGGAAAGGATCCGTCATCTGGAGCTAGGAGGCCGAAACGGGGCTTCCCTGGATGTGTGCGGGACCCCAGTGCTTCCTCTCCAGTGGAGACGGGAATGTTGGGAACTTCTTGAGTTGCAGCAAGGGTGTGAAGGACCCTTTGGAAATTCCAGTGGTTAGATGTGATTAGCCTCGAGAAGCCTCAGCGGAAATGGGCCTCATCTCGCCTGGAGGGCAAAACCTCCTGGATTTTCTCGAGTTGCGGCAGGTGTTCTCGACTTACGACGTGGACCTCAGGGACCCGCTCTGGTGGCCTCAGGAAAGCCCAGTCCCCATGCGAGTTCTTCGGGGGCCTCTCGGGATTCCTCTCCCGTCGATGCCGGGGCCTAAGACCTTGTGTGGAGTCGGGGCCGGAACCTGAGGATTCCTCTCCAGTGCTGACATGGATCTTGGGGTACTTCTGGAGTCTCCCCAGGGGAGTCAGTCCTCGTCTCGAATGCGGGCATGCACTTGCGCTTTCCTCCAGAGCGGTAGCAGCAGTGTCACGCAGTCCGCCACGTGGATCAAAGGATCTATGATTTTCTCTCGAGACTTTCCCACGAGGCTTTCCCACGAGGCTTTCCCACAGGGCTGTCCCACGTGCACACGTGGTGGGAGTCGATCCTCGGCTTGAAGGTCAAGGCAGTGCAGGGAAAAGAGGTTCCTCTGGAATGGACTGACACATCTGGGGGACTCTTGGAATTGTGGCACGACCCTGGAGTTCCTCTCGCCTTTACTGTGGAGAGCGCCTTCTCTTGAGATGCGACGGGAACGCCGGGAATTCTTTCCTACGAAACAGGGAAAGGATCCCTCATCTCGAGCTAGGAGGCGGAAACGGGGCTCCCCTGGATGTGTGCGGGACCCTCGTGCTTCCTCTCGATTGGAGACGGGTATGTCGTGGAACTTCTCCAGTTGCAGCAAGGTTGTGAAGGACCCTTTGGAAGTTCCAGTGGTTAGATGTGATTAGCCTCGAGAAGCCTCAGCGGAAATGGGCCTCATCTGGCCTGGAGGGCAAAACCTCCTGGATTTTCTCGAGTTGCGGCAGGTGCTCTCGACTTACGACGGGGACCACGGGGACCCGCTCTGGTGGCCTCAGGAAAGGCCAGTCCCCATGCGAGTTCCTCGGGGGCCTCTCGGGATTCCTCTCCCGTCGATGCCGGGGCCTACGACCTTGTGTGGAGTCGGGGCCCGAACGTGAGGATTCCTCTCCAGTGCTGACATGGATCTTGGGGTACTTCTGGAGTCTCCCCAGGGGAGTCAGTTCTCGTCTCGAATGCGGACATGCACTTGCACTTTCCTCCAGAGCGGTAGCAGCAGTGTCACGCAGTCCGCCGCGTGGATCAAAGGATCTATGGTTTTCCCTCGAGTCTTTCCTAAGAGGCTTTCCCACGAGGCTTTCCCACAGGGCTGTCCCACGTGCACACGTGGTGGGAGTCGATCCTCGGCTTGAACCTCAAGGCAGTGCAGGGAAAACAGGTTCCTCTGGAATGGACTGACATATCTGGGGGACTCTTGGAATGGTGGCACGACCCTGGAGTTCCTCTAGCCTTTCCTGTGGAGAGCGCCTCCTCTTGAGATGCGACGGGAACGCCGGGAATTCTTTCCCTACGAAACAGGGAAAGGATCCCTCATCTCGAGCTAGGCAGCGGAAACGGGGCTCCCCTGTATGTGTGCGGGACCACGGTGCTTCCTCTCGAGTGGAGACGGGTATGTCGGGGAACTTCTTGAGTTGCAGCAAGGGTGTGAAGGACCCTTTGGAAGTTCCAGTGGTTAGATGTGATTGGCCTCGAGCAGCCTCAGCGGAAATGGGCCTCATCTCGCCTGGAGGGCAAAACCTCCTGGATTTTCTCGAGTTGCGGCAGGTGCTCTCGACTTACGACGGGGACCTCGGGGACCCGCTCTGGTGGCCTCAGGAAAGGCCAGTCCCCATGCGAGTTCCTCGGGGGCATCTCGGGATTCCCCTCCCGTCGATGCTGGGGCCTAAGACCTTGTGTGGAGTCGGGGCCGGAAACTGAGGATTCCTCTCCAGTGCTGACATGGATCTTGGGGTACTTCTGGAGTCTCCCCAGGGGAGTCAGTCCTCGACTCGAATGCGGGCATGCACTTGCGCTTTCCTCCAGAGCGGTAGCATCAGTGTCACGCAGTCCGCCGCGTGAATCAAAGGATCTATGGTTTTCCCTCGAGTCTTTCCCACGAGGCTTTCCCACGAGGCTTTCCCACAGGGCTGTCCCACTTGCACACGTGGTGGGAGTTGATCCTCCGCTTGAACGTCAAGGCAGTGCAGGGAAAACAGGTTCCTCTGGAATGGACTGACACATCTGGGGGACTCTTGGAATGGTGGCACGACCCTGGAGTTCCTCTCGCCTTTCCTGTGGAGAGCGCCTCCTCTTGAGATGCGACGGGAAGCCGGGAATACTTTCCCTACGAAACAGGGAAAGGATCCGTCATCTGGAGCTAGGAGGCAGAAACGGGGCTTCCCTGGATGTGTGCGGGACCCCAGTGCTTCCTCTCCAGTGGAGACGGGAATGTTGGGAACTTCTTGAGTTGCAGCAAGGGTGTGAAGGACCCTTTGGAAATTCCAGTGGTTAGATGTGATTAGCCTCGAGAAGCCTCAGCGGAAATGGGCCTCATCTCGCCTGGAGGGCAAAACCTCCTGGATTATCTCGAGTTACGGCAGGTGTTCTCGACTTACGACGTGAACCTCAGGGACCCCCTCTGGTGGCCTCAGGAAAGCCCAGTCCCCATGCGAGTTCTTCGGGGGCCTCTCGGGATTCCTCTCCCGTCGATGCCGGGGCCTAAGACCTTGTGTGGAGTCGGGGCCGGAACCTGAGGATTCCTCTCCAGTGCTGACATGGATCTTGGGGTACTTCTGGAGTCTCCCCATCGGAGTCAGTCCTCGTCTCGAATGCGGGCATGCACTTGCGCTTTCCTCCAGAGCGGTAGCAGCAGTGTCACGCAGTCCGCCGCGTGGATCAAAGGATCTATGGTTTTCCCTCGAGTCTTTCCTAAGAGGCTTTCCCACGAGGCTTTCCCACAGGGCTGTCCCACGTGCACACGTGGTGGGAGTCGATCCTCGGCTTGAACCTCAAGGCAGTGCAGGGAAAACAGGTTCCTCTGGAATGGACTGACACATCTGGGGGACTCTTGGAATGGTGGCACGACCCTGGAGTTCCTCTAGCCTTTCCTGTGGAGAGCGCCTCCTCTTGAGATGCGACGGGAACGCCGGGAATTCTTTCCCTACGAAACAGGGAAAGGATCCCTCATCTCGAGCTAGGCGGCGGAAACGGGGCTCCCCTGTATGTGTGCGGGACCACCGTGCTTCCTCTCGAGTGGAGACGGGTATGTCGGGGAACTTCTTGAGTTGCAGCAAGGGTGTGAAGGACCCTTTGGAAGTTCCAGTGGTTAGATGTGATTGGCCTCGAGCAGCCTCAGCGGAAATGGGCCTCATCTCGCCTGGAGGGCAAAACCTCCTGGATTTTCTCGAGTTGCGGCAGGTGCTCTCGACTTACGACGGGGACCTCGGGGACCCGCTCTGGTGGCCTCAGGAAAGGCCAGTCCCCATGCGAGTTCCTCGGGGGCATCTCGGGATTCCCCTCCCGTCGATGCTGGGGCCTAAGACCTTGTGTGGAGTCGGGGCCGGAAACTGAGGATTCCTCTCCAGTGCTGACATGGATCTTGGGGTACTTCTGGAGTCTCCCCAGGGGAGTCAGTCCTCGACTCGAATGCGCGCATGCACTTGCGCTTTCCTCCAGAGCGGTAGCATCAGTGTCACGCAGTCCGCCGCGTGGATCAAAAGATCTATGTTTTTCCCTCGAGTCTTTCCCACGAGGCTTTCCCACGAGGCTTTCCCACAGGGCTGTCCCACTTGCACACGTGGTGGGAGTCGATCCTCGGCTTGAACGTCAAGGCAGTGCAGGGAAAACAGGTTCCTCTGGAATGGACTGACACATCTGGGGGACTCTTGGAATGGTGGCACGACCCTGGAGTTCCTCTCGCCTTTCCTGTGGAGAGCGCCTCCTCTTGAGATGCGACGGGAAGCCGGGAATTCTTTCCCTACGAAACAGGGAAAGGATCCGTCATCTGGAGCTAGGAGGCAGAAACGGGGCTTCCCTGGATGTGTGCGGGACCCCAGTGCTTCCTCTCCAGTGGAGACGGGAATGTTGGGAACTTCTTGAGTTGCAGCAAGGGTGTGAAGGACCCTTTGGAAATTCCAGTGGTTAGATGTGATTAGCCTCGAGAAGCCTCAGCGGAAATGGGCCTCATCTCGCCTGGAGGGCAAAACCTCCTGGATTTTCTCGAGTTGCGGCAGGTGTTCTCGACTTACGACGTGGACCTCAGGGACCCGCTCTGGTGGCCTCAGGAAAGCCCAGTCCCCATGCGAGTTCTTCGGGGGCCTCTCGGGATTCCTCTCCCGTTGATGCCGGGGCCTAAGACCTTGTGTGGAGTCGGGGCCGGAACCTGAGGATTCCTCTCCAGTGCTGACATGGATCTTGGGGTACTTCTGGAGTCTCCCCAGGGAAGTCAGTCCTCGTCTCGAATGCGGGCATGCACTTGCGCTTTCCTCCAGAGCGGTAGCAGCAGTGTCACGCAGTCCGCCGCGTGGATCAAAGGATCTATGGTTTTCCCTCGAGTCTTTCCTAAGAGGCTTTCCCACGAGGCTTTCCCACAGGGCTGTCCCACGTGCACACGTGGTGGGAGTCGATCCTCGGCTTGAACGTCAAGGCAGTGCAGGGAAAAGAGGTTCCTCTGGAATGGACTGACACATCAGGGGGACTCTTGGAATGGTGGCACGACCCTGGAGTTCCTCTAGCCTTTCCTGTGGAGAGCGCCTCCTCTTGAGATGCGACGGGAACGCCGGGAATTCTTTCCCTACGAAACAGGGAAAGGATCCCTCATCTCGAGCTAGGCGGCGGAAACGGGGCTCCCCTGTATGTGTGCGGGACCACCGTGCTTCCTCTCGTGTGGAGACGGGTATGTCGGGGAACTTCTTGAGTTGCAGCAAGGGTGTGAAGGACCCTTTGGAAGTTCCAGTGGTTAGATGTGATTGGCCTCGAGCAGCCTCAGCGGAAATGGGCCTCATCTCGCCTGGAGGGCAAAACCTCCTGGATTTTCTCGAGTTGCGGCAGGTGCTCTCGACTTACGACGGGGACCTCGGGGACCCGCTCTGGTGGCCTCAGGAAAGGCCAGTCCCCATGCGAGTTCCTCGGGGGCATCTCGGGATTCCCCTCCCGTTGATGCTGGGGCCTAAGGCCTTGTGTGAAGTCGGGGCCGGAAACTGAGGATTCCTCTCCAGTGCTGACATGGATCTTGGGGTACTTCTGGAGTCTCCCCAGGGGAGTCAGTCCTCGACTCGAATGCGCGCATGCACTTGCGTTTTCCTCCAGAGCGGTAGCATCAGTGTCACGCAGTCCGCCGCGTGGATCAAAGGATCTATGGTTTTCCCTCGAGTCTTTCCCACGAGGCTTTCCCACGAGGCTTTCCCACAGGGCTGTCCCACTTGCACACGTGGTGGGAGTCGATCCTCGGCTTGAACGTCAAGGCAGTGCAGGGAAAACAGGTTCCTCTGGAATGGACTGACACATCTGGGGGACTCTTGGAATGGTGGCACGACCCTGGAGTTCCTCTCGCCTTTCCTGTGGAGAGCGCCTCCTCTTGAGATGCGATGGGAAGCCGGGAATTCTTTCCCTACGAAACAGGGAAAGGATCCGTCATCTGGAGCTAGGAGGCAGAAACGGGGCTTCCCTGGATGTGTGCGGGACCCCAGTGCTTCCTCTCCAGTGGAGACGGGAATGTTGGGAACTTCTTGAGTTGCAGCAAGGGTGTGAAGGACCCTTTGGAAATTCCAGTGGTTAGATGTGATTAGCCTCGAGAAGCCTCAGCGGAAATGGGCCTCATCTCGCCTGGAGGGCAAAACCTACTGGATTTTCTCGAGTTGCGGCAGGTGTTCTCGACTTACGACGTGGACCTCAGGGACCCGCTCTGGTGGCCTCAGGAAAGCCCAGTCCCCATGCGAGTTCTTCGGGGGCGTCTCGGGATTCCTCTCCCGTCGATGCCGGGGACTAAGACCTTGTGTGGAGTCGGGGCCGGAACCTGAGGATTCCTCTCCAGTGCTGACATGGATCTTGGGGTACTTCTGGAGTCTCCCCAGGGGAGTAAGTCCTCGTCTCGAATGCGGGCATGCACTTGCGCTTTCCTCCAGAGCGGTAGCAGCAGTGTCACGCAGTCCGCCGCGTGGATCAAAGGATCTATGGTTTTCCCTCGAGTCTTTCCTAAGAGGCTTTCCCACGAGGCTTTCCCACAGGGCTGTCCCACGTGCACACGTGGTGGGAGTCGATCCTCGGCTTGAACGTCAAGGCAGTGCAGGGAAAACAGGTTCCTCTGGAATGGACTGACACAGCTGGGGGACTCTTGGAATGGTGGCACGACCCTGGAGTTCCTCTCGCCTTTCCTGTGGAGAGTGCCTCCTCTTGAGATGCGACGGGAACGCCGGGAATTCTTTCCCTATGAAACAGGGAAAGGATCCCACATCTCGAGCAAGGAGGCGGAAAAGGGGCTCCCCTGGATGTGTGCAGGACCCTCGTGCTTCCTCTCGAGTGGAGACGGGTATGTCGGGGAACTTCTTGAGTTGCAGCAAGGGTGTGAAGGACCCTTTGGAAGTTCCAGTGGTTAGATGTGATTAGCCTCGAGAAGCCTCAGCGGAAATGGGCCTCATCTCGCCTGGAGGGCAAAACCTCCTGGATTTTCTCGAGTTGCGGCAGGTGCTCTCGACTTACGACGGGGACCTCAGGGACCCGCTCTGGTGGCCTCAGGAAAGGCCAGTCCCCATGCGAGTTCCTCGGGGGCCTCTCGGGATTCCTCTCCCGTCGATGCCGGGGCCTAAGACCTTGTGTGGAGTCGGGGCCGGAACCTGAGGATTCCTCTCCAGTGCTGACATGGATCTTGGGGTACATCTGGAGTCTCCCCAGGGGAGTCAGTCCTCGTCTCGAATGCGGGCATGCACTTGCGCTTTCCTCCAGAGCGGTAGCAGCAGTGTCACGCAGTCCGCCGCGTGGATCAAAGGATCTATGGTTTTCCCTCGAGTCTTTCCCACGAGGCTTTCCCACGAGGCTTTCCCACAGGGCTGTTCCACGTGCACACGTGGTGGGTGTCGATCCTCGGCTTGAACGTCAAGGCAGTGCAGGGAAAACAGGTTCCTCTGGAATGGACTGACACATCTGGGGGACTCTTGGAATGGTGGCATAACCCTGGAGTTCCTCTCGCCTTTCCAGTGGAGAGCGCCTCCTCTTGAGATGCGACGGGAACGCCGGGAATTCTTTCCCTACGAAACAGGGAAAGGATCCCTCATCTCGAGCTAGGAGGCGGAAACGGGGCTCCCCTGGATGTGTGCGGGACCCCACGTGCTTCCTCTCGAGTGGAGACGGGTATGTCGGGGAACTTCTTGAGTTGCAGCAAGGGTGTGAAGGACCCTTTGGAAGTTCCAGTGTTTAGATGTGATTGGCCTCGAGAAGCCTCAGCGGAAATGGGCCTCATCTCGCCTGGAGGGCAAAACCTCCTGGATTTTCTCGAGTTGCGGCAGGTGCTCTCGACTTACGACGGGGACCTCAGGGACCCGCTCTGGTGGCCTCAGGAAAGGCCAGTCCCCATGCGAGTTCCACGGGGGCCTCTCGGGATTCCTCTCCCGTCGATGCCGGGGCCTAAGACCTTGTGTGGAGTCGGGGCCGGAACCTGAGGATTCCTCTCCAGTGCTGACATGGATCTTGGGGTACTTCTGGAGTCTCCCCAGGGGAGTCAGTCCTCGACTCGAATGCGCGCATGCACTTGCGCTTTCCTCCAGAGCGGTAGCAGCAGTGTCACGCAGTCCGCTGCGTGGATCAAAGGATCTATGTTTTTCCCTCGAGTCTTTCCCACGAGGCTTTCCCACGAGGCTTTCCCACAGGGCTGTCCCACGTGCACACGTGGTGGGAGTCGATCCTCGGCTTGAACGTCAAGGCAGTGCAGGGAAAACAGGTTCCTCTGGAATGGACTGACACATCTGGGGGACTCTTGGAATGGTGGCACGACCCTCGAGTTCCTCTCGCCTTTCCTGTGGAGAGCGCCTCCTCTTGAGATGCGACGGGAAGCCGGGAATTCTTTCCCTACGAAACAGGGAAAGGATCCGTCATCTGGAGCTAGGAGGCAGAAACGGGGCTTCCCTGGATGTGTGCGGGACCCCAGTGCTTCCTCTCCAGTGGAGACGGGAATGTTGGGAACTTCTTGAGTTGCAGCAAGGGTGTGAAGGACCCTGTGGAAATTCCAGTGGTTAGATGTGATTAGCCTCGAGAAGCCTCAGCGGAAATGGGCCTCATCTCGCCTGGAGGGCAAAACCTCCTGGATTTTCTCGAGTTGCAGCAGGTGCTCTCGACTTACGACGTGGACCTCAGGGACCCGCTCTGGTGGCCTCAGGAAAGCCCAGTCCCCATGCGAGTTCTTCGGGGGCCTCTCGGGATTCCTCTCCCATCGATGCCGGGGCCTAAGACCTTGTGTGGAGTCGGGGCCGGAACCTGAGGATTCCTCTCCAGTGCTGACATGGATCTTGGGGTACATCTGGAGTCTCCCCAGGGGAGTCAGTCCTCGTCTCGAATGCGGGCATGCACTTGCGCTTTCCTCCAGAGCGGTAGCAGCAGTGTCACGCAGTCCGCCACGTGGATCAAAGGATCTATTATTTTCTCTCGAGACTTTCCCACGAGGCTTTCCCACGAGGCTTTCCCACAGGGCTGTCCCACGTGCACACGGGGTGGGAGTCGATCCTCGGCTTGAAGGTCAAGGCAGTGCAGGGAAAAGAGGTTCCTCTGGAATGGACTGACACATCTGGGGGACTCTTGGAATTGTGGCACGACCCTGGAGTTCCTCTCGCCTTTACTGTGGAGAGCGCCTTCTCTTGAGATGCGACGGGAACGCCGGGAATTCTTTCCTACGAAACAGGGAAAGCATCCCTCATCTCGCGCTAGGAGGCGGAAACGGGGCTCCCCTGGATGTGTGCGGGACCCTCGTGCTTCCTCTCGAGTGGAGACGGGTATGTCGTGGAACTTCTCCAGTTGCAGCAAGGTTGTGAAGGACCCTTTGGAAGTTCCAGTGGTTAGATGTGATTAGCCTCGAGAAGCCTCAGCGGAAATGGGCCTCATCTGGCCTGGAGGGCAAAACCTCCTGGATTTTCTCGAGTTGCGGCAGGTGCTCTCGACTTACGACGGGGACCTCGGGGACCCGCTCTGGTGGCCTCAGGAAAGGCCAGTCCCCATGCGAGTTCCTCGGGGGCCTCTCGGGATTCCTCTCCCGTCGATGCCGGGGCCTACGACCTTGTGTGGAGTCGGGGCCCGAACGTGAGGATTCCTCTCCAGTGCTGACATGGATCTTGGGGTACTTCTGGAGTCTCCCCAGGGGAGTCAGTTCTCGTCTCGAATGCGGACATGCACTTGCACTTTCCTCCAAAGCGGTAGCAGCAGTGTCACGCAGTCCGGCGCGTGGATCAAAGGATCTATGGTTTTCCCTCGAGTCTTTCCTAAGAGGCTTTCCCACGAGGCTTTCCCACAGGGCTGTCCCACGTGCACACGTGGTGGGAGTCGATCCTCGGCTTGAACCTCAAGGCAGTGCAGGGAAAACAGGTTCCTCTGGAATGGACTGACACATCTGGGGGACTCTTGGAATGGTGGCACGACCCTGGAGTTCCTCTAGCCTTTCCTGTGGAGAGCGCCTCCTCTTGAGATGCGACGGGAACGCCGGGAATTCTTTCCCTACGAAACAGGGAAAGGATCCCTCATCTCGAGCTAGGCAGCGGAAACGGGGCTCCCCTGTATGTGTGCGGGACCACCGTGCTTCCTCTCGAGTGGAGACGGGTATGTCGGGGAACTTCTGGACTTGCAGCAAGGGTGTGAAGGACCCTTTGGAAGTTCCAGTGGTTAGATGTGATTGGCCTCGAGCAGCCTCAGCGGAAATGGGCCTCATCTCGCCTGGAGGGCAAAACCTCCTGGATTTTCTCGAGTTGCGGCAGGTGCTCTCGACTTACGACGGGGACCTCGGGGACCCGCTCTGGTGGCCTCAGGAAAGGCCAGTCCCCATGCGAGTTCCTCGGGGGCATCTCGGGATTCCCCTCCCGTCGATGCTGGTGCGTAAGACCTTGTGTGGAGTCGGGGCCGGAAACTGAGGATTCCTCTCCAGTGCTGACATGGATCTTGGGGTTCTTCTGGAGTCTCCCCAGGGGAGTCAGTCCTCGACTCGAATGCGCGCATTCACTTGCGCTTTCCTCCAGAGCGGTAGCATCAGTGTCACGCAGTCCGCCGCGTGGATCAAAGGATCTATGGTTTTCCCTCGAGTCTTTCCCACGAGGCTTTCCCACGAGGCTTTCCCACAGGGCTGTCCCACTTGCACACGTGGTGGGAGTCGATCCTCGGCTTGAACGTCAAGGCAGTGCAGGGAAAACAGGTTCCTCTGGAATGGACTGACACATCTGGGGGACTCTTGGAATGGTGGCACGACCCTCGAGTTCCTCTCGCCTTTCCTGTGGAGAGCGCCTCCTCTTGAGATGCGACGGGAAGCCGGGAATTCTTTCCCTACGAAACAGGGAAAGGATCCGTCATCTGGAGCTAGGAGGCAGAAACGGGGCTTCCCTGGATGTGTGCGGGACCCCAGTGCTTCCTCTCCAGTGGAGACGGGAATGTTGGGAACTTCTTGAGTTGCAGCAAGGGTGTGAAGAACCCTTTGGAAATTCCAGTGGTTAGATGTGATTAGCCTCGAGAAGCCTCAGCGGAAATGGGCCTCATCTCGCCTGGAGGGCAAAACCTCCTGGATTTTCTCGAGTTGCGGCAGGTGTTCTCGACTTACGACGTGGACCTCAGGGACCCGCTCTGGTGGCCTCAGGAAAGCCCAGTCCCCATGCGAGTTCTTCGGGGGCCTCTCGGGATTCCTCTCCCGTCGATGCCGGGGCCTAAGACCTTGTGTGGAGTCGGGGCCGGAACCTGAGGATTCCTCTCCAGTGCTGACATGGATCTTGGGGTACTTCTGGAGTCTCCCCAGGGGAGTCAGTCCTCGTCTCGAATGCGGGCATGCACTTGCGCTTTCCTCCAGAGCGGTAGCAGCAGTGTCACGCAGTCCGCCGCGTGGATCAAAGGATCTATGGTTTTCCCTCGAGTCTTTCCTAAGAGGCTTTCCCACGAGGCTTTCCCACAGGGCTGTCCCACGTGCACACGTGGTGGGAGTCGATCCTCGGCTTGAACCTCAAGGCAGTGCAGGGAAAACAGGTTCCTCTGGAATGGACTGACACATCTGGGGGACTCTTGGAATGGTGGCACGACCCTGGAGTTCCTCTCTCCTTTCCTGTGGAGAGCGCCTCCTCTTGAGATGCGACGGGAACGCCGGGAATTCTTTCCCTACGAAACAGGGATAGGATCCCTCATCTCGAGCTAGGAGGCGGAAAAGGGGCTCCCCTGAATGTGTGCGGGACCCTCGTGCTTCCTCTCGAGTGGAGACGGGTATGTCGGAGAACTTCTTGAGTTGCAGCAAGGGTGTGAAGGACCCTTTGGAAATTCCAGTGGTTAGAGGTGATTAGCCTCGAAAAGCCTCAGCGGAAATGGGCCTCATCTCGCCTGGAGGGCAAAACCTCCTGGATTTTCTCGAGTTGCGGCAGGTGCTCTCGACTTACGACGGGGACATCAGGGACCCGCCTTGGTGGCCTCAGGAAAGCCCAGTCCCCATGCGAGTTCTTCGGGGGCCTCTCGGGTTTCCTCTCCCGTCGATGCGGGGTCCTAAGACCTTGTGTGGAGTCGGGGCCGGAACCTGAGGATTCCTCTCCAGTGCTGACATGGATCTTGGGGTACTTCTGGAGTCTCCCCAGGGGAGTCAGTCCTCGTCTCGAATGCGCGCATGCACTTGCACTTTCCTCCAGAGCGGTAGCAGCAGTGTCACGCAGTCTGCCGCGTGGATCAAAGGATCTATGGTTTTCTCTCGAGACTTTCATACGAGGCTTTCCCACGAGGCTTTCCCACAGGGCTGTCCCACGTGCACACGTGGTGGGAGTCGATCCTCGGCTTGAACGTCAAGGCAGTGCAGGGAAAACAGGTTCCTCTGGAATGGACTGACACATCTGGGGGACTCTTGGAATGGTGGCACGACCCTGGAGTTCCTCTCGCCTTTCCTGTGGAGAGCGCCTCCTCTTGAGATGCGACGGGAACGCCGGGAATTCTTTCCCTACGAAACAGGGATAGGATCCCTCAGCTCGAGCTAGGAGGCGGAAAAGGGGCTTCCCTGGATGTGTGCGGGACCCTCGTGCTTCTTCTCGAGTGGAGACGTGTATGTCGGGGAACTTCTTGAGTTGCAGCAAGGGTGTGAAGGACCCTTTGGAAGTTCCAGTGGTTAGATGTGATTAGCCTCGAGAAGCCTCAGCGGAAATGGGCCTCATCTCGCCTGGAGGGCAAAAACTCCTGGATTTTCTCGAGTTGCGGCAGGTGCTCTCGACTTACGACGGGGACCTCAGGGACCCGCTCTGGTGGCCTTAGGAAAGGCCAGGCCCCATGCGAGTTCCTCGGGGGCCTCTCGGGATTCCTCTCCCGGCGATGCCGGGGCCTACGACCTTGTGTGGGGTCGGGGCCCGAACGGCAGGATTCCTCTCCAGTGCTGACATGGATCTTGGGGTACTTCTGTAGTCTCCCCAGGGGAGTCAGTCCTCATCTCGAATGCGGGCCTGCACTTGCGCTTTCCTCCAGAGCGGTAGCAGCAGTGTCACGCATTCCGCAGCGTGCATCAAAGGATCTATGGTTTTCCCTCGACACTTTCCGACGAGGCTTTCCCACGAGGCTTTCCCACAGGGCTGTCTAACGTGCAAACGTGGTGCGAGTCGATCCTCGGCTTGAACGTCAAGGCAGTGCAGGGAAAACAGGTTCCTCTGGAAAGGACTGACACATCTGGGGGACTCTTGGAATGGTGGCAAGACCCTGGAGTTCTTCTCGCCTTTCCTGTGGAGAGCGCCTCCTCTTGAGATGCGACGGGAACGCCGAGAATTCTTTCCCTACGAAACAGGGAAAGGATCCGTCATCTGGAGCTAGGAGGCAGAAACGGGGCTTCCCTGGATGTGGGCGGGACCCCAGTGCTTCCTCTCCAGTGGAGACGGGTATGTTGGGAACTTCTTGAGTTGCAGCAAGGGTGTGAAGGACCCTTTGGAAATTCCAGTGGTTAGATGTGATTAACCTCGAGAAGCCTCAGCGGAAATGGGCCTCATCTCGCCTGGAGGGCAAAACCTCCTGGATTTTCTCGAGTTGCGGCAGGTGTTCTCGACTTACGACGTGGACCTCAGGGACCCGCTCTGGTGGCCTCAGGAAAGTCAAGTCCCCATGCGAGTTCTTCGGGGGCCTCTCGGGATTCCTCTCCCGTCGATGCCGGGGCCTAAGACCTTGTGTGGAGTCGGGGCCGGAACCTGAGGATTCCTCTCCAGTGCTGACATGGATCTTGGGGTACTTCTGGAGTCTCCCTAGGGGAGTCAGTCCTCGTCTCGAATGCGGGCATGCACTTGCGCTTTCCTCCAGAGCGGTAGCAGCAGTGTCACGCAGTCCGCC